>NC_134430.1:1250000-1875000 GCF_030867145.1 Opisthocomus hoazin | reverse complement strand
GGAACGCACAGCTCTGTTTCATCGTGAAGCTGAGCTCTGCATAACCAGGTATGCTGTGTGCATGTATACACACAGATATGTACACGCTTTATCTCTTTAGATGTATAAATATGTTCAATGGACTATTTCTGAGAGAGATTCACAGAACATATGTACATTTATATCACACTGCAGCCCTGCCTAGGTCTGCTATGCTGGGAGAGCTACTTGCACTCCTGCTGTGTGATGAGGCTTTAGGGTTTTGCTCTTCACTTGTCTTCATATTTGGATTGTTTGGGTGCTGAAAAGCTGTATCCAGACAGCAAGAGTGAGAAGATTGGATAGCAGAGACCTTCAGGATAATACAGATGCTACATGATCCCTTCATCGCTGAAGGGACATTGCTTCAATTACTCTGCCAATCACCTGTCTCTCAGCCTGCCCGTCAACTACTGTGCAATCGAGGGATTCACTTCACAGAGTAGCCAAAAGTGGCAGATAGCTGTATTTTGAAGAGACCCTTTTGCGTAACTGTGCCCAAGGGAACAGAGCTGGGAGGGTGGATCCAGAGCCCTATTTCCATGGGAAGTTGCAAGCAAGCAGGTGAGGCCTTTGGTGCATTAAGTTACTGGGACACTGCAGGTTGGGAAGATTTTATTTGTAATGGTAGAAATTGCTTTTGCATCTTGTGTCCCTCTGGTGAGTTTGCTCAGAGGAAGGGCGATGAGGAGAAAGGGAACGGTGATTTCTCCTGCTCTCTTTTGCTCTGCCTTCCCCCCACCTCAGAGGATGCTTTTGCCGTGCGTACAGTGATGGAGATGCAGCTGCAGCCAGACATTGTGTCGCTGGAATGAAAGTTGTTGCTGTCAGATGGCCCCGCTCTCTGTGTGGTGAAGATGGGAGGATGTAGGTTAGGGCAACTGGCCATCGTACTGCCTTGCGAGGTAGATTTGGGTTCTGTTGGTTTTACTTTTTTTTTAATCTCTTGTTGATTGTACAGCGTGAAGCAAATAATACAACCTTGGTTGCCTTGTCTGTGATACAGCAGTGATTACTTACTGTCATTCATAATGACTTGGGGACAAGCAAAGACCGTGTACAGCCACTGAAGGCTTTTTTTAAAAACTCAAGAGGGGCTAGGTCTTCTGGGGAAGTAAACTGGCACCGTACCCTTAGCTTCAGGGAGCACAGTTGCTTTGTGCTCACTGTGGCTATGGTTCAGGGCTTCTCCGATAGCCTTGGTAATAGAGTCATTTGTCTCCCAAAATACTCATTGGTTTCACTGAAGATTTGTGGGTTCTCTTCATTATTAGTATCATTAATTCTTATTTAGACAGAATTTATGATCCTGTCCAATGAAGTTTATCCAAAGTGGTATCTTGAAAATGCACTTAGAGGTTTGTGGGGAAGGACAGTCCCATGGTTAGCATGCTGGGCCCTGCTCCAGACTGCTGTGGGACCTGGGATAAGTCATAGAGGGCCAAAGGCAGAGGTCCAGGTTCAGATTCCTTTGGGAAGGTACTTGTGAAAACTGGAGTCAGCTGACAGAAAATACAGCATGAGCGTGTGGGGTGGTATTTAGGCTGTCTGAATATCACTCCAACTAATACGAGGTGTTCTCAGTATTAGTTTCCTACTGTGTTGCCCTCTCCCTTAGAGGGTGTTGTCAGTAGAAATACCATACAGGTAGCAGAGTGGTCAGATTCAATAGGGAAAGAACAATGTCATTGTCTGGGATGACTTTTGTCCTCTTCTTAAAGATAAGGGTCATGTTGCTATTGTAGCAGTTCTTATTCTAAGCGGGGACCTCTCCCTTCCAGAATCTGGCTGGGGCGAGAGGCTGCGGGCAGGTATCTGCATGTGCTCATACCTCATCCTTCCTTTGCCAAGAATTGACATGTCTACCTTCTTGCAAAGCTGAGGGCTGCTAGAAGCAAGGGACCAGGTGTAGTTCTGGTCTTTGCTGGGACCACAACACTGGAGGATAAGGATCCAAAACCCAGCACTGCCTGCAGTTGTGTGGAGCTAGCTGTGCAGCTGGGAACCTTCCTGCCAGATTTTTGGTTTTTTTTAATTCACTCTTCCACTTGGACTCTTCATTACCACTGCCACTTGCTGGGCCCGACAGCTGCTGACAAAAACCAAGGGATTCCAGACAGCTTTGCAGACTATGTTTGAGTGCCTCAGGCGAAGCCTGAAGTGCAGACAACATAAAAATAACCTGTTCTGTTCACTCAGACTCTTACCCTTCTTCCCTGGGGTGGGGAGTGATAGGTGAAGCTTGGATCAAGCAAGTAGAGTTGGTCATATATTGCAAGGTACTGGGACTCAATATGGGACTGTATTTTCATTCCTGCTGTGGTTATTCATTAGAGAATCTTGTAGGCCCTGATTTGGGAAAATGACCTACTGCACAACGCGTGGATCGGTCTGTTCGTGCCCTCGTGATTTTAGCTTGGCCTTGAAAGGGAACAAAGCGGATGTGATCCTGCTCTGTGCGCATCTCCACTTGTGAACCATCATGTATGATAAAGAGATTAGGTATTAAAAGTCCTGGGGAATATATCAGCCTCATGCTGTCGAGCAGCTCAGTCGGAGGAGGGAGACCCTGAATGATGGCATTTCTTTGTGGCAGAGCTTTTTGTTTAGCTGCGTACAGTGCTGAAGCCAAGGTTCCCCATGTCTTCGTGGGCCTCCCAGGAAGGCAGGTCATCTCCGTCTGTCTTCCTGCTGCATCCTCAGCCTGTGAGCAGGCACCCCAGGCTCCGATGGGGCAGTACTTGCCTGGAGCTCACTAAGATTCTTGATACTGGTTTATGGCTCTGAGACTGTTATAATACGCTGGTCAGGTTTGTCTTTCCTAATCCTGTGTTATTCAAATGGGCTGCTCTGTCTTTCATGTTGAACAAACAAACAGCCTTGGGAAGCGAAGTCCTGATTTGCTGATTAGACCCAGCCCTGCTGGAATCTCATCCTAAAATCCATCTGAGTGCATCTGGTTGGCTCCTGGAGAGAACTGCATTATTCTGAGAATTTAAGGGCTGACTTGAAAACCATTTGCATTCAAGTACAGATCAGAATGATCTGAAAAAAACAAGCACAGGTCAGCTGTCTGAGGCATGTATTTGCTCTGTTAAGTGTTAAGAGGTTGTAAAAGAGACTGTCAGGAGTGTTAGTAGAGGGAAGAAAAAAGAGCACATATGCTAGAATATATCTTCTGCTTGCTTTTTATTAGCAGTTAAAACACTGATGCATTCCTGACACCTATTTAGCCAAGAATAAAAAGAAGTGATATGACTTGAAGAAAAAAGAAGTTTGGAGGAAAAAAAAATTTCTTCCTTCCACACGTAATCTGGAGAATGTGGGAAAGATGGCCATACTTAGACAGATGTTCCTTTCTCCCTGGCCTTCTTCTGCATGTGTGTCTGCATTGGGAGAAGGGGGGCAACATAGAACTTGGACACAAACTCCTGGAATCTTTTGCATCCTTTGCTATCTGCTCTTGTTATAACTTGAAAAGAAAGTGTGTCTCGCTTTCTATTAATTTAACTGAAGAGCTTCTAGTGCCTTTTCCAATCCCTAGGTTACAAAACCTTCCAATATTGTAAAAAGGAGTCCTCCTTTGACCTTGCAGTGAGGTTCCTCCCTCTGGAGCAGGAGCTGGAGAGTTCAGGTGAGTTCTTCCATGTGCCTGCTCCTTCTCTGCCTCTGGGGCTTTTGGAGTAATACGAGGCAAAGGTTAATTCTCGGTCCTCCACCCTAGCTCAGTGAACACATGGTGTGTTTATTGCCTTCTGTTTCCAAGCCTGCTTAAAGCTCTTCCATTCCAGGCTGTTGTTTCATGATTGGCTTTCCTCTTACTCCAGCAACTAGGTGCGCTGCATGCGCATTTTTAGTTGTAAAAACAAGAAGGTCGCCTTATTTCTTTCAGTTTTTTCTTCCCTCTCTTTGGTGAAAGGTATGTCCCAATGTTAGGTCCTATAAGAGGTTGATAAAAGCTATTACAGCCATGAGGGATTGTTCACTTACTGCTGCTATGTCCTGTCCAGTTTAAAGGGATCTCATCAGGCACTACCTGATGTGTATGCATCCCTGCGAGGAGGTTTTGTCTGATGCTCAGCTTAATATATTCTGTGCACAGTTTTGTCCCATTATTTCTAGTTACTCTCCTGGATCACCCAGAACATGAGGAATGTGCAGTAGCTTCCCACAGAACAGCATAATTAGCTACCTCAGAAACTACCTGCGAAGAGTGATGCCCTCATTATGCTGAGCAGAGGAGAACTTGGTGGGGTGAGATGTCTCCAGGAAGAAGGTCCATTTCACTTCTGAGAAAGAACAAGAGTCAGCCCTTGCTGTCCTGCTGTTAGCTTTATCAGTGGTTTGCCTTGGGAGCTTGAAGGCACATGGCAGTGCCCTGTGATGAAAGTAATCACCTTCGAGCATCCGTTACTTTATGGTGATTAAAATACAGCCTTGTGCTTCGTAGGCTGCACCGTTCCCAGGAAGTAACTGCAAGTGTTGTTTGTAAAAGCTTTGCTTGCTGTTCCATGGAAAGCCAGTGCTTTGCTACGAGTCCCTTGCACCACAAGTGTGGGTGTCAGCTTAATCAGCCTCAGTGCCACAGCAGCACGAGTAACCCATCACACCAGTGCTGGCTGGCTGGTATCCTGCTCCCTCACCATGGTTAAAACAAACCTGGTTCATCAGTTGTTCCTTCACTGATTGCCTGATGAAACAAAGAACCTAAAGAAGCTGGTAGTGGGTTGAGAGCTGGCCCTCAATTTTTCCTGCTTTATTCCTGGAATCTAGAGCTGGCAAAGAAGTTTCCAGTCCATGTCTGCCTGATAACAGTAACAATATTTCTGCAGCATTTTCCATCTAGGATCTTAGAGTGCTTTGCAAACAAAAATAGATAAGCTTACTGTCAACCCTCTAGGGTAGGTGTCATGATACTTTGTTAGCAGATGTGTAAACAGAGACACAGAGAGCTCAAGTTTTTGATTTTCAAAGCACTTTGCAAATACTACCTAATTAATCCTCCCGCTGGCCTTGAGAGGTATGTGTTGGTCCCCTTCAAGGGCAGAGCAAAGTCACTGGTAGGACCGAGTCCTGCATGCCAGTCACCTTGAGCTGCCACACTCAATATCGAGGCATTCGCTGCACCCAGCACCAGCCAGCCCGTGCAGCGGAGCAGTAAGTCAGCTGGTGTCTCTGGGCTCCCTTTAAAGGCAAGGGAGAGAGAGTTCAGAACTAAGCTGGACTTGTGTTGAACTTGATTAGTTAGCCCTGTTAGGTGCTCTGAAGTTTCTTAAAAGCCCAGACTTGGCATCTGGAGTAGTTTTCAACAAGAGTTTAAGTCAGGAGATGACCATGGCTGTTCTGATTCCTGAGCAGTGGCACAGGCAGGAGCCAGGGCGGGCGCAGGCAATCGGTCAATCCCAGGATTAATACCAAGAGGAGGGCTTCTTGTGTTGGTGTTGAGGGTGGTGGCCTGGTTCTCTCTGCTCGTGATTCTTCAGATGTCACCTTCTCTGAATGCAGTGCTTATGCGTTGAACCTACATAGGACATAAAAATGATCTCTTGGTTGTTTTTGTGCTAGTCCAGTATTGAAGTGCTTCATATTGAATGTTAATCATAGATGGTCTTTTCCATTCTGATGAAAACAGTTCAGCCTCTTTGATCTAAATAGGATGGTGTTGATTACTGGGACTCGGATTTTACTGCTGTTCAGGTATTATTTGTTGCAGCTGTGAGGATATTAGCCAGCATTACCAACCCTGCAAGTGTCATGGGGATAAGAGGATCCCTGGCACTTGAAAAGTTCACGGACAAATGAAGTATTTTTCTGCCAGTTCTTGTGAGCTTTGGAAATCACGCTACAGGCAGCTGTGAACAGTGGTTCTGACTATTCAGTACCCAGCAATTACAGTCAGTGAGTTGCTACTTACTCATCTGGAGATTCAGGGCTCTGACTCTATAACTTGTTAAAATGGCTATTTTTGGCCAACTTGAATCACTTGCTGGCAATTCCAGTCATTAAGAAGTAAGTTTAACTTTAATATATGTATTTCCACAGTATGTTATAGTTCATAAGGTTTGCAAAAGATTATCTGGACAAAACTGTGCTCGGAGAGCCAAGGGCTGCACACGTACGATTTGAGCGTGTGTGCGTGTCTGTGTGCAAACACCCCCGGGCAGGCGTACGGGTAAAATGTGGTCAGGAAATATTACAGCATGACTCTGAGGTGGCAAACCAGCATTTCTCCACTGAAGTCAGCAGGGGTATGCAGATTTACATTAGTGGATGGTCTGAGCCCATGTGTTTTTAAAACGCAGATTCTGGAGGGCACTTCAACATTTTATTAGCCTTTAACAAGACAGAGTTATATCAAGTTTGTTCAGCATTAATTATACTTTCTGCAGTGTTCTACCTACACCATCAATTATTAATTAATCTCACTATATTTTTAGCTGTTACCTGTCCCTAATCACCTTTCTGCTATAGCTTTTTGGTCTTATGCCAACATGTGTTGCCAGACCAGTTGAAGACATTAGTATGAATGTAATTACCTCTTTATTGCTTGTGTAATTTTGAATCCTCTATGTAGATTATATTAGACCTACTTCTTGGAGAACAAAAGGTAAATATATTTTATTTTTTTTTTTTCCCCTGCAAGTATTTCTACTTTTTTCATGCTAACAGCTGTCCTTCTCGCTCCAAGACAAGAGAGTGACCCTTGTGTCACACTGACGTGAACCCTCTGTGCAGGGAGCTGGATGCTGTGACCCAGCTCCAAACCAGCCACTGTGTCGTTGTGTTAGTGCAAGGTGAGGCTTTATTGAACAAGCTCTTTGGCAAGCAAGGTAGACAAGCTCACCAGTGCTGCTGCGTGTCATCCGGGTCAGAGCTGCTCATGTCCAAAGGCAGGTATCCACGGCTGCAGCTTTTTCGAGTTCTGGAGAGAACCTTTTGCCTTTTCTGGCCTTTCACATTTGTCTCTTCAGCCTTTGGCTCTGACTAATCAGTGACCCAGAGACACAGTGTTTTCATCAGGAATTACTGCATCTGAGGGGCTCTCTTTTGGTTGCTGTTTTTTAAAGGTATCCTTCTGTCACGTAACGTGGACATGACAATGTAAAAATGAGAACCAAGGGGGACGGAACCTCCCTGGAGGCAGCTCCCTTGTCCCTGTATTAATGGATTCAAGTTTATCCTGTTTCTGTACTAAGTTCCTTTTGCTTCTTTCATCATAATTATCACATTGAGATGTTACCACAAGCCTTCTTTCAAAGCTGTTCAGGAAAAAAAAAACAAATACGGCTCCTTATTTGTGCATGTTAAATCTTCCCACCCAACTGTGCTGCTTGCAGCTGTGCCTGCGTTTGTGTGCTCAGACATGTCCAGGACTGCAGGTTTCCAGGCACAAGATAAAACCCTGCAAGCCAGCAGACTTTTCAGCCAAGACTTCCTTTCTTCTGCTTTCCAATGGCTGCTTCCCCACTGCTCGGCTACTTGTTGTTTGTGCAGATGAACAAATGTCTGCGCAGCTGGTCGCGGTGGTCCTTGCTAGGAAGGAGACTGTTACAGAGGAGGCTGAGGCTGAAGATCCTTCCTTTTGCAGCTGAGCGCAGCTGTGTGAGTCAGATGGTGTTTGTGTCCCTGCTTCGCAGCAGTTGGTGTGCTTGGGGTTGCAGAGCCAGCTCTCCAGCCTGATTGAGCTTTGCGAAGGTCAGGGACTGGACTGTGATATCAAGTCCTTTATTCCCTCCTGAGAAACACAAAGGGCTGTGGCTGAAGCTAATCAACTGTTTCATGTCAGTAAGGGGGTGTGGAGGGGAAAAGGGTGTGTTTCTCAGGGTATAGCTGCAAAAGGTGACTATTTTTCTTGGAAAGGGGAGGTGGGAAGGAGTGCTGAGATAATTCTGAGCAGTATTATTAGAAAAGCAGTCATACATACATAGCCCAGGCCTGGATTTTAACTTTGGAGTAATCATGTTCCTCAGAGCTGGGCAAATATTTGGGGAACTCTTTTCCTGGATGCTCATTGTTCATTCACCCAGCCAAGATATTTGTATGAGCAAAACTGCGTAGCAGTTAAAAAATTGAGTACCTTGACACAAGTTCTTGAACTGCAGGTCTAGAAGCATCAACTCCAATAAATTTAATGTTACCAGTGCAGCGGAAAGGAGGAAGAGCAAAGCCATTAATTGAGCATAACAGGAAATACTTTGGAGCAGATTACATGAGGAACTATACAGCCACGCAAGACAGGGCTATCCCAGGTTTTAGGTCTGCGTCTGCAAGAGCAACCATCTGCTTCCTTCCTTCTGCAGAAAAGAGCCAGCAGGGCAGGAAGAGCAGAGCAAAGACTGAACTGGTGCACAGGGCTGTACCGGTGCGTACCATCAGCCAGTCCTTGGGCTGTCAGGGTTTGCAGTTAACGCAGACAAGCAAAAAGCTGGTACGTGCTGGGTGTGCAGGTAGAACGCAGGGAAATCTCTGGAGCATTGCCTCCCGTGACTAGCTGTTGGTTAGCAATGCATCTGCAGCTCTGGACACACTCTAGCTGATGGCGGTTAAGTTTGACTGAGCATATTGGAGACCTTGGAGTCATGTCCAGCCTTTTCCGTAGCAGCCATGGAAGAGCAGAGCTTTGCACCGAGGGAGCTCAGAGCACTCTTTGCCTAGCCAAGCGGTGGGGTGGTGCCAGGGCATTGGTGTCCTGGTCTGCTGGGCAGCAGCTGCGTTATCTACTTGAGAGGAAAAGGCCTTTCCCAGCTGTCTGGAGAAGGGGCTCGCTGGCAGCTGCTCCGTTGCTGCAGGTGGGGAGATGCGAACTGCAAAGCTGCGGAGCAGGGTTGGAGGCTTCCGTGCTCACCACAGGGGCAGAACAGGGCTGAGAAAGGAATTTGTTGTCCAGAAGGCTAGAATTTCAGCTTGTTTGGCAGAAATGGAACTAGCTTCCTGCAAAAAGACCATTCGCTCCCTGTGGAAGGGGACAGATTCTGCAGTGGGTGACTGCAAGCGTGACAGCTGCAGGCAAATGAAGGATTCCATAAGTAACTACTTCACAAATTAAAATCCATCCAGAGTAAATGCAAGATGTCAAACAGCTAGTCAGGGGGAAACCTGGGAACATCCAGTCTAACAATTAGCTGCAATTAGTGTGGCCCATCAAATCCACTGCCAGGGTCACCTAGGTGGGTTTGCCATGGGTCAGGCTGGCAGTTCTGCCCACCCAGTCCTTGCTGCTTGCAGTCAGGTGCCAGCAGGAAAGCTGGGGATAGAATGGCAAAATAAAATTCACAAAAAATGCAAAGTACATCTCAGCTGGCACAAATTGGTATAGCATTTTTTTGACATCAGTAGAATTATACCTTTTGCTGAATAAAATCTGGCCTGCTATTTTTGCAGTGTTTTTGATTGCTAATTTGACTTCTGAGTTTTAGTGGTGCTGGTATGTTCGGTTCATTATGGGAGCTGGATTCTAGTCTGTGAATAGAGCTCAGCAGTAACTTTTTTACAAAATGATGCTGTTCTGTTTTCCCTCAGAATTTGCCAATTTGTGAAATTTGTTTGCAGAAACAGTGTGATTTTGATTCTGGAGGAATCAAGGCAGCTATTGAATGCAGTCTGCTTGGCAGCTTTATCCTACCAAGATCATCTTCAGAGCTGGAGCGCCTGCCCAGCAACTCAACTTGCTAAAAGCCTCGAAGTGCAGGAGTTCTGGCTCCCAGCTCTGCTGTCCCATATGGTGCTCCTCAGGATGGCAGTGCCTATTCCATTTCACACAGAAGTAATAACATTTTCTCTGCTAAATGCAATAGTCGTTCTCTATCCAGCTCTAATGTGAATTCCTCTGTGCTGTATAGGGTTCTTACTGCTGATTGTGGTACAGCTCCAGCACAGCAGTGTTCAGTGCAGCTGAAGTATTTATGTGCTCAAGAGGTGTGGTAGATAGTAATGTTGAACTAAGTGTCCAGGTCTGAGAAGCCTGTGAGAACGCAGGTATGCTCAATGCTGGTTTGAATTCTGCCAAGCTTACATCTCCCAAAATATTTCTTCCAAAATACTTTTGGCTTTTTCCTTGCAAGTGTGAGATGTCTGGAGCTGGGGGCTTTCCAGAGAGAGGACATTCCCACCCATCTCAATTCTTGTCATGTTTACCATGGAACACCAAGTCCCCTAAAGCCCTAGCAGCTGTTCTGTTGTTTTGTTGTTTTTTTTAATCCTGTCAGGAGTTAAATTGGGAGGCCATGAAGTGCTCCTGTAGATTTGAAATGGTACAGAAGGCTTGAAGAATAAAGGAGAGTAAGGACAGACTCCAATGTTCCCTTTCCCTAGCTCAGAGGTTTAAATTGGCAAAGCCTGGCCACTCCCTGCCTGGTTCCTCATGCTAACAATCGCACTCTTATTTCAGAAAGATCCAAGGGAAACAAGTTAAAAGCAACCAGAGAAAAATACCTTTTACTGAAGCACTAGCGGGCAGTATGGGTCTGTTATCCTCTACAGACATCCGCACAAACTGATATAATTTGGACAGATACATTCTGTGCCTCTGATGCTTTCACTGGGTTTAACTGCTGAGTTTGATGGTAAATCCATGTGACAATGCATATGTTAAAAACTATTAAGAAGTTAGTAAAGATTTGCTGCCAGCCAGCACACGAAATGAAGCAGGAAGAGGATGGAGGTAATTGCACCATGTGGCCTTGTGTAGTGATGGTGACTGTGGGCTGGAAGATGACGGTTGGACCTCTTGGGCTTCCTCTCCCTTCTGGCCAAAGTGGTTGTTAATAGTAAAGTGAGCTTGAAAGTGACTCTGACAGGGCCACGAGGCTCCATTCGAAGCCTGCAAGGAAAATGGGAAAATTGTACTTGAAGCTGCAGGTATTAAGAGGACGAAACAACCTTAAGTCCCCAAGAACAGAGCAAAGAGACTGAGATGCAGATTTTCAAACTCGGCTCTAAATAATCTTCTCATTTCTTTAGTCAAACTTACTTCTGGTCTGACCCTGTGATAGCTGTAAATCTCAGAGCTGATTCTGGAGAGATGGGAACAGTGAGGATAACTGCCCTGTAATTCGGAGAGCCTTGGTGGGGTATAGCAGCGTGTGAGAGAGGGGAATGACTCCCTTTATTGCGGTGAGGAGCAGAAGCTCTATTTGTTATTAAACTTGAGCGACAGCCCTGTTTGAACTTTCTTGTGCCTTTGCCAATACCTAGATATATGAACCAATAGGGGATCCTGCAATTAAAAATTATATTCTAATAAGTAATTACAAAGTAGGAAAATTCAGACGGTTCAGTGTCAGCCCTGGACTTTCCTAACTTCTGAGTGCTCATTTTTTTTGAACCTTTTACTTTCTTATAGTTTTGGGTGATTCTTTTTTTCTTTGGCTGAGGCTTGGTAACCTAGCACAGATCCACAGCTCATAACAGTCAGCAGAACTCTCGACAGCAATGGGGCCCATGGGATGAACCACCCCGTTGTCAGTAAACGCTGATTCTTTCCTCATTATAGAACAATGCAAATGTAATAATTTCTTCTCTGCTTCAGTTGTTACTCAATCCCCAATTAATTCAGAAATGGGCCAGCAGTGAATATACAATTGCAACTGCTAGCACAGGTTAGTGTGAAGTTTGGGTTATTGTCAGATTGCTATTAATAACACTTGTGATTAGGCACTGACTTCTCCCTGAGCTGTTTAAATGTCACTGCCGGAATCAGAGGGGTGAAAGGAATCTAATCTCTTTTCCCCAACCCTCAACCTCCGTATCACGGGAACTTTGAAATGTGCAGTTTTTCCTATTGTTCTTCAGTCTGTGGTGGAAGTGCTGCAGTGACTAATTCTTGCATAAATCATTGCCATGACAACACCTGTAATATATACTGTCAAATAGTGCCGAGACCCCTTCAACTCAGCCGAAAGGCGGAAGGGATACGAATGTGGGTGAAGCAAGCGCACAAACCCCTTCCTAGCAAGGAAGGAGTGGCGAGCGGTGGGACAGGGGTTTGGGGAAAGTCCGCCTCCCTGCCTGCCTTTCTTCCTCAAGCCAGGTACCAGGGATTAACCTGTGCAGTGTACAGATTTGAGTACCCGATTGGGTACTCGAAGGTCTGGCTCTGCAACTGCCTCCTTTAGGAGCCTTTGGTGTTTTCCTCCCTTGCCAGTCGTTTATTAACTTGGTGTTGGAGCAGGTGCAGCTCTGTGGCCCTGTGCCTCTGCTCGGCACAGCAGGGTCTTGATCTCAGGTGGGCTGGTTGGGTCCTCTGTAACACAGATAACAGGGTGACAACCCAGCGTGGTCAGTTTATGGCAGCTGAGGCAGTATTAATGATATAAACTATTGATTCTCATCTACTGGGGATCAGGCAAAGTTGGGTATTGTGTTTAATTAATGACTCTATAGAATCATAGAATCATAGAAAGTTTTGGGTCGGAAGGGACCCCTAGAGGTCATCTAGTCCAACCCCCCCGCAGCGAGCAGGGACACCGCTAACGAGATCAGGTTGCTCAGAGCCCTGTCCAACCTGGTCTGGAATGTTTCCAGGGATGGGGCCTCCACCACCTCTCTGGGCAACCCGTTCCAGTGTTTCACCACCCTCATTGTAAAGAATTTCTTCCTTATATCTAGCCTAAACCTACCCTGTTTTAGTTTAAAACCATTACCCCTCGTCCTGTCACTGTTGTCTCTACTAAAAAGATTGTCCCCATCTTTCCTGTCGGCTCCCTTTAAGTACTGAAAGGCTGCAGTCAGGTCTCCCCACAGCCTTCTCTTCTCCAGGCTGAACAAGCCCAACTCTCTCAGCCTGTCCTCATAGGAGAGGTGCTCCAGCCCTCGGATCATTTTTGTAGCCCTCCTTTGGACCCGCTCCAACAGTTCCATGTCCTTCTTGTGCTGAGGGCTCCAGAGCTGAATGCAGTACTCCAGGTGAGGTCTCACCAGAGCAGAGTAGAGGGGCAGCATCACCTCTCTCAACCTGCTGGCCATGCTTCTCTTGATGCAGCCCAGGTGATCAATGTTTATTAGGACAGGGTAATCTTGTTTTGACTTTTAAACTTAGTGTGATTCATGTCAGCAGCAGGGCCGTAAATGTGTAGTAGTGAGATGTGCTTTTCACTGGGTGACATCTTTTATGATAATCCAAAGCCTAGCTCCAGTTTAATGGCAAAATACATCAACCCATTTTTCCTCTGTTCCTACTAGCTCTTCTTTATTCATCCTAAAAAAGGAGGTCTGTGAAGGAAAAATTGAGCCGAGAGGTTACTGATTGCTATCTACAGTCTTGTCGCAAAGGAAAATTTACTAACGTGGCGTAACATAGGAACAAGTCGGTTTTAACAAATTTCATCAAAGGTGCTTACAGGTAGGACTGGATGAAAAATGAGGTGTGACTTTAATACCAATATAGAATCTATCTGTTTAGGTCTGTCTACATTTTTCTTCACCTTATTCATCCTGATTGCATGTGAAGTCTCCTGTGATAAGTAAAGATCTCTGTTTCACCTCGGATTAAAGGCAAGACTTCTCTTTGGGCAGTGTTTCCTACTAATGTATAAAGGGAAGAAGGAATGGGTACGATGTGTGGAACGGTTGGTCCCTGCAGTGACAGCACACTAGCTTTTCTATTGAAGTGTCCTCCTATGGAGTGACTTTATTTATCCAGAGTCCTGGCTCTTGACCTGATTTTCTGCTCCACAGTATCTCCTTTGGTCACTGACATCTAAGCGTGTGAAAATGTTGCTGTTCTCGTTTCTCTGACTGGGTATAATGCAGAGTAGTGGAGAATGGAGGTTCAGAATTAGACCTTCAGCTAATGTAAACCAGTGCCGCTCCAGCCATCTTAGACAACTTTGGATGGTTCCTTGTCTAATCTGCTCTTAAAAATCTCCTGTTGTGGCAAATGTAGAAGCTCCCTGTGTAAAGATGAAATTGTAAGTAAAATACGGGCATGTCTGAAGAGAGAAGGGTTCATACTATATTGCCCAAGAGAGAAGCCAGTAGACTTTGACTTGAATGATTCTCAACCTCTGGGCTGTGCCTCGGTGATTTGTTTCTGTGCTTGAGTATCTGGTGAGTTGCAAAGTTTTACCTCCAGTCTAACCATCAATCTCCCAGCTGGAGACTGATACCGTACACGGGTTCTCCCTATGGCGGCATTCAGGAGGTGCACTGAAATGTAGATTGAGCTTTCTCTTCAGATTCAACATCTGTGTTCTGGATTTCTGTTTTGATTCATCCACTAAGAAGGACTGAGGGAAAAGAACACATTTTTGTGTGATGCATCGGCTTAGCCACCGTCAGTGATCCTCAGGGAAGGAGAACAAGCGCAGACCTCCACGCTTAGCTGCAGACGGACCTCCTGATGCTTAAGAAGTGAGGACTAAAAATGTTTCTTTCCTTCCTCTCTTTGGCTCCAAGAGAATTAATCCCAAATGAGAAGCTTTGTTTTGCAAGAGCCGGCAGGCTCAGCTCTCGCTCGAACATGTTTCTGTGGTGTCACCACCAGACCTGGGCAATTTGTGTAACAAAGAGTTTACTCACCAGGAAAATGCAGTTTTTAAGCGGGAGGAGGCAAAGCTGTTTGTGAATTTGGGTCAGATTCAGCAAACAGCTTCTGCCAAAAGAAGGCAAAACAAATCTCTCCCTTTATTCCTTCTCCAGATAATCAAAATATCTCATTTTATACTTCCCAAGCAGCAGCAAAGTGAAAATACAATTCAGAATTACCATTTTCTTTTCGCTTGGGAGTATCCCACGCTGAGAAATACAGCTGAGCAGTGCCCTTTGCCCCCGTAAGATGCCTCTTTTAGCCAAACGCGTTGTGTTTCACCGCAACGTGCCCGCGCGGTTCTGGTACAGACGGGCCCCCGCGTTCCTCCCTGCGGGGCGGTGCGGAGGGGCTGCTGGCGCTCGCTTGTGAACAGGGAAGACGCCGGCAGGTGGGGCCGGAGGACGCCCGGGCCCGCACCGCAGGGCTGGGGCCGGCGTGCGGGGAGCCCGGCGCGGCGGGGGTCGGGGGGGCCGGCGGGGTCTGGGCAGCCCCAGCCCTTCGCTGCCCGCGCAGCTCCCGCCGGCGCCTGCCCGCAGCGGAGGGTGCCGCGCTGCTGCCCGGCCCCGCACCCCCTCCCCGGCTCGGCTCCCCGCACCCCCGAGCCCCCGGGCTCGGCTCCCCGCACCCCCCCAGCCCCCGGGTTCGGCTCCCGCGGCTGCAGCGGTGTCGGCCACCGGCTGCATGCTCGGTGGGTTTGGATCGTTGGCAAAGACCTGCGAGGTTGGGCGGAGGGGGCACCAGGCTGGCTCTAGGGCTTCTTTTTTAGGTTTTTGTTTAAGACTTGAGGTTGGTCGTGTCCCCCCCCGGGGCTGTAAATAACTGAGGAAACGAAGCAATGGAGGAAGATGTCTGTAGCCCTTGTTTTCATCCACTGAGGCTGAGACGGTTGGCTTTATTTGTAGCAAAAGTAGAGCCACCCATAAGCTCTCCTCGCTCCCTAATCCCTGGAGGCTAAGGGCAAAATCTCTATAAACTGCTCTGCGAGTTAATGGGGGCTTGTGCCGAAGTGTCTGGGGCTGGCCATGCCCCACGCCGCTGCAGTTTCGGGAGTCGCTCCAGCTTTACGGGCAGATCAGAGCGCAGACTCCCCTTCTCCCCTGTGTCACAGCTTGGTAAAGGTAGCCAAGCACCTGGTGACATTTTCCTGTCCTGACAGCTCACCTCTTTAAGAGCTGCGTTGCCAGACTGAGAAGTCTCTTTTTTTTTTTTCCTCTCACTTCTAGCATAAGAAGAGGAGACGTAAGCCTGCTCCATCTACTCCTTTAATGTGTGAATTAAGCACAGAGGGAAAGGAAAGCCGTACAAACATCTGTCTTGTTCCTCTGCCTTTGCTGCGGAGATGCTCGGGCTGTGAGACGGCGTATTGATGCTGTCACATTCTGTGTGCATTTGGGACACATGGGGCTAAAATTACTGTGGCTGCAAATAAAGCCTCTGATGTCATATTGAAGGATGAAGCAACTGCTTGTTCTGTTTTCTTCCCATGCTCAGTACCTTTCCAGACTGTCAACATTTGCTGTTTCTGAAGGCTCTGAGAAAGTGAAGGAAAAAAAAAAACAATCCGCTGCTTGTATGGCAGGCTGGCCCGGCGCCCGTGGTGGTGCCGGGTTGTGGTGGTGTGGTGTGGGAGCGTCTGGTTTGGGTGATAAATTCACCCTGTGAGGTACAGGGCGAAAGGAGGGGTGTGTCTGGCTTTGCACCTCTGAGCCATATACATATGTGCATACATACGGATTTCTTTATATGTGAGGTCTGTGGGTTTGGAGGCCAAGCTGTGCTCAGGGGGTGTACCAGGGCCGTGAGGCTTTGCACGTGCTTGTGGATGTTTACACACACAGGACACTGTGACAGTACGACGCTGGGCGAGCACTTACCTTACAGGCAATGCTCCAGAAGAAAAACACACGTGGCGGCACAAAAGGACTTGAGGGAGCGCTCTCTAGAAGCTGTTTCTGCTATTTTGTGCTTTGATTTGCTGCCTTTGTGGAGATCACATCATTTAATTGTGATAGTCTGCCAGGCGGCAAGAGTTTTGTTTAGTCCTGCCATTTTGGTTCGTGTCTTTCTGAACCACATTCTCCGAGGGGAAACATGAACTTGTCTAGACCAAGGTACAGCGTATGGGCTAGCTCATCTCCCGGGAAGGCTGCGCTTTCCATAGGCAGCGCTCAGAGATGGACAGAGCCTGGGTGGGTTTAGGGGGGCTGTTAAAATTCCTCTGCTTGGTTTCAGGCAGTCCATGCCTTTAGCAATGAGCTGAAGAGGCGCAGATTTGGAAATACCTTCTCCTACCAATTTCATCTTCTCTAGACAGTGTGATTATCCACAGCACATCTCCCACGAGTACACTGAAATACATTTAAAGTTGCCTTCTGACACTCCGGATAGCTTATCTTGAGGCTTTTGCAGGCTGAGTATATTCTACAAGCTGGAAGCTGCTTGCACTGTAAGTGCTTTCTCCCTTTCCTCTTTATTTATGGAATTTGTGTTTCCCTTCATCCCTCCCCAGACCAAGAGCTTGGTGTGGTCTCCTTCCTCTTACTAGAGCACAGTTCTGGTTGACAAGGCCTCTGTGAAGGTATGAAATTACCAAATAATTTTGCTTTTTAAGGGAGGTAAGGTGGGAAAGGAGAGAAGAAAATTCTCTTTTAAAAACAGGTGTATGATGCTTTCTTCAGGATTTGTTTCATAACAAAAACCATAACATTTTTATCAGTGTGTATCAATTGTAGGGAAAACCCCTTTTTTTTTTTACTGACACAGAGAAGGACAATACTGTCAGTCAGTGGAGAGGCAACTTTTATGCCTCGGCTTGGGAAAGAGCAAGGCTGAACGCAGCGAGGGTGTGATGCCTTCTGTCAGGTGAGCTCTGCTTCGAAAGGAAGAGCCGTTGGCCAGCGTAAGAGGAGTGACTGGCGGATGGGTCCCTGGGTGCTCCCTGCTTCCCGTGATGTGCACCCTCCCTTCCCCTGCCCAAGCAGTGGCTGATTTTGACCATTTCACCCGATTTGGAACTGATCATGCTGTTAAATCTCGCTGCTTCAGATACAGCAGAGCAGCGCCCACCGAACAGAGACGATGGCCTCAGCCATGTAACCCGCGGCCTTTCCGTCTCTGCTAGTATATTCTGCTGCAGCAAAGCCTCTTGTCATGACTCTTATAGGAAGCTTTCAGTGGCCTAATTTGCTATTCATATACATCTGTTCCACTGGAGTCTGTCATTAATCTCCTGGTAGGTTTAAGTTTTCCCTCTTGTATTTACTGCATGGCCAGTCATCAGCGACAACTAAATGAATACGGATACAAAACAAATAGGAGGTTCAAGGGTTACCTGATAATTGTTTTCTTGCTAAAATGTATATTATGTATCTTTCAGTTAAGGGAAATAATGGAATTGAGCGTGTGTGTAGGCCCCTGCAGCCCCATCAGAGTGCAAAGCCTGGAGACAAACACAGGGATGGTCCTCCACAGTCGTCCTGCGTGTCACCAAGGGTGCGGTGGGCTGTGCTGCTGGAGAGCAGACGGGCTTTGCTTCGCCCCGTGTAGCCCCAGCTTTTCTAGTTAGAGTTACAACCAGAAGTACTACAGTCATCTTCTAGAAATGGGATGGCAATTAGCCAGGGCTGCAAGAGAAGCTGTAAATGTTCTGCTGGGACTGCAGCATATGGGTAGAAAGGGGTATTATTAAGGTTCTTCCTGAAGTAAGATAGAAATTAAAAAGATATTTTTGTCACAGGGCCAGACCCTGAGTAAGCATAATTTGGCTCTGACAACTTCAGAGGAACAGTGCCAGTTAATACAGCTGAAGACCCATCTATGATATTAAGAAAAAACAAACCTCATTTACTCTGTGTCCTTGTTGGCATCACAATCCAACTATTAAAAAAAATGAAGACATAACAGACCAGTACTGCAATCATGAAGGCAGCATACATCAAGACAGTTTTTTTTGCCTTGAGGGGTTTTGTTCCCATGTTTGCTTTATAAACACAAGCGTGAGAGAGCCTTTCTACTGCAGGAGTCCAAAAGCAGGTAGAGAGGAAAGGCTTTCTGAAAAAAGCGTCACATCATGAGGTTGAGTGCTGTTTTCACAGGTAACAAGGCAGAAACAGAACTTCTCTGGCAACCCTTTCTCCTGCTTTCCCCCCAATCTGTCATGTCCAGATCACAGCCTTGCACGCCTCTGCTTTTGTTAGCGCAGGATGGATTACACCAGGCAGTGCCGTGTTCGCAAGGTCGCTCATGAGTGTTTTGACTTGCCGTGTGAAGAGAAGTTCTGGGCGTGGGTCATTCTAGATGACCTCCTGGCAGCGATGGTTTCTTTGCTGCTGTGCCTGGGCGTGCGGCGAGACTGGAGGGTGGGTCAGCAGTGCTCTGCTCTCTTCTTCCAGGGCGCTTTGTGAGGACGTAACGTGGTGGCATGGCAGAGTCGTGTAGAAACTGTGCGTGGTTTAACGGGGCCAGTGGGATTGTATTTTTCACAGGCTGCTTGTTTCGCTGAGTATTTGGTCCCGCAGGACCTTCCATCTTGTTGGTAATTACCTCTGGGCTCCAACCCTTGGGCAGTTATGAGATGGAAGCTATAATTCTCCCCTCTTTCACAAGGGGCTTTTGTCTTGGAGTTGTTATCTGTCAGGTGCTTTAATATTGTCAGATGAAACCTGCTAGAACATTCTTCTCTGGTTTTTTTTCCTCACCCACTTCAACATGAGGAGAGAGAGTCAAACGCTTGCCTGACTCCCAGTGAGAATACAGGGCTCAGTGGGACAGGCATTTAACCAAACACTGGTAGAAGAGCCATACATGTGCACACAAAATTTGCCTTTACCGCTGTCTGCTCAGTAACAGTTAATTTACAGCTCATTCCTAAATGGTGAATTTTAATACCATTTTCTTTCAAAAATGTTACATATAAATTTACCGTACCCAGTGTAAAAGTGTCTGCAGGCACAGAAATCATTATTGCTGGGCTGACTGCTAAAGACTGATACATTTAGAGAGAAAATATATATTCTTTCCAAAGTGGAAACTCAGATTGTAAATTAAATTTGTCAATAAATATGGAAATGGTTTCCATTTACCTCTTCTACCCAGCGCTGCTGAGATTGGTTGTTCCAGTACCATGTCACTAGGGTGGCAAGAGAAATTACGGCTCCTGCCCCGTCTGTGGCTGACAGGCTCCCGGTGTCGAGAGATCTATTGTCGCAGCTATAGGTCAGTCAGTTAATTGTACATCCATTAGCGATAGCAACAATACAGATTCTTCAGGAGCAGAGTCTGGAAGAAAGTAATTGGATTTAGGGAACTCAAAAAGACATTATGGACAACTTGCCTTCCTAGAAATGTGTGAATGAGGGAGTAAGCCGCACATCAACATCAGGCTTTGGTTCGTACAGGTAATCATCCCACAGACGAGCCTCAGGTACACTGTGTGAATAGTGTTACCCTGCCTTTGTGTTGCAAAGGTGCAACTGAGGTGCATGTGATGAAGAATTGCCGTGCTTTTGGATTTTCCTGTCTGCATATAGGCACGTGAAAAGTTCATCTGCCACCTGGAGAGGCAGGTCCTCGCTTAGCCTGAACCAGCACAGTGATACCGGGGTCCATGGATCTATCCAGTCTTCTTTCAGCCTGTGGCTTTGGCCCTAAGCGTCTGTTGGCTGAAAGGCTTGCACGTCAGTGTTTGCAAAGCAGTCTGCCCAGATGCTGCCTGCTGGTGTTGGAAGTTGGACTTAGGAGAAAGCAAGTTTGAGAGAGACAGGAAGAAGGTGCACTGTGAAGACATAAAACTGGGTAATAAGATATGCGTTAGACCCTCGGGTCCTCCCAGGGGGACTGAACAAACTCAAAACTATAAAAAAATTGAATGAAAGCCCATCACTTTGATAAATGGAAAAAATCACCCCAGCATCAGAATAGAAATAAAATTTCATTTTATCACCCTGCGGTCATTAGCCTGGAGAGCCGAGATCTGAGCTTGGGATGCCATTTGCCCTGACTGGGAACTCGCTGCAGTCACATCGTCCTGACAGGGGTGGTTTAATGTTTTGGTTTTAGTGGAGTTTGAGGGATTTCTGTCTCTTGGTTTATTAAAGCACTTCTGCGGCTACCTGGAATAGTTGTCCTCCCATTTAATACATGCCTGTGGCTTTTAAGGTGAGTGGTGGATGTGTTTGTACGGTCTTTCTGTAAGTGAAAGAGCTTCAGGAGATTGTGCTCTTCTCTCTCCAGGTCACCTCGCGTCTCCTTTTTGGGACTCTGGCTTGTGCTGCCTTACCCGCAGATCCGTGAGGCAGGACCGTGCAGGATGGAGCCTGAGGCAGGGAGGGGTGGTGGCTCTGGGGCATGGATGCTGTGCTGAGAAGGCGCAGAGGGGAGCGAGGGCTCATTTACAGTGAGCTGCCCATCTGTCAGCAGCAGGCTGGCAGTTGACATGGTGACAGACACTTACACTGGTTTCACTGTTGCTGTGCTCCTTTGCAGTGTTTCTGAGAGGCTGAGGAGCAATGCTGAGACACTTCAGCGTTGTTACCGCCTTTGGTTTTGTGGCTCTCAGTTCGTGCTGTCTCCCTCTCCAGATGTCTCGGCGTTCCTCAGCTGTTCATTACTTCTGCAGTCTTTATCAAACCACTTTTACAGCTCACCCTAATTCCTTGCTTTTGAATTCTCTCCCCTCCCCAAAAACCTCCTGTATTCTGAGACGTGCTGTTTTGTGTGCTGGTGCCTCCTGCCAGCAGCCCGTCTCTCTGCTTCGCAGATCCAGCTCTTTTCTCTTTCCCATTTGTCTACAATTCATTATCTATTTTCTTTTGGGCTAAGGAACGTAGTTTTATCTAGGGCCAGAGCCAAACCCATTTCAAGTCTCTGAAAGTCATCTCCTGACATCAGTGAGGCTGAGTCAAATCTGATCCAACCACACCGGCTGCTGACGAATCTCCAGCCCTTGCACCGCTTGGCGAGGTGCATGCTCTGAGCTGGAAAGAAGCTGCGTCAGAGAGCAGGTTCCTTGGGAAAACACAATGAATTTCTTTTCCCCACCATGCTGCTGCTACCAGCCAGGATCCCAGGGTGTGAGCTGGCCTCCCTCTACCTACTTCACAAGTTTTGTGTTTTTGCCTCTTTCTCTGTGCTTTCAAATACACAGTAAATTGTGAAGAACTGCGTGCCAAAGTCCAGGCTTTGGCTGAGAGTTAAACACCAAGAGTTAAACCCAAGCTGTCGAGTTATAGAAGGCTCTGCTTTATCAGAAGAGTGTCAGGCTTTCCCTCGCTGTGACTGCTATCAGTAATTAGCACACCCTACAGAGCCTGCTGCTGAACAGTCCACATGCTAAATGCTGCTTTGTCATCAAAGTACAGTAGCTTGTAACTAATTACATCCCAGCTTTATCTGGACCAGTTCTTCCTTTTAAATACACTTAATAACTCTGCCTTTGAAGGTTCTAGGCATAAAAATAACCACTCCAAATAATCTCCTGAAGACACATGCCACGTTAGGTATAGAGCTGAAGTAGGCACCTTGCATTATCTGAGCAAAACAAGAGCCCTGGACCACTGCTGAGACGTGGATGGAGAGCCGCAGTTCTGGTGCGCTGCTCATGTGTCAGAGAGGAAGGCTGGAGAGCCAAAGTTCAGGTTTTACAAGAGTCCTGTGCGTACATTGTCGTTAAAGGTGTGAGGAAGGAAAAGTGGACTGTGCCAAAAAAGAACTGTGATTTAACTCGGCAGCCACTGACCTGAATGGAAAGACTAACAATGTAAGGGCTGAAACTCAGCACTAGTCCCGAGTCCTCCACCGTGACCTGAAGACCATCCATTTCTCTTCCTAAATCATGTTTAAACATTTCTAGTTGCACTGGATTCACAACTCTGTCTTCTGTCATCCTCTCCCTGACCCTGTCAAAAGAAAAACCAAAGAAAACATTTTGTTTTCCTGATCTTGAAAGTTCCTGTGGGATGGGAAACACCTTTGCAGAAGGAAGGGCTGCTTGGCATGGTGTGGAAGCTGAGTTGGAAGTCAGCGGCGAGACCAGGATTCATGGACCTGGTGGCTGGAAGAGTAAGTCTCTATGGGATTGTTTCAAGACTGCGTGCTGGTCATTGAAGCCAAAGCAGTGAAGTCTGGGTGCCGTAAGGAGACACTAAAATATCCCATAGGGCAGGACTGATTTTTGTTATAGCTGAGTATTTTTGGTGTGTATTTTTTATTATTACTGAATTTCCTGTTGTACAGCAAGACTGTAAACTCCAGCAATGCTTGGGATAAATGGGAATATGCCAGTCTCTAGCAGCAGTTTCTGTGTCTTTGAGTTAGGGAGAAGGCAGAAAATTCAAAAGCAATCCATGTAAGCACCTTGACAGGAGGGAGGAACAGAGCAGAAACAGGGGCCTGCGGCTTCTCACCCAAACGCGAGCCAACCCAAAGCAGCAGCGAGTGCAGTGAAAATGTCATGGCTGCAAAGCGCCGAGGAGGAGATCAACTTTAAGAGGTAGCAGAAGGGGAACAGATTATGGCACTTTTAAATTAGAGGTGTTAGGGGGATTCCTGGAGGGAAGAGGCTGGGAGTTAGAAAGGAATTCATTATGAAGAGACTGACTGCGCTGGTGCGTCGCCTGTGTCGCCTGGGTCTGTTAAACCCCCGTCTTACAGTGCCCTCAAAATGCAGGTGGGATTGCTGGGTGTCAGTGACTGCCTGTTTGTCTGATCTCAAGTGACCTTTAGCAGAGGAGGCTCTGGAGGCAAGATGAATAGTTACACCTCCAGCATTTCCCCTGCCACTACCCCTCTAATTGCAGTTCAAGGTGTTTGTGTGGTCCTGACTGGTGTTTATGGCATCAAGAGGCAGGTGGGTTGAACGGTGTTGTTGGCTGTCAAATTGACAGTGGTGTTTTCTTTCATTTGAAACAAAAATGCGAAGGAGGGGAGAGCTGTGCGCACGACGTGGAGAGACAGCGTGCAAAGACTTCAATCTCAAGGGGCCTGTTTTCTGTTCATCTGCAGGAAATTCAGGATCAGCCCCAGAACTGAAGCAAGTCTCCTCATCTGTGGTGTGAACTGGGAGCAACGTGAACAGAGCTGTTGTGGATTTATGTCTGGCCTAACCCTGAAGGAGTCACTCTGCAGTTACATTTTAACCCAGCTCTGCCAATCTGGACTATCTCCAAGAGGCTTCCTTGGCTCTGCTGTGTAGTATTTTTCCAGCCATTTCAAGTGCAATTGTGAATGGATATCGATATGGAAAAATCAAATGAGTAAATTCAATGTATGTGAAAAATCAGAAAGCCAACACACGGGAGGACTGAACGTGCATTCCTTTATCCAGCTGTGCTGATGTTCTTCTTGCTGCAGTTCCTGCTCTGCCAGGTTTGTGACAGGCTACCAGCCCTGCAAAGTCCAGACCTGAGGATGCTTTGCTGTGGTCCTTCAAGCCTATTAATCTGTAGCCATTCTGCCGGCTCTTCCTTGGCTGAGAGGGTGCCAATGCCATTGCTGCAGCTGCGTGCTCAGTGAGCAGGAGGAAGGTGACCATGTCTCATGGGCTTCCCACAACAGCTTCCTCTCAAATCCCTTTTTAATCATGTGAATTCTCACCTACATCAAACCCCAAATTCTGCAAAAAGTGATTTTTTCAGTGGCTCCAGACCCAAGCTATCATCAGATCTGTTTCCCCAGTAAAAAGGCAGTAAAATGTGTCAGTTTTCAGCTTTAGACAGAGTTGACGATTTGCACAGTTTGTAACTTGCCACAAAAAAAAGATTGTTTTGTCAACACTCGCATATGGTGGTTCATTCGGCTGTACCAGGACACAATTAATTATCTGAGTCTGCTGTCTATCTGTCAGAGCACCGTAAAGAAAAGTTTTGGGATGCATTGTTTGTTTAATCTATGGCGGCTTTTGTTTGCTTCAGAATGGTGGCTATCTTTTCTATTTTTTTTTGCTTTTCTTATCTTACCTATTTCTAAAGCTTTAATTTCTATAATCCGAATGGTGTCTTTTCTCTTGTTGCTGCTGATCAGTTATCCACCAGAGATTATGTTGTTTCAGACAGAAAGGCAGCAGTGAATGCCCCGCAGCAGCGGAGCCGGTGGCTGCAGCAGTCGGCTGGGGCTGGGAGGCGAAGCGTGTGGCTGCGGTCGCTTGAGGATGGGCTCATCCCGGCTCCCCGTCAGCCCTTACCAGAGATCCTGCACGCAGGGAGTGAGCTGGGCTCGGCTGTCCCTGAGTCAGTGCATAACGACCTCCAAGGTGTGATTCAGCCCCGAGTCTCTGTCTGTCTGTCTGCTGACTACAGCCTGGCCCAGCGTGGCTGAGCACCAGACCCTGGGTGCCTGTGGGCAGGAACGGGCAGGGAGAGGGCTGTATGCCGCTGGGATGCGTGATCCTGGCTCCAAGGGCAGAAGGGACAGGAGGAGCGAGGGGCACAGCTAGATGAAGCCATCGTATGAGCTGCCACACAGACAGCAGAGCTCGGGAGGGCCGCCCGCCATCACCCGGCCCTCGAGGAGGTGGCACCCACTGCAGCCCTGGCTCAGCGTGTCCCAGCAGCATGCCTGTCCTTCTCCACAGCGGTGGAGGAAAGCTGGGGCACTTGGAGGCTCTTCCTAGACCTTCTGCCTTCTTGCCTGCAGACCATGGGAAGACTGTCCCCGCACCACGGCGTGCCTTCCTCCAAAAGGAACATCTGATGCGCTGCGGCTCTGGGGCCACTGCGGTGTTTGCAGAGCACTTTAGAAGCTGTGGAAGTGCCAAGTATCCTTATGGCTGCTATTAGAAATGCTGCAGTCTCCACAGCCAGGTAGCGTTCGGGTCAGGAGAGCTTTGGCTGTATTCTCCAGGTGGCAGCTGCTATAAAGGAAACAGATGTTTTGTTACAATTTCTAAGGACCTCTAATAGCTTTGTCAGATCTTGGGAACAGAGGGCTAAGGTCAGCAGTGAGTTGCCACAGCCAGTGCTGCAGGACTGATTTTATCATGAGAAAAATGACTGTTTATTAGTGCTGGGGAGAGCTGGGAAAAATATTTCCGGGGGGAGGGGAAGTGTTTGTGAGTATTGGCTTGCTATGAAAGCCGTGCGTGGACTCGGCCGAGTCTGGAGCTCCCTGTTAGCAGCTGCCCGTGAAGCCCGAGAGCAATGAATGTTTTGTTTCCAGAAGTTTCTTAGAAAGAGATCCACTTGCACTTGGCAGAACGGGGACAGGGGGACCGTGGCTTCCTTTGCGTCGCTGGGGATTGTGTTCTGGTGCGTGTCGCTGGGTGCCAGGCTCACCAAATCCAGTCCCTGCCTGCTGCAGGCGCTGGGCTGTGTAAGTGCTGGTAGGAACAAAAGGGCATTAGGGACTTTCATCTTCTCTGTCAAGAGTAGGTGTCCCCCCCTTTGCTTTTGGGGCTAACTCAAGGCCAGGTCACCCCTCAGTTACACCTGAGGTCCTGCAGTAAACTGACACTTTGAAAATTATAATAAAATGGCCCCACACAAGGCATGTTTTCCAGATCTTTGTCTGGCTTTGGAGTCAGGCTCTCTACGTGTTTGCCACATGTTTTGCTTCCAAAACCTTCGTGTCAAGTCTTGGAAGTTTAATCATCTGTATACAGATTTTGCTTAGCTCAGGTCTTTATTTTCTCCTTCCATTCAGTTTGTGTTACACCCTTCTACGCAGGATATGAATTTTGTTTTTAACCAGCTTCTTTTATCCGTGAGACTTGAATGCCAGGCACCTGGTGGCAAACTGGGTGGCCGCAGGCTGGGAACAGTCAGCGAGTGAGTTCAGAGGCAGTCAAAACATTTCATCTGTTCAAAGATAGCTGCAGTCCCAACTACCGATATTTTTATTAATGGTTCTCATAAAAACTAATAATATTTAATTAAAAAAAGTTAAAAAGTAAATCTTTTATAAGCGGCGTTTGAAGGGTTTCAGTTCAAGCTGCTGAGGAGGTGGCTGTCTCCGTGCGCCCTCCCTAGCAGCGCACGCTGGTGTAGATGTGGTGTTGCCTGTGCTGGCTCAGAGCAGCGGTCAGGGTGTTTTCTGTCTCTGCGGGGCGATTGGTGTCGTTGCTTCAGAGGTAAAAAGTGGGACTTCTCACGGAGAAACGTGAGCATCTGGTGTTCCTCCGGACCCCGCCTCGGGTGCTCGCAGGGGGAACGGGAGCTGGGACAGTGGAGCAGCTCACTCCAGGGGGTCTTGCTGTTAAGCCTTTGGAATTGGAGCATCTTCTCAACGCTGAAATATAAAGTTTGCTATCCTGTTCCAAACTTTTATTGTTACTAATTACAACTCTGGCTATTCTTGTTCTCTGCACAAATATTGAGAACCATTTAAATCTATTTATGTTCAGAAAGGTTGTACTACTGGAAGGCAGGGCTTTGCATTACAGAGCAGTTTGCTGCACAGGGTGGCTAGAGTTTGCTAGGATGCCATGACACAAGTAGTGTGGCAGTACAGGGGTTGAAGCAGAGAGTTTTACAGCTGTTAAAAGGGCTTTGGGTTTTTTAATTCTTTATTTAAGTATCTAGCATTGAACATCTGAATTACGATGCAGCTTTGCAGGTCTGTGTTCTTGGTAGGCTTTTTGTTCCACAAAGTTTAACAAGTTGTTTTATGAGACCATGAAAACTTTTGCATCCACAGTATTCTGCGGCTTGGAGAACTTCAGTTCTATTTTTTTTTTTTTAAACTTTTTTGTTTCAAAAAAAGGCATCTCCTTTTCTTGGTTTTCAGTCTGGATGGGAACTGAGCGGTAGGGGAAAAGCACAGTCTGTTCCCTCCATGTTTTCAGGCTGCACAAACCAGGGAACAGCCCCTGAGGTCTCAGCGGTCTCTCCCAAGGCACTTGGGCTGGTTCAGCAGCATCCCCACCCTCCTCTCTGTGCTGCACCCATCATCGCAGCCCCGCAGCTGCGGCTCTGCGGGACTGATGCAGCAGCGAGCAAGTGCCCCCCCGGTGAGAAAAGCAGCATATTTGTAGAGCCACAGACAGCACTCACCAGCTGTAGTCACAGCCAGACTGATCTTTAAGATAAATGGTTATTTAAATTGCTGGATCTCAGCTGCTGTGGGAGCTGCACACCTCAGCTTAGCATGCTAAATATACCTTATTAATTGCCTTGCTCTTTACATACACCGGAGGCTGGTGCATCGTTAAATACATCAAGAACATTTATTCCTTGAGGTTTTGTTTCTTACTGAAGTATTCCAGTTCTTAACGGCTCCTCTGGTTGGGATCAGGTTGGACCTGGAATATTGCAACTTGTCCTGTTCCCTTCCTCCCCAAAGCACAGCACTACAGCGTCCTGGTACCTGTATTTAAGTACATCATGCTTGTACAAAGCAGCATCGTTAGACTGGAGGAGTAAATACCCTCTGAAAGTATTTAGTTCTGCTATTTTTCTGTATTGCTGCATTATCTAAAGGCTACGGCTGAGCTTGCTCTTTGCGTTGTGCAGAGGGAGAGGCAGCCTCCCAAAGTGCAGTTTGTGGTTGAAGGAGGCGGTTAGACAAGTGTCAGGGTATAGCCCATATGCGGGTCAGAAACCGAGACCCTTTCATTGAAGACAATTCACCGCGTGACTCGTTTCAGAAAGCCCAGGGAACAGAGCCCGAGTCCAATTTCTTGCTTATCGCCTTCGCTGTAAGTCTGGAGTAGCTGCTGGAGTTGCTGCTTTCAGCCCAGTGTGTAATTGGCCCAAGAAGAGGATCTGAGAGGTGATCAGCCACTCCAGAAACCCACGCTGCGCTGGGTTCCGAATGGAGCGTGTCTTTGAGTAGTTTCACGCGCTCTTTGTGGGCCTGTCTGCATCCACAGGAGAGGACAGGAAGGGGCTTTCAAAGGGGGATGGGAGCTTCTTCTGCGTTCTTTTAAAAATATCAACCTGTATACATAGTGCTCTCTCTGATGGGAGCAAACCTATGCTGGAGGATAACCTTGGTTTCACTCTGTATCACCAACTAGAAGCGTTCTGGGGGATGGGCTTGCTTCACTTAAAGTAGGAAAAAAAACCCCTTCTCGGCTCCGAATAGTGTGTTTTTTATGGAGATCCTCTTCCTTTTTTACAGCCCTATTTGTTTTTGCTGTAAAAGATGGTGAAGCACCTTGCACAGCAGTATTAGTTACACACACCAGGTTCAGCCAAGCCCTCTGTTCCCTTCCAGTGCCGCAGTACGGGGGGAGCTGTGCACTGGGCTTGTAAAGAGGGCTCTGCCACGGGACGTGGCCGGTGGGCTCGGGGGGCCCTCACAAACACGTTCCTAGGCCAGGCTGCAATCAGCCTCTGGAGCACGTTGCGTTTGCAGAACCTCAGCCCCTTGGTAGTCTTCTTTAAACAACTGATTCCTCCAGGCAGTTTCTAGTCTGCTTCCTTCCCTGACTGCATTTGGAAAGGGAAACACAACAGCAATCACCAGGCAACACGTTATTGTATAATTCATGCCCTGTAGTTGAGAGTGATTGAGGTGGAGAAAAGGAAGAGAAAAACCCTGCAAAATTCATCACAGCTTCGACACCACGGAACCTCACGGGATTTGGGGTATTGTGGCTTTAATCGGAGCTAACAGGTCCCTGTTGCCTGAGAGGTGTCTGAGAGGATGCGTGGAACGGCCGCGGTTCCCTGCCTGGAGTGCTGGGCCGAGCCGAATCGCCGTGCCTGGTGCAGGGCTCCGACGAGGCAGCGCCTGTCGGCGGGGAAGCCCTGGGAGGGAGCTGCAGCAAGGACCTACACGGTGACACGCCGCTTCTGCTCTCACAGCCTCTCTTTACGTTTGCTCTGCTGTGTCTGTTGAGGCTACAGACCGTGGGCAGAGGCTTTCCCACCCATTGCATTGCTTCCTGCAGGGGAGACTCGTGGCGTCTCTAATGTCGGTGGTTGCTGAATACTTAGGTGGAAACACAAAAGAATTATTGCAACCTATTTTAGCATGGACATATTGTAAGCACAGCTTCTCAGTTCAAGGCAATGATTTAATTGTTGAATGCTATTTGGTGTTACTTTGTTTTTCAAAGCAGACAGCTTTTGTACTTCCCTGGTTTTTAGATAGGGAGGGAGATGCCTATCTATCCAAAGTATTTATAGGTCCCATTATCTTAGGACCTGATATCTTATGTGTTTATCCTTGCACTGCCTATTGGTTATTAGGCATAGTTGTTTTTCCACTTTGCAGGGTTCGAGGAGAGGGGAAAGTAAATGTAGACTGCTTAATGGCTTCTTCAATGAGGAGCCTGAGGTGCAACAACAGTCCTGCATTTCCTAGAGCCCTCTAGCTACGGAGTCGTCCTCCTTCTGCATGGAAATCGCTAAAGCTTCAGTCCTGTCACGGAGTCTTCAGGTACAAATCCTATGGCCACAAAGAACAAAAATAGTTTTGCTGAGGCCTTCTTTCAGAAGTCCTGCTGTTTAACAGAAGGGCCATTGTATGGCTTCCGTATTATTTTCCCCTGTGCTAGCCTGTCTGCTTCGTGGCCATGTCCAGCCGTGCTGTTGAGTGCCACCAATTTCAGCGTGACTCCCCACAGGCGCAGGGGGTGGCTATGGGTGCATCAGTTTTCTGTCAGGGGTCTTTAGTTTCCCCTCTAGTGATGGTTGATGGCTGTGTAGGACAGTGCAGAAGACGGCCTCATCACCATCAGCGGAGTGCTGGTTATGTACTGTCTTTAAAGCATGATTGTCAGAGCCCGTAAAGTTGGACAGCGAGTGAAGGACGAGCGAGGCTGAGCTAATACAGTCTAATTAACTTCCGTTGTAGGCTGTATTGTCTTCTGTGCTCAAGCATAGTTTCTTCCAGATTTAAATTGATTATGAATATCAGCATGATGACAAAATGCTGCTTTTGAAATCAGACTTTTCCCAGTAAATGGTTATTTGTTTTTCTGCACAAAACATTGGCTTATCTAGGGTGATATAATTCTCTCTCTCCCCTTCCACCTTCACTACTGCCTGATTTGTGCATGTAGTTTAATTAAAATCATACAGTATTTCCACAACTTGGTACGTCTCTGCTGCTAGCCTTATATTTGATTTATATACAGCATTCCAGTGAAACTGCCTGGAAAAATTAAATAGACGTGAATCAACTTGCTGCAGGCTTTTGAAATCAAACATTTCACAGCTAACTCCCTGCGGACATCTCCTTTCAGCCTGATGCAGGATAAATGTTACTGTAAGCTACTAAGCACAGGGCTATGTCAAAATGCAGTCACTAGGTTTGGGTTTTATAATTGTAGTTGTTTGCCAAATCATAGCTTAGGAGCCAGGGAGCGCTTTGATTCATTACTTATGATTATATGATTATCAAGAAAAGAAAACCATAACTACTTGAGCTTATTAGACTTCAATTTTTTGTCTCGGCCTTTGGAATGAATCTAAACCAGTGGCAAATGTCAGATGTTTGTAAAAACAGTTTCAGTATAACTGTGTTTGATGAAGCTATTGTAAATGTTTTTTCTGTCTGTGTTTTATGTGGAGGTGTAAGCTGTTAGCTCTTGGATAGATACCTACTCTTAGCTGAACTGCAGCTCTTTTCGGAAGCTTAGTACATCGTAAACAAAGTTAACTCCTTATCGGAATCTCAGCTTTAGTCTGTATCAGGGTGACTTAAAATAGACCAAAGCAAAGTATCATGCAGGAGAAAACCTGAAAAATATTGATGCTGTTATTCCATATTCATGTAGATGCCTTTCTCAGGACTGAGTATCCAAAAGCGAAAGCCAGTTCTCTGCCTTCCAGCACGGAGACTCAAAGCAGGAGCCCGCAGACCGGTCGTCCGTCAGCAGTGCCGTGCGAGTCTGCCGCAGCCGGCTGGGCTGGTCCCAGCAGAGCTACGAGCCTTGTGCTGAATTTCCCAAAGGACAGGCAGCAAGGGGAGAAATCTTTGTGCCTCCAGGATTGTCTGCTGGGAGCCCACCGACTGCCATGCACAACTGTGCGTGGGGCTGCGTATTTCAGCAGAGCTGAACCGTTCTGGCATTAGTCACAGTGGAGCTCCTGAGATGTCTCTCACCCTTCCTGCCTCGTGCTAGATGGGAGTTAATCAAGAATTGCCAGCATTATGGAAGATGATAAGCCCTCTGTAGGATTTGGGCTCAGCTGTGTCCTTTCAATAATTTATAAGAAGTCTTGGGCTCTAATAAACTAATCACAAGGATTTGGGGAAGGAGGCAATGAATTTGTTTGTTTCCTCCCAGCCACAGGTGATATTAAAGAGAAGAAAGAGAAATTAATCCCCTTTTCTGATTTGTCTTATAAAAGATATGCAAATAGTATTAGGGGCTGATCAAAATGCCAGTGATTACTGGATTGCTAAGAGTGAATACTAAAGCAGTCCCTCAGAAAGCAACGCTGTTGTGGCTCAGAAGCGCCCGTTGTGAAGATGTCTTCTGCTGTTAGATAGCAAGATGCCGTAGGTTGGAATTATCTTTAAGGTCATCCGTGGAAGTACGTTGTCCCGTTGGGAGAATTTGACTGAGGGATGCAGGGTGTGGCCTTGGTTGGGACAGTTTAGGCAGACTGGGATGCTAAACGCAGTCGGTGCAAGGTGGGCTGAGCTCCTTCAGAGAAGCGTGGAGCGATGCTCACAGGAGCAGGGGATGCAGTAGTGGGGGCTGCTCTTCTCTGCTGTCACGAGTGGGAGGTAGGAGAGCACAGTCCGTGTCTCCGTGGTGTTTTGCAGACCGAAGGCAGCAGTCTGAGCTGGTCGGATGCGAGGCAGCGCTTAGAGAGCCCAAACGATGGGAGCTGGTGGAAGGGAGGAACTGGCTTTCCAAACTGCCTTTCGTGGCTACGAGACCTCCATCCTGTGCTGCAGACCTGGCTGCGTGCGACCGCCTTGCAGCTGCTGCCAAGAAGCCGTGCAGAACTCCACAGCAGAGCTGGCCGGCTCCGTAGCTCAGCTCACGCACGGTTCTGTGTTCAGCCACTGCGCCTCGTTTGTGCGTGAGAAACCTCAGGGAAGGGTGAAGCAGCGGAGGAGTAGGAAGGCCTGGAACAGGTAACCAGGAGAGGTGTAAAGGAGGAGCGCACCAGTAACGTGCCGGTGGTCCTCAAACTGGAGGAGCGTGTGGGCAGCGTGTTTGTGCAGAGCGCGCTGAGCCGGGTTCCTTGCTGCGCTGCGCACGGTGCTGGCGTGGTCGACGAGGCGGGAGCCAGCCGTCCCTGCCTGCCTGACCTCCGGAAATCCTGCTGCGTGGGAGAGGACCTGTCATCTCGTGTTTGCAAGTGCTTTTCAATTTAATACATTTTAATCAGAAAATTAATCAGGAAACACCAGTTCAGCAAGATAATTGAACAATGAAGAGACACGATAATTACTATTTAGTCTAATTAACTTTGTTAAGTCTTTATTGGGAACAGAAACTTCCTGAGTGAAACTTATTAAATGGTTCTCCTTGGAAAACAGAATCCCCATCAAAAAGCCTTTGTTCCTCTCACTGTTAGTTAGGAATTGGGCGCCTGTCCTTAAGTCGTGATGAGCAAAGGCAGCAGGAGGGGTTTTGGGAAAACTTTTAAGTTACCTTTCAGTCCAATCTTCTACATCTTCAGTTCATTTACATCTCTTTAATCCATTGCGCTCCCCCTGCGCTTCTTCCCAGGTAAGCAGGATTCGATTGCTACAAAACCCGCGGGGCTGTGCAGCCCTACGGTGCTGCGTCCGTGTGCAGCGCGGCTCCCATCTCTCGTCTGCAGGCGTGCGGAAAGCGGGCGAGTGATTGGGGGTTATGGGCAGAGAAGGCTGAGGGGCTTGGCTTAGCTGCAGTCAATATATATGAGAGCACCAAAAGCTTTGGTAGGGCTCTGACAGGACAGCGCTGCTGGGAAGCCTCCAGCGCTTGACAGGTACATCAAGGGGTACGTGGTCCCGCAGGTCGAGATGACAGGGGCTGGGAAAGGCCAGGTCTGAGATGGAGAGGCATCAGGGTAACTGGGCGTCATCAGAGCCATGATGAATATTAGTGTAGGGCCAGAAAATTTAACCTCCGTGAAGAGTCTTGAGGAACAAAACCTGCTTTTGTGTCTGTTTTGTGCTCCTCAGCTGTGACCTCTGTCCTTGCAGGCTCTCGGAGGACTCAAATAAATAAGCTGTGTTCACCGAAGAATTTTAATGGGCATAACGAGCATTATTAGCACAAATTAGCATGAAAGAGTCAGTCTGTCTGGTCTCTCCTCTGGTTTTGCTTTGCTTTGCTTTCCTGGTAAGGGTGTAGCATTAAATATTTATAATTTCAGAATGGAGGATTAAAAATAAATATTGAAATGAACTTGATTGGCTTTTGATCTGCTGAGAGAGCCCTTTGGCTGGCCGCAGTCTGACCCACCGGTAGCTTGTGCATCGTTCATATTGGCTTAGGTCAGGAAGACGAGAGAGACCCAGGATATCGACCCTTTAGGAGAAGCATGAAGGAATGTGATTTAATAATGTGCGGCTCGTGGGGTTATCTTCTCAAGACAGCAAGCTATGAACCAGGGGGAACTCGGGAGCTTAGATCTTGCTCTTGGTTTCAGTCATGTCAAACCTGAGACATCCTTTTGTAGCTGAGGGATTTACACCCATGGAGCTGGGCAGAATCTAGCTTCCCTGGGGACAGGAGTGCCTAAACCAAGCTGCAATCCCTTAGCTAGGTAAGGTGAGGCTGTTTTGTTTTCTGTCAGTACTAATTGCAAAGCACAGAAATACTTTCACAGTAGAGCCGGTCTGCCTTTTCCAAAATCCAGGTACTGTAATGAGCAATTTTTAATGAGAAAAATGCTCTGAAACAATGTTTTGCTACTTCTCCGTTTCTCACAAGCTCAGTGAGCATGGGAAAATCTCCGAGTGTACCGAGGGCACTCTGCCTGACTTCAGACCGTAGTGTTTTCATTACTGCTAGGGTACAGGATTGCTCCCCACAAATCCTGTTATCTCCTACAGTTAATTTGTGCAACTAATAGCCTGAGTGTTTTGAGTTTCTTGTCAGTGAATGGCATTGTAATTGAATTTCTAATTTATTTGGTCCAGTTTATAATTAAAATAAGTGTTCTCTCACTTATCGTTGTACATTGCTCTTGGTTTTTTCCGCCCATGTCCTGCTTTTGAGGCTGCAAAGCGGTTTGCGTTGTGTTTCGCCCCGAAGCGCGAGGGAGACAACTTCATTACGCGTTGTTTTTTCTGGGTCACCCAGTGGCGGTCGTCGTTTTGTTGTGCTGAAGCGCTGAGCGTCTTCACGACTCAAGACATGGACCTGTCGGGAGCAGGCGTTCGTGGAGAGTGCAGCCCAACAGCCTTGTCTACTTGTTTATTTTCTTCTTTCTCCTCTCTTTCAGTTAATCATTGTGTGAACACTGCTGGTTACTGCCGGATCGCTCTACAGATCTGGCAGCAGCATTCGCCTTTCACCAGGCAGAGGTAACAAATGTTTCTTTTAGAGGGGTGATTCTTGAGAAACCTTCTGATTTAATTTTTTCCTCCCATCATCTCCCGTGGTGTCGTATAGAAAATAAAATTGCTAGAGCTTTAAAACACTTCCCTGGCTGAACAAGAGAGTTAATTATTATTTAAGAGGGACAATTGGGCAAGGTTAAAAGCTGTGAAATAAAAGAGAGGAAAAAAATAAAAAATTGAAATTGCAGAGGAGAGGGGGAAGGAAAGAGATGATACTTTTATGCAGCATGTTATTTATATGGGGCAATATTTGCAGTTTCAAGTTGGAAGAAAAGTAGAATAATCCTTTTTCCTTTCCTTTTTCCTGCAACCCTTCCAGGAAAAATAAATTGCTAGTTTCTTCTTTAGAAGGAGAGCTAGGAACTGGTGAGCCCATTAGTTTTGTTTTAGCCCAGTTTGGTGGCCATGCAAATGATCTGACTCGCTGTGCCTTGAAGGTGCATACCATTACCCTTTGTGACGCTGACTGCGGTGTTCTGCGGATCACATCTGAAAACTGTTCTTTGCTGTGCTGCCCTAAAAAGTAAAATCCCTGTGGCAGCAACTATCTTTTGTCTTGTGCCTTGTACAGCAAAGAGCACAGCACGTGGGATTCAAGAGCCTGATGGAAAGGGCAGGGGATTCTCTAGGCACCAACACAAAGCAAATAATTAAGAATATCATAAAGCTTTAATAGGGTCTTCAGCCTATTCTTCAAGCTAGTTTTACCCCTGTAGTCAGCCATCATTTGGCTGTGCTTAGAAGAACCCAAGGACAAAGACAGTCGTGCTGTGTAGGTCTGCTCCCCAGATCTTGTTCCACACCTTCCTTCGCTTGCTCAACACCCATGTGGAACTGGAGGTGTGTATGGGTACGCAGGCCTTGCTCTAGCAAAGAGCGTGGCAATGTATTTCCCAACAGGGACTATTCCTTCCTGAACTCCCGGAGCCTTTGTGTTTAGGCTGTGACATACGAGATTTACCTCACCTCATTGTTCAGAGCCACAAATACTTTTACTGCTCAATAGGCAGCAAGTCACAGTCTGCTGAAAAACTTGCACCATGCTGCTCCGTTTTATCCTGTACCCTGCGGAACAGCTTTTTCACAGCTGCCCGTGCAGCCTATTTCTTTTGTCATAAAACTTCCAGTGCTATGCCTACAGCACTCACCTACATGTTTAATTTCACTTCTTCGTAACAGGCAGGCTGCAGAATCTTAAATAAATGTTCGTTGGTCATTAAAGCCATGTTTACAGAGGCTTAACAGCTCTGTTAGAGGCGTGGAACTTGCCCTACCGCATTGTTACCACATAAATAAACCGGAATAAGCAGCTGGTAGTTAAAATCTTTGTAATGCATGGAAAGCTGTAATTTGCTGATTAACAGTGGTTGATTGCAATTGTATTGCAAGATCTGTTTCCTAGCATCACGAGAAACCTGACCCATCTCCAAAAGGGCCAAAGGAAAGGAAAACACGGTTAAAGGTGCAGGAGAACGAGCAGCAGCTGGAGGAGTTTTGACCCCTAATGCTGGGTTGTTTTCGACGGAGATGGGTGTTAAGGTGCAGTGCTGCAGGGCTGCTGTGGCAGGGCTGGACGCTCGTGGTGTGGGTCAGCGCGTGTCTCCTGTCAGCACGGCTTTGCACCCGCTGAAGATCGGCTTCTTTATCGCTGAAGCTCAAATTCGTGGAAAGCCGATAAAAGCCGTGCTTTATTTTTCTTCTCACTAATTTCCCACTGCTAACGTGTTGGAGTTCCTTAGCAAGTCACTTCACCCCCATCTGTCTCTTCCTTCTGGGCTTTGCCTTTCAAGGTTGCTGCCATTTCAGGATGCTGTTTGCTCAGAACCTGGTATATGTGGTACTGCATTTTTACTGAAGCTTCCATGTACCTCTGCACTATAGATTAATATACTAACTGCCAGGATTTCAGCAGGATGTAGGTTTTCCGTTTGCATGAACATCCCTTTCACCCAAAGGTGTCTTCAAAGTCCTTTAGTCTTTATTTTAAATTATATTACATGCCTGCTTGAAAAAAGAGAAGGAAGGAGGGGAAAAAAAAAAATGTCAGGAACATAAATTAAGCCTTCAAATGCATGTGCAGTTCTCTGTGACACAAACTTTGCTCTTGGGGTTTATGATGCTAATAAAATACTATTCACTGCTAACAGCTCTTTCCTTCCTAGCCTCACAAACTGAGACAAATAAGTGCATGTATTGAAGGAGTTCACATTTTATGTCTCTCTGCATCAATACGACCCTGCTTTATTGACATTTTTAGGTAGAAACTGGCTAGTCATACCTGGAGTATATTAACTATTATTTATTATTTGGACGGAGGACCTGAGCCTTCCTTGTTCTAGGTGGTTGTGCATACAGATCAAAACTATTTGTATCCCAGAGAGCCTCTAAATATTATCAGAGACAAGAACTAAGCAGGATAAAAAGATGCAGCGAGCCAGTTTGTGTAAGACGTGATGGGGAACAGCACGCACAGCTGCCATGAGCAGTGGCCTCAGACTGTGATGCAGCAGTTAGGCAAGGGTTGGCAGCAGGTTCCCACGTGTCGAGGAGGCACAGAGGTCCCTGCAGGAGAGCCTCACCTGCAGGCACGTTAATGAGAAAACCACATTAAATGGTCCTCTGTGTCCCAGAATAACCACTCGACTAAAGGGCTTGTATCTCTGCTGAGGACCTGGGCTCTCCCTTGTATGTTCTTAGATTTAAACTGTCAGGTACTTCCAAAGACAGTTATTTTAAGTGGTCAGCAATAATAATTTTTTGTCGTCTTTAAAATAAATCACGTTAGTAACTGCCTGAGCAGGGCAGCATAAGTAATTAGAGTCAGAATTCTGGACACATGTCCTTGCTGGCTCTGGCATGGATTATGAATTACAGAGCTACTATTTCTATGAAACACTTGTTCTTTTGTTGCCAAATCTGGAGTGGCCTGGTTGGGAGACTTAATCATGGTGCGTGGTACCTCGCTGAGGGCATCCCGGCAAGATCAAAATGAGTCCCAGACAACTTGTCCAGGAAAGAGTAGAGAGTCAAAGCCCATGTCTTAGAAGTTACGGATTTAAAGACTAGTGACATTTGTCTAGATTTTGCTTTAGAATCTATGGTCTTTATAATCCAAGTTCTCCCAACTTCTTAGACAACTTCACATGACTTTCCGTCGTACAGATAGCAATGCTTTCCTCTTGTTCTCTTGCCCAGCTTCTTGCTGACCTGGAATAATGACAAATGTCTGTCTGATCCAGAGATTCATCTACAGAGCCATTTGGGAAAACCGCAGTGGAAACCTGATGCAGAAATCAGCCCTCGAAAATGGAATTAACCTTTAGGAAGATCTCATAAGTAAGTGGCTTGTACCCTTCAAGATATTCTGTGAATCATTGACAATACGACTAGGCTAATTTAATCATTTGTCAAATAGATAAGGAAGAGTCAGATTCAGTTCTCAATCATGTGAGGCAGGCGGAGGGGGGTGAAGCGTCCTCTTCCCATCTTGTTGTCTTTCCTGGATTTCACCTCAGTGCTGCTCCAATGCGGACAGCCCCAGCTCTGCTGAGACGGAGGAAGTGGGTCTGTCCCGGGAGGGATGCTTCGGGCGGCCTGTAGTACATGATTTCCTTATTGCTAGGAAATCTCTGCACTAAATTTGTTCTCTTTTTAGGACCTAGACTTGTTTCTAAAAATAGAGCTTTATTCTTCATCTTCCCTTCCTAAAGGACAGTGACAGAGAGAGAAATGGAGAAAATGCCGTAAACCGGGACATTTCATTACCACATTCACTGCATGTCTGGGAGCTCTTTTGGTACAGAATTGCTGCATAATGGTGTTCACAAGCTGTAGCCTGATACACGTCTTCTTGGAAGCGGTTGTTGTAATGCTGTAGCCCCTGCTTTGGAAATTGAGCGTGACTTATTGGTCAGCTCTGTGACTCACAGAGTGGAAAACTCTTGGTTCCTTCTCTTTGCTCTGTGAGATCTTGGCCAAGCCACTGCTATGCTAGTTTTTGAGGCTCGAAAAGCCTCATTGCTCCCAAATCCACTGCTGAACGGAGGGAGGTGCACTGTTTGAGTCCTAAAGATAACTCTGTGCTGAGACCAAACACGTAGCTCTCTGCAAGGCTGTGACACTGGGAATTGGGGTGGGGGGGGAGGTCGGTCCTCTGTATAACTGCATTTTCTCTGTTGCAAACATCTTATAACAAAGTAGAGAAATTATTCCATTGGTTTGGCTTTTGTTATTTAAGGAAGGAAATCTGACCGCAGGAATGCGTTATCCGGCAACCTGGATGTGATTAAGAAAGAGCCACTGTGCCACATGTTCCCTTTCTTCTCTTTCAGCAAAAGAAAAGAAAACAATTCAGAACATTCTGTTGAATTTCCTGACTTTTAAAAATGCAGTTTAAACCGAACTTTCAGGGGAAAAGTCTGGTTAAGATGCTTCCATATCTTTCCTTGGGATTGTATACATCTTGACTAGTTAATCCCAAAATTTTGGGGGCCCTCATCCAAAAGGCAGGGAAGATGTGCCAGTTCTGGGATAACTGTACTCTGCGTCTGCTCCCCTTGCCAGTAGCAGGGAGACACGGCGTGTTTTGGTCAGGCAGTATCTGATAATGGATGAATGCAAGTCTGAAGCAAAGGTGACTGGTAAACTTCTACCATCTTAACTTGGAAGTGGTGTCTGTCCGTGCCACGTGGTGAAGATGATAAATTGCAGTGAATTTGTGATCTGGAGCCATCAAATTTCTTCCCTGTCTTTCTTAACCTTGGGACAAATTAAATCAAATTCTGCTGTGACGCCTAAAGACATAAAATTTGTTAGCTGTAACAGTATACTCTGCCAAGCAGTCAGAACTCCCTAGTATTAATTACTTTATTCAGCAAGTTAAATAAATGATGTGCTATCTGGATTCAGGGGGAAGCCACCCAGGAGCATATAAGGGATGCAAAGATATTCCTGTTAGTGAACATCCAAACTCCAGTTGCTAATTTGCTGTGGAGAGCGCTAATGCGTTCTAAAGCCGTCTCCGTTCCTGGGCAATAGGACACCAAGTGTGAGCATCACTAACAGGACTGCTTGGACAATGCGTCGAAATAATGGCCGCTTGTGTGCTGAGTGGGGTGGCTGCTGGAGGTCCCTCTTCCCATCAGCTCTCCTCTTCTGGGGCAGCAGCACCAGCTGAAGGTGGTGCCCCTTCACCCCAGCCTACAGACTGTGTGTCTTTGCTCCCCAGCTGCAATTATTTTCCTATAGCTCTGCAGACAGAAAGAAATGTATGAAGGTCTCGTGGTCTGCTCCAGATGCAGCCAGGTGGGTCCAAAGCAACCTGATGCATAGGTTAAGGTAATCCTTGTTGCTTTTGGCATTGGACTGGAGATCTTTTGTCGGATTTCTTTCACAGGCAAAGCTGTGAAGATCATTTTTTTCCTACAAAAAAGTATCTTTCAAAGAGACCCAGGTCTAGGCTGGGAGGCACCAGCTGATGGAGAGTCTACCACTCCCAGGTTGTTCCAATGATTCATTACCCTATTTACAAAATGCAAGCATTATTTTGAATACAAATTTGTCTGCCTTTAATTTCCATCAAGAGATTCTCTCTGTGCTCATCTCTGCTAGATTAAAGAGTCCTCAGTATCTGATCGTTTCTTCCTGTGAAAGTGCTTGTGCACTGTAATCAAATTACCTTTTGAATTTCTTCCTGGCAAGTTAAAGAGATTCATCGTTTCACAGTCTTCATTCTGAGGCATTTGTTTCCCTGAGTCGGAGTCACTCGCGTGCCTTCTCAGTGTCCCATGTCTAGATATGTGTCTTGCAACAGTACGCAGGTACTGCAAATAGGTGGAGTACCGTCAAACTGAGCTCCCAAAGAGCCCACAGCCCGGCGTGTTGGTTCAGGTGCCGTGCTGACTCTCCGTGCTGCCTCAGGCAGGTCAGCAACACGCCTGGGACATCACACCAGTGCAAAACTGGTCAGAGAGCCCAACTGCCTGCACCTGGCTACTGGGGGGAAAACCTGTGAGAAGCAATTGTAGTATTTGAAACCAAATACCAAGTGCAGCAACACCTATCTAATGCAAAGCTGTTATTAATGAATCTGGGGGAAACCAGCCGGAGCGCTCCTCAGAAGTCTTGATTTGAAATGCTTTTTCACTGTTGCTGTGTCTCAGTCCAACTTCGATCTGTCATTTTTATTGTCCCCGTCCTATTTCTTTCCTTTCTGGGGGAACTTGGTGAACAGTTACTGTGGAAAGGGTGTTAAACAGAAACCTTATTTATTATCCTCATTCTTTTACTGAAGCAGCCATGTGTGGTATTGGGGCATGCATGTTTGTATTCGATCCAGTGCTATGAGATCCGTCCTGCACCAGGAGCTGGGTGTTTCTGTTCCCAGGTGCTCTTCAGCCTGGTTGCTGGGATGACCACTTTGTCCAGCTTATTAAATCCAAAGCAAAGTTTTCAAAGATCTTTTATAATTTTTTATGAAGACCATATTAAAAGTGGCTATTTTTAGAAAAGATCAAGTATTAAAACGTAAAAAAGGAAAAGAGGTGAGGTGGACAGGGAAGTTGCTCTTGCAGTACAATGCTCAGCTCATTAGCGCTCTCTGCCCTAAGCAGCATTGCACACTTGCTCTGGTATTAAACTTAATTTATGCTATGAAAAAGCAGGGGGAGCGTTTAGAAAAAAAATATGCAAAAGCTCAATCCTGCCAGATGCTGAGTGCTTTTGCGTGAAGCGCTGAGTTGGCAGAAGTCAGAGCTGCTCAGCACCTCTTGAAACACTTCTCCTCCTCTTGCTTTATTGTCAGTCTGCAGAGCTGGTCGTAAAGCGGCACAGGAGATTTCTAATAAAAGGAAAGTCGTGTCCAAGTGTTAAGATACAGATACTTCACTGTACAGAGCCATTCAAGAGGGAGAAATGCTAATTTGTCATCAATTCTATGGAGAAGGGAAAGAAGGTGTTATGGTAGAGGAATACAGAGCTCCTACACCCAGAAGGAGATGAGAGATGGTGGAGGGAGTAGCGTTAGCCCAAGAGACAGACCCGTGGAACGTCCCTTTGCTGCTGCCCCAGCTCTGCTCTCACTCACTGCTGTCCCGTGGACATCACAGACCCTGGTGGGTTCTGTCAGCGCCGGCCTTGGAGCAAACAGGCTTCCAAAGGAGCGTTTAGACCTGAAAGTCATCACTCGGAACGACTACCGTGCATTCTGGCCCAACGCTTCCTGGCCTTATTTGTAATACAGGGCAGCAGACGCCATCTCCTTGGAGACTTTAAAGCTGGAACTAAACCATAGGTACGTAATGTTGCAGCATACATAAGGCAACGCAACAGTGAGGAGGGCGGTCACAGCCAGCTCCCTCTGTACCTGCCTGATGAGACGCTAACTTCTTCCAGAGGGTTATTCGTGTCTCAGGTGGTCCTGGGGACATACAGTGCGGGGTAGGTGACTGTCCGGCTCTCCCGGGAATGGCACGTGGTAGATAAAAAATGCTTCTGGACAAAAGCTGCCTCCTACTCTGAATGTGACCCAGGACTTGTATAACATGGCTGTGATCTTTGCTGTAAGCTCAAACCCTAATCAATAGGGATAATTAACAGCAACGAGTGCAGAAGCAGAGGTCAGAGCCTTACGGCGATGTGACTCAGGTTTGCGGGGGCTTTACTAGCACAAGGCCGTGCAATTATCTGCATGAGGACTGCAGAACGGTGGCTGCCGTGACCTACAGAAGCTCTCTGCTCGTTCCGAGAGCCGTTGGCTCAGCCTCTCGCTGAGCAGAGCTGCCTGGAAAGGCTGGAGCATCAGCAAATGCAATCATGACTGAGGTGGAGGCTGAATCAGGAGAATAATTTCCTTTTTAAACCAGAAACTTAAGCAGCGAGTTGAGTGTTAGAGAGTCCCGCAGTCCTTCAGAATGCACCTCGTGCCTATAAACAAGCACCCCCATCTCTCCAGTACACCATAAAATCCTTCAGTAACGATCATCATGACAACTATAAACCTGTTGTTTCCATTCTCTGTGATTTATTGAGCTGGTGGAAAAGGTGGGGCTGCTGTTTTATTGGGATGATCAAATGTTTGCAGAGGGAAAATACAATCTGCATTCCTCCAAGGCTACTTTCATACACTGAATCATGAATACATTTCCTTTCCCATTAGCAATTTAACGTTGTAGGACACAGAAACACTGCTTCAAAGTGAATTTTTTTTTTTTAAAGTCAAGTCCTGACTCTGTGGGAATGAATGTGAGAGCCCTTGCAGCCATGGGAAAGCTAGCGCTGCATCCTTAGCCAAGCGGGTTATCTGTGGGTTTTATTTTTCTCAGACAATTTTTAAAGTTTGAGTTTTTGTTCCTAATTGGGATGAAGCCACATTGCAGACTGCCAGAAGCCCCCACAAAACGGCATTTTTGTTCTCTGGACAGCTCTGAGAGAGATCATCGCCTGCCCTGCCCTCCTGCGATGCTGCCCACGTTCTGTGATCCTGGTGAACGCGGGGAGTTGAGCAGCCACGGCGTGAGCGGGACGACGGAGGAGAGAGGCCTTTGGTCCAGAGAGAAAAGAGGATGAAGGAAAACAAATCCTTTGTGTCTCTCGTGCGCTGGATCAGCCAGGCACACACAGAGAGGAGACAGATGATGCATGGGGCTAGCATGAATTTTAGCCTTGCATTATCTGGCCATTTCTCTCTGTTAAATACTTTTCATTATTTTCTGCTGAGTTAAAAGTCTGCACAGGTACTCTAGAGATACTGCATTTAATAGTTGCAAATGTGTAATCGAATGCAATTAATAATAGTAATTGTAGTAACCAGGATGCTGTTGTAATTGACCTAAATGTTTCTTACTAATTAGAGCAACCACAGTTCGGGAATCATTCACAGGCTAGAAGTAGTACTTTGAATTGGGAAAAACAAGCTGACCTCGATCTGTGACACGCGTCAGTGTTAACGTAGCAGTGGCCAAGAGCAGATTTTATTTTATCGTTATATTTCTTTGCGTTTTCTGGGAGTATTAGAGCTGGATGGACATAAGGAAAATGTTCCATGGTCATAGCAAGGAGTTAACTGTTCTCTGCTCTCAGCTCTGGGCAGAGGTGAGCTGAGGAAGGGGTGGTGGAAGTTGTCAGTGCTGGATTTCGGAGCTGGCCCTGGGAGAGGGTTGAGCTGGGAACCTGCTGTGTCCTTGTGCCATTTAGAGGGATTTCCCTTTCAAAACGTTTCAAATGCTGACGACTCTGTCATAGCTGCAAGATCCTGAGTGCCCCGTACGTTGTGTGTGTGCCTGCCTGCTAGGTCTGCCTGCTTACCGTTCCCAAATGTTGTCGGTTTATCTTTTTTATTTGAATGTTTGCCTCTGTTGGGTCACAAGGTACGTGACCTTTCTTCAACACAGATGTCAGCTGGTCACACTTCCAGCAAAGACAACGTGTCTAGATCCATTTGATTAAATGATCTAGGATCTGTCCCCTAAGGACACTCATAAAACTTCCTCCATCTTACATCTTGTGTTGTCATTTATACTCCTGCAAAATGAAGATGAAACACTTCCGTGAAAGTTAAATGCGATTTTCTTCTTGAGAGTTTATTTCTGATTTATGCACTGATATAAGTTGTTGGGGAGTGCGCAAAGCAGAATAAAACCAGGCCGAAAGTATTTGTGGCTGTGAATCCCTGTGTTGCAGAAGCACGGCTGCGACCCCCTGTCCGCGGATTTGGGATGCGTGAGCAAGTGGCTCACCTAAGGACTGTGAATTTTGTGATGGATGGCAGCCAGGACAGTGTTTGATGTTAAGCGCTGTTCAAGTGCTTTGCTGGACTGGAGCCAGGGAGCTGATTTTGCAGCCTTGTTCCTGTGCAGTGTCCTCAGCCGTGCTTGCTCAGCCCCGTGGGACCCGGCCAGTTCATCACCGGGGAAAGTGCCACTTGGGCGAGCAGCACTTTGCGAGAGTGGCACCCCGAGTCGCAGCTTCTGTGTGTGAAGCTCATCTGGACCATGTTCTCGCGTACATTGGGTCAGAAAGAGGTAGTGTGGGCTAGATCCTCAGCTGGCGATGGAACTGATGGGACAGACCCAGCTGAGGACGGCTGTCTTCTCAAGAGATTCACTGTGCAGCGGGACAGCCCCCTGTAGAGTGGCTCTCCCCAAAGTGATGCCACCCACAGCCATCCCTTACCCAGCAGCTCCGCGCAGCACTTGCCAGTTCCACCAGAAAAAATGTCAGCCCCTTTCACGGGGGACAGACTGGCTAAGGTGAGAGCAGCCCACGCTCCCACACGCAGCCCTGGGAGGCAGAGCACTGGGTAGCATGACTCAAATTGCCAGGGAGGCAGAGAGGTTGATTTTGTAGGAAAATCAAAAGGGAGCAGTTAAAGGCCTTGGCAGTTGGTTGCCCAAAGCAACCACAAACATGTGTCTCACCCTGGTAGGTCTCATCAGCACAACTCAAATGTCATCTGATCCTGACAAGTGAGAGGAAGAGACGACTGCCCTTGCTGGAAAATAATGAGAGCCCTGCAAGGAGGGAGGGAGCCGAGAACAGTCCCAGGAGGGTTGTGTCCGATTTGTATTCCTCCTCTCCCACTTTTTTGTCCAGTGATATTAATTTTGGGGGTTATAAAAAGTGCTAGTTTTGCTGCAGCACTAGTATTTCTCTGTGCCAGGCGCTGTATAAATGCATGGGAGTAGAAAGCACCAGCCCCCGAAGTAGCTGCTGTGTAACCGGCAAAGGCTTCCTGTGCTAAGCACTGATCCAGGAAGGTTTTTAGGAGATAAAAGTTGAATTCTCAAATTTAACACACGCTCCTCTGTGTGATCTCTGGGCAGTTCTCTTAATCCCTTTGTGCCTTAGTTCTCCAGGCTTAAAGCACATTAGAGGTGGTTTAGGTAGAGCTGATCCTGCACTGGGGGGATGGGGCTGTGTGCAAGGCTGTGGGAGAACAGCCACGTCAGAGGGGCAGGCAGTCTGCGTGGGCTCGGACCCAGGCAGAAAGCCGGTGAGATGCCCCAGACCCTTCCATCCTTGTGTGCAGCATTCAGCAGAACGAGACGCCGTCTCTCTGCTGGCGCTGCCCCTTCGGAAGGAGCTCGTCATTAGGCAGCACCCCTGCATCATCTCTCTCGGTCCGAGTTTGCCCCTGGTGTGATTAATCAGCAGGTCCAGCGCGCAGGCGGGTGTGCTGGGCTCTCTCTGTGCTTCCTTTCACCACATAACCACGCTTTTTTTTTTTCATTTCAAATACATTCCAGGCTGAGGCTGAAGTGCAAACTTAAAGGAACGTGTACAGGACAGCAGGTCGAGGCATGGGGCACCCTCTCTCTTCCAGCCAAGGGCTTTGTTAAATCCCCTTCACATCTCTGCCCGCAGCTGAATAATGGAGATCTCTGCCATAGAAATACGTACTGCTTTCTCACTGCATTAAGCATTGGCTTCAAGTGAATTTCTCTCACAAGCAGGACTAATAAAAGGACTAAAAACTGCCAGATTCCACTTGACAAATGGCTCAAAGGAGGACGTCTTCTAAATGCTTTTAGCATTTGCGGTGATTGATCAGGGCGAGCTTAGAAGTGGCTAACCTGTTGAGGTTTTTCAGAGGGGGGAATGATGGAAGGATGATAATGCTCCTTTCTTCTTGATCACTATAATTTTTGCTTTTGTGCAGATGGTGTATCCGGTGTCCAGAAATTACCACCTTTGTTTTGTAGCTAGCCCAGCCATATGATTTAAATCCGTGCATACTAACTATGCATCTATCTGTCAATTCACTGTCCGTATAGTCTTATGCTGGGAATCAGGTGACATGTGCTGTTGTTGCTGCTGTAGGCACGTAGAGAGCGGCAGCCTTGGCCCAAAGTGCTTCATGGGTCCGGAACAAAGGTCACACAGCCGCTCGGATCAGAGCCTGGCGTCGGTCACTACGGCCGGTTCCAGCAAGGGTCCGTCTGCGGCCACGCGCTTACTCTTCATTTAAACTGTGTCAGTCTCTCCTGCAATAGCTCTGAAAGCCCACGCTCAGCGATGGATGACTTTTGCTGAGCAGGTAGGAGAGGGAGCTCTGGAGCAGGGAGCTGCTCCTGCTCGGCCCACGGAGCGCCTGTCTCTGGGCAGCAGCCGGCCAGAGCTCTGGGTGGGCTGAACCGTAAAGCAGAGGGAAGACCTAAGGCTGAGGAGACAGATCCTCCGTTTGGTCTTGGAGAAGTCACCTCCTTTTAAGAAAGTCACAATTTATCTCTTTTAATAAAAATCAGGGAAATAATACTGCTCCCGTAAGTACTGAGTGCTTTGAAATCCTGGAGAGTTGCTGAATTTCCAAGTGATCTGGACTAACTTCTCTCAGCTAGACAAGATGAGACAGGGCTAGGGACCTGGGATCTGGTCTGCTGACTGCTGTAGTCATCCCTCAGATTCTTCTCATCAAATACATTTTCAAGCCACAGTGACAGTTGTTTTTATCTAAATAAACAAAAGCAGTTAATTAAAAGGAGACACACCGTGACCACATTGGGAAACCTGTCCTTTTCTTGCTGAGGATTTCAGACACTTCATCTCCCTGGGGATCACAGCAAACCAGGCATGTGCTAACCAGGTCCAGACTGTCAGGTGGAAGAATCGATGGCTCTTCCTTGAGCTGTTTGTGCAAGCGGATGCTCTCTTGTTTAATTGATGTCCTATTTATTGTTGAAGTGTTGCCCTTTTCTTTTTTTCTTCTCTTCTCTATTTCTTGCTTCTCTGTCCAGGCAGCAAGATTTGGTTCAATGATCGGTCACAAGAGATTAGCAAACACGCTGAGAACAGTTGCTCTGAAACATGTTTGAAATCAGGCAGCTCTCCCTGACCCTGGTCTTGTCTCCCTCCCTCCCTCCTGCCCAGCAGCTTTTGCATTAGGAAACTTAAGGGAGACTTTCTGGAGGTAGATTTTTTCCAGAGAGTCAGCAGCACAGCTGCCTGATGTATCATTGTGTGCAGCAGGTAAGAGCAATTTCATGTTATACTCTTAAACCTCTGGTTCATTTTATGAATAACTCCTGTAAGTATCACTTCAGAAGCTTATCCAGCAAAGTAAAGGGGAAGGGACACAGACAGGATGTCCAGAAGGAATTGAGACCAAATTCTGTCTGCAAGTTGGATGCCTGGGGGTATTTTTGTGAACTCATCCAGGTGGGCTGGTGCTTAGGGAGAGTACAGCAGGGACAGGAGCCCTGTGCCTGGCACGAAGCCACTTTTGCAGCTTCTCTTGTTCTCGCTGTGACTCTCTAAAGCGCAGAGATGTGGAAACAGGGCAGCAGCAGCATGTTCTCAGTTTCCAGCTGTTCTGCATCCTTGCAAAGCTCTGCAGGAGCCATTAAGGTGAGATGTAGCTGGACTTCATTTAGCCTTCTGCAAGCTTTGAAGCAGCTGAAGTACAATCTGCCTTCTTTCAAGCTCTGCAAGAGACTGGCCCTGAGATTCAGAGGCTTTGGGTCCATGCAGAGTGTCTGGAAGATGGGCAAGAGGAAGTTCACCCCTGCCATCACCAGGGACAAGTGCTAAGAGCCACATTCAAAGACCCCAGAGGGAAACCACTGACGTCCCAGAGGGCAAGGTGGGGCCCCTGTTCCCAGGACTGGCTGCCAGCAGGAAGGTGTTAATCACCACCTGGTTTGCACTCCCTGGAGAGGCATCTTAATGAGCCAAGGACCTACCAGCAGGCAGCTGGTTTAAAAAAAACCAGTGATGGGAGGAACCTGTGGCACACGGGCTGCTTCCAAGCCCAGTAGAGCACAGCCCATGGGGTTCGTCTGACCCTCCTGTGCCTGTAGGATCAGTCCTGGTTGGGGCTGGCTGCCGTCCCAGGTGGCCCGTGCAGAGGGTGAGTTTGCCACCGTAGTGTTGTTTTTGGTTTGATGCCACCCTGTTAGAGGGTGCTTCAATGGTGGATCATTTCAAAGCAACATGTAAACACGTTCCAGCTCAGCTGATCTGCTTGCAGGTCCCACTTGAGACTAGCAGCAATTAGTGTTGGTGTGTCTGCATTAAGGGGTCAGGACTCTGCTGTCCTCTACCCTCTCCTGTCAGCCCCCTCTCCCTGCGGGCACAGCACTCGCTCGGGCAGGAGGATGCTCCTAGGATGGCTGTGGCTGACCGTGCGATGATCCCAGTGATTCCTGCTGGAAGGGTTCCTGTCACTAGTCCCTTGGCTACTGCCAGAGCAGCTTACTTGCACGTGCAGATTTCTACATTCAAATGTGTGTGTTTAACTCAAGGATCTGAGCCCTAGTGATGCAAACCATAGCTCTTCCTGCTCTCAATTTTTAATTGTCGTGAAAACCTCCCTCATTCCTTGCTGAGACGTAAAGCCTGTGCAGTCAGCTGGGATCCTCCCACCTACTTCTGTGGCTGTGGGGACTTGTTCTGACTTCTGATCTACTCTGGAGAAACTATTGATGCATTTACTTGCAGTTGCTGTGAAGCAAATAATGTAAAGAGATCCTCTGGCCTCATCTACTCACAGTAGTTGGTCACTGAAGCACAAGCAAAATCCCTCTTTTTAGGTTTTTTTTGTATAATTAGGCTTAAGAATATTCTAAATTAGTTGAACTAGACTGAAATAAATGTGTCCAGCTGGGCTTTGGCATCAGCTGAAAACTACCTAAGCTGGTGCAATTGCTCCGTTCCTCCTGTGCTGGGAAGGTCTGGGCTCTTTGCGGGGAGCCCAGCCTGGTTGGGGCTCTCTGTGCCCAGAGGGGCTGATGCTGTGGTGCCTTGGGATGGGTGGGCAGCCCTGTCCTTGGGGGAGAGCTGTGGAGAAGGGCAGGCTGGAGGATCCTGTTCCATGTGCTCTGGGAATGGTATGAAGGACTTAATATGGCTTGAGCAGAGTGAAAAAGAAAAGCACTTTGAGTGTTGAAAAGACAGAGAAGTGCCTGGAGGTGAGATGGGGCTGTTGCTTGCTTTGGCAAGAAGTGGTCCCTGCTGTGGGTGCTGCGGTGGACTTTGTGTCCTTGTGGGTGTAGGGAGGCTGCCTGTGCTGTGCTGCTGGCTGCAGGCTGGGCTTGCTGGGTGGCTTCCTCAGACTCTCTCCTGGCTCTATTTATCCAGCTTTGCTTGGGGTGTTTTTTTGCACCTTTTTTACTGAGGTGAGAGCACTTGGATGCTTCTTCAAAGGCTGAAGAACAAGCACATGGGTGAGAGGATATCTGTACTGCTCTGAAAATAACCCCTGGGTGTCTGAGACCTCCTGCTGCTCTGGCAGGGTGAGGTCCCACTGGGTGGGAGTGTGACGGGCATGCTGGGGTTCTGGCAAAGCTGAACAGAAAGCAAAAATATGCACCCCCTTCCTTTTCTCCTTTAGAAAGAAAGGGAGGGGAGGAGAATGCGAAGTACTGAAAAGCCTTTAAACTAACCTGGGCCAAATAATCTGAGGGATTTGTATTTTAACTCTTTTTCTCAGGTTGAATGGCTGGACCCTCAGCTAGTGTTACTTGGCATCTCTGCCACGTCTCAAACCCATGTTGTTTTTATTAAAAGACCACATCTTGCAAGTTAGACCCTTTGATGCCTTCTCCGTGGGGTGAGCTGCGATGAGGGGCTGGGGCATGACTCGCGCACCGGTGCTGCTTACGGAATGGTGTCGGCATTTCGTTACGATGCCACAGGCTTTAATAAGCAAGGGATTAATTATGCTTCCCATGACTGCTTGGCAGCTTCCCCTTAATGCTTGAGCACGTTAGCGCATCATTAGTCAGAGGGCAGTAAAATAATGTCATTGTCCTCCCTTTCTCCCCCGGCTGCTCATTATATCGGTGTGTGATTGGTGTGCGTTCCTCCGGAGGAGATGGAGGCTGTGCTCTGGGGTGAGCTGGGCTCTGCAGGTCACCAGGCCTCTGCTCTAACAAGTGTAATTTAAGGGGTTTACTCCATTATGCACTTTGATTACAGGCGAGCTGCTGGGTAAACAAGGAAAAGGGAAGGCCTGGGTGAAGCCAAGCCACACAGCTCAAGTGGCTCGTTGGAGCTGATCTTAGGAACCTTGTTTATGTAGATGGGCTTGCCAGAGCCTCTCCAGCACAGCCCTTGAAGGTCTCCTGGTCGCTGCATTCGGCTCAGCCAGCCAGCTCTGTGGCCATGAACCTATCCGGCAGGTTCTGCTTCCTGTTGTGGGCAAATCAGGCAGGCCTTGGAGCATCAGGCTTCCAACCACCTCTTCTAGGGAGCAGAAGTCCTGCGTTTATGACTTGCCTGAGGAACTTGGGATGACTTATCGGGCCGTTCTGACCAAAAATGGCACGTGAGCTGTTTGCTCCTTGAGGGGTTGAGTAACACGCTAATGAGTGCAAGACAGACCCTGCTGCTTCCCATCTGATGGGGATTAATCATCTTTGTGCTGGAGCAGAACCAGGCTGGAGACTGGCTGACTTGTCGTGCATTGATTAGGGCTGAAGTTTCAAGAAAGTACAATTGAACTGAACTTTTCAATACAGTTTGAGCCGGGAATGATGTATCGGTCAATGGGAACTGCACCACAAGCTCTCCCTTGAACAAGAACTGAGCTGGGGCTAAGCTGCTGCTCCTGGCACGGTGCTGGTGCTGCAGTGCCCCGCCGACGCAAAGCTGGACACACGTGCAGTAGCATGGAGACGTAGTGAACCTGGCATTCACGGCCTAATTTAGCTCAAATCAATGTCAAAGTGTTTATCTCTGATGAACCAAATTGTTTGGCTTAGTGCTGGGACTTGGCAGCACACGCAGCCTGTGTCAGTAGAACGTCTTACCAAGGCTGTCCCTCGTGCCTCCCCGCTGTGTGCAGGGCTTGGCTTTCTGCTCTGGGTCTTGGGTGAGGATGCTGAGCTGTCAGACAGGGACTGTCAGCCCGCAGAGCCGAGGTGTCACTGCCGGACGCGGGACCTGGCCCTGTCCGTGGGCAGAGCTGGTGTCAGCAGATGCTGTGAAGGGGGAACCAGCACAGCGGTGCCTGGAGGCCCCTCCGCCGTTGCTTTTGACATTGGCAGGCACCTAAAGAAATTCATTTAATTTAAGAGAAGGACCCTTTAAAACCCAGAGCCATCCCCGTGCTTGTTCGATGGCGCATCGCCCTGAGGAGCCCTGGTAGCAAGGCTCGTGCTGCAGCGGCGTGCCGCAGGCAGCTGTCGGGTCGGCACAGCGCCTGGACTGCGCGCAGCGGGGCTGAGCTGCACCGCACCGCTCTGCCCCGCACCTGCTTGCAGACCGTTAATCAGATCCGTGCTTCAGGAATGCCGACCCACCCGCAGCCTGATTGCTTATTGCTTAACAAGTGCATTAGTGTAAATCAAGAGGCATGTTTCAATTATCTAATAGAAGAATTATTGATCCACACTCTCATTCGGAATGTTCAAATGTTCCAGTAGGAGAAACAATATTTGTATATACTATAAAAAAATCTGAAGTGTGTTTTTATGTTTCAATGAGGTTGTACTTGGAGAGCTGTTGCAAGCTCTGGTCAACCTGTGCCGACGCAGCCAGCTGTGGTCCACAGCCCCGGTTCTGCTGCTGGGTGCCGGCTCTGCCTGTGGTCAGTGGATCGTGCAGCACTAGATGACATTCCTCCCTTTCCTCTTAAGATGCTCTGCAGGCAAGCCCAGGGCTTCATTTTTAACTCCTTGCCCGCTGAGAGGGCGGCTGTTCCTCAAAATGCCGGGTTTACTGTAGGTAAGTTAAACCAGAACAATTTTCTTCCTCTGCTCCCTTCACTGTGCTGCTGAAAGTTGGGGGGAGGAAGGGGATTTGTGCTTCTTGAAGACACGACATGGGTAAGGAGCCTCAGGCACCTCCCTGATGGAGCAAACATCCTGAAGGACAGCTGATACCAAGTGGAGTTGTTCTAAGCCTTCTGGCTTTTAGTCCATTGTCCTTTGGTAACTGTGTAAAATGCAAATGAAGGATGTTCCTATTTCCCGTTGATATAAAACATGGGGCTGTTATAGAAACTTAAAACCCATTCCAGGCTCTTCTCAGCACTTCTTTTTAAAGCAGCTCAGTTCAGCTGTCAGTCCCTAGCTCCACTTATAATTAAAATAAGTTTGTAGCCTTCACTGACAAGCAAACATCTACAGTAAGTTGCAAACTGTAGAGCAATCCTTCTCAGTTTAAGAAGGATGCCAAATAAAATGTCACTTGCCACGTCTCTAGGAAAGCTCTATATTTAAGAATAAATACACAAATAAAGTTGTCACCTGCGAAGTCATTGATAACCTTTTTCTGGGATGGGGAGCTTACATTAGACATAATAGCAGCTGTCTGTGTACTTCATGCCGTCCAAAAAGCGTTGCTAGAGACTTCATGGCCCTGACTTTTTTTTTCCCCCTGTGTCGCGCCCTGTCACACATGAAGCACGGTTTGTGAAGAGATGTCACTGATCTGTGAAGCCGTGGGGCAGCTGAGGGGTCCTGAGCCCTTCGCTCTGCTGCAGGATCCTGCTCCAGCAGAGCCTGGCGGGTGGGGAAGGCTCAGCCCTAGGCTCACCCAGCTGGGGCGGCCCCAAGGGATCCCCTCTGCCAGCCGCGGGGTGAAAAGCGCTCCGAGGGCTGCGAACCGCCTGTGCTGGAGAGTTGGCGTGGGATATTCCTGCAGTGGGACTGCTTGAGGGTTTCATTGACAGAGCAGGATTTCCCTGCTGGTACGGGGCACCTGATGAATCTGTCACTGCTTTCGTGTTCTGTTTATTGAATACCTGAAAAAGCCTCAGAAGGCAAAGAAGATTAACTCAGAACAAATGTGTGGTACAGCAAAATGATGCTGCAGGTTTATTACTGTCATCATTATTAATAAGTTTCTTTTCCTGGCCTCACTGCTTTGTGTTGTGTTTTTCAGTGTTTAAAGCTTTTCGAGTGCCCTGAAGGCCTTGGGGCTAGGGCAGGCAGATCTCACCCTATCTCGGGGCTCAGGCTGGGTTTCTTTAAGGAAGGTTGATTTACAGACGAGCAATGTGATCGCTGAACTGGTGCTACTGGGATTAGAAACTCGGTGCCGCAGCTGGGTGTTTGGGATAGATGGTATGGGAGATGCTCAGCTTCAGTGCTGGATTCCAGGGGGCTGTTGGCTGGACTTGGTCCGGCCCGGAGCGCTGAGCCTTCCCCGAGTGCTGCGCGTCTGCCAGCGCAGGTTTCCCTACAACGCTGGTAGGGAAGGGTGGTTGTTTCTGATTCCCAGATGGGAACCTGGAGCCCAACAGGTGAAAATAAATGTCTGAAATTTGGGGTAGCTACGGGCTGAACCTGTGCACTGGGAGCCAGTGCCAAGCGTGCTGGCTCCCAGCCGCTCCGCATACCGTCTGCTTGCACAGAGGGTTTGTTTGTGGTTTTGATTAATGTTAGTGAGGGCTGCCCAGCAGTAATTGCACAGCTCCTTCCTTCCCCCACCCCTGTTTCATGCTGCTCTCAGTTCATAACCCTGCGGGAGATTATTCCACACCCCTTTATTGAGCAGAACATCCTCTCCTGAGCTGGGCAGTGTTGTAAATCTGTCCAGGTAGGGAGCATAAAGAGAGGACAGCAGTTATATTTTCACTCTCCTCTTTACATACTGTTTTAATTAGGAGGGTGCTTTTGATTAGCTAAGAAAAAAAAAAGCTGTGTCAATTGAAATTAATCTCTCTCTAAATATTTGCTCTTGTGGAAAGTTTTGGTGGTTTGTTCTGAACTGGAATGAGGGCAATGGAGTAGGAGAAATCAGTTTTCCTACCAGGTCTAATCACGACCAGTGTGAAATGAAGTTGTCGTGCAGTCCCCCGAATATGCATGTCTAAGGGCGCGTCAGGATGTTTGCTGAGGCCATTTGCAGAAACCTGGTCCTTCTCTACCCCCTTCCCTCGAACTGGACTTCCCTTGTTACAGAACGCTTAAGGGCAAGCTGCGGTGGGACATGTTGACCCCAGGGAGGCACAGAAGTTTCAGAGGAGAGAAGTAGGCCATGTAACAGCAATATAAACTGTTATGAATCAAGAAGCTATTTATGAGCCATTTACTTACTTAGCCCTAAAAATAGCTAGGGCTGAATGTGAAAATAGGTCTGTGATTGAAATCAAGCCCTAGACATGATGAAATGGGAAAGAGGGGGTACAAAGACAGGTGCAATCAGTTATTCTGTAAATAGACCTGCTCTCCTCTCCATGGGTGGAGTAGGACACTGGGTTGGGTCATGGGAGGGTGAGTGAGGCTGGAAGAGCTGCCCTGTGGTGGACCAGAGTTTGCCACAAGACTGAAGGCAACAGGGACACAGGGAGCTGCTGAGACTGGAGCCCACAGGGTTGATTGCCTGCCACCACCTCGAGTCCCTGGCTGTTCCCACCGGGCTGGAGTCTCCTGGCTGGTGCTCTCCTCGGGGCTGCAACGCTGCTGCAATGATAAGGTGGTTTGCTTTCAAATGCTGTGTCTCTCTCTCAGCTGTAAGCCAAGGAGTTCAGTCCTGGGGACAGGGGGAGGGATGTGCTGTGTCGTCAGCGTGGCAGGTGGGCTTCTGAGGGGCTTCCAAAAGAATGAAGCTGAGCTGCTCTGACAACACGTTGGTGTTTCCTAGATACCTTCAAAGCAGGACTATATTAGGAGGGCCACTGGGCTTTCGGTGAAGTTACAAGTCCCTCTGTACCCAGACTAAAGGTGCTGAGTAACAACTTCTGCTGTGGTGCTTGCTGGAAGCAGCTGTCTGAAATACAGCCCCTTTGATCCCATGCTTCCATCGGGTATTTTATTACTCTTGCTTCATGGTTACAATGTTTAATTTTTCTTTTTAACTTGAGAAATGGCATTCTGCCTCTGATCCTCTGTGGTCCTTTCGGACCCCTCGATGTTGGTGCAAACACAGCACCCTGGCTGGGTGGCCATAAAGAAGCTCTGCTTTTCTCCTTAATCCACGCTGCAGGAGCACTCTGGGGAAGCAGCTGGGTGTAAGCTCCTGCGTACTGTTGGTAGTTAATAAAATAAAGGAGGGTGCGTGTGTAAAGTCACCAGCTCTGCCTGCAGGCTGGAGAATTTGCCCAGTGATGCTCAGAGTTTTCTGGCCTTTTCTTAGAGTGGCTGAGCAACATAACTGTGCTCTTGCCACAGTGCAATTAAATAAATCCACTGCTACTAATAAAGCTTAAACCCTATAAAATACAGCTGTTCTGTCCTGCTGGGTTTGAAAGGAAATGGTTTCACAGAAATGGGTCCAGGTGTGCGTTTGTGCCAGAATGGCTCACGAATGCTTGTTGGAAGGGCTGTTGAAATATTTTGGCAGATGTTCCTCTTGGTCTAGGGGATATTGCTGCAGGGAATGAGTGCCTCTGACTAGTGTAATGCAGAATAATATGGGCTGAGAGCTGTCTCTTGCTTAGATCTCTGGGCAGAGAGCATCCCCTGTGCGGTGCCGTGCTGCTGCCCCGCCAGCCCGGTGCCCGAAGCTCCAGAGAGACAAGGTGCCAGCCCCGGCCCCCGCTGCTTTTCCTAGGCGAAAGCACAGTGCTGCATGCTGATGCCAGCCTGCTTTACTCTAGATTTCTTTAAAATATTGTTGAAATCAAGGGACCTCAACACCCTTGTAAGTGGAGTGAGGGAGTGAAGACTGAGCCCAGCTTCTGTGGTGCAAGATGGGTTTTCGGGCTTCTGACCATTTTTCAGGTTAGAATAATTGGGGTGGTTGGTGGGTTTGGTTTGTTTTGGTACAGTTTCTTCTCTTTGAAATGCAATAAATTGCCTGAAGCACCTGGTTTCCCAGGGATCCGAGGGCATTCCTCTCTCATGCCCTGAGCACTGAGGCTGCTGCGACCCGTGCCGTGGAGCTACGCTGGCCGGTCGGCAGCTGGAAGGGGCTGGAGATGGCATAGCGCTGGAGCTGCCTGGAGGACGGAGGGGCCGTTTTTACACAGAGCCTTTAGATTCAGGTTTCCTCCTGATGGCAGTCCTGTGTTCCCTGCAGAGTTTCATGATCCACAAGGAAGGAAACCCATGCTTTGTTTCTGAGTTACTATAAATGGCTTGCTTTGTTAATACTAAAACAATTCTTTTTATGCTGCCTATTCCAGTACAAAAGGAAATAAATTCTTTCTATGCAAAACTGCAGATTTTTGCCCTGAAAGTGCTGTTTTGATAATTTTTGAAAGGTTGCAGAAAGTTCTATTGGTAGGCACTAAAACTGTGAAGATCTCTGTGCATTTGGGCTGGAAAAGGGTAGTTCTGAACAATTCTGCTTCCTCTTGCCTTTGCAAAGTTAGTGTGTCAGGCACAGCAATGAATTTGGGGAGAGAGCTTTGCCACTGCGTATCACTTACCCTCTCTGAATAATGGATGGTCGAGAGACTGGTTCGGTTGTTAGCTCTACTGCGCAGTCACCTACCATCTGTGATTCTAGATATAAATGGGAATAGCAACGTTTTGTTTTATCTGCTCTACAAAACGGAAGCTGAAGATTGATTAATACTTGTGAGCTGATCAGAGAGCTGATGAAATGTGCTGTGTGCAACCAGATATAGACTGTTAGAAATTGGATGTCTGTCTGTGGGTGATGGGCGGTCTGTGGACCTCCCGAGCTTGTGGCTGTCCACTGTGAGCGTGTACATCAGACAGCCTCGCTGGGCAATTTGGGGGGGGGGAGCAAAAGAAGATCATAAATTTGTTTTTTTTAAAAAAACCAAACCATAAAATTGCTGTTTTAAAATCAGGATGAGATGAATTGTAATCCTTCATATGAGAAAGGAATGTAGGCTATTACTACTCCCTTCTTAAAGAGATAAGAAGTATGCTGTACTGAAATATAGTCAGTGACTTTAGATCTCTTTATGAATATCCTCCTGCAATTACTCAACTCTGTTATAGTTTTTCATACGTTTTTAGATCCTAAAAGAGAAATGCTGTTTATCACCTCTAATTTCCACCACTGGGTCTGAAAACTAATTAGTAAAATAGACTGTACCATATGCTTCCTTGGTATGTGCTCCTGCTATAACTATTTATATTTTAAGTTGTTTTTTTCTTTGTTAAATTGCTGTTTCTTCTAAAATGGCTTGATTCTATACCTGTTGTTGTTTTATTGTGGAGTCGTATGCTGCTCCTTGTGTATCTGCATCTCATCTTGGCATAAAGATTACCTGAGAGGAAGGAAACATAAACCAAAACTTAATCCTTGTCATTCTTTCTGCACAAATGTGTCTGGTTTATGTTCCTGGGGCAACTGCTACTGGAAAACATGGCAGAGTTTGCAGGTAAGAAAGCAGAGAGCTGTTCACCTTGCAAAACAGGGACACTAATTCTCCGTGGAGGGAACAGGACAAGCAGACTCGGCCTCCCTCTGTCCCCGCAGCCCTGAACACCGGGACGTCACAGGCTGAACCGTGGGCTGGGGGGGTTGTGGAGCTGCTGCAATCGGCCGTGGCTGCGTGTTCGTGGCTACTCGACTGGCCAGAAATGCTGGGGTTTTGTCAGTCTTGGCACTCTTCAGAGCAGGACAGGACTGATGCTTTTGCCATGTCAAGGAGTATTTTCCAGATCAGACTGGCAGAGCTCAGTGATGCTCCATGGTAGATTTTTCCCCTAATATTCTGTTTTAAATTTTCCATTAGTCATTTTAATATTATTATTCCTGTTTATACACTCAACAACTTTTCTTCCTTGCTGTTTGATGTCCTCATTGCATCTGCTTTCTGGAAGAAAGACTTTACATGAGAGCAAAGTATCCTTAAAATAAACTCAGCAATGAAAACTTTTTAGTCCTGGTTTGCATCTGCAGGATGGGTGATGCTTCCCTGAGCCGTAGCTCCCAGCTGCATGAAGTTTTGGTTTCCAAGCCATTGAGAAGGAACTGGAACACGGTGGAGGAGTAAGTTAGTGCTGACTTTTCAGCAGTTAAGTGAGAGCAGTGCTTCCCCTCTGAAATGGGTGACTGCGGTGGAACTGCCAGCTCTCCCGGGGTGGGACAAGAAGATCAAAACTAATAACTCAGATTAGCCATGTCAGAAATGACAGTCTGACGCTTAGCCAGGCGTTCTGCTGTGCACCTTGCTGGTTTCTCCTTACTTGCAGAAGTATCGACTGTTTGCAAGAAAGAGAACTGAAACCATGGTTGTGGGCTAGCGAAAAATCTATACATGTGATGGATGCTGTTCCCACTCCCAGATGCCAAAGATCTTTAGACCCCAGGTTTCTTTCAAGCTCATGAGGTTCCCGTCAAGCCAACAAGGGTTATGCTTGCCAAATTACACATCTCAGATGAGAGGTGCAACATTCTTACTCTGCATGAGCTGAACTGGTTAGACTGTGCCCTGCTTTTATCCTTCTCTTTGAGATCTCTTAGGCTGGTGGCAGGAAAGCCATTATCAAGTAGCTGTTCCTTTGCCTTAGCTTTGTGGATATAAATACTAATTCCTTGTTCCAATTTTCATGCATTACTACTTTTCCTGTCCCATTCAAAAGAACAAAAGGAGGTTTGAGCTTTCTGAGCTTGGAATTTAAGAGGTTTTGCTTGATGGTGGCGTTGCTGATTTTTCTTCCCCTCCCTTTGCATCAAAAATAGCTTTTCCTTTTACCTACGGACATGAAGGGGAAGGGGGAAGAGGGGAAGAACTGAAATGATGGTGAAAGCTGGAGGAGGTTTAACCTGCATGCATGAAGCAGTAATTGAAGTGATTTTATTGTTTGGGCTTTCTGACGGTCATCCCAAATCATCAATAAGCTCTTGCTGTCTCTCTGCTTAGCCTTCCTCGTTAGCTGAAGGTACAGGGGAGTGCTGGGTTTCTGTAGCTGGCTGTGAAATGGCTGCCTGCCTGGTTAATTCCCCGCTCCCCCCTGCCTCTCCAGCTGGCTTTCATTTCCATTCGGAATATATATGGGACGAGAGGCATACATGACTCCAGGGAGCAGGCAGGATTTATGGCCAGCAGACAGTATTTAGTACAGATGTGAGGAGCAGCAACTATCAGTTGCCAACAAAACCTCTGGAGATATACATCATAGGAGAAAGTTGTCAGCAATTAATTTTCAGAGGGCTAAACTTCACCCGTTTTTTAATAGAAGAGGAGTCTGAGGGACTACAGAGAGAATAAATCATTTGGACTCATGGGAGTTTTTTAGGTACTTTCCAGAGCAAGTGTAACTACTTTTTTTCTTTTGCAACAGGTGAAACATTTCTTTTTTAACCATCAAGACAAATATACTTAAATGAGCAAGACTTAAGTAAACAAAATTAAAAATGGCTTTTCTTTCCACGATCCCTTGAGTCCTTCCCCAAAGAACGATACCCCATACTGAGGTAAAGGTCGGCTTGGTCTCGTAGGCAATGCTTGGGTACCAGAGTGAGGAGGGGCTGCACAGAGAAGCACTTTTTCCTTCGTTTTTTCCCCTCTGACTGTAATTGGTGGATATGGGAAGTTTGCTGGCAGGATTGGGACTCATAAAACTAGCTTGGGGTTTTTTTGGGTGGCGTGGGTGTAATTTGTTTGCTAGCCACAGACTTCAGTAAGGAAATCCAATGTCTTCACCGTAGAGATGGACAGGGCATAATTGCAGGACTGATTTATTGGTGGTTCATGGTTGTAGTTGAATCGATAATGTTTTAATGAGTCTATGTTAGGAAAGGATAGATTATATTCTTTTTGCAGAACCTCACTTCATCAAAGCATTTCAGCATTTTTCTTACAGTTAAGCATATGTTTAAGTCCGGTACTACTATGCACTCTTTAAATGGCATGCAAGTGTCTAACACCAGATCTGCACAGCACTGCCAAGCAAACACTCATAAATAATCAATGTGGTGGCTTTTATTGCTAGTAAAGTTTTTCATTGCCTTTAAAGTTAATAATTACCTTCCTATATTAACAAAAGCTTTCCTATAGTTAAACAAATCCACATATCTGCATGTATTTAGAATGGTGTTGACAGCTCCTACCATTTCTCCCCTCTTTGCATTGTTCTTCTGAAGTGCAAAATGTGATGGGTGCTAAAAGCTTCTGAAAGTCAAAAGCAGACCTTTTGCTGCCATCAGCAGAACTGCCTTGCCTTGCCCCAGGTGAGGCAGTGGTCTGGAAAGCTCGGGAGATAAAGAACTCGAGCAGAGTCATTGCAGAAAAATTCCACTCTGTCATATTTCTCTTTATTACCCTTTCCTCTGCGGCCATGATGGGATTAGTGATATTTCCATTTGTCTATTTTATGTATTTTGTTTTCCCTTCCTCTGAAAAATGATTACAGAATGAAAAGTTTGTCAGGCCTTGGAGTTCAGCAAGACTCTGGAATTCATTTCATACTGTGGAGTGTGAGCAGGCACTAGAAAAGTGCTGTTTGATTAAACTTTTGTTGTAACATAAGGAAGTGGTTATTGTAGCTTGTTGGCGAGTGTAGCACACATTGCTGTGTGGAAAAGGCAGTATTTTTATTTGTCAAATGTCTGAAGACTTAAAAACCGAAGAAGCAGTAATAAGGAGGAAAGCTGAAGAAACAGAAGTTTTGCTACAGCTGGTTATTTTCTAAAAGTTAGAAGTTCCATGGTGAAGGAGAAAAGCAATAGGAACAAGTACATCATCGTTGAATAAAACACAACACGAGTCAGATGAGCTGAGAAGTGTCAGAGCTTGAGGCCCAGCAGAGCCGGATTCAGATGGGTCTGGCATGAAATGGCTCTCTTGATTTTATCATCCTCTCTGTAGAGTCTCTCAAGGCCTTGATCGAATTGAAGGGGTTTGTTCTGACACCTGCTGCAATCATAGCTAAATACTTTCCGTGTAAAATCAATGCCAATGATGAAGCCCGTGCTGTGCTCTCGTCTCCACGCTGTCTCTCCAACATTGGTTTCCACTTGTTGCCAGAGACCCTCCTGCTCCGCCACTCCTTCCACCTGGAGCTTCTTCCTGTAGCAGCCTCCGAGTGACTTTAGCCCAAAAACTTGTGGTTCTTTGCTACTCCCCCCTTTTATCCTTCCTTTTCTCCCGCTCACTGGTCTCATAACGTCTGTCGTCATATCGAGATATTTGCAGTGTTTCTGGCTCAGCAGCAAGAGGAGGGATCCCATCGGGTCCCATCAGCTGCCTGATCCCATCATGGTTCCCTGCTGGGGCTTCCAGAGGGGAAGGCACAACGCACTGAGGAGTGGTGAATCCTCTTCCTCGGGACTGAGCAGGTCCATCACGAGCAAAGGTAGACAGTCCTGCCTCCCTCCGTGTTACCGATTGCTGATGGATGCTACCCTCTTTCTTTAAGTAACGTCTGCAAGGATTGATCATGCCTTGAGTTTTAGTCCTGCCTGATATGACAGTTTATTCTCTTTCATAGAGAACATCTCCTTTTCTGCAGGCTGCTGGCCCGGCTTGCGTGCTGCGCTGCTCCTGGCATCTGCAGCAAGAAGTTGACTAACAGATGACTCGAACTCTTCACATGCGGTTGTGGTTTTGCTAATGAAATAGCAGTGCAAGGTTCGATGGTTAAATAACTGTGTGCACCAAAGAGGCTGTAGCCAGCAGCCAGCCCCTCTCGGAAACCCCAGAGGCTGAAGGGCAGTCCGGGCCTGGAAACACACGCTGGCATGGTCGTTAAACAGCGTTAGAAAAAACCTTTGTAATTGCAGACATATTAGTGCTGTTGCTGTGGTTGGAGCTGAGTCAAAGATGAAGGAGGAGCCACACAATTATTTGCAAATTCTTCCTGAAGTTCTGGAATCCGTAGGTAAAACCCAGCAGCTTTGGGTTACAGCAAAACAAAATATTCATCACTGTTTCTTAGGAAAATACCATCATGCTGATCAGCTAAGCTATCTGGAGATCTTTTCTGCTAGTTACAAGCTCTGATCAGTGGATCGTAAGGTGTTCCTAAGAGGCTCCTCTCAAGCCGTAGCCCTGCGATCGGAGGCAGGTCCCTGAACCTCTCCAGGGGTCCGTGCTGCGCTCCTTGTTCTGCCACTTTCAAACTTCTTATTTTGGGGACAGCCTGGGAGAACTGGCTTCTTCCTGGGGGAAGGGGAAGGAACAGGTAGATGGTTGTGTTTTGCTGGGTTTGTTTGTTTAATTCCACAGCCCTGATCTTAAAGGCAAGTGATAAAGTTGTTTGGTGGTTTTTTTTTTAAAAAGGAAATTGCTACTCCTGGGGGCTGTTCATGCAGAACATGAAGAGTTACTGGAAAGCCTCAACACCAAAAACGGTATCTGGGTCTGTGTGCGTAGTATAAACAACTTGTCCAAAAGGATTCTGAACCCATCAGCTGCTTCCACTAGTCAAAGCAGAGGATCAGTGATTCCATGGGATTGCTGAGCCCGTCCCCAGTCCTGTCTGGGACCTGGTGTCAGCAGATGCAGGGGGCAGAAGGAGCAGGGTGGGATCCTCCAACTTTAACTGCACAAAATAAATGAAGCAACCAAAAAGCAGCACTGGTGGATGTTGTCACTGTTTCGTTGTGTCTCACCAAGGAGCAAAACTAGCATTTGAGCTGAGACCCAGCACCCCATCCGTGGAAAATCAGTTGTGTTCTTTCATGTTCAGGCAGGTTTGTGGGTCTCTGCTGCAAGGGGGATGATCATCTTGCTTTCTGTAATGGCTGCAATACGCTTTGAGATCCTCCAGTTGAGGGTTCACGTAGTATCTGCAGTCATCTGTCATTCCTGCTTATCATACCCTGCCTGGGTTTAAAGTGGAATAATTGCACTTGAATACAGAGCTCTTACTTCTAATCAGCTGGAAAGACCACCCACAAGTGCTGCGAGGTCTGGGTGTGGGATTAGAGGGCTTTACAGTTTGCAGGATTGTGGCGGTAGTTCTATAGGGCTTAATGGAGCCCATACTTGTAAATTAGGATATTTTTAATTTATGGAGGTAAAACTCCCCCGGGAAAGCGCATTTGCTGTTGTGAGGCTTAGAGGTAATTATAATCTCCTTTTTTGACACTGCACTGTTGGGAATGAATGCCAGCATTTCTATTTGAGGGTTTATTTGATTATTTTTCTCATTTTGCAAAATATTATTACATTAACCCGCCACTCCTGAATCCTTATCCTACCATGGCATTTATGCATGAGAGGGACTGTGCTCTGAAAGGAACATCAAGCTGAAGAATGCTCCACGATGATGGAAAGGCTTCTGTTTATCCTGTGGTTTTGGAAGAAGAGCTTGTTTTTGGCTTTAGCAGCAAACGCGACCTAGTTTGGATCCAAAATGTAATCTGATCCTTCATCTACACATTTCAGATCTTTATTGAGGGCTGATAGTACTCAATTGGGGTTCTGGGGTTGATTTTCTTTGTTTCTGTAGGAGATGCTTTTACAGCATGTCTGTATGCAGTGAATGCGCTTCCGGTGGTGGTGGTGGTGGTGGTGGTGGTGGTGGTGGTGGGAACCCTTCATGAATCGGGCGACTCGATTTCTTCCCGCTTGTGCACGCGCCTTGTGACGCAGCGTTTAACTGCATGAGCACGTGTTGGGTTGAAACTCCTCACTTCTGAGTGGAAACGCGGCCTGCGCCCCGTCAGGCGATGTCATGACCCATCAGGTGAAGTCCAAAGACCAACCTCCCCTGCTCCGTGTGGAGGGCAGCACCGGCTCAGCACCGTGGTGCTGGGAGCCCCTCTCTTTGCTAGTCCCAGCCCTCACACCCTCTCCAGCCCAGTTAAACCAGAGGGGCAGGAGCAGACTACTCCAGTCTGAAGCGATACCTCCAACTTTTCTGACCAGTCTTGCTGGTGATGCCATCAGGTCATGAAAGAAATCTGACCCCACCAGGGCACCCTGCTCTTTTTCCTTCTTTCCAGTCCCTGCACACTCACCTGACTGCATTTCTGTTTCTGGCTTATTCTTCTAGTCCATACAATGCTGTGTGCTTTTTTTTTTTTTTTTAACTTGTTTGCTTGTAATTAAATCTCATCACTTGAAAAATCCCAAGGAAAAGCTTGGATGTCTTTAATTTGATTTTTATTTTCATTAAGCTAAAGGTAATATGACAAGTTTCCAAAAGCTTTTGCTAAACGCACTTTGTTTTCATGCAGTGTTATTTTGAACTAAAGTCCCATTCCTGCCATGGGGATGTGGGCAGGAAGGGGACGTTCACCTGTTTTTTATGACCCTGCCGACCTGTTTTTGTTATTAATATTGTGGTGAGCAGGGAAAGCAGTGAAATATTCTGTTACATGGAGTCTGCACAGCATTTTTTTGAACTCTAGTCATTGTACATCATGTTGGCATAAAAAGCTGGAGGAAGAAGATTCTTTGTACAGAGCAAGCAATTCTTCTTGGACCTTGTGAAATTAATTATTTTATATCCCATAACTGAAACTTGTAACTCAGCATAATTGGCAGGAGAAGTCCCGCAGTACCAATCCCAGGGCCCGTTATTGTTTCCTCTAGTACTCCACTGTGAGAATGCTGGAAAAACAGCCTCCCATCCTGGTGTTTGTTAGCAAATGTTTAAATAAATCATGCCAGCTCAATGATAAAGAATTTCTTCTCTTGAAATGTTAAGTGTTGCAGGAGGGAGAAAGGTGGGCACAGGCAGGTTCAGCTGGGATTGTGGCTTACAGCTTACGAGAGCGGTAAGGATTTGGAAAATTTTGTTTTCTTCCCAGTCCGCCAGTACCTCGCGGTGTGACTGTAACAGGGCATGGCTTAATCTTGTCTTGCCTCCCATGTGGTGTTGAAGTAACCCACTAATTGCTTCAGACACCGTTTGCAGCCTCGACGGAGGAAACTCCTCCTCCAGCAGCACCCCGTAGCATAGCTCCCCTTTCCCACGCCGCGCTTCCCATCACCCCAGGGGTTTCTTGCCCTCTATTTTCAGTCCAGTAACAGCAAATCTCCTCATGCTGCAGCAGCAGTGACAAAAGCAGCGGTGTGAATGACCCCTGTAGCCCTCAGGCAGCTTAATGGACTTTGCTCCACTCTCATCCTGGAGGAGCTGGTGTAGCTATGTCAGACCGAGCCATCGAGGAGCCTCCTCCAGCTGAGCTAAGCCCGCGTAGGCTCTTTGCCATACAAGAGTTGAGTGCTTACCCAGGGGCTGCTGCTCTCTAGCAAGTTGATATATTAAGATATTTTTTTCCTATCTGCCTCTAATTTCTGCCTATTTATCTCCCAGGTGGAGTCTACAGTGACAAGCTAAGCAGAGCAATGCATCTGTAAACACTAACAACTCTGCCACCCTGACACGTTCCCGCTCAGTGCTGTCTCGAGCTGAGGTCCCAGCATAGTCAGGGAGAAGGGGAAGGATGACAGAGTATTGCTTAACGTCAGCCCTCAGCGCTCGATGATGGGACAGTTAAAGTCAAGGGAAATGGCAAAGCAAGAGATCACTGATGAATGGGGCATCTCCATCCCGCTGCTGCTGCTAGAAAGAGCCCTGGTTCAGGGACGGCTGGGAGTGCTGCTCCAATTTAATGCTTCAGTAGGAAAGCTCGGGATGTATCCTCAGCTGGAACAAGCTGTCCTCGCTTTCAGTGGAAAAAGGCAGTTTATGAAGGATGGGGATCTGACCTGTTGGCCATTCAGGTCTTCAAGCTCAGCAGTTATGCTCCACTTTGAGTTCGCTGGCTGGTGATGCGTAGCTAACAGGTGGAGCAGGAGCAGACTTAAGCACACACTTAGGTTTAAGTGTGTGAATGTTTTTCAGAAATACAGCTTGAATGGCCAAGTGTCAATTCAGATTTTCCCGTGCCCTTTTTTCTGTAAGGAGGATGCCTGCTCAATGAAATGATTGTCTTCACAGAAAAAATGCAGTCCTGGTAAAAGGCCTAGGTCTTTTGGTACGAAGCCACGACAGTTCTGGAGAGAATTTAAACAAAAGCGTAGTTTGTAGTTGCTGAATTTCTTTTTTATCCCTTCCATCAAGAGATATGCTCATGAATGCTACAGGTGATGGTTTAAAGGCAGGATAGCTCCTGTCAAATTTAGTCATTTATGGACTATTAAGATTTAGTAAATGACCTCAAAGACAAAACCTTGCAGACTGGTTTTCCGTTTCGTATGCAGATTTAGGTCAAGAGAGAAAAATTTAGGTCAAGAGTCAGCATGAGTATGTGGAGCCAGGAGGACCTGAGGAGCATTTGGATGGGGGAGAGGTGGCTTGGCACCCTCGTTGTCTTCTCTGGTGACAGTGACTGGGGAATGGAAAGAAGCTCTGGGAATGGCTGGTAAGCGGGTGTGGGTTCAGTCCTGCCTGGACTCTCTCCCTGTTTCAGCTGGTGCTAACGGTAGGTGAGGAAAGGAGCCTGTGTGCTGCTTGTCCAGGCTGACATTGGAGTGGATATGACACAATCCTTCTGTAATGATGGCATGAGAGTATGTCAGTGCTCAGATGTCGGAGGATGCATAGCACCTGGGGAGGCTGGTGATGGAGCTTGGACCGGACCGGCAGATGTGTCCGGTTGCGGCAGCCAGCTGCATCCTGGCAGCCAGATGCGCTCTCTGCTTTTACAAGGGCCAAGGTTGCAGCCTGTTGACAGGAGATGCTGCTTAGGCTGTAGAGCATCCCCAGAGAATGTGACAAAATTGTATATGTGGGCATCCATGTAGGGGAGGCTACTTTAGACATAGCACGCTTGGCCAGCTTTGGATCAGAAGTGCTTATCCTCCCCAGAAGCACCACCTCCTATCGCTCCTCTGTCTGCAGAGAGCAAACAAAACTTAGGGCTGAAGCGGAACATCGTGCTCTGGGATTCATTTGTACGTTGTTAAATCCAACACCCAGGGACTCTTCCTCTGTTTGCTTTCGAAGACCTAGTTTCACCTTCCCCTTGACTCTGGGATGCCAATTAAGTAGCTTGAAGCAGAGAGGGCTGTGGATGTTATTGATTAGGGCTCTAATTGCTTGTCTCTCCATGCAGTCCAAGTGAAATGGGCTGTTTGGAGGTGCATGGAGCAAAATAGAGATGTGGCTCCCTGCCACCCGGATTGAAACGTACCTTGTCCCTCAGCACGAGGGCTGCAGGGAGATTTTTGAGCTGTTGTTTCTCAGTGGTGCCAGCTTTGTCTCGCCCCTGTTGTCTCTTCCAACCTCGCTGCTTCCAGTGAGGCCCCATGTTGTGGTCAGCCAACAGTGCCCAGGCAGGGAAGGGTGTTCTGCGGCACGGGCGCCCAGTTTGCTGCTGTGAGCACCTCCCAAACAGCCAGCGCTGCAGCAAGGAGGCCACGCAGTGTAAATTATTTGGTGATTAATTTCCTTCCAGCTCAGAACCAGTGCTTGGCATTTTCAAGGCATCACAGGACAGCAAGGGGCAAGTTCACATACATCTCCAAATGTAAGGGCCAGGTTTTTGGAAGGAAAAAAAAAAAAAAAAACAACCCACAAAAAACACCAGAGCCATTTTTTTGAAAATCCCTGTCTCAAGAGAAAGTAAAAAATTGGGGAAAACACTTTCAAACTATTAGCTGATCACTTGGTACCCCTGGAAAGGAGAGGAAACCTCACCACGAGACTGAAGCAATTGCTCCCGGTGAGAAGTGGACAGCTGTCAAGAGCCAGGACTTTCAGACAAAGCAGCCCCCTGCAGCGAATTCTGGGTTGCTGCTTGGCTGGGGGGGCTTCGGGCCATGAACAGCCAGGGGGCACGGAGACAACAAGGTGAGCTATTTGTGAGTCGCTGCAGGAAACTTTGCCCCCCTGCGAGCAAGGGGATGACTACAGAGTTGTCTAATTGAGCAGGCAAATGTTTACTGATGTTCGCAAAAGGATTTCACATCCATAGCTGAAAGAGCTCGAATTGACCTGTGAAGTGAAGAAAAGGCTGAATTTCATTCACAGCCTCTGCACAAAACTGAACCACCTGGCTGTGGACAAGAAGCTTCACGCTGGCTGTCTGCTTGGGGTGAATTTCATTAGAAGGGGGTGATAATTGCGTTGTAAGGACAGAATCAAGCAGGGTGAATTTACCTTCAAGGCCCATGAAGGACAAGATCAAACCAACCTCAGAACAAGATCAGGCTTTTCTTTTCAAGATGGAGTTTTAGTGTAAACACTGAGATGACTCAAGACCTCAGCCGTGGGGATGTTGAAGGCTGACAATAGCTGTTTTCTCCAGATCAGAAAGGTCTTTCGGTGTAGGGGATTCGCTTTCTTCCCTGTAATGTCAGGACATCTTCCAGGAATACAGCTGGGCCTGTGGTTCCTCAAGTGCTTCTCCTCTCCAGGGGAAGGCTGGGTGCAGTCAGTGGTGTGTCTTTCCACATGGTTTGGGGTGTTCTGTGGAAATGCCCCGCTGCTTGGTTTCTGTGTTAGAGAAGGTCAGGGAGAGGGGTCTAACGTGCAGGTAAGGCACAAAATGCTTTGTTCCTGAGGAAGCTCTTTGCTCTGTCTGAGCAGCTCCCAAAGGGTGCCAGCGCTCCTTTCCAGATGTGCCACACCTTTGGGACAGACAGAAAGTGCTGTCGTGCTGGAGAAGCTGATGATGGCAGGGCTGCCCTTCCTCCTTAGGGGATTCCTCACGTATGTGGGGTGGAAACCAGCAACTACCTCGGAGATAAGAGCGGATGCCATCAAAGTGCCCATGAGAAGCAGTGCAGATACAGGAGTATTGAATACAGTAAAACTATTTCTAGGTAAACTTTTGATTTTCAGATCAGATCTGCATATTTATACCCTGCCTACATGCAGAGTTAATCCCAGTTGCAATGGGACACAGGCATTGCCTGTTATTGCGAGCTCTGTCTCTGTGCAGTTTCCTGTTGTTAAAGCAGCTCGATCCCTTGTTTCTGTTCCAGTCAAATCGTGCCAGTTGTCTTTCCAAGGTCGTTGTGCTGTCTTAAAACACCCCTTACCTCTGCGTTCACAAAGTTTGTGAATAGAGAGCTCTCTCTGAGGAGCTGCTGAGCCAAGTTGCCACGGCCAAATGAGCATGGACCTGAAGGGGTTTTTCCATCACTTGATTAGCTGCCAGCCCTGCGGCTCTGAGCACAAACACGCTTGGCTTCAGGCGCATACAGATGTGGAGTCCGACTTCACTGATGTGCTCATCCTATCTAGACAGTCCTGAGAAAGCCCCACTCAGGATTATAACAAGACAAATGAGTTTTTAGCACACAAAAAATCAAAATCTGATTATTCTTGTGAAGTAGAGAAGAGTTAGAAACTCTTAGCACATTTTTGATTTTCATGTATCACAATTTCCTATTTATGTATTTCTGAGAAAAATTGACATTGCTTATGGAAGCCTCTGTCAGTGCAAATGTCACATCAGTCAGAAATATTTTTCTTAATTTTTCATTTTTGGCCATCGTGTGGTGTGACATTAATTAGGCCGTGATCAGACACGCCAAAACTCTGAGGGGCTGTGATCTGGACAGAGGACTCGCCCCAGCCTGGCATCAGGCTTAGGCAATGCCAGGAGGTGAACTTCTCTCACGGTTCTGGTGTTGAGTTTGGGCTTTAGCCCCTTTCTTCCAAACCTGGCAACAGGGGGAGGCATCTGCCCTCTGAATTCTTCCTGGCATCCTTTCCCTTACCTTGGTATCCTGTCAGCAGCCTTCCTGTAACCTGGATGAGCTGAGCAGATTGTCCATCTGCCTCCCTGTCTGTACCTGCATTTGTCTGCCGCGTTGGTACATGTATGTACGGAAATCTTTCTTCGTGAAGGCACCCAGGAACTATAACAGAAACCTAGGACTGAGGTTTGCAAGTATTATATTGAAAATAAACAAACAAACAAAAACCAACAAGAAAACCCCCGTGGGATGCTTTCTTGGATGGATTAAAATCCAAATAGTACTGGGCCAGGAGCTGAAAGAGCGAAGCAGGCAAACAAATCACTTTGCACCTTCTGTTTAAGTTTGTTCTGGTGCGAGTGTCTTTTTTTTGGGTGACAGAGTGCTGTTAAGGTGCTTGCTCTGGACGCTCACCTGGATCATGGGAGCTGCCCATCACTTCTGTCCCTTCCTGGGTGCGGGCACTGGTTTCCAGACGCTGGCGGTGATTTCCAGCTGTTGGAGCTCTGTTCTTTCCTAGGCTCTGCTTTCTTGTTTCTGAGCAGAACCACTGAGAAAATCAGCAGAGTTGCGTTCGGTAAGCGTGGAGGCTGGTCTTTCTGGAAGAGCTCTGGGCACGGGCAGCGCAGGGCCCTGCGGCAAGGCGAGCTGCGGGGAAGGGGCGAGAGCATGGGGCTGGGTTAGCCAGGCTGGGGCACTGCAGCGGAGCTGACAGCTGGGAGAGGCTCCAGCGGCGACATTTGCCGTTCTCACCTGCTGCTGGAAGTGCAGGTGGATTTCCTGGGCTCTGTTCAGGTGGACTAACGCTTGTAGTGCTGTCGGGGAACTGGAGCTAGATAGGAAGGGTTGTAACATCTTTGCATAGTGCAGTTGTCTGTGGTCTGGGGACAAGACCCTCTGGCTCTCTTTCCCTCTTTTCTGCCTAGTTAGGCAAGGAGGGAGATGGTTGAAGGGTGGGGGGAAGACGTGAGGACCAGCTGCCTCGTTCAGGAGCCGCTGTTTCATAAAGGTGCAAGTGTTGATGTTTGAGGGAGGGGGAGCAAGGCTTGGGCTTGGAGAAAATGGGCTGGAAGGCAGTAATAGAAAAAACTTTCTGCTTTTCTTATAAGCAAGCAAGATCTGGAGTGGCAGAGGTGGCTTCTTTCTGCAGAGCTGCCTGTCTGAGAGCAAGCACGTTGAAGTGTCAGTGTGGGGAGCAGCAAGTTGTATTCTTGAATCTCTGACAAGCAGCAGTACATTGTGCTTCATACATGTTCAAAAGAAAACTGTTGTTCTTCTGAAGAGCTTGTCCCACTTAGCAAAGTCTCTTTACTCCACTTTTTCGTAGTCACAAGGTGAGAGGGGAGGTCAGGCCATCTGGGCTAGTGTTGCAGAGAACCTGGAGATCATCCCTGGCCAGCTTAACCCGCTGGTGTGCATCTGTGTTTGAATTTGCTGTAATAAATCCCCTGATAAGGTCCCATCAGTGAAGTGAACAGAACAGACACAGCATTAGGTTAAAAATAGATATTCAAAGTCACGAAGTCTGTGTTACGTGGCAGTAAATTGGGTCCTGGCCCTTCCTCAAGCTTGCAGCTTCTGTTGCTGCCTGCAAGGCTGAAGGAGTAGCCCCTCTTTGCATCTCTGCTGGCGCAGCAAAATGACCTCACCCGGGAGCGTGTGATGTGTGCCAGGGTAGGAGAAAGGCACCAATTCCCACCGCAGGCACAGGGCAGAGCAGCAGCTTGGAGCAGGCTCCCAGCTCGTTTTCTTGCCAGGCTGTGCCCATCTCGAGCACCCTTGGGGCACCCTGAGCCTGGCTGCATTGGTAAAATGGTTTTGCCCCTCTGCCAGGAGGTTATTCTGAAGGTACATCTTATCCTGTGCAGCCTGCTGGCCTATGGACACGCATGCAGCAGGCATTCGCTGGAACTGGCAAGCTGGAAAAATAACGGTGTCCTCAGGGAAAATATATACTCCCTTGTTGGTACCTTCCTTCCCTCTGCTGGCAGTTTCTCTGCACATATCACAGCTTTCAGCCTGCTGCCCCTGAGAGCCAGGAAGAAAGATAAAAGATTCTCATCACAGCGATGTTATTTTTCTTTCAAAGTTCTTTTGGGCTTTCATATATGGTTGTTGATATCGAGAGCTATAGATGTCACAGATCTGGATAGATGGATAGAGACGTACAGCTGAGTGTGACAGCTGGGTGTCTGACTCTCTTCCATTTCAAAATCTGATCCCTCTTCTCTGCCATCAGTTTGATTTCGTGCCCCTTCTGACTCCTTTTTCAGTGGGCTGGGAGCTGTGTAGAAATTGAGGCTGCATTTCCAATGAGCTTGTCAGGTCTCAGCCCACAGCAGTGAACTCGTTAGCAAAATCAAGACTGGTGAACATCTCTTGATTACAGAAGAGGTCAGCACAAGGTGTGTCTTAGGGGCTGAGCTGCCCTCCTGCTGCAAAGGCTGTTCTCCTTGGCAGTGCGGGGTCATGTGTTGGATTTATCGTGCTGGCACCGCAGGGCTGTGGGGAGTTGCTCCGTGCTGTGCAGCTGGGATCCAGCTCAGGTCGTGAGCACTGCTCTGATCCAGAGGGCAGCTCAGCGTTCACCTCCCGCACTGGTGTAAACCAGGAGCCATGGGCTTTAGTGTGATTGCCGTGACTGCATTCTTGTGCTAGGTGAGGTCAGAAATAACAGCACCAAGCTCAGCAGGAGGGGTTCTCAGCGTGGCATCGCGAAAGGAAGGCACGGCAGAGCGGTTCGGTGGACTCGAGGGCATGCGGGCAGGTCTGGGCTGGCCCCGCTCTGGACCGTGCTGTGGTTCTCTCTGCAGCACCGTCGTCACCAAACCATTCCTTGCTGCAAGGCTGAAGAAGCAGGATTACTGCATGTACAGCTGGAGCTCAGGAGGCTCAGCACCCCCTCTTCTCGTTTCATGTTTAATTAGCTGGCCTGGGAAGGATGGATTGGATGAAACAAGGAAGCGGGAGGGAAAAGGAAGGTTAATCTATCCTCTAGCCTTGCTGTTCCGTCTCTCTTGTGATCTTGTGAAGCAAGGAGATGATGAGTCCTTTGAAGTGCAAAGTACTCCCCATCCTTCTCCCCGAAGTGGTCTCACTCCTCCTCCTCCTCCTCCTCCTCCTCCTCCTCCCAGCCTTGGTCCAGCTGCTTTCTGCAAAGTGCTGCTGAGGTGCTGGAGCTGCGCTGACGGGGGGCTGTGCGCGAGGACTGGGAGCAGGACTTCAGGACTGGCTTTTCTAAGCGCCCGCGAAGCCAAGCGCCTGTTCGGACAGTCCTGATGTACTGAGGTGCTGCCTCTAATTAGCGTTAGGAGCTCGGGGCTGCTGAAGCAGGAGGAAGAGTGTGGGCTGTGGGAAGGGCATGGCAGGGCTGCTCGGGGCAGGACGCCGGGCAGCTCGCACTGGGAAGCCCTGGTGTTACCTGGGGTCTCACCGGGACCTCAGGACTTACAAAGAGCAGTGCAATACCCCGAGCTGGCGTTTGTGAGGAGGGAGAGCCGGGCTCCCTCCTCGAGTGGTCTTCAAGAGCTCTGTTCAGTTTTTCAGTGAGCTCTTTCAGAACGACAACTTGGGGATATTGGGAACAGAACGAGAGGGCTGTCGTGGCGTGGCGTAATGAACGGCCCTTTCCCCAGGACCCGTGTTCTCCCCAAGTCATAGTAATTGAATTGTTTTAATATTAATATCTTCTCTGGAGCTCTGCTGATGGGAGGGAGGGAAAGAAGTTTCTTCCAAAATAGTCTTAAGCTAATGCAGAAAGTATGAATAAATCTCTCAGAGATTATAGCCCCTGGAAAGCTCCTGTGAATATCAGAAAGACATCCTCACTGCTATGGGAGGTTTGATTGAATTACAAATTTGAGGCAACTCCAAAACAAAACTGATTAAGTCTTTTCTTTTTCGCTCTCTCGCTGTAGCTTTTTAAAGCGCTAAAGCTTTTTAATAATTAGAAATCCCCCCGTCCCATTTGTAAGCAGCTGTAATTGGCATTGTCCTGTCTGTAAGCAGTTCTGACTGGCACCGGGTCCGCGTCGATGGTTGTGCACCAAAGCAGGGCGCTCGCAAAGCACGAGCCTGTTGGGAGCAGCTTGATCGGTCGTCATCTCCACGGCGGATCCCCGGTTCGTGTTACGGGGGGATCACCCTGGGGTTGGGAGAAGGCAGTGGGAGGGTGAGGTGACATCCAAGAGGCGAGCCCATGGGTGCTGCAGAGGGTGACGGCTGCGGTGGCTGCTGGAGGCGAAAGGGGGATCGGGCCTGAGCTCAGCCCCCCGCCCCGTGGTGCAGGGAACTGGGACACGGCGTCTTACGCAGCTCGTGGAAATGAGGTTTTTCTTGGCTGGTGTGGAAGTAGCGAAGCCTCCTTAGAGGCGTGCAGAGGGGGAGAGCAGGGTCCTGCCCGACGAGGCTGGCTCGGCTCTTCCCGACGGATGTGTGTGAGCTGTACCTGCGCCCACAGCGGCTGCGGTGTTTGATTAACATTGTCACTGCGCTGCCGGTATCTAACTCACTGCTTTGTAAAACATTGTCGGTATAAAGACACTATAGAAATCACCCTATTCACTTCCCTTCCATTATACCAGAGAGGAAAAAGAGAAAGAAAAAGGAAAAGAAAAAGCATTGTACCACAGAAGCTTCGCATCTCTTGCAGGGCTGTCTATGCGAAGACAGCTGTGGTCTTTACCAGCCCTTGACAAGTGATTTTTCCAACAATCAGATGGGAGAACATGCTCTGTTAGGCTTATAATTGATAATATACCACTGTTGAAATATGCCTGTCAGTTCTGCAGGTACATAAAATTATAGCATTGATATTTCATAACAGTTTTCACAGGCAGCATCTGAAACCACGTCCTCCCCCTGGCACAGAGAAGGTTAGACAGGAAGATGCGCCAGCAGACCTGGCCTTCTGCCTCCGCGTGGGAGAGAGGAGCAGCCCCCGCTGCAGCCCTCCGGCCCCGGGCTGGGCTCTGCACGTACAGCAGATCACACGCACGTTTGAAGCCTTTCCCAGCGCCTGGCAGACGCTCGGTACTGGGGGAATGCAGCTGGGGAGGAAGATGTCTGTATCACAGAGGGGTTAAAATAATGAATAGGGAAATTCAAATGATCTAACCCAAGACGTAATGCTGACTTTTTAAACAGAGAAGGCAGTTAACTGTTGGACACTTCAGAACGTGCTGTGATTGATCCCTCCCTCGTTTTGAAGACGAGCGCAGGCTTTGGGAAGATGTTGCTTGAACATCAGGGCTACTGAGCGCGGAGCAGCCGTGCTTGCGTCATGGACCTCAGTCCAAAGGGGGACGAGGGATGAGGCCAGACAGAGGAGGCAGAGGGTCCTTGGCGGCTCTGCCCACGTCCTGCTCCCCCTGCCCGTCCCGCAGCTGCCCGCTCCCAGGCATCTCCTGCCAGAGATGGTGCGGCTAAACCACCAGCAGAATCCAGCAAAGCTCTTCAGCAGCGCTGGGGTGGCTGGTGCAGGGTTGGAGAGAGGGGCTCTGCCTGCCCCTGAGATTGCAGGGCTCAAAAAAGGCTCTGGACCGCTTCGGAGCTAGGTGCCACAGTCCCACAACAGCAGGGAATCCAAGAAATCAAAAACATTTTGGATCTCTTTTTAGAATGTGTTTGTTGAAAAGACAATGTAGGGCTGAAACAGGGAGGGAGCCCCAGGGCTTCCACCACCCCCACCTCCCCTTGCTGTGCCTTCTCAGTCCCCCCGACAGCTTGGTGCGTGTCCAGGACCAGAGGAGTGCCACATGAACTGGGTTAGGGGAGGGATCAGTTGCTCAGCCGTGATGTCCAGGATCCTACAAGACGGTGCCTCTCCTGGGTTGCGTGAGAAGGTCCTGGCCTTGTCCAAACCACTGGTGCGTTCGCAGTCCCACACACCTGCTGGTACTGGAGAGAACAGGTTTAATGACCAGAGCCTGGAAACAGCTTGTGATGTGGGAGAGGTGGAGAAGGGGACTGCAGGGGTTGTTGGCAGGACTTTGTTGCGTCTGTTTGAGGAGACATTGCTCCAGACCAGGAGTTCGTAGGCAGCGAGGGGAGACGGTCCAATGCACGTGCTGGGTCAGTGTCCTGCAGAATGAAAATGAAAAAAAAATGAAAGATTTGAAAAAGGAAAAAGCAGCTCTGGAAGTAAAAGGAGCAAATTATTCTCTTTTTTTCTGCTGGCCAGGTGGGAAGCAGCAGGTGAGGCACAAGGCGGGGACCTGGCAGCGCTCACGGCTCCTCTCTGCCAGCCTTGGCTCAGGGGAAGGACGCGGCAGCCTCTGCTTGCTCAGTCCCCCTTTCTCGCTCTTCACCCTTCTCTTGCTTCCTTCCTTCCTCTTGCTCTCTTGGCACAATACTCCAATCGATTGATTGCAAGAGCAGTTCCACGCCGTTCCAGCACCCCTTTTACTGCGCCCCAGGAGCCGTGCCCCGCTCCGGCGCTCAGCCGCCAGCCCCTCTCTGCAGCCCAGTGAGCGGCTGCCGGCGTGGTTTGGGTGGGGGGTGTTCACCCATTTAAGACCCCAGTTAGCACCTTGCACCCAGACTCCAGGGCCTGCCTGGCGTTAGCACTCTCTGCACTGCAACTTCTTGCCATTTGTTAGTGTTATTGACTAACATTTGGAGTCAAATTAAAGGTGTGTAGCTAATAGCGAACTCTGAATTCTCTTCAGGGTTGGTTGCACTGAGTGAAATTAAAGTTCCCGACATCCCCATTCCCCTTCCCCCTTACTAATTAGCCCTCCCCAACTCTTAGAGGTTGACATTTAAAATGAACTCAGCTAAAATGACTTTTTTTTTTTCTTGTAACCAGGGTTTTCAGGGCTGATAATAGGAACACAGAGGGGAAAAAAGCCCTGGCCTAGAGGGCAGCCGGGGGAGATGCCGTGGCGAAGCGGGCTGTCCCCGGTCCCACCCGGGAGCAGGGCAGGCGCTGCAGGCACCCAGCCCCGATGGCAGCGCTGCCCGGCTGCGCCTGCGAACGCCTGGGAAGGGGCCGTGAAGGTCCCTTGAATTGATGCATTAAGGGGATTTTTTTTTTTTTCCACTGACGGAGGTCCCTTTTGTGAGAGATTTCTCCCTTCAAGATACAAAAGCCAGTAAATTCTGGGCTAAGTCTGCAAATCCCCCGCCGACATTTGACTTCACTTACTCTGCTGAGTAAAATACAGAGCGTAAAGATGTGAGTTTTAGCAGCGCTGTGTGACCAGGCTGCCGGGCTCTTAAACCCCCAGTTTCCTGGCTTTTGATGGGTTTAAATCAGGATGGGTCTAATAATAATGATAGTTGGTACTTACATGCCACTTTATCTTAAAAGCACTGTACAAACATTAATTAATTATAGGCACAGACAGTGTCTGCAAATGTATAGCCGCAGACGCGCAGGGCTTCAGAGCCACGCACAGCTTTTAGCCAGGAGTCTCACAGCGTGCGAGAGCACAGTTCCCATCTGCCGCAGCCCCTCTGCGGGCAGAGCCGCTTTGGTCTGGCGGGACCTGCTGGGGCTGGCAGCTGCAAGGAGGTGGCCCCGAAAGGTGATTAAAGACTCAACCTGTGCCCATCACACATCACCGGCACAGCCGGACTGCGGCGAGGGCGAGGGCCCCGCCGGGCGCTGGCGTACAGGCTGTCTTCACACCAGTTTATTGACATCTCCCTGGTTAAAAGGAGGCTGGAGGCAGGTAATGTGGTGGCATACTGGGTGACATGTTCCTTTGTGCTTCAGCCTCTGCGTGGCAGAGTGGTAAGCGTGACATCTTCCTACGTCTCCGTCCTGGACCAGTAAAAGGCACCTGCTTCCTATTCCTGGCCAGAGAGGTGGTAAGCTCTGGGGGTGAGCTCCTGGTCTGGGGCAGTTTGCTCTGGCTAGGCAAGCCAGAGAAGGAGTAACCAAGTCCTGCCTGGATTATTGGACTCCTTATGGCTGGAGATGTTACACTTTTGGGGGATGCTGCGGTCCCTAACATTTACAGGCGATGCAGAGATGATAACTGCCCATCTCCGACTTCTCCAAATTAAAACAAGCGCCCCAGTACTGTGTGGAAAGCTGCTGTTGGCTGTTAGAACCTGCAGCTGCACCAGCCCTCCTCTCCAACCTGATGTGCCCACCTGGGATGCCGTGGGGTGTGTTGGGGATGCTCTGTGCTTGCCTGGGCGGGAGGGAGGGCGGCAGCGGCCATGTAGGAAGGCAGGCTCTGTCTTCCCAACCTTTCCCCATCTCTGACCACATGCTGGACATGCGAAAGATCCCTGTTTCCTTGGAAACAAGTTCTTTCTTGCATGTGCTGCAGTGAGTCAGGAAAGTTTGCCTTCATCAAACCCCCATGGTGAAGAGAATAAGCTCCAGAGATGCTGTCCTAGGGCTGGCAGCCTGACTGCTGCTGCTTTCCGTATTTACATCCCTTTAAGAAAAGGAAAAGGAAAATCTCCCTCCTGCTCCCTGCAGAGGAGATCTCTTCTGATTCCGTGTGAGCCTTGTGGGTGTCTGACAGCAGAGGAAATTACTTTGATCACAGGCACATTGCTGAGCACCCCAAAGCCGCACATCCCCTCTGCAAGCCTTGGGCTGCAAATGCTGCTCCCCTGTGCAGTGGCAAAATGTGGCAGCTCAGGGACGTGTCACCTCGCTCTGTTCCTCGTTATTCACTTCCCGGTAAATTCAGCATGGAGTCAGGCTTTGAGACGGAAGACCCAGAGGCGCTGGAAACGCGGTGTCTGTGGGGCCCCGTCGCCAGCCTGGCCCTGCGGACACTGCGGGCAGGGGCTGCGGCCAGCGTGGGGAGCGTGGCTGGGGAGGCAGGAGCAGGGCCAGCCGGGTGACGCCGCGCCGGTGGGCTCTCCTTCGCTTCGCACCCCGTGCCGGTGGGCTCTCCTTCTCTTCACACACCGTGCCGGTGGGCTCTCCTTCTCTTCACACCCCGCGCCGGTGGGCTCTCCTTCTCTTCACACCCCGCGCTGGTGGGCTCTCCTTCTCTTCACACCCCGTGCCGGTGGGCTCTCCTTCGCTTCACACCCCATGCTGGTGGGCTCTCCTTCGCTGCACGTGGGACGTGGTGCTGGCCTTTCTATTCCAAGCGCAGAGCTGCAAACACAGACACCCCACGGAAGTCAGAGCAGAGACCCAGGGACACGCACTGGGACGACACAGGTCTGCCATGGGTCAGCCACACACGTCCCTGTGCAGGCCATGTGTCTGAACAGCTCAGCTCAGGCTCTCGGAAGATGCCCTCGATGGCAGCGTGCCGCTGGTTTGCGCTTACCTCCCGCTTCGCCAGGTTTACCCCCTGTCGCTGCACCGACCTGTCCAGGACGTGGCCGGGGAGCTGCTGGGGTGATGCTCCTTGTGCCGGAGGAGCGCGGAGCCTGACCCGGGGGTGATGCTCCTTGTGCCGGAGGAGCGCGGAGCCTGACCCGGGGGTGATGCTCCTTGTGCCGGAGGAGCGCAGAGCCTGACCCGGGGGTGATGCTCCTTGTGCCGGAGGAGCGCGGAGCCTGACCCGGGGGTGATGCTCCTTGTGCCGGAGGAGCGCGGAGCCTGACCCGGGGGTGATGCTCCTTGTGCCGGAGGAGCGCGGAGCCTGACCCGGGGGTGATGCTCCTTGTGCCGGAGGAGCGCGGAGCCTGGCCCAGGGGTGATGCTCCTTGTGCCGGAGGAGCGCGGAGCCTGACCTGGGGCGCTGGGCACCGAGAAGGGGCCGCAGGAGGGGGAAGGGGAAAGCCCAGGGCAGTCCCGTGCGGACAGCGAGGCTGGAGGTGAGAGCGAAGCCCAAAGCCCGAGAGCCGGTGTGTGGGCGTTTCACCCAGCGCATGTAAGTGCTCCAGGCGTGCAGTTTAGAGAAACCTCATAAATGTTTTAACACTGGGAGGATGAAAGGAAACCAGACAAATATAGGTAGGGCCCTTTGGGGCATTGCTGTGATCATCTCTTTAGAGAAACAGTTGTTTCGCTGGTACTCGGCTCTGCGGAGCCGGGGGGGACGCGGCTGCGGCGCGGTGTCGGGGAGCGGCTGACACAGGCAGAGCCCGGCTCCTGCCACGGTGCCGGTCCCCAGCATCCCCGCCATGGCTGCGGGCAGAGCCGGGCGAGTGCTGCGCTGAAGTTACCATAAAGGGGTTATTTGTCGCAGAAACGGACAAAAAAGCCCCAAACCCAGTTTGTTCATTTACTGACAAGTATTTCCTTCAAAATTTTGATTTTGGAGAGAGGGAGAACTGAGAAAAAAGGTCAAATGTTGCTAATGAGGGGTTTTTGCTCCTATTATTCGACCAGGATTTGCCAAACTAAACCAGTGATCAAAGCCTGGAGTTTTGGTCCGGAAAGAGCGGGAGAATGTCGTAAGCACTTTTGCCGTTCTCCTGTGCTTGTTTTGACTGTTTCTACTGCTAAAGTCTTGTTTGAATTTGAGAGTGAAATTTAATTTGATTACTTTTTACAGCTAGAAAGCAAGGAAGAAGGAATAAATATTCTTTGTTGAGCATTTCATTTGAAAAATATGCTAAAAACCACTGAATTAATGATTCAGTGATTGAGGCTGTGAATTTTGGTTAATCGTCGTTTTAAAAGCTATACTGGTATAATTTTGCAAGCTGAAGAATATCATAAAACGTTTCAGTTGTTTTGCTGTCGTAATTATCCAAGACAGACCCTGGACAGATGCAGTTGTTCTGGCACGCGGGCGCGCTGTGCTGGTTCCCGACGCGGCGCACGGTGGGCCGGCACCCCCACCCCCGCGGCAGAGGCGCAGCCGGGGGGGTCGGTGGAGCTGCCGGCGGTGGTCTCGATGTCAGCCCGCGTTTGCACGCTAATGCCACAAAAACCTCTTGGTTCCTGGTTTTGGTGTAAGCAGAAATTTGGACCTGGTTTGCGGAGATTGCGGTGGGTTTGCCAGAGTCGCTGGCAGCCTTTCCGGCGATCGCCTCAGCTCACTGGCTGCCTGCTGCTCCTGGGCTTATTTTGATGAGAATCTGCTCCCTTTTTGAGCAAATATGGATGCAGTTTGTGGAACTGATGCTCAGCCGATTCCTTTGGTTTCAGTATAAATCCCAGGAGAGATCAGCGTTTTGCTTGAAAATCTTTGAGCGGCTCAAACAGAGGGACGGATAAAGAGAAATGTTTGCACAGTCTCTTTGCAAATCAAATCTTTAACGTCGTGCATTGCTCTGGAGAGGCGGAGAGGAAAGATAATCCCAGATTTTGACTTTGAGCTTCAAGTCAAAGCTGTCCTTCATTGTAAAATCAGTGGGAGTTCGTCCTGCGATGGAACCGGAGGATCTGCAGTCCCGAGACATCAAAACAAATTACGCCGCGATCTTTTTCTCGGTCTGACTCCAGGAGGTTTCGTCTCGTGCCAAGCTCACGCAGAGTGTGAGCGTTTTGACATGTTCTCCTAATCCTGGGATTTATAAAGCGCTTAGCGACACACACAGAAGTGATTCATTACTGCAGCAGCGTCGTGTGGCCCCGCGTGCAAAGCAGGGAGAGCGCTCGGTCGCTGCCTGCCGCGGCCGCTCGCCTCTAACGCCCCAGCGCTGACGCTCACGCAAAGACGCTGCTTTCGGCGGTCGTTTCTGGGGGTCTGCAGGGTATTGCCCAACGCAGAAGCTCCAGGGCCATCAGTGCCTCCAGGTCTGGGCTCGTCACATCTCCGTGCTGGCTCCTGCTCTGTGGAAAGGGGAAGAGCAGGGCAAGGAACCCAGCAGCAACCCTGGGGCCCCAGCCTCATCCGTGGCACGGGGGTCCTGGGTGCTACGAGCGCTGCTTGGAAACCAGGGCAGCATTTCACGTTTTCCTCTTTGCAAAACTACTGATTCAACATCTTGAAATTCCCCAAATGTCTGTAAATTTGAAATACAGGCCCTTTCCTAACACTTGGAAACACTGCTGTCCTGCGCTGGAGGCTGCTTCCACAGGTCGTGAATAAGTTCTGGGTTTTTATGGGTTGGGGTGGAGGTTTGGAAGTACGGAGGCAGCGTTTGGTGTCTTGAGGGACCTTAAATGCCTCCACAAAGCTGGTGTTTGGTGAGCGGCCAGGGAGCTTCACCCAGCAGGTGGCTCGTAGCCAGCCCATGGTGCAGGGAACCAGCGTAACGCGCGCTCATTATCTCTGCCTTGCTCAGAAAGGATATTGTGATTTTAATAACTTCTTGGATCCATTTTTTCCCTGGTAGCTCTTGTTGCCTTGGATACAGGCTCTGGAGAGGCTCAGCCCTGCTAAAGATGGTAGATCATTTAAATGGAATAGAAGATGAGGTGCGGATTTGCAAACTGCTTTTGCTCGCATAGAGAGCTGGCTGGGAGCACTCCAGCAAAGCTGAGCTTCCTCAGGACGTGCCAGTTGGTTAGAAAGGGCGTTGTTCGCAGGAACGTGACACCAAAACTTCTTCTGGGATGATTGCTGGACGCAATGGCGGCTGTGTCTGCGTGACAGTGCCGGTCTGGAAAAACCAGAGCTCCGAGGCTTTGCTAGCGGCGCTGCACTGATTCCCAGGGCACTGAGACCAGGAGCAGAGCTGGACCTTGGACCTTGGCACCTTCGGTACAGGGCTTCAAGGACCCCTCCCCTGCTGCCATCCTCTTCCTCCTTAACCACGGCCTCTGCCTTCACTCTGGACTTCCCAGGGTCCCCCAGGACCTGCCGGCTGGGTTGAAGGCCGTCACGTTTTTCACTGTGTGCGCATGGCTGTGTCCACTTCTCCTGGGCATTTTGATTCAAAGTGTGATTCCCATCTCGTGCACCTCGTTACTCGCATTCTCCCAGACCGCTTGCGCCTGCAGCTTATCTACAGATAAGCCATGCAAATCGGAGAAATTCTCATTTCATGCCGAGAGGTTATCCGCTCCTAAAGGTCACCACAGCTATTAAAGAAAAGCCCTCGTGCCCAGGGCTTTGGACAACTAATTTGGCTTGCTTTGGTCAAATTTCACGCTGCTGTAGTTTTTGATTTACGCACTTTGAAAGTCTTTTGCTGCGCTGGAGAAAGCCCGCTCGGGGTGCCTGTTGTAATCAAATAGCTCTAGCTTTTCTGAGATGCTTTTTCTTCTTTTAATGACTCTGGGGTGTCCAGGCCCATCCTGATGGTAAACAAACGAAATGAATTGCTTTTGCTTTCTGGTCCTCATCATGAACAGATCTGGATATGACGGCTGCCTGACAAATCATTAAGATCATTTGATCACTGTCAGAGTAAATCAGCCTGACTTGAGACAATGCACTGAACCTCGACTTGCTGCTGGGGTTACCAAGTGCGAGATGCTAATGACACTGCGCTCTTGGAAATGATTTCTTAATTGCTTTGTAGTAGCTGGCGGAGATCGTAGCCTTGCTGTGCTGGGTGACACGGTGTGGCAGAGCCCTTGGAGGAGCTGCACAGCCAGAGACACCCAGCTCGCAGCTGGCACCCGCGCCGCGGCACAGCTCTGCCCATGCCCTCGGCCACGTCACGGCCGGCTGGCGATCCTCGCCCCGCTCAGCTGAGGATGCTGCGGGGTGCTGCTGGGTACCACCACCCAGCAGCACCAGGAGAGATGGGTTTGCGGGGGCTAACCTGGGAGCTTCAGCTCTTTTGCCATGAGTGCAGAGCCAGGGAACCCCTGCCATTGCATCCCAGCCAGTTTCCCCAGCTTCCGCCCGTGGATGCCCCTGTGCTGGGTTGAGTTGCTCACCTCGGTCTGTGCCAGCCCTGCCTACAACCTGCTGCCAGCCGCAGCCCGGGCCAAGGGCTCCCGTGGTGTCCGAGGCCTCGGGAGCTTTCACCCGAGGTGCTGCCTCGGGGAGAGGGCAGCAGGGGCCCAGGAGAGGAAGGAGGAATTATTTAGAAAGTAGCAGCAGAACAAAGAAGAGAAAAAAAATCTTTTTTCTTTGCTTATAAAGAAATCTCAGCCTTCCTGGAGAGAAGAAAAGAAGAGGAGGGAGGTGGATGCACCACACAAAGAGAAGAAAATGTGCTGAGAAACCATAAGGCGTTTAAAAGCTCACACAGGAAACCAAACCCACTTTGATATCCCCTCTCACTGGAAACGTTAATAATGCTGCCATGATTTATCGCACAAAGGGATGAGAAAGTGAGTGGATCCGAGAGCTTCTTGCTGGTGCTCAGGACAAGAAAATGCTTTGTATTAAATTACAAAGTATAAGCAAAAAAACCCCTTAATAAAATGTCTATTTGCAGGCGTGTGTTTGTTGAGCAGCGACGCATGTGCCCTTCCAACAGCAGGCAACTGCGAAAGCACCGGCCGTCGGGCGGGAGCAGAGCCGCCTTCGTCAGCGTGGGAGACCTCTGCTGCGCTGCTGGAGACCGGTTCCACGCGCCCGAGCGGCTGCTGCTGGGTGTCAGCCCTGCCAAGGTCACTCCGCTGTCTTCAGCCTTTCGGAAAGGGCTCGCGTTGGCAGCCACTGTGCTTCATGGCCAGGGGGAAACTGAGGCACAGCCAGGGGATTTTCCCACGCCAGAAGCCTATGAGCACAGAGTAACCCATCTTCCAGGCCAGAGCCGCGTGCCCCGAAGCATCAGCAATGCCTGCACTTCATCCATCCTGTTTGTCCAGCAGCTCAGCTTGATAGCCGTGGTTTGTTTGAGTTGGTGGTACGGTGGGTGAGCAGGACGGGTGTCTTGGCTGGGGGGGCTTTGCAGCTGGGTGCGCTCAGGGCAGCTGTAAGCTGTGGCTGGCTACCGAGCGGGGGCAGGTGCCGCAGTGCCCACGTCGAGCTGTTGGCGTCCGTTCGAAGGAGGACGCTCGGTGCCAAGCGGTCAGTTTGCACGGAGGCAGATTGGTGCTGTTTCTTCCCTGGACGCGGAGTGGATGTGACCCGAGTCCGCCACGGGAGCAGAACGAACGCAGCAAACTGTTTTCCCTCAAACGTTCATCCAGATACATGGCAGAGCAGTTACTGCTGAACGACTGAAATATGAGCTGCATCAGAATCAACTTTTTTAAGAGGGAAATGTTTATTATCTGCTGTGCTTTTTTTCCCCCCCTGCTGGAAAAAAAGTGTTCAAAATGAACATTTTTTAAACTGATGAAAAATCAACGTTACAAGATGAAATGCTTATTTTTTCATTTAACATGTCCCCATTTTTTAACTTCCAGCTTACATTTTCAGTAATTTGACTTTTCTGCCTGTCGTAAACAAGCGATATCAGAGCGTCTCTCTGGCCAGGAAGCCCGCGTTGGTGTCTCTGTCTCTCACTGTGCTTGGGAGGGATGTGGCAGCTCCGGAGCAGGAGATTTCCAAGCTTCACCAGGGGACAGAGAAGGCGAAAAACTCAGCCCACGACTGTTGGAGCCTCATGGCCCTCCCAGTGAGGGAAGCAGCCCTTTGAATGCCCCCCCCCTGCGCGTCCATCTGGGACCAGTTTGTGTCTCTGCCTGAAGCTGGGGAAGGGAGCGAAATCCTCAACGATGCCGGTTTTTAGGTTATTCCAGCTCTGGCTGAAACTGAGGAAAACTGGATTAAACCTCACAGGAGAAGAGGGCTATGGCTCAGACACACACAGAAAGCGAGGGGAGGTCTGGAATAAGGCTTTTAATAACTTGGGGGGGACAGAAGCGCTGTGGCAGAGCCGTGCACACCGAGACCGGCCGGGGAGGGCAGGGGCAGCCCCTCGAGCTGGCTCTCCTGTCCCTGGGCTCGGCTGGAGCATCTGGCTGACATGGAAGGGCTGGGAACCGTTTTCTGCTGGGGTTTTGCTGCTCTCCCAGGGTTTCTGCGAGGCCGGTGCCTTCGCTGGGTGCTCTGCACAGCCCGGGGACAGCGTGGGGGTCAGCAGCTGGCTGGCGAGAGCCCCCCTTGAAGTCCAGCTGATCCCACAAAACTCTCTCCAAAGTAATTACAGGAGAGGGCACGGAGGCAGAGGCCAATTTGCATTTTTAGCAGCTCTGGCTCTGAGGTCTCCCTGTGGCCTGTGAAGGTTAATGGGTTCCCAGCACGTCTTGCAGATACCATTCGGTCCTCAGCAAGGCCGGCCGCAGCGCGGGGCTCTGGAGAGCAGGCAGCTGCCGCTCCCGTCGCTGTAAGTGGGGGAAGCGGGATTTTAACTGGCGAGGATTCAGCCCCTTTGCTTTTAAAAGTCAGTGGAGTTGAGCTTCTTGCGGAGGGCGAGCTGCTGGGCACTTGAACAGACGAGTGACTCTCTTCAGAGCCGGCATCCGCTCCCCACGCCGCGGCTGGCAGCCGGGGCTTCGCAGCGTCTCTTGCCGGAGCTCTGAGGTTGAGGGGAGCAGCTTCGCGTCCCGGCAGGCAGTGGTTTTGTGAGGAGCACTCCCTCCAGCGCGGCCTCGCAGCAGCAGCCCCAGCATCGTCGCTTCCAGGGAGCGGGAGCTGACCGGCACAGGTCCGGGCAGGCGGCTGCAGCGGGGCAGCGCGGAGCTCGGCAGCTGCCCGGGTGTGCTGCTGAAAGGCTGTGCACCAGCCTCTCCCACTCTGCCCACCCGTGCCCTGAGTCCTGGCATCATTTATCCCACCATTGGAGAGGCAAGACGTGCAGACAGTCCTCTCTCACCTACACAGTTTCAGCACAGGGCCACAAACCTTGCTGGGACCCAGCGTGACCACGCAGGATGCTCGCGGCTCGTCAGGTCCGCATTAGCACTGATTTTCTTCTAGGTCTAACGTTCCTCCACAGCAAATCTCCTCCTGGTGAAGAGCAGAGACTGCCTCTTCCCAGTCCCCAGTCCTACGTGATGATACGGTGTCGTCGGAGCGCACAGGCTGTGATCTCTCTCAAATGGCTGCGTTAATCCTGCTGCGGCAGCTTTGGCCGAGGCCGCGTTACTCGTAACCAGAGCCTAATTCTGCTCCCAGCTCCTCTGATTTATCTTTATTCCCCGCATACGCAATGAGGTGTAAAGCAACCCCTGCCATCGTCAGCATCACCTGGGCTTGATTTGTTTCAGCAGGAGCATGCTATTTTTTCTTTTATCCTAAGCAAAATGCGTATTTGGATGGGATTAAATCTAAACCCCTTCAAATGCTTAATTCTGACTGGAATGCAAATAGTCCCCTGTGGACCACGGCAGTGGTTGCAGACAGCAGGGTGAGGATGGCAGTTGTGTTATGCCTCAAAAATATTTTCCATTGCAAAACAAAAATGGGAAGAGAGGCCTTAAATGATGTGAAAATAACACTGTTTGAATTAATGTGTCAGCCCTGATGGATGCTTGTGCTACCCAGAGTTTTGAAAGGGCTCTGACGGGTAAGATATTACCAGGTGAGATTTACCTACAGCCCATGACTTCTAGTCAGCAGAATCTTAGATGAAAACCTATCCTTCACTCTACACTGACTTCCAAAGAGTATTGAATCAAGATAAAGACCTCGAGGACCACATACAGAAAGGTATTTTGGCATCTAAGTCCCATTAATTTCAATGCAAGTTTTGGCATTTTCAGATATTATCTTTAATTTCGTCAAGTAAAGGAGGGTCAGTGCTAGTCCCCAGCTCGCTCAGGGCCGGGGTGCGGGCAGGGTGAAGGTCTGGGCTGTGCAGAGCTGGCCAGCCCTGCCCGTGGGCCCTGGTCTGCCGGGAGCAGAGCTCCTGCAGCGCTCCTGGGACCGCGGCTGCGGGGGCTCTGGGTGCCTGCTCTGCTCTGCTGTGCCATGCGTCGGTTTTCAGCTTGTCTTCCCTGTCATCATTTCAAAGCTGCACATTTGTATATACATTTTATTGCACACTTCTCCTCCTCCCAGAGTGAGAGAATGACCTACCTGTACAGGTGTTGAAGCCTGGAGGATGCTGGACTTTATGAAGTGGGTTGTATAAGCATTCGAATCAGCAGTGCCCTGCTTCTTTCCAAGCAGCCCCACTCACTCCTGGATGGAGACTGTGCTTACCTGCACATCTTTCCTCCTTCCTCCGCTCCCTCCTCCTCCCCCAGCACGGGGCTGGGTGCTGCTTCATGGCACAAACCCACAGAGCAGCCCGTTCCCAGCGCCCGGGGCCAGAGGAAGGCAGTGAAGGTAAGAGCAAGCAGAAGGCAAGGATCACAGCGTACACGCTGGACAAAATCCTGCCTCCTGACCTTTGAAAGAGGCTGCCGATGCCCGCGAAGGCGGGGATGGGTTGCTGCCTTTGGGCCAGGGGAGAGATGACAAAGCTGTGGCCAGTGCCGCTCCAGACCGGCAGCGCCAGAGGAAAAAAAGCGTTTGAGACCCTGGAGGGCTGCCTTCGAGCAAACAGGGCTTTTATTTATCTTCTCTTTGACTCTCAACGTGAGATGAACTTTCTATCCTCTTTCTTCCTTTCTGGCACAGGTAGGGATGTGCACTGAAAAGAGGATAAAAATAGAGAGTGCCGAGCGTTCTTCAGGGAGGAGAGTGGCTGCAGATGTGCCTGTGAGTGAGGACTGGCTCGCAGGAGGTCCAGGCTTCGTTCCCTGCTCGGCTCTAGTGTGTTCTCGCCCGAAACTTTTGTAAGTCATTAATAGCTGGATTCTCCTCCTATTCAGTCATAGAGCTGCAAAGGAAATTGGTTTCTTAACCCCAATGATTTTACAGCAGTGTAATTTCTCTCTCCCCTGACCCCTTTGTGAAAATACCACCGAGGTTTTCAGTTCTTTTCAGGAGAGAAATCGCAGCTCACTCCTGGCATGGTGACTTCTCCCCCATGGGCTGGGAGAAGAGCAGCGCGGGTCCCTGCTGTGTCCCGCAGCCGGTGCCAGCCGTGTACCCTGGGGCACAGCCAGCGAGCGGAGCCTGTGCTGCCGGGGGTCCCAGCCCAGGGGATCCCAGCCCGGGGTATCCCAGCCCGGGGGCTCCCAGCCCAGGGGCTGAGCCGTGTTTTCCAGCCAGGCACTGGGACAGCAGTGCTCCAGGACGGACATTTTGCCCTCAGTCCCCTGCACGGGTCCACTGCGGCGTGGCTGGCGTCTGCAGGGACGCTTGCGACATCTCATGGAGCCGAAGTGGGGGCTCTGCTGGTTGGGGTCTCACCGGTCCAGGGGGATCGGGCCCTCAGCCTCGCTGCGCCTTACAAAAATGTCATCTCAGTGTGTTCAAAGTTAAATTCGTGCTTTGCTGATTCAGAGCCTGTAGGAATGCTAAAAATGCATTAAGAAATGCCTGGGAAAAAACAGTTTAACCACCTTCTCTTCCTCCCCACTAGGCAATTACCAAGTGAACACAGAAATAAACAAACATCCTGATAAACAGAGGCATGCAAAGGAAATTAAACACCTTCTCTTCCCAGCTGATGAGCTTCCTGCCCCAAGGCAGAGCTCGCTGGGGGCTGTGCCTGCTGGAGGTGAAACCCCTGGTACCCATCGGTGCCCCACCACCTTCCCCAGCGCGACGGCCGAGCTGGTCGGTAGCTACGCGGATTTCAAGAAAGCCGCTGGATGTGGGCTACAAGGATGGTGAGGGGTCTGGAGCATCTCTCCTACGAGGAGAGGCTGAGGGAGCTGGGCTTGTTCAGCCTGGAGAAGAGAAGGCTGAGAGGGGACCTAATATATACTTACAAATATCTGCAGGGTGGGTGTCAGGAGGATGGGGCCAAGCTCTTTCCAGTGGTACCCAGCGATAGGACAAGGGGCAACGGGCACAAACTGGAGCAGAGGAAGCTCCAGCTGAACCCGAGGAAGAACTTCTTCCCTCTGAGGGTGCCGGAGCCCTGGCCCAGGCTGCCCAGGGAGGCTGTGGAGTCTCCTTCTCTGGAGATATTCAAACCCCACCTGGACAAGGTCCTTTACAGCCTGCTCTGGGTGACCCTGCTTGGGCAGGGGGTTGGACTAGATGACCCACAGAGGTCCCTTCCAACCCCTACCATTCTGTGATTCTGTGATTCTGTGGTGGGTATGGACTGACTGCTGAAATAGTGCTCACCTCCCGGGGGAGTTCCAGGTTGAGTTACTTTAAACATGTTGTGTCTTCAAAGAACCCCTCTGCTGATTTGCGACGAGATGCAGAGCTGTTCCGAGCGCTTCGCACCGTCACGTGCTGATCCAGAAAGGCAAACCAGGTCTTGTCCTACCACCAGCCCGCGGTTACACCACCAGCCAGTGCCCCGTTAGTCTGGTCACTACCGATCCTCAGCACTCCCAAGGAGCACCAGTACCAGCAGTGGTTATGTGGAACAGTTATGAGTGGCCAACAACGGCCCGTTTAGCTGCACAAGTAAAGCTGCACTTGGCTTTGTCTCCCTGGGTCTGGGGGTCTCGGATTCTGGCCGGGTGACTGTCCAGCCCCACTCCTTGTTGCTGCCCGGCCGACTGCCACAGGGCTTCCCCTGCCCAGCTGGCTCCAAAAGGTCAAAGCCTTGGCAATGGCACAGCTACGGAAGGGAAGGAAGGAGGAACATGTGCGTACGCGTTAAGGAAAGAACGCTGATAGCGGATATTTTTTATTGCAAGGGAGGAAAAACACCCTAAGAAAAAATGACGTTGTGTTCTGCATGAAGCTCTTCAGAGGCTGAGACGAATATTTTCTGTTTGAACATGTAGCATAGAAAAGCCAGTACTTTCTCCCCGGCAAGATAAGTCAGGTTTTTGTGTGAAACTTGCAGTATCTCCACTTGGCCGGCTGCGAGGAGCCGGGTCCCTGCGAGCCGGGCAGCGAGGCGGGGGCACGGGGGGAGGCTCTGCCCGCTGCAGCAGCCGCACAGCTTTGCCTCTCCCTCTTCCCCGCTGCGGAACGCTGTGAGGCGAAGAAGCCGTGGCAGGGAGCACCCTGGTCCTGCCTTGTTGGAGACCAGAATGAATTTCCGAGTAACTCCCGCTCTGCTTGCTTTTGCTGGGCGCTCATGACCGGTGGAAGGCCGTGGGGTCGTGGTCTCTGCCTCTAGCTTCGTGCCTCATCCCGCTGTCTGTCCGCCGGGTGTCAGAGTGTTTTCCATGTCAATCAACAGCAGCAGAGATTTCTGCATAGCCTGTATGGCAGCAAGGTTGAAACTAAGCTCTGTACTTTTAGATTTTTCTTTATTTTTTCAGGATTTTTTTTGAGGTTTCTGATAATTTGTATTTAAGATGTGAGGATTCAGCTTTCTTGTTGGCTGGAGTTTGCTGCCATGTATCTTTAAAGCCCTTACTAGATAAGTGCTGTTTTCTTCGTACAGGGAAGGGGAGCAGGGGTGGGGAGAAGCGTGCTGCACCGAGGAGCCGGTGCCGGCGGTGGACGTGCAGCCCCGGGCCGGTTTTGCCCTGGCACTGCGGTCCGGTGGAGTCTGTCTGTCCCTCTCAGCAGGTGCCCAGCCTGCGTTTTTCACACTCACCCAATTTTGCAAGAAGCAACATTTGCAAGTGGTTCTGGAGCCATCTAGGAGTTGTGAGCTCCCACTTGTATTGCACCCAGAGCAATGGTGGGAGCAGGAGGGGGGTCAGCTCCGCCTGGAGTTGGTACCCTCGCGGCCGGAGCAGCTGATGGCTGAGCAGGGCAGGGCGACGCTGCCACCCCCACTATCCCTCCCGTCCCCCCCGCTCTCCGTCCGTCCCGCCAGCGCGAGTGGTGGGGGTCCAGCTCCAGCTCGCTGCGTGGATGTTTGATGGGAGAACTTTCTGAACCAAGATGAAGGCAGCGATATTTTTATTACATGTAGAAGTGGACAGGAATTGGCAGAAGTGTCTCCTTTCTGGACAGCAGAAGTCTGCGCTTATCCAGAACATCAAATTCTCATCCCTGTGAACGCAAATATTTGCCCCTGACCACAGAGGAAATGAAAAGTTCCTCGATTATGTATTTCTCTGTTTTAAAAAGATGTTTTCTAAATACTGGAAGACAAGGAGAGGGGAGCAAGATTGCTCTGTATTGCTCTGGGACACAAGCTAAATCAGCGTTTCAAACACACCATTTCCTGCACAACAAAGTCCTTTTCCTTCGCTGACATCTCCCTTTCAGCACTGTAACCTCCAGGGAGGCATTAGAGGAGCAGCAGCCCTTGCTGATTACAAGCCCTCCCTGCCCCAGAATAAATCCCGGCTTGGGGTAGAAGTGACAAGACTGAAAACAGAAATACTGATGTTTATGTTTGTCTTCTGCTTGGGAAATCTTTCAGGTTGTGCTTTCTAGCGTTCATCCACACATGTAAGCATCACTGGAAAACCAAAGCTGAGATTTCTACACCATCACCTGACTCCAGGAGCTGGCGCTGAAGGAGAAGCATCAGCCAGCACGGGCTCTTCCTACAAGCGTGGCTGTGGCAGTCCTGCTTTTTAGGTACCAAATCCAGCGAGACTGCGACAGTGCAGCTGATCCTGACTCCTTGGGTGAAGACCAAACTACGTGGTGAGTCTTTCAGCCTGCAGCTCGTGCAGAGGAGGGGTCGGTGACCGGCTCGGAGCAGCGCTGGCTGGAGGCTGGGTCATTCTGCGTGGCTGCTCTGCTGCTGCTCTGCCGGTGCGGCTGCCTTCGATGGCTCTGCTCCTGGGCCAGGGTGGGAAGACGAATGGTTCGTGCTGTTCAAAGGGTCCAGTTCCTCCTTAGGTAGCTTGAAACTCAGTCATGCCTGACTTTGCTTGCAAAGAAATCTCGAGATGCCTTGAGAGCCCAGTGCTGCCTCATTTACTTGCTGTCACGCTGACTTTCCTCCTGCACAAGCACGCGGAACCATGTCTGCTCATTTTTGCAGATTTGCTGCCAAAACAGGGTAGGATTTCAGTGTGAGGAATGAGTGCGATTTGGGAGAAAGCCCAGCAGAACGTCACTTGCCCGGTGCCAGGATTTATGACGCTCTTCTCGCGGAGCCTGTGTGCCAGGCTGCCACGGCTCGGTGGCTCGGTGGCCGTGCCCAGGGCAGGACTCAGACCCCGGCTGCGCTGAGCAGTGAGCTGGGGCTTGCAAAGGAGGGGGTGAGGTGGTGGCAGCCCCCCCAAGGCATCGCTCGCAGCCTCTGCTCCGGGGAACCCTCTTCCGTGTGCCCTCTTTGACGGCTGTGCTGAAAAGCCGATCGCTGAGCGTCGGGGTTTGGCCTCCTCAGCCAGCTCCTCTCCCAGCCCTGAATCTGGGCCACGCATAAAGCTTCCAGCTTTTTCAGGCAAACACTCTTTGTCTGGTGTCTTAGCAAATTGGGCCCTGATTGCTGATTAGACCTAGCTACTTGCCAAAATATTGAACAAACAGGAACAAAACTTAGAGAGAAAAAATTATTTTAGGGAAGTATAAGCCACCAAACAAATGAGTAATAATGTATTATTAATATATTAGTGTCAGCATTAATAGTAATGCAGTGTTTTGCAGCTGTTTTAGTAATAATGCTACAGCTTTATGTATTAATAAGTGTAGTAATATTAATTTCTGCAATAAATAACATTGATAATAGCACTGCTTCTCAGGGGTTGTTTATAACTTCTGCTTTATGCACTGTTTGTCCAGCCAGCCTCCCCTTCCCCGTCACTAACGGGGCTCCCCTCGCAGGGTGTGCTCGGTGCAGCATCCCAGTGCTCACAGGACTGAGGCACCTCTGAATTCCTGCTGCTGGATTATTCCCAGGCCCCCAGCCAGGGCCAGAAGTCCACTTCATTTTTATAGGCTTGAGTTCTGTATTCCATATTCCTCTGCAGGGGACTTGCTACCAGCAGAGTCTGGAGGAGAGGACAGAGGGAGGCACCTGTATCCTATTAACAATATTCTGGTCTTCTGGTGAGCCCATAGGTTGGTTTCAGACTAGTCAGGAGAAAACATGATTAAATCAGGAGCTCCATCTGGTTCAAGGCTCTAATACCCAGCACATGAGTCCTTCCACCTGGTACTTAATGAGACTGCTGCCCCTAGGCAGTGTGTCTGCCATGTTGGCAGGGTTGGGGGCACGAGGATGCTGGCTATGAGGGAGCTGCCCTGCAACAGCCCAGGAGGGGTGAAGAGATGCTGCTGGGGAGCGAGGAGCATCCAACTGACCTAGAAGCATACACAACCCCAAATAGGGGTTTTAATGGAGCTGTTATGGTCCAAACTTAGAAAGAGGTGTACGGAGATGTAGTTCGGAGCGGCTGAGCTTGCTGAGATCTTGGGACTGCGCAGAGCGGGAACTGGGTTGCCAGCCCATGCCAGGACCAGCCCCAGGTAAGCCACTGCCCGGCCGTGCTGGTGAGAGGAGCTGGCTCTGCTGGAGCTTTGCCTGGGCAGCCCTGGCTGACCAGGCCCCGGGGTTTGCTGTCGCGATCTCACACTGGTTCTCTGTGGCTTGGCCAGAAATGGTGCCAGTCGCGTAAGGCTGGAGTCTGGTGCAATGATGCAGACTGGTAAGGGATGAGCTGTGGTGGCTTTTGAGTTTGGGGTGGTTCTTTTGCATCAGAGGCAGGGCGTGTTGCAGGCATCCAGTGAGAGCGAAGAAAACTGCGAGTTGGAGAGGCAGGCTTTTACTCATCAGCTGCATTTCACTGCCGCCCCAGGTCCTGGCTCCTGGTCCTCGCTGGGTGGAAGACCCTGTATGTGCTGCTATTAGGTACCATGATGCTATTAGCTAAAAATTAAGCTTTATAGCTTGGCTGATGGCTGGACTCCTCTCCCGCCCTGTGCAAAGCTTTCAAGTCATCGCTGTTGGGAACTGGCCAGCAGAAGTCATCTAGCTTGTTTGTGGTTGCCGTGTTTTACAGCAAGGGGTAGGTCAGCTTAGACGTATTTTTTTACTAAGAGCTTGTGAGCCTGCAGGCTCCTTGTTGCTGTTTTTCTTTCTTAATTGGCTTTGAGTGTGTATGTGTGGATGTGCATGTGCCTGCCTCCCTCATCAGCAGCACCCCTGGTATTCAGCAGAGTAATTAGAACATCTAAATCTTCCCTAGATGTCATCCAGACTTTGTAAAATTAACTGTGATTACTGGCACCAGCCTGCAGACGTGCCGGATCCCACCCCAGCTCCCGATAAGCATAATTGCTCCTCATTGTTCCTCTAGAAAGTCTTGTGCTCCCTGCCATGCGAGAGCTCCTTCCTTCTTGCTTTTATATTAACGTGGAGTTAAATGACTTTGGCTTTTGTTGACTATGGGAGGATTCATGAGGAGTTGAACACGGCTGAAATCCGAAGCACTTCTTGATTGCTGAGCGAACGAAAGCCCTGGGTTTGGTGATGGCTCTTGAAATGAATCCTTCCCTGACCCCTCGCTGGATTCTGCAGTGGGTTGAGCTGCTTGGGGTACGGTGGGGAGACCCGGCCGCGCTGCCCTGCCCCGGGGTGCAGCCCGTGGTGGAGCAGTGCCCTCTCGCAAAGAGCCCTGAACCCCCTCAGGGATGCGCATACGTGTGTGTGTATAAATATATCATTTACTATAGAGAAAAATGGAACACTATATATATATAGCACTATATATAAAAATTAGAAGGCTCTTTGGAGGACCCGGGTTCATGCCTTGCCCCGCAGGGTAGCATTACTGCTGCAGTCTGAAGCTGCGTCTTCGAACAGAAATGGCCATTCATCCGTTTGGCTTTGCCACGTTCGTGTGTTAATGTGGTGCGGTGGGAAGGTGCCAGTTCCAGTAACAAAGTGGGGGCAGGGGAGGCTAAGGAGCACATATTGGTCGTTATTAGTTTCTTGTTAAAGGAGGTAGGACATTGACCACTTGCTCGTTTCCTTACCACACAGGTTAAGTTCGGTGAAGAAATACAGAGTTTTTCTTTCTGAAGTTTTCTTTTCCTCCTCCCTTTGCCCCTCCCAGCCCAACTGTCAAGCAGAGATCTTTGTAGCTCAAATGCTGCCCAGATGTCTCTCATGTTTCTCTGCCTTTCCTTGAGGATGCTGGGTCTCTCGCACCACTCCCAAATAAGAAAAAGGCAGCCAGGGAACTAACTTTGCTAATGACTTTGACTGGAACCATTAAGGACATCACAGCATCATGGCTGCTCTTCTCTCTGCTTTCAGGAGCAATATTGATTGCTATTTTAATTTAAATCTTGGACTAAATCCTTCATTTTTCTCCTGAGTTCTCCGGCATGGCTCGCCATGAGAACCGCTCGCTGTTTCTTGGGGGCGAAGCTGTTTCTTGACCGGGGAGGGGGGAGCCGGGGGGTGTCGAGGACCTACCTCGGGAGCACTGAAAAATGGGTGATTTTGGGGAAAGTGCTTCAAAATTCAGCCAGGAGGAGACAAGGCTGGCATTTTCCGTAGGGAAGGCTGGTGCTCTGGTGTCTCCCTGCTCTCCTTATGTGCTTTCCAATTGCTCTTATGTGTGCTTCAAAGGTTAAGATACGTTTGTGATGAGTGCGCTTGGTATAAATGTTAATGAGCCTGGGTGCAATTCAAGGGATTCTTCCCTCGATAATGAATGCTTTTTCTGTATTTTTAGTCACCACTGTTGATCCAGGCGATGACGCGGGAGAGGAGGCTGGGGGGCTGCCGGTCCCCCCTCCATGAGCAGCAGAGGTTCGGGTGTCTCGGGGAAGGTGCCCAGCTGGGCCCGGGGCTGCTGCACCTCCGAGAGAACCAGCCCAGGCAGTGCCTGACGGTGAGGAGGGACTGTTTGATGTCATGGGGAGATTTAGGGACCAGCATGGGAAAGGGGGTGCCTCGCCTCCCCTCCTGGCCCCAGCCAGTGGCTGCTCTGCTGCAGCTGCCTGTTCTTGGCGCTGGTGCTGGGCAGTATCGGTGCAGGAGAGATGGAACCATCCTCCCAAAAAGCTTGCAGCTCCGAGCTTCTTCCATTCCAAAGCGATGTGATGCCCACAATCCCTCTGGCTCCGCTTCTGTGCGAGCTTGCAGTGCATCCAAAATACTCGGGGATGGGAAACTCCGGCCACAGGCTTCATCTCTAGTTTTCAGGGGTTACGAAGTGAATGTCCTTTCATTTGCGATGTGGGGGGACAAAATGGGATTTCAAATGGTGGGAAGGGAGAGGCGATGTCCCAGCTCACATTAGCTGGTAATAATTGCTTTGAGAGCAGAGGTTCAATATCAGGACTTCATACAGAAGCATCCCTCTCCGAGCGAGTTTCCAGTGATGTCTGTTCTTGCCGCAGTGGCCGGCCCCTTCCCCGAGTGCCGCATCTGAAGTCTCCTTAACGACTCCTTAAATCCAGAGCCCCAGAGCAGGGCTGCAGCTCCCGGTCCGTGGCTGCGAAGGGCATCTCCAGCCGGCCGTGCTGCCCGTGGGGCATTGCAGACGGGCACCCGCAGCAGCAAGGCCGTGTCTCGGAGCAGGCTCCCCCCTTGCCTCAAGCACTGTATCTTTGCAACACAAAGGTCAACTGAATTCATTACAGTGTAAAAATGAAGTTCTCTGATTGATGGAAGAGTCCTCTTTAACACATCAAATAAATGTGTTGGTTTTACTTGATGGAATGCTGTAAAGGTCCATTATAAAATACCCTTTTATATGAGAAGTAATTTCTTTACATCATTTTTCTTTTCCTTAATTTTTGTGGAACATAATTATCCTTTTCCCCACCACCTCCTTTTCTTTTTAATGGATTTTTTTCTTTTCCCTCCCCAGTGGAAAGCAAGCAGCATAAAGGGGCACAGAGATAAAATACGGTGGTATGATGGATACAATGGGTGGAAGATGAGATGGATCCATCCATCTCAGACTTTCAATGGCTCCCATTACTCACTTGATTTCAGTCCCCTGTTTTCAGGGTGAGCAAAGCTGGAGGACAGTGGGATGCTCAGGTTCCTGCACAGCACCTTCCCCTCGCTGCTGCTGGGAAGGGGTGGTGCTGGGGGGGTCCTGGGGGCTGCCAGCTGCCACCGCTCCAGCCAGCACAGCCGTGTCCTGCTAAAGGGCAGAGGAAGAATTCTTCCGGGCACAGCTGTGGCACCTACCTGAATGCCGAGTAATCACCTTCATAATTAATTCCTCTGCCCTGATTTGCCTTGCAGAAAATCCTGAGTGCGCTGAAAAGGTATTTGCTGCCCATTTGTACCGTGCTGCTGAGAAGGGAAAATGGGGACGAAAGGGAGAATGATCCCATTTGAGGCTGGGTGACTAACGGCTCCCTGCTCGGGGGAGGCTGCAGCAGTCGTCATAAGTCATGATGAAGCTGTGATAATGAATGCCTACATCCAGCTAAATCGAGGCTGAGCAGGGGTGAATTACTGATGCTCGAGGCACGGCCCAGTGCGAACCCAGGAGTCCACAGGCGCTGGGTGCTGGAGGGGTTGCTCTCACCTTCTGGGGCCGGTTATGTTGACGTTGTGTCCACGTCTCGGAGCGTCTTGCTGCTGGTTCCCGGGCACTCACCAGGGACGTGCCAGTGCGGTGCCATGCCTGCTTGCAGGGAGAGGCAAACCCCTGGCTCAGGCAGCTCCTTTGTCTGGGTTTGGCTTGGGCGTACCCAGGCAGTGCCCCATTTCCATGGGGAGTTTAACACCGAAGCCCTGGCTTGATCATTGCAGTTTCCTCGCTCTGATATTCGGGTTGCAGTGACCTTTCAAGCAGTGGTTTGGAGAGACAGTCGGTGTGCGGGGCTGAAATGTGCCTGAGACCTCCCCTCCTTGTAAGCAGTCAACAGTTTCAGTAAATGGCTGCAGGTGACAGCTAAATTGGGACAAAGCAGATGGACCGCAAATATTGTCCACCCAGGAGAAGCGGAGGCTAACGTGTGCAGGTGACTCGTGGGAAGAGATGGTCTTTAAAGCTAGGCTTAAGAGATCAAACAGAACAAGCTCAATTAGTTAATTGGTTGATTATAACTTTAATCAACAAGTGTTGCACAGCCCCAGTCTGGTGGCAGCGGCTGAGTGAGGGTGTGGGCTGTGCCTCGCCGGTGGGAACGCGCCGTGTCGGGGCAGGCGACGCATCGGGACGCGGCATCCCTCCCGCACGGCTCGTGGGCAGCGATGGGACCTCGCTGGCTTTGGCAGCAGGTGCAGCCTCAGCTGCTTTGTCGGGGGGAGAGTTGTTGATGTGGCCGTGGAAAACGGGGGGAGAAAGGATTCTGAAATCCCTTGCCCCAAAATGGGATCAGGCTGCAGTGGCAGGCTCTGCCTCCTCCCCCTGTGCCGCAGTCTGGTGTGTCGTTATACTCGGTGTTAGAAATTTTTCTAGCCTGGGCATCTTGGAGTTTAAATCATTCTTTGCCTGCTCTTTGTGAAGGTTGCTTGTCTCTCCTTGCTGTGGCTTTGCTGGGCTGGAGCGGAGCTGGGTCGTTCCCCGCAGCGCAGCTCCTGCTCTGGGGCAGGAGGAGGGGGCTGCTCGTGCCGCACGCCCGACGTGCCCGGCAGCGATGATGTGCCAGGGCCGGGCTCGCCACTCAGCAGGGCCGAGGGAACTGAACAAGACAATGTGCTTAATTCCCATATTAAGAAAAAAAAAAAATCCCAGTGTCTGCTGGTGCCCCAGGGGATGGTCACCACAGACCTCTGTGTCTGACGAGGTGCCAGTTCTCGTGCGGAGCGAGTAATGCTCCTTGTCAGCTCCGATAAAACCTGAAATCTATCACCAGCCCTTTCCTCCAAAGGTTTTGTTACCGAGGAAAGTAATTACAATTTGTCCTTAATTCCAGAAGTGTGCGGAGAAAACCAGCTGGGGGGAGGCTGGGGAGAAGGGGGCTGGTCCTGGGCAGGGCCGTCACAGAGCTGCAGCCGCCTGCCACCTCCCACGGCCCTGAGCAGCCGCCTTGGTGGCTGTGGTGGCTGGAAATACTGTAGGGAGGGTGACGGAAAGGTGGGCAGGGGGCTGCCCTCGAGCGGGGTCTGCGCTGCTGGTGCTGCAGCCGTTGGCCCTGCAGCAGCTCCTGGCCGTGCTGGGGTGAGCTGCCCCCGTGGGCATCTCCGCCAAGCCCCTGCCCTGGGCCGGGCAGCCGGTCCTCTCGCTTGATGGATTAAGCAGAATTGGTTTTTCAACCCCCGTTGTTCATCAGAAGGGGAAAAACCCTCTCTCTGCATCTGAATCTGATGCGATGAGACATCTGACGCGGAAGATGAATTGAGGGCTGCATCTGAAGTGCCAGATACATAATCCATCCTAAATAGGCTTCATTAGTGGTAACAATTAAAGTTACCATTGTGGATTGGATACGTTTTTTATTAGCTTTGCCCTTGTCACCAACTCGGGCTCACCTCGTAATAATGAGCTGTGTCACTTCTGATCTATTTCTCATAATAGCTCCGTTCTCCTCTAAATCTGGGCAAAATATGATTTATAGGCAGGGTTATCGTCTCGATGTCAGCCAGCGGGAAGGGGGTAGGTGTTGACCAGAGTTCACAGCCTTTTCTGGATCCTTATGGGTGGAAGAAGCTGCCTTGGGGTTGGGATTTGGGGTGATGTCGATGGGCTCAGCAGGACAGAGAGGTGAGCTGGGGCAGGAGCCTTCCCATGGGAAGCCATCCTCTCCGAAAGCCATCGTCCCACCGGAACAGAAGGGGGGAAACTATGAGGATTAAGCCTGGCGCTCTCTGCCGCCTTAGCTTTTCTTTTATCGAGGGATTTATGGCTTGGCAAAATAAATTTTTAATTCCCTGTTTTTTATTTGGGAAGGTGAAGGGGGGTGGGAGCGCAGGGTCTCCAGCGCTTTCCTTGGAGCAGAGCTCTCTGCGCACCGGGCAGGGGGATGGCAGCTGGGGGGGCTGAGCTGCCCGGGCTCTCCGTGTGCCCCGCCGAGGGGGGATGCTCTGCCCTTGCCTCCCTTCAGGTGCCGTGAGCAGGAGCTCCCAGGCAGGGTTTGGTGGGGACTTTTCCTGCAGGCAGGGCTTGGCCCTCGCCCAGGGGAAGGCACCGCTGAAAAGCGGCCGCTGAAGCAGCGCTGAGCCCCCAGCCCCCAGCAGCCCTCTGCCTGCCGCTCGCTGGCCATGCCCAGGCCACCGGCCCAGCGGGCACCTCGTGCTCCAGCACCCGAGGGACACTTTACCCAGGGCAGGTGACTTCCAGAGATTTCTTTGCATCTCTACCTCACCTTTCTTGCCTCAACTCTGGGGACACGAGTCTGGCTTTCTTACAGGCATGTCACACGTGCGTCTCCTCCATCTCGGATGAGCTCCTCAGCCTCTGCTGAACGGAGAGCGAGCCGCAGTAGTGGCTAAAGCCCTCCTGACAAATAAGTCCCCCCCCTCCTTGCAAAGCTGGCTGTCATCTCATTATATCGATAGTGATTAAGAGCGGAAACTGGCAGTTAATCCCCTGCAAGGTATTTTGATGATTAAATTGAGAGAGCCTGGTATAAAGCTGTAGCATATTCAATTTGACTCTGGCCAGATAAAAAGGGCGGCAGCAGTGACGTGACCCTCCTCTCCAGGACACCACATTTCAGAGGAGCACCCTCAGCCTGGGCATCTTGGAGTTTAAATAATTCTGGGGGTTTTTTTCCCATTTCAGTGTGAATCCTGTGTTTATGCAGGCACAGGCAGAGCCAGGAGAGGTTCCCACCTGGTGTTTTCGTCATGTTCCCCAGCCCAGAGCCTGCCTGTGTCCCGGCTCAGCGGTGGGAAGCGGTGGGCAGAGCCGCAGCCTGAGTGCAGGTTTGTTGTCCTGGGGTTAGCATGCCCTGTCCTCTTCCCCCCAGCTCCACCTGGGCTCATCTCTCCAGCTGGTTTGCTCTAAGAAAAAACATGCAGCAGGGAAAAAAAAAAAATAGAACTGTGACAAATATGTTTCCATCAGCTCAAGTTAGAGAGACTGCGATGCTTTGGGACCTTTCTTGATAATTAAAAGCAACGTGATGGCTCTTTGCTGATGAGAATTTATTCTGTGGCTTGGCTTTGAAGAACCATCCTTGGCTGGCAGTGTCACGCATTGGTATCGGGGCCGTGCGGAGCTGCCGGAGCGCTCTGGCATGGCTGGTTGTGATTGCCTCCCTCTGCAGTACGCGTGCACGGGCAGTCAGGGCTCCTTCCTGCCCCTGTCACCGCCTGTCCTCGTCACCCTCTCCCCGCGTGCTGGAGGAATTAGCATCTGTCCCAAGAAAATGCTTCCCATCAGCAAGGCAGCATCGCTGCAAGCAGGCGGTTGCCATGGCAATGTGGTTCTGTAGCGGCCCGAGCAGATGATTATTGTTATTTATTATTTTAATCTCGCACTGGTCCCCACTGGTATGCTGTGGGCCACTGCTCCCAGTGAGCTGGGAGCGTGGGGGCTGCTGATGGGCAGAGAGGAGTGGGTCTGGGTGCAGGCGGAGCTGGGGGGTTCTGCTGGGAAGGAGGGGGTCAGTGTCCACCCCAGCACTGTCGTTTGGTCACAGAGGGCTGGGCAGGCAGGGACAGGACCAGCCTGGCCGCTGGGTGCTTGCAGGGGTACCACGGCGGAGGGAGCACCCTGTGCCCACGCTGCCCGGCGCAGCGGGTGCCGGAGCCGTTTGGAGGCAGACGTGACTCCCCACGCCTGATCCGGGCCGCTGGAGAAGTTTGTCTCCGTGCACAGCACGCGTGCGGTGCCTCCAGCCCGCTGCTCTCTGCTGCTCAGGAGACGCGTGCGGCTGGCCGAGCACGTTCCTCCTCCCGCTGTTGGGGTTTGTTGATACCGGCGCCGTCGCAGGCAGCCTGGCGTGGCCAGAGGTACGGGCAGAGGGACTCGAGGGTACTTCAAGGGGTGCTGGGAGCTTTGGTGCTGCTTGGGTTGCAAGCAAAGGGACAGAAATCGGTGAAATGCCGCGAGTGGCGTTGCCTCCTGGTTAACTGGTTGAGCAGAGAGAAGGGACTCGGTTTTGCTTGGCGGGGACTGAGGGCGCAGCGTCCCATCAGCGCTGTGCAGAGCTCCTCAGAGCAGAGCTGCCTGGCGTGTTCCCCTCCGACGCCGGCTGGGAGCCAGCTCCGGCTGCGCAGACCCCGTGTAGCTGAGCGTGTGGCCCCCAGATTTGGGCCCACTGAGCAGCAGGGGACGGGGATGGGGGTGTGTGTGGGGTGTGTGTGCGGTGAGGGTTCAGCAATGGCCAGGGACTGCTCTCCTGCTGAAAGCTCAGCACGTCCTGCGCTGCACGGGGACCCCGGTGACAGCCGAAGGTCACCAGGATGTCACAGCAGACCTTGGAATTGAGATTTCATCTTGAGCTGTTCAGTGCTTTGCTCTCAAAGCCATCCTTCATCCTCCCAAAGGGAAGGGGCTGCCTTGCCCAGAGGCACACGGAGCTTTTCATATACGCGGTATCAATCTCCGTAAGGGAAGCACTTTTATATTGAAGATCTGATGGAGGAATAAATTCCCATAGAAGTAGAAAGCAGAAGTTAATAGGTTTTTTCACAATGAAAGAATAGATCTGCTGACAAAGGCATTTCCAGGACATCAAAATAAACTGTATTTTCTGTGAAGACCAGGGCTCTTCCAGGGCTCCTTCGCCTCTGCAGCCAGACTAGCTGTCCCTGGGAGACTTGGTTCTGGCTCCTGAGCCCCATCAGGAGTTACTCCATCTGTCACCCACAAAGAGCAGTCCCGTGCACGGTGTATCTTGGGTCAGTTTTGTCTCTCCATGATGCTGGTCCCTCAGCTCATCCCCTGCTCTCCCTGCCCAGCTGCCAGCCCACACAGGAGCACCCGATCTGCCTTGCTGGAGCCCATCTGCCCTCGGTCCTCTTCGTTATGGGGCTCCTGAGCCTTGGCCTGATCTGACTTTGCTTTCTTATCCTGGCGCTTTCCTCTGATTCCCTTTCTGGCTCTGACTTTGCTCTTTGGACAAGTGCATCCCAGCTCCCGTGCGGCACCAGCCTCTGGCCGGGTCCTGCTGTGGCTGGGGCAGCGTGGAGCAGCCCAGGCTGCAGTGATGGTCCCAGCTGCCTCTCCTGAGGGGGCTTTGCCACGGAGACCCCCTCGCTTGGGCGGTCTCGGGTAGGGCTGTCTGGACCATCTTTTGTCCAGGGAATGCCTTGTTCCTGGCATCACTAGGTCCTGCCAATGTTGTCTTCAGCAGCAGTTGTAGGGTGGGGAAGATCACGCTGCCCAGATAATCCTTCTGTTTAAGCTTCTTATCTGAAAGTGGTTCTTGAGAAACCATAGGCTGCGTTAGCCCTCGACCTGCGACTCCTGTGTGCTGCCGGGATAACCCCGCACTTCTCTGCCGTCCCGCGTCCAGGCGCCGTGCGTGCCCCTCTCCTCACACGAGGCTGGGGCAGGACCGAGCCTCACGTCCGTACTCAGCTCCAGGCCCCCCTTCTCCTTGCAAGCCCCCCCCCAGCCCTTCCTCTCCGTCTCCCCCATCGCTGCTCTCGGGGCTGTCCCGGTGCAGCTCCAGCAAGGCAGGGGGAAGCCGGGACCCTGGCAGGTCGCACCACCCTGGGCAGCCCCAGGCTTCCCACCACCGTAGCTCCCAAACGGTCGGGACGGTTTTCCCGAGCGGCTGGGTGGGTCCCCAGAGCCGGGCCCCGGCTCCTGCTGACGGCAGCGCTGCCAAGGCCAACAGCAGCTGGGTCCCACGGGCAGAGGAGAGGGCAGGCAGCTGCCTGTCGGGCAGGCTGCGAGTGCAGAGCTCTCTTTTTCATTTCCTCTTTTGAAAAAATACGCGCTAATTTGTCTTTCCTATCAATTGATTTTCCAGTTAAAGCTGCTCTCTGCCCGCCCTTGATTCCCACCCTGCAGGAAAATAAGCCCTATAAAAGAAATGGATACCCCTGTTGCTTAAGAGACTAAAATTTACTGAAGACTTACGCGCTCCAGTCCCCAAAGGGGGTGAGAGGAAATGATTTGTTCAATTAATTATAAATGTTTTAATTTAAATGGCTAATGTAGAAGATAGATATAAAACAGCAAACTACTGAAGTATTTTATGGGTCCTTGAAGACCACTAAATGCGTGTTCTGATTCTGCTAAGATCACTCAGATGACTTTTCCTCTTGCGTTCTGGTTAGGGTGCAGCGGGAGGCGAAGGGGGAGAGGTTTCCTCTTGTATTTTACATACCTCCAGGCAAGTTGTGATAAATGTTTAGCAATTCCTTTCTTTGGAGCCGGAATTTGCCTTTGAAAACAGAAACATTGCCTGTGCTGCAGAGGGGTGAGAAGAAAAAGCAAAGAAGAAGAAATCTTTTGGGTCAAGGTCACCTCTTGCTGTAGGGTTACTCCTACACCTACCGCGTCCCTGCCGTCCTCCTTGATGTCTCAGCCAGCCCCCATGGCACGGGACGACGCTGCCTTTGACTCCACAGATATCAGATACCTCGCGTACATTGGTCTGCAGTTCCCCGGCTGGAGTGAGGCAGCGAAGCCCTGCGTATCGTGGTGTTAATGAGCTGATTTACACAGGGACTGTTCCCAACCTGCCCTTTATCCTGTCAAAAAATACTGACTTAAAATGCAGGTTGATGTGACTTCTTGTAAAAAGAAATATCGCGTGTAAAGGAGGGATCCCCAGATGGGAGTTTCTGGAGTGACTGGGAGGGAGAAGGAGCCGGTGTGGCTTGGAGCAGGACAGGCTTCGGAAGCCAGGACCTGGCTGCCCCTGGGCTTCTCCTCCCAGTTTCTGCTCCCAGCCGTTCTTTTTGCAATTTCTTGCAGTTCAGACTCACTGTCACTGCATTCCCCTGTCTTTATTTTTTCCTCCCACCGCACTGCCCCTGGACCCTGCCTCCTCGGTGACTGCTGGCTGTGCCACCAGTAATTCTTCTCTGTGGCTTCTGTTTCATTGCTGAAAAGGAGCAGAGACTGGGGGGGGGGGGGGGGTAGATGGGCCATTTAATAAATGTCTTGTCTCAATTCCTTTTTCCTCTCCTGTCCTCAGACAGAACTGCCCTGAAAAGCATTTTCCTGAAGTTCTCAGTTTGTTGACCCTGAGAGCTCCGGAGCTGCTACCTAAACTAAATGGCTTTTCTTTTCATGCTTCAGCAAAATCCCTCGTGCTTCCAGCACAACCCATCTCCTCCCAGGCCCCACGGAAACAATTACAGCAGCAAAAGGCTGCCGTAGTCATAACCGCACTCCTGGCCGTGCAGCGGCCAGCTGTGCTCTGGGAAGGTGGATGGGGCTGGGTCGTGGTTAGAGATCCCCCCGAGGCTCAGCCCAAGGGCTTCGGGTGCGTGGAGCCGTGGGAAGCCCTGAATCGCGCCCGCGTGTCTCCCATGGCAGTGTTTGGTGTAGCGATGGCTCAGAAGAACATCAGCCACGGCGATGGGGACCACGCTTCCCGGCTGGGGACCTCCTGCCAGCGCAGGGGCTCTGCTGCACGCGGCTCCTTTCCACGGTGCCTTAGCTGTGTTACCTGTAGCCCGGGAATCTGCCCCGTTTAGCAGACAGCCCATGCAGGGAGCAGAGCGTGGGGCTGAGATCGGCCTGTTCACACCAAACACTTTCCTTCAAAGCGTTTGAAGCTCCCCTGCACCTCGGTCTTCAAAGTACGTAAAGGTGCATGGCCAAGCTGCAGCAACGTGGGGTGACGGGGAGGCTGAGTCTCTGAGGTGGGGGGACCAGCGAGGAGAAAGCTTTTTCTGCTCCGTTTCTACCCCTCCTGGTCCCCGCAGCCCGTGCCTGCAGAGGGATGTGGTCTGAGCGAGCCTCGGATCCTTCCTGCCACCGCCGTTTGAAACACTGCACCTATTCTTGGGGATTGAAGTGAGCTGTATCCAGGGAAGGGCACCTAGAGAGAGCTGAGCTGGGAAGAGCAGCTTGTCCTCGGGCAGAGACCGCGGCTCGCCCTGCCCCGGTGCAGCAGGGCCGAGAGCTGGAAGCGGTGAGAAGCAGCAGGAGAGCAAAGGGAAATTGAGCAGTTATATTTTATTGAGTGAAATGCAAGAAGTGGGAATGAGCGTTAAGAAGAAAATAGAATTTGAAAAATTATTGCTTTGGAGATTATTAAAACGGAAATATTTGTGACTGCGGAAATTGGTCTCTGAAAGTGGTGCTCCCTTGAACCTCGTGTCCTTGTGCATGAGGTACTGAGGTTTGTGTGTGTGTGTGAATGTATTCACTCGTATATAGGTAAATGTTTGGGGCTTATCCCTCAAAAGCACCTGAAACCCTGTCCACGTGAAACAAATTATGTTCTTACTCTCAATTATTGCTTTGGAGCTGGGACGTAGAGCAGAAATAACTGGGGGGACCACGGGGGACTTTTGTTGGATGCTCCATGAAACGTCCCCAACAGGTCCTTGCTCTTGGACCGTGCGCTCGTTATGGGCTGGTGTGAGCCCGCTTTGCTGAGCTTGAAGCGAGTCCTTGCAAAGACATTTGGAGCTTGTGATTGTAGGGGGGGTGGTTTTTTATTTTTCTTAATTTTTCTTCTCCTTTCCCCAGGAGGAACATCCCAGGCCTGCAGGTTTCTCATCGGCGGGGCCATCGGGTTTTTATTTTAATTGGGGTGGCCGTGCCCAGCTGGCTCCATGGGCCAGACCCCACGGCATGACAGGGGAGGAGACTGGGGGAAGAGGCTCCAGCGAACCCTGAGCTGCACTGCCAGCTTCCATGAGAGCTTCACTGGGCAGCTGCAAACGCAGCACTGGCCGATGAGCCGGAGCTGTGGGGCTGCCAGGGGCGAGCAGAGCCTGTGCAGTGAATTGGGGACATGGAGGGACGTCTGAACATGAGGAAGAACTTCTTCCTTCTGAGGGTGACAGAGCACTGGAACAGGCTGCCCAGGGAGGCTGTGGAGTCTCCTTCTCTGGAGATATTCAAGACCCGCCTGGACAAGGTCCTCTGCAGCCTGCTGTAGGTGGCCCTGCTGCGTGCAGGTTGGGCGAGCCCTCGCCTGGCGGAGCGGGGAGAGCTGCGTTGGAAATGTGCAACGCCGTGGCAGCTTGGCACGAGTGCGGCGTGTGAGCGAGACGGCGCCGGGACTGCCGGGGAAGCGTCGTTCTGCTCAGGTGCAGGCGGGGAGGGTCGGGAGCAGGAGCCTGCGGCTGCTGCGAAGAGGGGTGAGCTGTAACCTGTCTTGTTAGGAAGCGGGAAGTCTCTCACAAATGGATTTCCAATTTCCCCTCCGCCTGCTTAGCTGAGACAGATTTCTTGCTTTATAATTACTTTTTGGGTACTTACACGACCTGGTATCCAGGCAACTTGATGCCTCTTAAATCCTTTTGCAAATCTGTGTTTTTTCTGTTGATTTTTTAGGTGTTGGAGAATCATCAACCAAACTCTTAAGGCAGCGACAGCTCTCTTTACGGTTATTTCTCTTCCCCGAAGCCCGCTGGGTGGACGCGATGCCGTGTCCGTGTTTCGGGGGTTCGGGAACGTGGTGCGGAGCTCCCGCGGCTGCTGCCGGCCAAACCTCGCACGGCCGCTGCGGGTCTGCCCGTGGCTCTCGGTCTGGTTGCTGGTGAGATGCACCCACAGCCAGCTGCCCTGCGCGAGGTGCCTTGTCTCCCCAGCAGCAAGCCGCGGCAGCCGTGTCTCCCCGTGGCTCTGGTCTGTCCCTGCTCGACGAGCCATTCGGGCACGTGCTCAGGACCTCTCGATTTCAGGGGGGTTTGCGCCCATCCAGGTCAGGGCCAGGTTGTAGATGCTTTTAATAAAGCAGAGCCACAGTTAATTGCGCCGACGAGCTCTCTGTGCACCGTCTGTCACAGGGCTGGAGGTCCCCCGGGCACAGCTCCCAGCCACTGCAGGGCTGCACAGGGACCGAGCCCCAGCCTCCCCCTCCTTCCCTGGATTTCCAATTTCATGGGCAACCAAAGGAGGAAGGAGGGAGGGAGGAAGGACAGCACTTGCTGCTCTTTACAGGCCCCAGCAGTCTCTTCATTACCGTGCGAAGAGCACGGGCAGGTCAAGGCACCCTGTGAAAGGTGATGCATCAACACACACTCCGAGGCTTTGACCTCTGTTTGGCAAAGTGTAACTTAATTAACTTTGCTTGACTACTCAAATGCTGGAATATTTCAAGATTCTGCACGTGGGTCACATCACGGGTGCTGCTGGACAGCCTGTCCTGCTCGCCTGCAGGCCGGGTGTCCTTCAGCCCAGGGCACCTGGGCTTAAAGCTATCGCTTGTGGTCATGGTGGCAACAATTAGGCCATCCATCAATAAACTAATACTCTCATTTACAGTCATTAGGGACTGCGGATCTAAGCATCTGCTTTTGCTAATGAGTTTAAAAGTTGGCTAAGTATGGCAGACCCGCTCTCGTGGAGGAGGAAGCAATAGGAGTTCGATGCGGAATTGGACTCTGGTGAACATGGCATCAATTTTAATTAGCAAGCTTCTACAGTTTCCCAACTAAACCCAAATAAACTGGGAGAGGGGGAGGGTGCTGCCAGGACATGGGCGCTGCTGCTTGAGGCTTGTTTTGGGAGCCCGGGTTCCCAGCCCTTGCCAGGGGTCTCAGCTGGTTCTGCCAGGGAGAGTGAGCCCCACGGGCACCCTCCCGGCACCGGCAGCCTACGGCCCGGCTCGTGCTCAGCGCTCGCTCGCCGTGCCTCAGCTGCAGCCCTGCTCGGCTGTCACATAGATCTTCTAATCTGGCGAGGAGTCGTTTAGTTACACCTCCAGGCCGAACAGACTGGCTACCAGGGGGAATGCTGAAGTTTGAAAAGCCCTATCATAGATCTGTTGTAGCTTAGAGGGAAGGGGAAAAGCTTTCTCTCTACCTGCCTCTAAATGACTATCAGTGTTTTTTTCTCGGAGATCATGGTTCACAGGGGGATGGCAGTTGATGGGCTGGTGTTTGACCTGATTGATGGAGACCTCCATCGCCAGCCGCTTCCCGACCCACTGCACCGTGTGGCTCGGGTTGGAGGGGGAGCAGCAGCCTCCTCCACGCTGCAGCCACAGCCATCAGCAGAGCCCAGAAACCATCCCTGGGTACCAACCCCCCGACGTGCAGCCTGGCAGCACCGCCACGCGCTGCAGAAAGGCCGTCCTGACTCCAGCCCCACAGCTCAGCCAGCGCCCCGTGGGCAGTGCCGCTGCCTCCTGACAGCAGCTTTTTAAGGGAGGGGGAAAGAAAGAATAAAAAAGGAGAAGCACGGAGCCATACATCTGAATCTTTTCACTGAGGACTTATATTCCTAACTTTGACAAGTCCTTTTTTAACTAAAATTAACCTCCAGCTGTATTAAATCTTCAGCGAGTTAGGCCTGCAGTGGTCATATTCCCTTGAAGACGAATGAGAGCCCCACGAGCACCCGAAGCAGGAGCACCCCAGCACCCCCCACTCTCCGGCAGAGCCAGCGCCGGCTCCGCAGCGAGCTGGGGCGGCCGCGCAGAGCCGTGCCCGCCGGCATGGCCAGGCTGCAGGTCAGGCTGCGATTTTTCAGGTCAGCCCTGCTCAGAAGGAGGTGAAAAAGCAAAGCTGAAATTTCTTCTGCAGCGCAACTCCCAAAAGTGCCTCGAAACCGGCGCGGCCGTGCTCGTTTTGTACCAGTTTTGTAAGACTCGCTGCCTGCCGAAGTGCCCCCGGGCAGTGCAGCTGGAATCTCACCAAGGCGTGTAGCGAAACGCTCGCCGGTTTTCCCGCAGAGCGTTTTCGGGTGAGAAGGAAGCCGACCTCCTCCCCGCAGCGGCGAAGAGCCCGGCTGCCGTTCCCCGTTAGCTCGGCGCCGGGCGGCTGAGCAGCACTTGGTCCTCTGCAGCCAGAGACCTGATCCTGGACCGCGGGGATGTGCTCGGAGTCTAAGCAGACGTAGTCTTGTTTGCCTGAATCAATATTCATTTTTTTTCTAAGCAGGCTAACAGAATCTGTAATGAAAGACATCATTTGGGAAGGCAATTATGCAAAGACAAATGTATTTTTAAGAAAACGCAGAACGTTTTGAGCAGCGAGCCTGGTAATTCAGTGGTTCGTAGCCACGCGTCTCTCGGAGGTGGGATGGGGTGAGCTGCCCCGTGCCCTGCCCGCGTGCCACCAGAGCACCGTGCCCGGTGCCGCGCTGCAGAGCGTTCAACCTGGGCGCGTTCCCCGGGGTCTCACTGGGCGGGGGGTGCAGCATGCCCGACCCAGCGTCCTCGCAGAGCAGCACCGTTACTTTCCTGGCCGATCTATTTCCGCAGAGTACCAGACGTCACGTTTTTCAGGAATCTTGTGTTTCTCAGTGCGGGTTAGAACAGCAGATAAAAGGAGCCATTTGAAAAGTCCTCTCTCCTTTTCTTGTGCGCTCTTCAGTGAGTCAGATTGAGGCATTATCAGCTGTCGGCAACGTTTTAAGGCATGGCCTTCCCTGGATAAAAGCAAAGTCCAGACACAGGATTTGGCTTTCAGCGCAGATTTCTCTTCCTGAGCCGTCCCTCACGGGCTGCCCAGCGTGTCCCCGCGTCCCTGCGGTGTTACTCCCACTCACAGCCCTCTGATCGGGACAAGGCTATGGACAGCACAGTTCTGAGGTTATTTTTATTTTAGCTCCTCTGAGGAAGTTCTGATGAGTGTAAAAAGGAGAAAATCAGTCTTGTTTTGTAAAGTGATTTTTTTTTTTTCCCCCAGTACCTACAGAAATCTACAGAGCCAGAAAGGTCTTTGCGTGACTGAGAATAGCTCTCGCACACAGCGTGTGCCTTTCGGTGGCTGCGCCAGATGTGTGCAGCTGGGGGGGACAGCAGGGTGTCAGAGCTTGTATTTATTGCTGGGAAATGTCAAACTGGGTGGGTTCCTGGGGCTTTCCAGACAGAGGCCCCCAAACAGCATCCTTGGAAGGGTAAATAGCCGAGAACTAGCTAAGGGAGGCTGGAATAGCAGAAAACCTCTTCCTCTGAAACGGAACCCTGGCAGCTACGGAGCAGGGGAGAGCTTGGCTGTGGTTGTGCCAGAGAGGTGACCCAGAGGCTGCTCAGCAGCTGCTGGGGGGACCCCGCGACGTGCTGCACCGAGCCTCTGCCGAGGGCTGGCGTGGCCGTGCGTGATGGTGGGTCTGCTCCGGCCGGGGGGCTTGGGCTCCGGGGGTTTGCTGCTCAGCAGAGCCGCTCTCGAGTCCTGGCGGGGGGAGCCCCAGCCAGGGGAGGTGAATCAGAAGCTGTTGGAGCCGGGGAGCAACAGCCCAGCCCTGCGGTGTGCTGGAGGAAGGCTGAGCGCTGCGCAGAGCTGCTGCAAGCTTCCAGAGCTGGTGCTCTTGATGCTCTTTCTAATACATATATTAAAAGGGTGATAATAAGCAAATCCGTCAGTTATGCAAATGAGCAGCAATTGCATCTTGAAGAGCATCCCACAGTTTAATTACATCATAATTGCAATGTAACACTTTAATTACCATATGCATCACAAAATCATGAGCACTGTTTCTAATCTCTTCGCTAATATTTCAAATCAAGCGGATTGCGCAGGGCCCGCTATCGCGCCGCAGCGCTGCGAGCGAAGATCCCAAACCGATCCCAAGGCAGCAGCGAGACGGAGGTCTGGAGGTCGGGGAGCCGTCCTCGGCACCCTCGCGCGGCCGTGCTGCTGGCAGGGGGCTGGAGCAGTGTCCCCGGCTGGCGTCTCACAGCGGTCCGGCCGTCGGGGGCTGCAGGAGACGGCGCTGCGGCCGCACGCGTCGGCGCGAGCTGAGCAGGGCACGCGCGGCCGGAGGAGCGAGGGCAAAGCCCAGCACCAGCGCGAGCTGTCTGCTCTGTGGTGGCAGGCAAGCGGGGCGAGGTGGCCGCTCCAGTCGCCGTCCGTGGAAACAGAATTTGCTCAGAGATGCTGCAAAATGTTGGCTTGAGCCAACAGAGCCGTTGCGCTGGGCTGGCGCGGGACCTGCTCGGTCTCCATCCCTGCCCGGGCTGGGATGCCCACGGTAGCCAGGTGAGGTGGCTGCTCCAGTGAAGGGAGGCAGATTTGCAACTGGCTGTTTTGGAAGAGGCAGTGTGGTGAAAAGGCTGCCCTTGATTCTCCCTTCCCCTCCCGGCACAGGAAAGCGAGTTTCTCATTCTCCTGCTCGCCCCTGAGAGGGAAGCAATAACACTTGCTGGATCACAGCTTTAGCTGGAGACCTGTGAATTTGATTTAAACCGGTTGATTTTGCAAATCTGCCCAGTTTGCATGCTTTGTTTCTCCTCCCATCCAGCTTCTTTCTCCCTCACACAAAGGAACATCCAGTAAGTGACTTAAGAATAATAACAGATGGGCTGAACAACAGCCTGAAATTCGTGATTGGGGACTCGGAGAGGAGTGCTCCCCAGCAGCGATGTCTGTGATGGAGCAGCAGAGAAGCGTGCTGGGGAGGTGAAACCACTCCTGTCTCTGCGGCAGTGCCTGTGCTGCTGCCGCACGGAGCTGGCTGCGCCCGCCTCGGGGACGCGGAGCAGCCGGGAAGGGGCTGGGGGCTCTCGGCAGCTCCCCGTGCCCGGCTCTGCTGCTCCCCGAGGAGCCGCCCAGCCCTCCGCATCGCCGGTGCTTTTACTGCGGCTTGCAGATTGCTGGTTTGCTTTGCCGTGAGCTGGCGGTGATTTAAAATCATCCTGTGCTAATCCATATAAATTCTTTTAATCGGGGATTTAATCTTTTAAGCACGTGGTAATTAAATTACATGCCAGTCAGAGGCACACCAACGTAACGTGTGAGGCTTGCAGCCCCGTGGGCAGCGGGGGAGAGCTTCAGGCCAGCCAGCCCCGTGGCTGGGATGTTCGGTCCCTTGCTTCCTCCACTGTTTCCCTGCCGTTATTTTTTCCCCTTCTCTTTGCCTGCTGTAGGTGACCCTGCTTCAGCAGGGGGGTTGGACTAGATGACCCACACAGGTCCCTTCCAACCGCTACCAGTCTGTGATTCTGTGATTCTTCCCAACCCCTCGGAGATCCCGGGAGGGGATGTGCTTCTAGAAAGTCAAAGGTGACTGTCACCTCAGCCGAGCAGGCTGAGGAACATCCCAGGAGAAGATGTTTCCTCGCGAGCCCCTCTAACCTGTCCCCAGAACCTCCCCGCGTCCCTCGGGAGCCACGTTGCTCCGACAGCATCACCCCGGGCAGGAGCAGGGGCTGGCCGAGCCCCGGCAGAGGAGGCACATCTGCTGCTGCTGCGCTGCCAGGTGCCGCGAGAAGGAAGAGGAGAAGCAGGGGATGGTGGCCAGGACGGGGCCTGGAGCACTGCTCTGTGTGCTGGGGTACCCTCGGAGAGCGGGAGGAGAGCGGGAGGGGAGAGCTCCTGAGCTCGCTGTGCAGGACACGACGATGGGCTGGTGTTAATGGAGGAGAATACCGTGACACGGAGAAGCACATTAACAGATTAAACTTTGTGGTAGGAAGCGGAAAGTAGAGACGAACTGCTAGGTAGAGAGATGACTGGCTTTGGGAACGTGACAATTACTGTACTTAATATTTTTTTTTAACATTAAGAGCTAAATAGGAGCATATATTTAATTCATTAAATCAGTACGAAGTAGCTCCCTCCATCCCAACGCAGTTAATCGGTGCTCTGTAGAGAAGTATCAGGAAATAAGTGTCTCCTAATGAAAGGGTCCCTGTAAGGTCAGCCTGCCGCTCGTTAGCTAATCGGAGACTTATTTGTTTTGCAAATTGCTCTCCATTTCGAGCCACTGTGCAGCAATTTCCATGGTGGGGAAGCAGGAGAGAGTTCACGGAGCTGTTTTTGAAGCCCTCAATCTGTCATTGGGAGGAGGATAAAAATAGCCTGGGAAAGAGAAGGAGCAGGCTGCTGGGTTTGTTCCAGGCAATCCAGCCCCGTCTTCCGCAGCCGGAGACGTCGGCAGTGAGGGGAGGCCGGGACCAGGGAGTGAGAGTGACACCGGTGACCCCTCGCCTTGCCTGGCCGGGCACCGCTGTCCTGCCCTGCGCTTTCCAGCTCTGCCGTCAGCCTCCCGGGAGAGCAGCGCTGCCGAGGGGTTGTGCGGTCCATGGGGGTCCTGCTGCCGCTGCCCGTGGCCTCTCCCAACCCCCCCGTCGTTAGACGCGCAGAAGGAGGGTACCTGTGCTCAGAAACGCGCTACCCGGGGTCGCGACGTCGCTCGTGGGTCTGGCAGAAGCGGCTCCGTGGGAGCAGGGGTGGCTCGGGGTGGGGATGCACAGGTTGACAAGGTGTCCCTTCGCATCGCGGTCCAGAGCCACCCCCTGCCCCTCGCTCCCCCTCCTGCCGCCCTGAGCCCCCAGCCCGGGGCACAGCCCAGCACAGGACAGGGTGAGGAGGGACCTGGGCTTTGCTTTTGGGAAACAGGGAAGAAACCCTGCTTTTTATTCTACATAAAAAAGCAGAGTGATGTGTAAATGGGGCCTGTCATCCTTTCCTTCCCAGTTCATCAGCTGGGGCTCAGCCGCCCTCGCTGTCCCGGCCGCGGGTGAGTGGGAGCCCGGCGGCTGCCACTGCTGATTTCGCTCAGATATTTAGAAATCACGAGCAGAAGCAACACGTGGAAGCTCCCTGCGCTCGTGCCGGGGCTGCCCGCGGCCATGCTGGGCACGGTGACTGAGCTGGGGCACAGCTCTCTGACCATGGACTTCTGGCAGTGGTTTTCCCCCAGTTTCAAAGCAGGGTGACTGGGAGCACTGGGAGCAGACCCCGGCTGTCCTGACGGCTCTGCTCTTGCTGCTTGGCAGTTGCTTGCCACACACAGAGGTGCAGCGATGAGGTGGGAGAAGTGACCTTTATTTCCCAATATCATAGACAAAAAAAAGAAAAGCCTTTATTTTAATGTCCTCGTAATGAAGTCTGTAGTGTAACGAAAGCCTTCCACCGAGGCGGAGATGAGACACAGCTCCTGAGACGCAGGGCTTCATCCGTCAGCACGTCGGTCGCCGGCGAGCTTGGGGTCGGTGTCGAGAAGTTCCCTGGGAGTAAAACAAGGAGCGAACGAACTTTTACTGGACTTTTATTTCTCTAAAAGAGCCCTCAGGGCTGCTTCTGCGTTTGGCATCTGGGAAGAGCTCCTGGATCCTTCAGGATAATGAAGCTGATTTTCTGCAGCTGTATTGACATGAAGAACATGCTAGGAAGGAGCCTGGGAGTAGCGGTGCCTCTCCCAGCCAATTAATAACACATGGCCTGCTGCCCGCCATCCCGGCTGCAGCCACGGCGGGCTGGGCTGCCTGCTGTGCAGGGACCGGGGGTGGGAGAACGGGCAGTTTGGGTCTCCCCGGCACTGGTGGTTTCGGTGGTGAGATCCTTGCAGTGAAGGGAGCTCAGATGGAGCTGCGGGAGAGGGAGGGCAGGCTGCCCGCAGCACGCTTTCCAGCCGGGGAAGCGGTGAGGGCCTCACGTGGTGGTGAAGGTTGGCTTCGGTGGGGTCCCTCCAACCCAGCCCCAGGGCTGTCTGGGGGCTGTGGACCCAGCTTGGCTGTGCTCCTGAGGGCACAGGGATGTGTGCAGAGCCTTCTCTTGGAGATCTGCCCAGTGCTCCCTGGTGCACCCTTCCAGCATCTCCAAAAACCTTGTGCTTGGTTAATTCCTGGAGTGGTTTGTAAGAACCAGAGACAGCCAAGTCAGAGAGAAGTGGCAAAGGCAGCCTGGAAGCAGCAGCAGCGCTCGTCTGCTGCATGAGGAAAGTCTTCTGGTAGCAGATGGGAGCTGTGAACAGCACCAGGTGAGTTTGGTGTCTCTTGGTTGTTCCTCAAATGTTCTTGGTCCCTGGGATAGCTCTGCTGACTTGGCTTCACATCAGAACAGACAGACCCAGCCACCTTCTTCAAGCACTTGCTGAACTCGTGTTACCCTGTCAGGCCTGGGTATCAGCCCTTGCCGCGGGGGCTGAATGGACACAGGCTCTTGGGGAATCTTTTCTTCTTGCCGCCAAGGCAGCTCTGCTTTCTACTCATGGGTGGAGCTGGTAGCAACTTCCATCTTCTTCCAAGGCAGCATGGTGCAACCCCCAAGCAACCAGTTGCCATCGTAACTCGTAGGAGCTTGTTTTTCTCACAAGGACTAGAACTCAGGGCAGAGTTGCCCAAGCAGAAACCTAGAGTTGGAGTCTCTCTCAGGAGAACACGAGGGGATTTTTAAATCCCAGTGACCAACGTTTCCTCCTAGAGCTCCTTTTCTCCTCTTACCTAGGGCACAAACTCTGTTTAGCACCAATGCAGGTGCATGAATGGTCGCTCTGCTGCCTGCCATCAGCTGAGCTACGGCATTTCCCACATCAAGCGTGAACCAAGGCTGACCTTCCTCTGCGTGCGAGAAGCGGTGGAGCTGTACGTGTATACGTACATAAATATCTGTCTCCACGAGGCGGTCTCGGAGCTTGAAAGCCGCCCGCGCAGGGTTGTGCCCCACAGCGTGACGCCGGGAGCAGCTCCATCGCTTGCTCGGCGCAGCCGGACGGTTCCCCGCACCACCCAAGCAATGCCGGGGCTCCGGGCTTCAATTGCAGGAGGAGGAAACGCTTCTCCTTGATCAGGAGGGAGAAGAATAGTGAGCGGCAGGCGGCGGATGGTGGGGTGCGGATGAAAGGCGGCTGGCTCTTGTTCTTCCCGCGCCCGGGGCGATCTGCCCCTTCTTTTTTCAAGCCATAATTGCGTGCCGCGCCGCAGATGAGTGTCGCACTCCACCAAAGCCGGAGCACCGCGAGGCCAGGACTCCAGGCTCTCCGTCAATGAGCAGGAAGGCAGGGAGGATGCTTTTGATCCCGCTCTTCTTCCTCTGACGTGCTGAAGAATCATTAGGCTCTGAGGAAGGTATTTCTTTGGCTCGAGCTTTCCCTTGCTCTGCAAAGGGGACCATCTGCTGCTCTGCCATCTCGAGAGGGCAGTGGCCCACGGTGCTGGGCTGTGCCGGTGGCCGGTAGAGCAGCAGCCGCACTCCTGGAAGACGCTCGCTGGGCTTTGAGCCAAGTTTGGACCCAAAACATCCCTGAGCCCTCCACAGCACCCAGCCATAGCGATGATGGAGGTTTGTGTGGGCCTTTCTGACAGCAGCCCCTGGCTTTTGGTGGCTTCTGCTCTTAGATGCCGTGCTGGAGACAGCCTTGGCTGGGGCTCCAGAGCCCTTTGAGGTGTTGTGCCACCTCGGCACCGAGATTTCCAAATCTGGCAGCCATGGTGGAGCATCGTGGCCTCCCACTTTCCTGTGTTTTTTTCAGGTGCTTCCTCTGGCTTTGCTTTCATTAATTTAACACAGGTAAAGAGAGCAGAAGTGGGCTCAAACCTCCATCTCCAGCAGCTGAAATCCAATAATTACCCAGCGTAACCCACCTGGAGAAGCATTCTCAGCTGGTCAGCAAATTGTGAAGAAATTCACTGTATCCTTTAGAGCAAGAAATTATCCTGGAGTGTAAGTTATGACTCCGGCAGCCTTACGGGTATAAAAAATAAAATTAAAAGCACGAGTGAGACTGGAGATTTAGATGATGCACTGCAAAACTTTGAGCAGGTGACACCTTGATCTGAGATGACTTTAGCTGGGGGATTTCTTTTGAATGAAGGGGACCTGACAGCAGTGTCAGAAGGAGATGAAAGGGAAAACCCTGACCCTGGTGGTAATGGCAAGTGAATTTGGGCTGGAGGAAGAAGAGGAGCGGGGAAGCCTGCGTTGCCTTGGGAGGTTGCTTGCAGAGTGCGATGCCCTGCAGCTCCATCCCCTTGGGCACCAGTCTGGGGACTCCCGGGGGGGGCTGGGGGCTGGTGCTGATCACTCCGTGTCATCCCTGCGCCCAGACCCGGCTCACAGAGGGTTGGAGAGGGGCTCAGTGCTGCTCAAGGGAGATGCCAGGAGAAGCCTGGGTCCTGAGGACAGGTCCAGCGCGCGATGGCAGGGACCATCTTCCCCTCAAAAGCACCCTGCATCCCCCAAAGCTCGCCCTGCTTGCTTGGTTTGCCATGCCAGCCCGTCCCTGCCTCTCTGGGGACGGCGGCTGCGTGCGTGAGGAGCACGGTGCCACCATCCCTGCTCAGCCAGCCACGGGCAGCCGCAGCTCCCAGCCCGCGGGCAGGCTGATGGAGTGGCTGCATCTCCAGCTCGTTAAGCGTCCCATGGTGTTTGCTGCACGTCCCAGACCGGCACCTAATGAGTGTCATGGAGCCCTCCGGGTTAATGAAGAGGTGATGAGACACGGTGGGAGCCCTGGAGAGATGCCAGGAGGATGTGCTGGGGCACACAACAGTTGTGGGTGACCGTGGGAGCCCAGGAGCATCTCCACATCTCTCCCAGGGCAGGAATCTTGCTGCTGAAGTCCTCCTCCCTGCACGGGGGTGATGCAGTTCAGCTGAGCACAACATCATCCCTACAGCTGGCTGGTATTGCGGGGGGATGCTTTGTCCTATTTTTAGGAAATGCCAATATGGTTGGGAACTTTTTTTGGGTCTGGGAGGAAAAAGGTCAGCTTGAACAAATTTCTCAACCCAAACTGAAAACAGAGAGGGGCAAAACAGTTTGCTAGCTGTTTTCCAGACAGACTTACTCCAGCTTCAGATGGCAGCTAATTAAAGTGCTGACATTTTAAGACACGGTGATGCAGAAACTCTTGCTTTGAGCCAAGTCTGGGCCCTTTTCAGAGTTCAGTTCGCACATTCGCTGCCCAGAGTCCCCGGGAGTGGTGCAGGCAAATTAAATGGGAGGCGGTGAGTTGATATTAATGTAGTATTTTTCTTGGGGTGTGAGCAAGTTTGTAGCCTTTGGAAGAATGCTGTAGTGTCAGACTGTCCGGGCAGAGATCTCCAAACAAATCTGAGCTCTGTGGCAGAGGTGTTGGAGTTCTGGCTCTGCTCGGGCAGGGAGGACAGGGGAGGGGGAGTCCCAGCCCCACGGGACGGGGTGCAGGGGCAGGTTGGGGCGGGAGAGCAGCCTGCACCCCAGAAACAGCAGCATCACCCCAGCAGCTCTCCCCTGCGCGAGCAGAGCGACGCGAAGCCCGGCCGTTCTGGTTTGCAGAGGGCTGGAGGCTGTTGGGGTACCCCTGGGAGGGGAGGAGCGGGTGGGCTGCGGCAGTGCCATGCCATGTGCCGTGCCGTCTGCCGCCAGCGACGCAGAGGGGAGACGCGGGCTGCGAGGCCGGGGCTGGCTGGAAGGCAGCGAGCTGCGCTCAGGAGATGTACGGGGGCTGTGGGGCTGCCTGCGCGATGCAGCGCTCGGGAGGCAAAGCACAGAAGACGGCTGGGCTCGGTGGGGACGCGGGAGGTGGTCTGGGGGAAGGGGACGCTGGCCCTGCGGGGTGGGAGGAGGCGAAACGGGATCGTGGCAGCTGCAAACAGTTTCTGGCTCCAACCCAGCGTTGCAGGTCAGGGGGGCTCAGCGAGCCGCCCCATTAGGAATCTCCCAGGCTTGTTCCCAGGAGGGGCCAGTCCACACCGGCCCTAGGGATGCTGTGGTGACACAAATAAACCCCGACGCACCCAGGTGAGGGGGTGAGCGAGATGCAGAGGGGTGGATGGACAGACAGACAGGCAGGCCTTGGTAGGCTGATCTGGAGCGAGGGGTTGATCGCTGTCACAGCCCCGAGCTGGCTGGAGGCTACAGCTGCAAACACCACTCCGGGGCGAAACGCCGAGCTGGGCTGATGCAGAGCCTGTCCCTGGCAGAGACCTCTTGGGGCAAATCAGCCCAGGGCCAGGCGCTTCAGGCCAGAGGGACGGCGGGTGGCAGGCAGGGTCTGCCTTGCTGGGGTTCCCAAGGCACCGAGTTGGGGTGGATTGGGGCATCTTAGCCCCTGGCACTGCTCTGCCTTCCCCTGCCAAGCAGAGCTGCCCGTCCCCTGCCCTCTCCAGGGTGAACCCTCGGCCACCTTCCTGTGCCTGACGCCTCTGCCTGGCTGTGGGGCTGCAGCCCCCGAGTCCCCACTCCCCGCTCCCCCACGGACTCCTCTGTCTGCTGGTAAAAAAAGCCCTTCCTTTTGGTGCGAGGGGAGCTGGCAGGATTCTGGTGTCACAGGGGAGGGACAGGTCAGCAGCAGCGTTCAGCTTTGAACTCACTTCAGAGCCCTGCTCCACGCAGCCATCCCTTGTGCGGGGCGGCCGGCTGCACACACACCCGGCCGAGCAGGCACCCGCGCAGCCCCGCATGGGTGCTGACCGGGGCAGCCGGGCTCCAGGGAGCAGCCAGCGGGGTCCAGCCCCCAGCTCCTTATTAAAAAAAAAATAACATATATTGGGAGAAACTGTTTTCTGAGCTCAGCAAAGCGGCTGAGCACCGTGAGCTCCACCACGCTGCCATGCTCATCCCCGGGAAGTCGCCCCGACGCAAGGTTGGTGCAAGGCTGAAGGTGAGCGGGCAGCCTCTCCCCGGCAGAGACATTTTCTGCTCCGTCATCCTGAGTTTTCTGCTCTGCTTTGCCAGACTGTTCCAGGGCAGGCGTCCGGCGCCGCACGGCGCGTTCTCCCAATGCCATCTAGCGTCTGCTCCGGCGGCCCCAGACACTGATTTTAAGGCATCAGAGCTTATTTATCACAGAATGGTCTTTGAGGGCCAACAGGCTGCTCCAGCTGATTATTAACAGCGGTACCTGCAGCACGGATAACTAACTGGTGAGTGCGCAGGTTGGGCTTGATTATTTTTTCTGTTTCTTCCGTTTCGCACTGGACGCCCACCCCGGCAGGATGGAGCGTGAGGATACAATGACATGTCCAGGGTGATTAAAGTCTTTCAGCCTTCAGCCACTTGTGTCGTAGCCCCGACATCACCTGAGGCTTAATCACTCAGAAAAGTGCTGTCATGTCCTATTGTCACCATATTGGGAGCGTGACCTCTTTCCCGTTTAGCTGCCATTTCAGAAGAATATAACTTGCCGGGGGACAGGCGTGACTCAGGAGACTGGTAATAGGATAGAAAGACTTTGACCTGGAGGTCGCCCGTTTGAACGCCGCCAAGGTCAGCGGCAAGGGCAAGGATGTCGTTTGCTCGATGGTTGTTTGGCCAAACAAGCCAACACAGCCGTAACCGGGCCCCTTCGCAGCAGTCAGCAGGGTCTGAGGCTGGGTTGGACTCTGCTCCCACTTTGGGGAGCATCCCGAGACCCTGACCCTCCCTGCCTGGGTTTTAGGGCCGGGTTATTGCCCACGGTCCCCTCCAGCTTGTGAGTTTGCCCTCTGCCTTCTTCCCTTGGCGTCATTGCAGGGACGTGGTCTGCACAGACTGGGAATGCTCTTATTTTTGCCCTCTTAGAGGCAAAGTGCCACCGCAGCATCTCCCCTCTGTGCCCCCCTCGCTTGCTTCCCAGCGCAGAGAAAGGGTTTGCAGCCAGGCGTGCCCTGTCCCCCAGCTCACCCTGTCCCCTGCTCTGCTCACCACCATCAGCTGCCATGATTTAGGTCCCTGCTAACCCCATCCCCGTCCTCAGCCACCACTGACCATGCGAATTTATCTCCTCGGTAGCAAAGCGTCTCCTCGAGTCAGTTTGATTCCGTGATTAATTAAGCTCTCCCTAGAAATGAGGTTACTCCCTGCAGTCTCACTTCTAAATATCAGCAGATTAATGGGTCCTGGCCATGTTAGATGGCTGCTCCCAGGCTGGGCTGCGGAGGGTCTGCCTGCCCTCGTCCAGACAGTCCTCGAAGATGGGTTTGCCACGGGAGACATTCTGAACAGAGCCAGCATGTCTGCAGGCCACCATCCCCACCAGGGAAGCGTGACCACCGGCGGCTCTTTGGGCAGCTCGGGGCTGGTGCTGACACGGGGCAGCGAAGGGTCCTTTCCGTGCCTCGGGGCTGGGAGCCGGTGTGGTGGGTGCCGGGGGTACGGCACCCCTCGCCCCGCGTACCCACAGGTCCAGCCGCAGCAGAACCACGGCCCTGGCACCGTTTGGTGCCGCTGGGTCCAGGTGCCTTCGCCAGGCAGCACCACTGCCCTCACCTCTGCTGTGCCAGCAGAGCGGTTTAATTGCCGTCGGCCTCGTTAGCAGTGCCACCTTCTCACCGTGCTCCCTTTCACTGTAGCCTCCCTCCTTCCCCAGCAGCACCTTGGGTGAGAACTTCCCCAGGGCCCCTTGGGACCTGTTAAAAACAAGGGTTGGAAGCCCCCGCGCCCCCCTCCCCTCCTGCTGAGCCCCCCGCTGTGGTGCTGGGGCTGCGCTGGTTCTTCTCACGTCTGCTGGGAGGTGGGAGCTCAGTCCCACAGCGCGTGTCCCCCAGCCACCAGCATCTGCAGGACCTGTCACCACCCGTTCCTGGCACTCCCTGCCAGGGCTGGAGGCCAAAAAAAGGTGTGGGAGCCCCCCAAGGTAATCCCTGGGGGGTCTGCAAGCCTTGCAAGGCGTTGGCAGCGTGGGGAGGTGCCGACCGCCCGCAGGACCCCCGGGACGGGAGCAGGGTGCAGCCCGTCGGGGAGCCACGGGCCGTGGACGGGGCTGACCCAGGCACGCAGCGGTGTGGCTGCAGGAGCGACGGCGGCTGACGCGGGTCTCCTGGCGGTTTAGCCGGCATCCAGCCTGCTCTGTGTGTTTAGTTTTCACTAATCTGTTTGGGGTTTTTAATTATCTGCAAACAAGGTGCCTGCTTCTTTGAACAGCAGCGGTGCAGCCGGTGGCGGGTCTGTGCAAACAGCGCTTCCCCCCTGCTCGCCCCCCGCTCCGTGCCTGCACCCAGCACCTATTTTTTCATATTTATCCAGCATCAATAGTGGGATTCCACCCTGCTAACCAGCATCTGCGTGCAACGGCACCGGCAGCAGCAGCGATTCCTGCGGAGTCAGAGTGTGAAAGCCTTTGCAGTCATCCTGTGCTACAGACCTGAAGGAGGGTTTGAGGATAAAGCTCTCGAATAAGATGAAAATAGCCCTCTCCCCACTGGTTTGCTGCTCGCTCTCTCGTGCCGCAGGGGCCCTCGCGTTGTGTCCGTGGGCTGACAGGTTTCCTGGCCGCACCGCACGGCTCCCCTCGCTGAACACCGGCACGGCTTCGCGTCGGAGCAGCCGAGCGGCAGCGGCTCAGCGCCAGCCAGGGCCACCCGGCAGCGGCTGCTGGTCCCATGTGGCTGCGCTGTGGCCCCCAAAACTGCCACAGGTCGACTTTTTTTTCAGAAAATCAAACTTTTCCCAGCTGTCGATGGTGGTTTCACCGGAGTAAAAGCAAAGCAGAGACCTCGGGACCTTCCCAGACATCGCGGTGCCCCGGGTCTGCTGGGACCCTGCGAGTCCCTGGAGCTGGTGAAGCTCAGCAGACGGTCCTGGAGAGCAGCCGTGTGCCCGTGGGGTCCTGCTCCAAAGAGAGCACCCAGGCAGCTCACTCTTCACAGCACGAATGTAGAACATCCCTCCTTCCTTGACGGTGATTTTCAGCCCAAGCCAACAGCCCCCGCCCGGCACGCCGCAGCCGGGCTGCTGGCGCCCGCAGCAAAGGTCCCCCAGCCTGGAGATGCGCTGGAGGGAGATGGAACCTGTCACCCGCGTGGCGTGGGGCTGCGGCCGCTGCCTGCGCCCACCTGGGGCTCAGCCTTCGGCCGTGGAGAGCCGTGGGGACCCGAGCTCGGCGGGGACCGTGCTGCTGCCCAACTGCCCTGCTGCTGCCGCAGGTGAATTAACAACGCCGAGGTCGTTCACGCAGCTGGGTTGCTGGGGTAGGGGCTGCAGCAGCCAGCAGAAACACTCCTGGGCCAGCCGTACAGCGTCCCTCCGGGTGACACGCTGGCTCCTGCCCACCTTGGGCAGCAAAGCCTGCAGGAGCTGCTGGCAGAAGGACAGGAGATGCTTTGAAGTATCACCCAGCGATGCTCTTCGCGTCCCGGAGAGCGGAGCAGCGTCCAGCTGTGCTGAAGGGGTGAAGTAACAGGCACAAGGTTTGCTGTGCTCCACGTCTGCAAAATCTGTCACAGAAGGGACCAAAAAAGCTCTGAATATTATTATTGTTGTTGTTGTTTTACAAAGTGGAAAAACTTTTCTTGCAATTCCAAAACCTTCAAGGAAAAGCAACGTGCCAGTGACCCAAGGAAGCCTTTTGTGTTTCTGCAGCAGCTTCTGTCTGACGACAGCAAAACTCCCGGCCAAGCGGGTGGGCCACACAGAGATGCCCCATGCAGGGCAGGCGGCCCCGTGAGCTTTTGAGCGGTGGCATCTTCTGACGGTGGGCAGAGGAGCACTGGGGGTCTCACCCATGACGGGCATCGGCACAAAGCACCAGTGCCCGGGAGGAAACGCTGTGCCTCGATGTGCACAGCAGGAAAATGGGTATAATCCTGCTCACCTGCCCCCTTGGGAGCTGGCTGTGCTGTTTGATTCATGTCAGCAGCTCGGCTGGTGACTCCTGGATGAATGATGCTATATAAATGCAAAGTGTTATTAATATTTCATGTCATAGTGAAAATATACTAATGGGGCTTGTTCCTGGAAGATACAAGTGCTGCCATCAACACACCTCCGTGTCCCCAGCGCCGCGGGCTGGCTGCTTTCGGCTGGCGGAGGGTGCAGCCTTCAGCACCCCCCCAGCCTCTGGGAAACGGGACTCTCCAGCAAACCGCAGCGGTGGGACGGCAGCTCTGGCGGCAGGCGCTGGGTGCCCGTCAGCCCAGGGGCAGAGGACGGGCGGCGAGATGCTTTGCTGCCCGTCATGGCTCTCGCTGGCCGGCATCAGCCCCGTCTGCTGCTCGGGAGGGAGAGACGTTGGCAGAGCAGCTCCTGCCTCTTGCTGCACCTCACTCAGTTTTTCTCCCTGCCTGTTTAATTCTTTTCGTGCTTCCAGCAGGTGTTTGCCAGGCAGCCAGGGCTGATCTCCGCTCCGGCTCAGCCAGGCAGCCCTGACCGGTGGGAGGTGGAGGGAAGCTGCTCACCTTCTCCTCCTGCCATCAGAGCCGGGCAGGGGGACGAGGTGGGGTCGCGGTGGCCATGCCCGCACTCCCAGGAGGGCCGTTGGGTGCTGTGGAGCGGTGGAGGGGTGCTCTGCCTGGAGCCCAACACCCGCCGGAACTGCCCATCACGTCCAGCAGCTCCCCAAAAGAGAGGATTTTAACCCAGAGAGCAGCAAGGCAGAAGGGCCCCTTCAGACACCTGCACGCCTGGGGCAGAACGTCCCCCCCAGCAAGCGCTGGGTGCCAGCGGGATGGGTGCTGCTCCGTGCCCTCCCTGCAGCAGCCCCCAGGAACCCCCCTCCCGAAACAGCCACCGCACAGACACGTTAAAAAAAAATAAATTAAAATGGGCTTGTTTGATTTCAAACTGCAGAACTCTTCCCTGGAGCCATCTGCAAACAGTGGTAATTTACTTTACAGCTGTTTAGATTTGTTTCTCTACATTTTTTTTTTAAAAACCCAGCAGAACTGCAAACGAGAGGTGTGTTTGCACCTCAGACGACTCCAGCTGCACCTGAGCTCTCGCACCCCACGCGGCAGCACCCACTCCTGGGACCCCCACCCTTGCTCTGTGCTCCCCGCCGCACCCCCAAGCCGCAAGCTGGGGGTCAGGTCTCGAAGAGGGGGTTCTCTGAGTGAGGGTCTCATCGCGGGAGGGCTCCTGGGCTCTGGCGACGGGGAGGGGGTGCTGGGGAGGAGGGTTGTGCCGGCTTGCAGGTGAGGGAAGCGCAGGGAAAGTGGTTAATTAATTCCCAGGGAGATAATCAACTGCCGCCCACTCGTCAGAAGGTGGGGAGGGTTAAAGGCTCTGGAGTTGTTGCCATGGTGCAAAGTTTGAGTAAAAAAGGATTATAGAGGGAGGTGTTTGGCTGAGCAGCTCTGGGTGTCTCAGGAAGTGGCTTCTGGGGCTTTGGCCACGTCACCCCTGCAAGTCCGAGCAAAGATGGGCACAGGGAGGGGGGGACAAGACTGGACAGGACCGGACAGGACCCCGGTTCATGCTGGGCACCCTGGCATCGCTGGTGCAGAAGACCCCAAGCACCCACCCTGCTGTGGAGCAGCTGATGCAGCCCACCCCAGCACAGCAGCAGGATTGGGCCCCTGACGCTGCGGCGCAGTCCTTCACCCCAGGAAACCTGGCAGCCGACGGGACACGTGGGGCTCTGCTCGACGCCCGTCCCTGCCCCATCGGAACCTCCTCCTCGCTCCCAGGAGCCCGGCGATGACTCACGCGGCGTCCGCACCTCTCGCACCGGGCAATGCGCTCCCGCTGCGGGCCAGCACCCACCGGCAGCCGCGCTGGCTCGGGACGGACGCCCCGCAGGTAAGCGGCACGGGAACGCTGCGCTGCTGCAGCCCCCAGCCCTGGGCCAGCAGCGCTGGGGCTGGGGACGGGGCAGCTGCCACACGCCGTGGCACCCGACCCGACGCCGGGGCGATGGGCACGTCCTGGGCCGCTGCGAGAAGAGAGCACGGGGAAGGAGGAATCTGGGGTTTGTTTGTGTGCGTGTCCCCTGGGATCGCCCCGGCGAGATGGGAGCTGCCAGCTCCCACGGGAGGGAAGTGCCCGGGGAGCATCGAGATGGGAGCTGCCAGCTCCCACGGGAGGGAAGTGCCCCGGGAGCATCGGCACCCACTGCAGCCCCGCGAGCAGGCGCATTGCACGGGCTGGGCTGTGCGGAGCAGCGGGGTGTGTTCACCCCCAAAAGCACTACCAGTGAGCGGGATTCTTGTTATTTTACTGATCAGTAAAATGTTTAAGGGGTGGGTGCTGAGCACAGCTCTGGGGGTCCCGCTTGGTTGCGGCCCTGCGCCATGTGGGGTGCGTTTACCCGGCGCGATGCAATCCAGGGGCAAACCGGCTGCTCAGGTTCCTGGTGCTGCCATGGGCTGAGATCGCTCTGAGCTGATGAAAATCAGTTATTGCGGCCACCAAGCCCTGGGTCAGCCCCTCGGTGTTGCCTGGGGCTGTGCAGCCCCCCCAGCTCGCCCGCTGCCTCCGCTCCATGGTGTCCCCTCGCCGTGCCCACCGTGTGTCGGCACCGGGCTCCTCCCGCGCTGGGGAGCGGAGGCAGCGGCAGATTCCAGCGATGGGAGAGGACGTGGCCGTGATGAGTCATGGCCCGGCTGCTCCTTTTGTCGTCTGCCTGGGCCAGGACTGGCAACGCAAGGAAAATTAATAACATAGCTGGGCAACGAGGTGAGAGATGGAGCGGGAGGTGGAGGGTGGTGAAGGGCTGAGCTGGGCATGGACTGTGGTGGGCGCTGGCTGAAGGGTGCTTTGGCCACAGCAGAACCAGCAAGCTTTGGTGGGACCCCGCAGAGGGGGACGGTGCTCCTTGGAGACGCATTGCCCAGACCAGGTCTGTGCCGGGACACATGTTGGTGCGCGTCCCTGTGTGCAAGCAGAGGCGGGAGATGGTCCCTGAGGCCACCTAAGTGGGAGGCAGTGCTTTGGGGCACGCAGGTGCTGCGACGGGGACCTCTCGCTGCCTGTTCGATGTGACTGTACTGTCTTTCTCCTCCCAGGCTCGCTAACGGGATCGGGGCACCATGAACTGGGGGGTGTTCGAAGGGCTCCTCAGTGGGGTCAACAAGTACTCCACGGCCTTCGGCCGCATCTGGCTCTCGCTCGTCTTCATCTTCCGCCTGCTGGTCTACGTGGTGGCAGCCGAGCGGGTCTGGAGCGATGACCACAAGGACTTTGACTGCAACACGCAGCAGCCGGGCTGCAGCAACGTCTGCTTCGACCACTTCTTCCCCGTCTCCCACATCCGCCTCTGGGCCCTGCAGCTGATCCTGGTGACCTGTCCATCCCTTCTGGTCATCATGCACGTGGCCTACCGGGAGGGCAAGGAGAAGAGGCACCGTGCTGCCGGAGGGGATGGCTGCCACCGCATCTACACCAACCCCGGCAAGAAACGGGGCGGGCTGTGGTGGACCTACCTGTTCAGCCTTGTCTGCAAGGCTGGCGTGGACGTGGTCTTCCTCTACATCTTCTACCGCTTCTACAAGAACTACACCCTGCCCCGGGTGGTGAAGTGCGAGCTGCCCCCCTGCCCCAACGTGGTGGACTGCTTCATCTCCCGACCCACCGAGAAGAACATCTTCACCCTCTTCATGGTGATCACCACCTGCATCTGCATCGCGCTGAGCCTCATCGAGGCTGCCTACCTGATCGGCAAGCGGTGCTGCGAGAGCTTCCTGACCAGCCGCCGGCTCAGCCGGGACCGCAAGCTGCCCCGCGCCGAGCCTGTGGACGCGGGAGGACAGGTTTTCCACGGGGCAGACTACAAACCCCCCACAGCCCCCGTCCCCACCGTGGCCTCCAGCCCCGGCATGCTGCCCAGGGAGGAGGATCAACCCTAGAGCTGCCCAGGGGAAGGCAGGAGCCCCTCGTCTGCCCCGCACCGTCCTCCTCCTCGCCTTCCTCCGTCCCCCTGCCCCTGGAGTGTGGGGGGTGGCAGCACCTCAGAGTCGGGCTCTCTGCCTCTCCTGCCCTGGGGAAGGCACGTTGCATCGCTCTGCTGCGAGCCCGGGGTAAACCCAGCATTGCAGGACACTCGTGTGGTCCTGGAGAGCCAACAGGCACGAGCGGCTCCGCCACGGCTGTGAACAGGCAGCGGTGCCTGGAGGTCAAGCCCGTCCCAGCCAGGCTGGCTTAGCTGGTCCTGAGCACGTCCTTGCAGTCAATAAAAATTTCTGTCACAACGAATTGATAGCCAGAGCCGTTGTTCTCCTGCTCCTCGGGCACAACGCTGTCAAGAGGGCAGTCAGGGCTGCGTCACCCCCAGGAAGGCATCGCTCCCGCGGGCAGCTCCGGGCTGGCTTTGGACCAGCTGAGTTGGCAAACCACTGGCTGGAGGCTCCATTCTGCTGGAGAAAAGCCACTGGAAACCGGAGCAGCCCCTGGAGCTGGGCATGAGCAATGGCTTTGGCCAGGGGTGGGAGTGCCATGGCTGGGTGGGCGGTTTTTGGGATGCATGGGGTGCTACGAGGTCTGCGCTGCCTGGGGAAGGGCTTGTCCTTGCACCCAGCAAGTCAGTGGCAAAACTCTTGCTGCAGTCACCAGGCACTGGATGCAGGTGAGTGAGGAGGACAGCGTGATTATCTCCCTGTGCTCCCTGGCTTTAAAAAAAATAAAGAAATTCTTGATTTAAGATGGGCAGCTGGGCACAGGCAGGTGCACCCAGCAGGCAGGAGACCCCTTTGCTGCCGGGGACAGGCTGGAGCCATTTAAACATGTCACGAGTTTCCAAACCAGCGTGGAGGTGGTGGGAGAGAGGGGCCAGCCGGGACGGGCACCCTGGAGATCCCCAGGGAACCCCTCACTGGGGCACCCCGCCTCCCCCACCCTGCGCAAGCTGCACCGCAAGTGTTAGGGCCGTGTCAGACTGAGGCAATCATCATTAATAACGCTCATTAGCTGAGTGGGACGAGAGCACGTGCTTGGTGCAGCAGCAGCCATGGCAAAGTGCGGGAGTGAGGATCTGGCCGGGCAGGCAGAGCCCGCTGTGGGCTGCCGGCGCTTCCTGCCCAGCCCAAGGAAAACACCCGAGCAAAACAGCTGAATAAAAGAGAGGAAAAACACCCCGACCACTGATTAAACAATCACACTAAATGGCAGAATAGGATCTCCTTTATTGCTGTAATACGTTGCCTTCTGCCACGACGCAGGCGGCACTGCAATTTCTAAGGCCATCAGCGGTAACCGAGCATTAGCCGGGATGAATAATTAACAATCATTTCATGGCAAATGCACTCGTAAGTAACATTAACTTTGAACATGCAGCTCGATCTGTTACTGCTTTCGCTTTATTTAGAGGGTACAATTATTATTTTTCCCATGAGCGCCGGCAGCCCCAGCACTCGCTGGCTCTGCTGCGAAGGACGCGGTGTTGGCTGGGGGATGCTGTCACCCCGTCCTTTGGGACCAGGGCCCTTCTCCGAGTCGGGTCACTGCAGCTCCTGCTGCTTTGCAGCAGTGACCCAGCAAACCAGCTCCCACCCGAGACCCTCGCTGGGCAGAGCTGAGCTCCTTCCCATGGCCCACCCTGGGGACGGGGACCGGCCTGGGTGGGCTGAAAGGGGGGGGCATGGGACCAGACCGGCCACCCCATGAGGCTGGGGAGGGTGGAGGAGCCCTGGGGGGATCCCTGCCACCAGCCTGGGACCCTCTGAGCACACGGTGGCTCCTTGCAGAGACACTGGCGAGCCTGGAGAGCTCTGGGCTGAGGCAGACGGTGAAACGCAGGTGGGTTTCCTCCTCCTGCTTCATGTGAAGCTGTTCTGATCGCTGCCTGCCTGCTGTCCGCTCTCCTGGCTGTGCTTGCTGGATTATCCACCTGAAATTTTTCTTTACTGAAGCCTTTAACGTCAGCGGATAGGAGTCGTTCTTTGGGCACGAGCCATCGCCGCCGATCTAAAGAGCAAGGGCTGGGCTGTTTGTTTTCAAGCAAGGTTGGCTGCTCCTGACGAAGGCTGTCCTCGATCGGCGAAACCCGGAGGTGTTCCCCAGCTGCAAGCCCGAAGCTCTGCAAAGATGGGACCCAGAGCACCCACCCTGCCCGCCTGCCCCGCTCCCGCAGATCGAAGCCGCTGCCGGTGGCGAGAGACCGGACGATCCGGTCGCCGTTTGTCGTCGTCCTGCTTTGTCTCGCTTGCAGCCATCGGGGCTCGGGCTCGGTCGCTGGGCTCTGCACCCTGGGGAGCTGAGGTTGCCCCGCTGCGGGAATGGGGGGCTGGGGGCTGTGCCACCTCCCGGGACGCAGGGCTCCGGGCTGAGCGGCAGGACCGGCGTCGGCGGTAAGGCGAAGAAACCGGGGGACGTCACAGGGAGAGCTGAATATGTCCCAGACTTTGCATCGTCATACAGGGGGCTGCGTTTGCTTCTGGGGGTGCCCAGCAGTCCCCCTGAATTTTGGTGATTTAAAACAAAACCGCCAGTGACTCCAGCCCAGCTCCAGGGAGGTGGAGGGGCTCGCGTGCGGCCGTGCCGGTCGGGGCAGCCCCTCCTTCCCGGGGGTGCCTGTTCGTCCCCTGCCCAAAACGCGCCCGTTTGCTGGGATTTGAAGGGGAGCTCTGATTGACGTCCAGCGTGGCGGAGCGAGCGGCTGCCCCGGCTGCCGGCTCCCAGGCCCCCGCGACTCCCGAGCCCCAGCGCCCAGGGTCTCCTCCCTGGGGACACAGCCCTGGAGTGGGACAGCCGATGGCTCTTGGCAGGGCTGGGTCCCAGCCCCGGCAGGCGGCTGAATGCTGCCTCCCGCAATGCCCCGTTTGAGACCCTTTTAAAGAGACTTTGAGGTTTTCCTGCTGGTCTGGCGTCCGCCTGCTGCACTGCTCAGGCTGTTCCCTTATGGAGGACCCGAGGTCGGGCCGCTGGAAGTCACTGGGTGCTTTCAGTGTTCACATCTGGCGCTGAAGCCTCTCACCCGTCACCCCACCGAGTCGGAGCGGGGTGACAGCAGGGCAACGTGCTCCGGGCAGGCAGCTGGGGTCCTCCGAGGGCTCCCCAGTGCCGCGAGCTGCCGAACCACATTGGCACCTTGACCCTGTGCCCGCGCTGAATCAGCAGGCAGAGGGCTGACGGAGGGGACGCAGGGACTTGCCCGTTGCTGGGACGCCCAAATACCCGGCTCAGCACTGCAAAACACTGCGAAACACGGGGTGTTTCCATTCCCCACCCAGCTGCCTTCAGTGAAATCTCCTGCCTGCACCAACAGGCACCTGAACTTTCTCACCGTGGCCACGTGGCCTCTCCTGAAGCTCCAAAATTGCAGGCGAGAGGTTGCTGGGGGGGATCTGGCCCCACTCTTGAGGCCCTTACGGGGTTTTACCACTGGGCAAGGAGCTGCTGCCTTTTGCAAGGAATCAGACCTGCGGGTGGGTCTCGCTCTCTTCCCCCTCTCCTGGGTTTTTCGTGTCGAAGGCCACAGCCCCCAGATTCCTGCCGGAGCTCCAGCCACGCCGGCTCTCTACAACATAGCTCAAATTCCTGATCCTGTCGATAGAACCGCGCACAGGCAGCTCCCGGGCGAGGGGAGGCTGCTGGCCGCTCCGGAGCCCTCCCTTGGCTCTCGCCCGGGGTGCGGGTGCCTGCGTCTGCCCCCTCCTCTGCTCCGCACCCCCAGGCTCCCACAGAGGTTTGCTCTTGGGTTCCATCCCCGTGGCCTCTCCCCACCATTTCCCCAGCCCGGCAAACCCCCGCACGCTTTATTTGATGTCCAGGAGCCAAAAAGGTGCTGGGTGAGTGGCTCCTTGTCTGCCACGGGTGCGGGGAGCAAACCTCCCGCAGCACCAAGCGCCGGCGGGGCTCTTCGGACGTGTCCCCGTGGGAGGGGTCACCCTGGCAAGGGGCTGCGGGGGGCTCTGCGGGGCTGGCAGCACCCAGGAGAACGTCGCCGTGTGCTCGGAGCGATGCCCGGAAAGCCTCGGGGTGTCTGAGAGGCTGGGTGAACCACGGGTGAGCGGAAACGCATTCCTGCCCGGGCCAGGTCTGCAGAGGCACGAAACGGGGGGAGAGGCTGACGGGGCACCCGGCTGCGTGGGCAGGGAGGGGCTGACTCAGCCTCCCGCGGGCCACCGGCGCTCTGCGGAGAGGGACATCGCCCGCAGGGACAAGTCCCAGCTCCTACGGGGATGTCACTGGAAGGGGCTGGCAGGGTGGGGACCCTGCGTCCGCGCTGCGCCTTGGTAGAGGTCTCATCCAGGACGCCTGGGCGCTGGCAGGGCGGTGGCTGCAGGTTGGAGATACCGATGAGCTGTTGCGAAACTCTTACTAAGGCAAAATCATTTGGAAAGTGGGTTGTGATTGCGCAATTTGTGATTCTTAGCAAGGGTCGCCGGCTGCCCCATCGCTGGGTGGGCGGTGAGCCCGGCTCCAGCCCCCGGCCGCCCTGGTCTTGCCCGGGGTCTGCTGCTGGGTTGGCAGCGCCCAGAGCCACCGTGCAGGGGACGGAGCATCACCTGGCAGGGGCCGCTGGCGTTGCCGGCAGAGGAATCCGGCCCTGCTGATCTCACCGCAGGATTTGACCCGCCTTTATTGTTCAACCCGAGCGTGTGTGTGCATGTGCGCAGACAAGATCCTCTTCAGGAGCTGTTTGCCAGACTCACCCAGTTACTGGGAACAGAACAAACCACCCTTCCCCTCCCCGCAGACACTCGGCGCTGCGGGCAGAGCCGGGCACGCAGGAGGGCTGCGGACGACCCGGCCGAGAGCGAGAGCCTCCCGGCTCCCAGAGCTGCCCGGATCCAGCCTCGTCCCTCCAGCGCTTCGCCAGCCGGGCAGGTACCTCCCGCGCCGGGGCAGAGGCAAGGGTGCTCGCTGGGCTGCTGGGGACCTTGTTAAAGATTTTATTCTCACATGAGTGGGTTACCCTAGGTATTGCTTTATTCACAACTCAGAGTTGGGCCACTCTTGATTATAAAGATTGATTATAGAATAGAATAAAATCTTTGACAACCTGCAGGTTGTGGGGGGACGGACCCCACGGCGCTAACGGGGCCGGTGGGAGCGGTGTTACGGCTGGGGCTGCTGCGCCGGCGGTGGCTGAAGGTGGGGACCCCGACATCGTGCAGTGCCACATCGGGACCCTGCGGGCAGTGCCGGGGTCCCTGACCCATGGGTCTGCGCAGCTGGGGGGTGGTGGAGGGGGTGGCACGGCGTGGCACCCCAAGGAGCAGGAACGGCCACCACAGGCCCTGCTGCTCTGTCCCATCGCCCTCCCCAGGGACCAAAAGAGGCTGAGCCCCCCCAGGAGAAGGCACACAGCCCCACTCTGCCGCGTTTGCCCCCCGTGCAGGAGCCGGGCGCATTCGGGCCCCACGCCCTGCACCCACGCGGGGCAGGACCCGGCCGTGACGCAGAGGGCTGGCACGTCGGGGGCTGGCGAGGGTGCTGGGTGTCACGGGAGGCAAACCAGCGCTGCGAGCAGAGCTGAGCACAGGAGCATTGCCCCCGCTCTGCCCGGCTGCCAGCCAGCGCCGGCCGGGCTGCGGGGGTCCCACGGCCGGAGGGTCCATGGCCGGAGCCGGTGCTGGGCTGAGCCGGGCAGGTGGGTGCTGGGTGGCATCGCTGGCGGGGCACCAGGGATGGGGCCACGGGTGAATTTTCAGGCTGGTGAGGGGGCAGTGGGGGCATGCAGGGGCTCTGGCCATCAGCTCCAGCTTTCGGCTGAGGAGGGGAGAGCAGCAGCTCCTCTCTTCCAAATTTAAAGCGAAGGACCGGGCGGGAGCGCTGCGGTTGCTCCCCACCCCGGCTCGCTGGTGTGGGTTTGCTGGCGAGGAGAATCTCCTGGTTTCAGATGGGGCGGTGAGCGGAGGGGTGCAGGGCTGGGCAGAGACGCTGCCCCGGCGCTTGGCACACGCTGGCACAGGACCCCAGCTCAGCCCCGCTCGGCTCAGCCGCGCTCCTCGATGCGTCCCCCAGCCACCAACATGGGAGCACAGCGGCAGGTTCAGGGCTCGCGGTGGGGTGGTCCCAGCCAGGGACAGGCTCCGGGCAGCCCGGTGGGCTCCAGGCAGTGCTCCAGGCTCTGCTCCTTCCCTCCAGCTCCAGGACTCCTCGTGGCACGGTGCAGCCCTCCCCGGGCCAGGGGACCCTGATCTCCGTGTGCTGTCGTGCCCCGGCCATGCCCAGCACTGGGCACGTCCCACCCCACAGCCCCCGGTGAGCGGGGAAGCAGCCTGAGCCTCCTCCAGGTACGTCTCGGGGGGCACCGGGTCGGCAGCGGGGCTCCCACCGGGAATGTGAGCGCGCGGTGCGGGTCGGCCGGAGCAGCGGGGAAACGAGGAATTAGCGCTTGGGGGAGAACGAAGCTTTCGATCTGGCCTGAGATTGGAGCGGTCCGTTGGCTCTTGGGCTGTGCCGTACTCCCCAGGAGGGCTGGTCAGCAGCCAGAGGCACAGCATTTGTCCGAAAAAACCCGTATTTTTCTTAGGTAAAACATATCTTTTAGAAATAAAACGTTGGGGCTGGTGATAGGTGGGACGTGTTGCCCCTGGCAGCGTTTGCCAGCCGCGGTGCTGCCCGCCCGGCCCCGGTCCCATCCCGCTGGGCTCCTGCCGGGCTCCGGCACATCCCTTCCAGCGCCCGGCGCTGCAGACCCCCGGCTGCAGACCCCCGCAGCCCTGCGAGGAGCCGGCCCGCAGCGTGTCCTCGCCGTCGCGCGCGGACCCGCAGAACTGGGTGAATTCCTGCGAGGGCAAAGAGGCTGCAAAAAGCCCCCCGGGAGCATCCGAGAAGGAAGTGGGGAGAGGTTGAGTCACCCCTGGTTGTCACCAGGAGAGTGCAGGGCTGGGCTTTACTGCCCACGATTGGGATGGTCCCTCCAGCCCATATGAGTGTAACGTGGCGAGGGACAGAGTCAGGAGGTCAAGGAGATGAGGTGCCGCGAGAGATGAGCTGCCCCGTCACTGTCACCCGTCGCATCTCTTCACCTACTGCTTCTGCTGCTGTCCTCCAGGTCGGGTGACTCTGGTCTCCACCAGCCGCCATGGATTGGAAAACGCTGCAAGGGCTGCTCAGCGGGGTCAACAAGTACTCCACGGCCTTCAGCCGCATCTGGCTCTCCGTGGTCTTCGTCTTCCGCGTGCTGGTCTATGTGGTGGCAGCTGAGCGCGTGTGGGGAGATGAGCAGAAGGACTTTGACTGCAACACACGGCAGCCGGGCTGCACCAACGTCTGCTACGACCACTTCTTCCCCATGTCCCACATCCGCCTCTGGGCCCTGCAGCTCATCTTTGTCACTTGCCCTTCCCTCCTGGTCATCATGCACGTGGCCTACCGGGAGGACCGCGAGAAGAAGAACCGGCAGAAGCACGGGGAGAATTGCCGCAGGCTTTACAGCAACACGGGCAAGAAGCACGGTGGGCTGTGGTGGACCTACCTGCTCAGCCTCTTCTTCAAGCTTGTCATAGAGATCCTGTTCCTCTACCTCCTCCACAAGATGTGGGACAGCTTCGACTTGCCAAGGCTGGTCAAGTGCACCAACGTGGACCCCTGCCCCAACACTGTGGACTGCTACATCGCTCGGCCAACCGAGAAGAGAATCTTCACCTATTTCATGGTCGGAGCCTCCTCCATCTGCATCGTCCTCACCGTCTGTGAGATCTTCTACCTCATCTTCAAGCGGATTGTGCGGGGTGCACAGAAGTGGAGGAAGTCCACCAAGCGCTCCATCAGCTACACGAAAGCCTCCAACTGCCGGTACCCCCTCAAGACGGAGGAGAAGGACAAGTCGTCCCTGTCTAGGTCTGTGGCAGCCCTGCGGGCCTCAGCCCCCAGCCTGGCTGCTGGCTGATGGGGTGCTGGGAGGGGAAGAGGGAGGGAGACGTGTCCAGGGATGGCTGGCCCCAGAGATGGCCACCGGTGATGCCACCACCAGACTCTTCATCCAGGACCTCGACGGCTCTAAAGCGGAGGGGGTCACATCCACGGGAACTCTCCTGCCTGGGGCCATGGGCACGTCCCTGGGTGTCCTGGTGGCATGGGCACGCTTGGTGGGTGCTGGCATGCCTGAGGATGTCTGTTCTTTCCACAGAGGAGAGGAGCTGTGAGCTTACCCGTCCCAGCCGGTTCGCCTTCCCCTCAGCCCAGCAGCTTTTCAAGCCTGCCGAGTCCCCAAACCCTTCAGAGTCACCCTGCGTGAGAAAAGACATCACCCAACAAAGTCACCTGCGAGACGCCCGTGGGTGCCCGAGCAGCACAGGTAAGGCGAGGACAGCCCCGGAGCTCTGCCGGCTGCAGGCGGTGGTGCCGCAGGGCTCGGACATCACACCGACGCACAGACACCGCGCACCACTGCCGAGCAGCCCCACCACGGCAGCCAGCGCTGGCCGGCCCGGCGGCGAGCCCGGCCGAACGCTGCAGGGACGGAGCTGTTGACCTTGGTGGGCACACGGGGCTGGGGCTGGCCGGGGGCACCAGGGGGGCTCCCGTGTCCCGACAGCTTCTCCTGGGTCCTCCAGCTCTGCCGCTCCCACGCCGGGTATGAACGCATTGGTCGGCACCTGGTCAGGGCTGGTGTCACCCCAGCGCGGTGACAGTCCCCAGTTTGCCAGCTGGGGCGGGAGCAGCTTTTCCCCCACGAGTGCCGTGTCGATGTCCTGCCCAAATGGCTTTGCTGGCTCTGCTGCTCCCCTCGATGCCACCGTGTCCCCCCTCGCCTCAGCCGGCCGCGTCACGCACCGCCTCAGCCCAAAGCGCCGGGAACACCGCGCTGTTCGTAGACACCGGGACCCGCTCTGGGGCCGTCAGTCCAGGGCACCGGTGAGGGCCGAAGAAATGGATTTGCAGAGGTTCCCCAGGAGCCCGCGGCCGGGTGCTCCTCGCTCCCACCCGTGCCAGGGCAGCGCAGGTCGAGCCCAGCGTCCGCCCGCCCCGCCTCCTCCCAGCTTGTCACGCGTCGTTAAACTTTAATTCACCAGAATCACACACTGGACCCCAAGGAAATCAAGGAGGGATCAGCATCAATTATTTACTAACCCTTGATAAATATTACAATAAATAGAAATTATTCCCGTTTAATCTCTGCTGAAGCAGCGCTACGTGGAGGTCTGCCGGAGCTCTGCTCGGCCCCCCCCACTCCCCCAGACCCACGAGCGTGTCGTGGTGCGTGCTGGCACAGCCGGGGCTCGTGCCGCTGCGAGAGGCCGTGACAGTGATGCCCACGCTGCCAGGAGGGTGACGTGTCTGTGCTGGGACACAGAAAAAGTGCTTCCAGCACGGGCTGCTCCCGTGGGCACCCCAGCACTGTGTCACCCGTGTCACCTCTGGTGCCAGCCCCGCGCACGGGGCAGCCTGTGCCAGAGGAAAGGTGCTCCAGGGGGGTGAACAGCACGAGGTGACTGACGGGGAAGCGGCTCTGGCACCAGCATGGGTCCGCTTTGGGAGACCCGCACAGCTCACTGGGGCCTGTGCCTGGCGCGGGTGAAGCCCGTGCTGGGGACCGTCCTCCCGGCGGGAGCTGGCACAGCCGCGGGTGAGGGCAGCTCCGGTTCCTTGGTGGTTCTGGAGCAGCTCACCAGAGGTGATCATTTCCACCCACCGAGGGCTGGCGGGGCACGGAGCATCACTGGGGAGAGGCGCCGAGAGCGGGCCGTGCAACCCCGGGGCGGTGGGACGGGGAAGCAGTGGTCACGGTGGGCTGGCTGGGAGACAGGCGCCGGGGCCCGCAGCACCCCGGTGCCACGGCACCGAGCGGCACGTGGGCACTACCTGAGGCACGGTGATTATTTCATATTAAACATAACGACGCTGTTCCGGCTCTGCCCTCCGCTCAGCCCCAGCACGGTCTGTGCGGAGGAAATGCCACGTCCTAGTGCAGGAGAGGTCCCAGCTCCCAGCTGGGTGTGCGGACTGGCCCAGTTTCTGGTTTTGAGACCCCAAGCCCACCGCCCTTGGCTGGCCCCACGCAGCCCACGCCAAGCGTGCCAGCCCTTCGGCCGCTGCCGGACGGGGGGGGGTGGCACACACGGGGGTTTTTTCCCCCCCCCCACGAAGGCAGCAGGACTAAAGCCCGTGCATATAAAACCAACATCTGCCCTCCTGCTGTTCCCCCCCCCCGCCTTGTTGCGTTGCCTCCGCACCCCCCGCAACGCCCGGTCGGAGCCCCCCGACAGCAAAGCCCCCGGCGGTGGGTCCCAGCCCGGGGATGCCCGGCGGAGCGGGGCCGGGGGGGGGGGCCGGGGGCAGCCCCGGTCTCCGGTGGGGCTCCAGCACCACCCAGCGCCCGCCCGGGCGCGGGCAGGGGACGGGGCACCCCCGGGACCCCCACCCCGGGGCATCTCCCAGGCCCCAGCTCCCCTGGAGCCCCCCGCCCGCCGTGCGGGCACCGACAGCGCGGGGGCTTGAGGGGCGCGGCGTGGGGTGGCGTGCTGAGGGTCCCACCCGAGAGCAGGGTGCGGGTGCGGGTGCGGGTGCGGGTGCGGGTGGGTCCTCCCCGCTCAGCGAGTTTGTCCCGCTGGCGGAGCCGCAGCGGTCACCGGGCTGTCCCCGCACTCCCCCGGGGACGAGCGGGCAGGGACACCCCGCGCTGCCGACAGCACCCGCAGCCCCCGGGGGTCCCGGCTGTTCCCGCAGACCCCCCGCCCCGCCCCGCCTCGTCGGGGCCGCCCCCTCGGGCGGGGGGGGCAGCGGGCCGGCCCTGCACACCTGCGGCTGAGCCCCGAGCCCCGGCCCCCGCTTCCTGCCCGCGCTCCTCCCCCGGGCCCCGCACGGCCCGGCCCGGCCCGGCCGCTCACAGCCAGCGCGGCCCCGGCAGGCGGGAGGTGCCCGGCGGAGGTGAGTGAGCCCGGAACGGCCCAGCCGGCCCCTCTGCCTGCTTAATTGGCAGGGGTTAATTAGGAGCCGGGGCTGCGGTCGCTTCCTTTCTCGCTGCTGGGCTGCGGGGCTGAGCTGCCCGCGGTGCCGGGGGGGATGCGGGGTTGGGCTGGCCGGGGGTCCCCGGAGCGGCGTCGGGGCTGCGTGCGGTGAGTGGTCCCGGGGGTCCCCTGGGCAAGGGGGTGGCATCGCCCCGCAGCGAGGGAGCTGGGTGGGGGGGCTGTCCCTTCAGCTGGGGGTGAGCCCTGAGAGGGGAGCAGGGTGGGTGCTGTACCCCGGGGGTCTCTGCTTCTCCCCCCACACACACCCTGCTGCTCGCTGCCCCTGGGTGAAGCCAGGGCAGGGGGCTGTGGGAGACGAATCTGGGCTGCTCTGGCGAGCCCCCGCCGTGCCCCCTCTCTGGGGGCTGTGGCCCTGACCCCCGGGGCAGCCCCAAACCGGCCGGTGAGCCCCTCGCTGCGGGCTGCATCGTGGGGGGCCGGGGCAGCCGGGAGCCGTGGGTGCTGCAGGCTGGGTGCTGCTGGGGGAGGTGAATCCCTGCGCTGCCCCTTCTGCCCCAGCCCCGTGTGTCTGTACTGGGCAGTGGGGTGCAGTGGGAGCCCTCCTGGGCTCAGAAATCCTGCCTGGCTCCCTCTCCCAGCTGTAGGGTGCTCCTCGGTGGGTCTGGGTTTGCGGGGACCCTCTGCAGAGCAGCCGTGTCCTGAGAACGCCTGGGGTTTGGGCAGCCCTGTCTGCCCCGTGCTCTTCAGCGTGGAAACGGAGAATTGACTTGGCTCCTCTCCCCTCCCCTGCTCTCCTCTCTCTGCTGGCAGAGGCACGGGGTTCCCTAGAAGATGGGCGACTGGGGTTTCCTGGAGAAACTGCTGGACCAAGTCCAGGAGCACTCCACTGTGATTGGGAAGATCTGGCTCACCGTGCTCTTCATCTTCCGCATCCTCATCCTGGGCTTGGCCGGGGAGTCCGTGTGGGGGGACGAGCAGTCGGATTTCGTGTGCAACACCAAGCAGCCGGGCTGCACCAACGTCTGCTATGACAAAGCCTTCCCCATCTCCCACATTCGCTACTGGGTGCTCCAGTTCCTCTTTGTCAGCACCCCAACCCTGATTTACCTCGGCCACGTTATCTATCTCTCCCGGAAGGAGGAGAAGCTGAAGCAGCAGGAGAGCGAGCTTCGGGCTATCCACAGCAAGGACCCAAAGATCGAGCAGGCCCTGGCAGCCGTGGAGAAGAAGATGTCCAAGATCTACGTGACGGAGGACGGGCGGCTCAAGATCCGAGGGGCGCTGATGTGGACGTACATCATCAGCGTGATCTGCAAGAGCATCTTCGAGGCTGGCTTCCTCGTTGGGCAGTGGTACCTGTACGGCTTCTCCATGGTGCCCCGCTACGTGTGCAAGAGGGACCCTTGCCCCCATCAGGTGGACTGCTTCATCTCCCGCCCCACTGAGAAGAGCATCTTCATCATCTTCATGCTGGTGATGGGCCTGATCTCCTTAATCCTGAACCTCCTGGAGCTGTTCCACCTCTGCTGCAAGAACCTGCTTAGCAACATCAAGAAGGTGTCGGGACCGGCTGGCCTGAGCCGGGACGCCTTTGCCGACGACGTGGTCTTGGGTCCCTACCCGCCCAAGCACTACCCCTTCCTGCCCATGGCCGAGAGCCACACGCCACCCTACCAGGCCTACAACAAGCTCTCCAGCGAGCAGAACTGGGCCAACTTCCGCAACGAGGAGAACCTGGCGCTGGGCAGCGGGCCCCTGTCAGACCCCTACGCCCCCAGGGCTGCCGAAGCCCCCGCCCCGGAGGAGAAGCTCTGCAGCCGGCCCGGGAGCTCAGCTTCCAAAAAGCAGTATGTCTAGTGCCGGGCTGGCCCGGCCGGCCGAGGGGACCTTCCTCGGTCCCTCGTGCCTGCGAAGGTGCTGGCCGCAGGCAGGCAGCGGCTCCTGCCCAGTGCTGTGCCACCCGGACAGGTCCCCTGCCCACCCCGGGGACGTGACGGTCGGGAGCGGGGCCGAGCGCTGCCCTGGAGCGGAGCCTCCGCTCCCGCCTGTTTTCCCCACAGACCCCGCGAGGAAGGAAACTGCGGAAAGTTCCCCGGGACGGCGCGTCCCGCGTGCCTCGCCGTGGGAAAGGGAGCGATCCCTGGAGCCGCCTGGCTGGGAACAGGCTGTCCCCAGGGCCGTGGCGGGAGGCTGCAGCCCCTCGGGAGCCGCGGCTCGGCCGGACCCCGGAGCTTGCCGGAGCCGCCACCGGTGTGAGAGCCGGGCGTGCGGCCGTGGGAAGCCGCTCGCCTCCAGCCTCCGCACCGGGTGGGCTGGGGGGAGCTGGGCTGGGGCAGCGCTGCCCGAAGGGTCCTGGCCACCAGCCCTGTCCTGTTCTGTCACCCCGGCAGGGAGCCAGCGGCTGCTGCCCAGGGTCTGCTGCAGGAGCTGCCCCTTCCCCACGGGGCACCGGGGGGGTTAAGCCAGGGGCAGCGCACAGCCGGGGCTCTGCGGTGACCCTGCAGTGACCGACCGGTCCCGATGGCTGCAGGGTCACTGCTTGGTGCCCCGGGAGTGCGAGCCCCCCCCTGCCTCCTGGCCCTGGACCCTTTCCCATGCGATGTGTCTCTCTAAGTTATTTTTAACTTGCTGGCCTGAGCGCTGAGCTCTCTGCCTTAAAGTTGCAGTCGTGCGGGGGATTTGGGGAGCGGGGTCCAGCCTGGGCCACGCGCCCTCCACCCCTGCGGGTTCTGGGGAGCAATCAGCCCAGCAACTGCTGGTTTGGGGGGCTGCTGGGTTTAGTACTTTGCACTGGTCATCTCCTGCTGCGGGCTGAGGTGCTGGGGGACCAAAGAACCAGCTGCCACCGGGAGAGCGGCTGCCCTGACCTCCCCGGCCCACCGATGCTGTGAGAGGGGAAGGCCGTGCCGTGACTGAGGGGCTGTGGGTCCTGCGTGACCCGGGCACGAGCGTGGGACGCAGGCATTGCTCCTCGACGCTGTTTCCTTTCCCCCGGCAGACTCAGTGCTGCGTCGTGTTGAATAAAGTTGGAGGAATGAAACGGGTGAAGTGTGGCGTGACTCGGGGAAGGGGGCGAGGGTTGGGGGCTGCGGGAGAGGGAAGCTGCTGTCCCGTGGGTGGGGGGGTGAGCGTGGGCACCCTCTGAGCTCCAGCTGTGCTGCTGGTGTCGCAACCCTCGCTGCTGTAGTGTCCTGAGCCCAGCTTCAGCCCAGGGCGCAGGCTCTGGGGGACCCGACGGGGAGCCCAGCCCCGCAGCCAGCCCCTCTGCCGCAGATAAACCCGGCCGAGGCCATGGAGCTGCTCACGGCCGCATAATAGGTGGAAATGAGCCGCAGATAAAGGCACACAATGTGGCTGGGGCTCTTGTTTAGCTGCTCTGGCCAAGCCAGCCCAGGGCAGAGCCTGCTCTCGCCGAGGGCCTCTTCAGCGAGGGTGGGACGGGCTAAAAATACCCTGGAGAAAATGAAATATGGGTGATACGGGGTGATATCGCTGCCATCAGCCACTGGAGGAAGCGGAGAGGGAGGCACCCGGCTATGCTGCCCTCCACGTCGAGCCTGGGCTGGCGGCCGAGCCTGCCCTTGGCTTCCCTCCCTGCTGGGGCCGGGGGTGCGAAATCCCCGGGGGTGGGGGTCCGGGGTGCCCACTGCCAGCTCCCAGCCCTCCCCAGCGCCCTCCATGAGGATGCCGGGGCAGATCCCGCCCGCAGGGACCCTGCCCTGCTCCCACCATCTCTGCAGGGACACTGCCCTGCTCCCACCGTGGCTCACCGGGGACCCCCCGAGCCATCCCAGTGCAGTGGGGGGGGCCACAGCCCAGCCAGGCATCAGTGGTGCCACAAAGCCCCCCAGCACCGTGGCTTTCTGGCAAGCGCAGCGCGGCGCGCGAGGCCGGGAGGAAATGCCCATGTGAAAGGTAACGGCGCAGCCGTGCCGCGTGTTTACACCCCCGCTCGCCTCCCCTCGCCCGGGCTGATATTTTTGTTGGCACCGGGGGAGCATCACGCTTTTCCGAACGGCCCTGCAAGGTGGAAAACAAGACGGCCGAGACCCCCTTGCCTGGACGCGGTGCCCGGCCGCGGGCGCTGCGCAAACACGGCTCCACGTCCCGCTATTGTTCCCGTGTTGTGACAAGGCGGCTCGGGGCGGCCGGCGTGACCCCCACGCCGCCGGGACCCGCAAGCCAACAACAACAGCGAGGGGCTCACCTGCGCGGTGGGGCGGCAGCGGGGGCCGGCGCTGGCAGCAGCCCCCCAGAACGCGGGCGGGCGGCCCTTAGGCAAATAAAAGTTTGCGGCTGATAAGGGTGCGGGCTGGCCCGGTGAAGCCCTTTGGCACGGCTCGGGGACAGATAGCGGCCGGCCGGACACGCACGGCCTTTCTCACACCTCCGCGCTCCCTCCTGAGTAAACAGGCCCCTCCGGTCCCGTTCTGGGAACCGCGCTCGCCGCCCCGAAGCCCGGCCCCGTGCCGTGATGCTGAGCCCTGCAGCGGCACGGGTAGCCAGGGGGCTGCGGTGAGGGGCTGCCCGTGGGCACCCGGGTCCAGCTCTGGGATAACGGGCAGCAAGCACAGCCCCGAGGACGTGCCTGGACGCACGGGCACCGGGACTGACTGCAGCCGCCCAGCCAGCACAGCAGCAGCACCCATGGGGAGGGAGCACTGCGGGGCTGCTCCTGTGGCCACTCGCAGGCTGTCACCCCCACGGTGGCACTGCCCTAGGCATGGGTTTTTGGTGAGAGCAGCTTTTGTACCCCTACCCAACAGCCTTGTGGGGTTTATCCCAGTCCAAGGCTGGATGGACCTTCCCAGCTGCAGCCCCCCAGAAGCACCTCGGGGAGCGAGAGCTGCCTGTGCCGTGCCGCGGTGCCCAGCCACCAGCTCCCGCGTCCTCTGCCCCTGGCAGCAAGCGAGTGCCCAGAGAGGGAGGTGACATCGCTGCAGGAGCCAAAGGCAGCAGCAGAGAGGTGGCTGGACAGACTGACGGGCACCTGGCACCCAACAGCCTGAGGCTGGGGGTGCACAGGCACAGGGTGTCCCTTCGGCGCATGGCCAGCACCGCTGTCACCCCTCTGCTGCCCGACAGCACCTCGGGAGGATGCTTGGGGGGGGGGGGGGGGGGACACGACACACTCAGAGCACCCCCTGGGTCAGGAAAGGCTTTGGGGCAGCTCTGCCAGCTCTGGGACCCCAATTCCTGCAGGGGACATTGCTCTGACACCAGTCACAGCCCCCAGGAGCCCGCACCAGTGACTCTGCTCCACAGCCACAGGTTTGAAGGGAGGTTCCTGCCCTCCTCCCAGTTAGGCCCAGTCCATGCTGGTCTCCCCCTGCACTATTCTGCCCTGGGCTGGGGGAGAGGAGCCACGAGGGCTGCCACAGCATGTCCTGCCTGCAAGGCTCTGCGCGAGGCGCTGGCCGAGCACCAAGGAGTTTATTTTTAAGCTTTCCCAGCGTACAGAAAATAGCAAGTGTCTAAATCCGACCCGCTTGCAGGAAGAGCCGTGGCGGGAGCAAAATCGCAGCTGGGAGGGGAGGACGGGCAGAGGGCTGGGCAGGGGGGTGCCAGCCGGGGCCACAGCATGGGCCCCCCCCATCCTGCCATGCCCAGGGCTCTGCCCACAGCTCCCAGCACCCCATTTCCCACAGCCCCCAGGCAGAGTGGGCGCAGCCAGGAGCATCCTCCTGGGCCAGGCATGGGCCCCCGACCCCCAGCACCCCGTGCCCACAGCACCCACCATTGAGGCAACACCAAGCCAGGCACAATCCTGCCCTCACCAGCGCCGCTGCCAACAGTGCACAGCAAAGGAGAAGCAAACCCCAAGCAGCTCCCTTCCTCCCCCCCGGGTTATATTTAGCCCTCCACGCGCGGGCATGGCAGACAATGCGGCCCCGCGTGAGAACCGCGGGCGGGCGGAAACGCGCTCAATAGCCCCGACGACTTCCCGCATCCTGACATTGTCGCTCCTCTCCCGCCGCTTCCTCACGCGGGGCGAACGGGACCACGGCACCCAGCACCCCGTGCCCACCCGGGATGGGTCCTGCCCCTGCCAGCGGCGCGGGGCATCGTCCCGACGCAGCACCAGGAGGGCAGGGGCTGCTGCCTGCAGAGCTGGGGGCTTTTCCTGGCATGGGGAGGGCGATGTGGTCTAAAAGCAGGGAGCCCTGGGGTGCTGGGGATGGGGAGTCAGCCCTGAGCTGTGGCTGCAAGAAGAGGCGATGCCGAGTGGGAAGGGAACTCGTCACTCTCCAGATGTCCCTGTCTAGGGCTCGGGAAAGAGTCTTGGTGTAGAGCAAAGCTGCGCTTCAGGGCTTTTGCCAGCTGTAGAAGTCAGGCACGGCAAGGCAGAGGCGAGCGAGATGAGGCTGGGAAAGGGCTCAGCCGCCCTCGGGGAAACGGCAAAACCGGAGCCTGGGAAACAGCCTCGGCTGGCCGGGGCAGGGGAGGGAGCAGATGTCCCCAGGAACGCGCCGTTTGCAGCCGGGGCGAGCACCCTCCGTGTCCCAGGGCTCACCCCGAGTGCCCCGGGTGACTGCGCTGCTCCAGGACAGGACACCAGAGCGTGAGTCCCTGTGGGCCCCAGCCCTCCGCCCCGCTCCTCTCCTCCCCAGAGCAGCGTGGCTCCGGGCCTCGAGAAGGGTCGGGTGGCTCTGAGCAGCTCCTGTGCCAGCGCAGGGTCACAGCGCCCGCAGCCCCGCGCAGCTGGGGTGTCCCTGCTCTGATCCAACCGGACATCCGCCCAGGTGTGCCGAGCTGTGCCGAGCTGCCGGAGGGGCTCTGGCCCCCCTGTCCCTGCCTGCACAGCAGCTGTCCTGGCCTCCAGGACCCCCAGTGAGCCGGGGCACAGCCTGGCTCTGCCACAGCCCCGGCTCGCTCCCGGCATCCTGGCTCCGGGAACCACCGGCTCGTCCCGCACGCCGCTGGCGAAGGACACCGGGAGCAACCGCAGCCCCGAGCAGGGACGAGGGTCAGCCCGGGAGCTGCAGCCGCCCTCGGAGCCAAAGGGGGGGAAGCAGCAAGGTAGCGGGGCCACGCCAAGAGCAGAGCAGCCGCTTGCTCCCCTGAGCCCGGGGCACGGCCACGGCGGGCTGGGCAGGGACAGGCAGCACTCCGGCAGCTGCCGGACTCCATCCCTGCTCAGCGGCACCGTGAAGCCGCGGCCAGCCCTGCCGCAGGGACAGCCCCGAAGCCGGACGAGCCCTGGGTGGATGCTGCCCAGCAAAACTGGGGAAGGCTGCGAGGGGACCTTAGAAATGCTTACAAATATCTGCAGGGTGGGCATCAGGAGGATGGGGCCAGACTCTTTCCAGTGGTGCCCAGCGACAGGACAAGGGGCAACGGGCACAAACTGGAGCAGAGGAAGCTCCAGCTGAACCCGAGGAAGAACTTCTTCCCTCTGAGGGTGACGGAGCCCTGGCCCAGGCTGCCCAGGGAGGCTGTGGAGTCTCCTTCTCTGGAGATATTCCAGCCCCACCTGGACATGGTGCTGTGCAGCCTGCTCTGGGTGACCCTGCTTGGGCAGGGGGTTGGACTGGGGGACCCACAGAGGTCCCTTCCAACCCTGACCACTCTGTGATTCTGTGAAAACACCGGTCTCCAGGCCAGGCGTGGCACTCCTGCCCCGGGACATGCTTCCCCCTCGCACAGCCCCGGCTCCTCGCCACGCGCCGTGCTGGGAACAGCTGGGTTACAGCCTCGCCGGGCCGGACCAAGGGCTGGCGCTGGAGCGGCTGGGTGCAGGCGTGGGCAGCCAGTTTTTTGCCACCGTGGTTTAGTCAATAAAGCTTCCTCTCACCCTTCGCGAGCCACCGTGGCTGCTCGGCCCAGCCGTGAGTGCTTGTCAGCTCCTATTCTTGTCCCGCCGGCGCTTCCCAGGCAGCACATTGTTGGGATTCAATGGGAGGAAGGGTGGGTTTACGGCACTGAGGGTTTAGGAGACAGGCTGCTGGTCTCTGGGAAGCGGCTTCCCCCCTGCCCCAGCGCCTGCGGGGAACCGTGGCCCCGCAGCAATGCCGTCTCGTCCGTCGTGGGGATGGCCGAGCGTCCCCAGCCGCACGGACACCAGCTGGAAACACGGTGGGACCAGCAAGGCAGCCGCGGTGGGAGCAGGGCAGGGGCTGCCCAGCCAGGTCCCGTCAGGGGTCTCCCTCCTTGCCGAGGGCATCGCTCCAGCGCTGTGCCGGAGCAGCCCCCCCGGCCGACCCCGCGTGGGCCCAGGGGAGGAAACAGGGCAGCGAGGCCCCCCCAAAGCGTGACTGTGCCCGGCCGGCCCTGGGAACAGGCAGATCAATGGGCTGTGAGGAGCCGAGGGAGCCGCTCCATCGCGGGGTGAACAAAGGGGTTTCGGAAGACGTTTCCGAGCTGGGGGAAGGGACGGGACCATTCCCACCCCAGCACACAATAGGGAACAGCCATCGCCCAGCGTCACCCCGCAGCCAGGCTGGGAAAGCAGGAGGCCAAGGGCAGGGGCCGGCCCAGGGGACAGTGCCAGTCTGCCAAGGGGATCGGGGCAGTGGCACGAGGGGTGCTGTGAGCCCCAGCGCAGGCGGCGGCCGTGGGGCAGGGCTGGGACAGCCTCTGCATCACCCTCAGACTCCTCCAGCACCTTCTAACCCAGCCTCAGCTGCCTCCCGCGCCGCGACGGCGAAGGCCTGCGACAGTAAAGCTGTCAGCGGGGCAGGAGGCAGCCTCGAGGAAGCGGGACGGAGCAACACGAAACGCTGAACTGGCTGCTGACCTCAGGGCTTCGCACCGCACACGACAGATTTATCATCCCCGGGAGGGGAAGGCCGGGCCGGGGCAGCAGCGAGGCCTCGCGCAGGCATCAGGGGAAAAAACAAGCCGGGAGGCAGCGATAACCCCGGCGACGGCCGCTCAGCCCCGGCACGCGGCCAGCCCTGCTCGGGCAGCCAGGGTTTGGTCCTGCCATGCTGGGGACACTCGAGGCAGGAGGGGACCCAACACCGGTCCCCAGCGCTCGCCGCCAGCCTCTCCAGCCACACACTGTCCTGCTCCGCAGCCCAGCGGGACCCCCCCATCCCCCCACCCGGCACGGCCCCAGCCCTTGGCTAGGTAAGGAGGTGGAAAGGAAGCAGATGACATGGCGGGGGGAGACGGAGCGAGGCACGGCCGCAGCACAGGCCAGGATTTTGGTGCCTCCCCTCCTTTCTGCCCACCACCCCGTGCCAGGCCGTGCTCAGCACCAGGCCAGGGACGGCGACAGCATTTCTCCCATTGTAGAAGAGGTTGCTTCTTGAAAATACGGGGAGCAGAAACACCCCCTGAGCCAGGGTTGGGGCCAGGTGCTGATGCAGAGGACACACAGGCCCAAGGGCTGACAGAAGTTTATTCTGGCCATTCCCATACCGGGCAGAGATCTCCCCCTTCTCTACACACCAGCCCAAAGCCACTGCCATGCTCGGAGCTCGACGATGGAAGCAGGGCCAGGACTTCCACCTCCCCCCATCCCCCCTCCTCGCTGCGAAGCCTGGGGATGGGGCAGAGAGGGGCTCCCCAGAGATCTCCACCGCCGCCGAGGCTCCCGTGGGGGTAACATGGCGGCGCGGTGCTGAGGCCGGGGCTCGCACGGGAGAGCTGCAAGCAGGACAGCAGAGCCCCCGCCGCAGGCAGTTCGCTGACCCCACCCCATGTCACTCAGTCCAAGTTTCTTCTACCTTCATGCCACAGAAGAGACCAAACCTACGGAGACGTGGGCGGCACCAGGCCAAGAGGGCTTCGTGGTTCAGGGGCCAGGCCGAGAGCTGCAGAGTCCCAGACACGCTCCACTTCCAACGCACGGCTCCCCGCCCGCTCCGCCACAGAGCAGGCCTGGGGGCTGCGCCTCGAGCGCTTCTGCGGGGTGGGCACACCCCGGGAGGGTGAGGAGCTGCAGCGGGCACAGAGCATCTTCCCTCTGAGGGTGACGGAGCCCTGGCCCAGGCTGCCCAGGGAGGCTGTGGAGTCTCCTTCTCTGGAGATATTCCAGCCCCGGCTGGACGCGGTGCTGTGCAGCCTGCTCTGGGTGACCCTGCTTGGGCACGGGGTTGGGCTGGGGGACCCACAGAGGGCCCTGCCAACCCCCACCAGTCTGTGGTTCTGCGGCTGGCAGATGATGCGCAGGTGACAGGCGAGTCCCCAGCGCGGAGCGGCGGGACACGGCCCTGCGGCAGCCGGCCCCAGCCCCAGGAACCGGCGCGCCGGGCCCCCAGTCACTTTCTTTAACTCTTCTCCGGGCGGTTCCTGTTCAGCACGGCCCGAGGGGCGAACTCGAGCTTGTCCTTGAGGCTCACCACCTGCGTCAGGTCCTCGCCCGCGATCTCCCGCAGCTTGCGCTCCTCCCGCTGCTCCGAGATGCTCCGCTCCTCCTCGGCCGCGGGCGGGGGGTCCCCGCGCAGGACCCGCTCCAGGTGGTAGCCCACCAGCCCCACCACGAAGGCTACCGGGAAGGTGACGTAGGGGGCCTTGGAGCGCACGGCGGCCCACAGCACGGACCACATGGCGCCGGGCCCGGCCCCAAGCGCGGCCGGCACCGGGCGGGCCCGGCCCCAACCGCGGCGCCCGAGGCCTGCGGGCCGGCGGCGGGCAAGGCCGCACCGGGGCCCTTCAGGAGTGACCCGGGGGGAATCGGGCCGCGCCGGGACCCCCACTCGGCCCCCCCGCAGACCGGCCCCCGCGGGGCCCCCCCGCAGCCGCAGCCGGAGCCGGAGCGAGCCCCGGGCGGCCCCCGCTCACCTGGGCCCGGCCCCGCCGCCGCCGGCCCCGTCGCCCCGCCCCTTCCGGTCAGCGCGGGACGGGGGGAGGGAGGGGGCGAGGCGGCCCCGCGGGTGAGGCGGTGCTTCCCCCTGGCGGACAGCGCGGGATCGGCGGCGCTGGAGGAGCGGCCCGGGGAGGGGCACGGGGGGGAGAGACCCGGGAGGGAGAGACACGGGGGGGGAGAGACACGGGGGGAGACACGGGGGGGAGAGACCTGAGGGAGGGAGACACGGGGGGGAGAGACACGGGGGGCGGGGAGACACGGGGGAAGAGACACGGGGGGAGAGCCACGGAGAGAGACCCCCAGGAAGACCCACAGGGAGAGACCCCCGGGGTAACCCACAGGGAGACCCACGCAGAAAGGCTCCTTGTGGGAGAGACCCCCAGGGAGAGACCCCCAGGGAGAGCCACAGGGAGAGACCCCTGACCCAGGAGTGACCTGGGGGGACCCGGGGCAGGGAGCCACCTGGAGACCCCCATGGGGACACCCCCAGGGAGAGCCATGGGGATGCAACGCGGAGAGGGTCATCGTGGGAGAGACCCCCCCGGGAGAGACAGCCATGGGGAGACCCACGCAAGGAGACCCCCAGGGAGATCTCTGGGGAGAGACCCCCGGGGAGCCCCGCAGACACCCCCTGCGACCCCACGGGGAGATCTGCCTCTGCCCCCCTCCCGCCCCACGGACACCAAGGGGTGGCGGGGGGGGGAGGGTGACCCCAGCGCCGGCCGCGTCCCCGGGGGAGGTGGCCGCTGACTCGGAGTAACCAAAGTCGTCTTTATTAATTGCGGCGGTTTCGTTACAATAAAAAGGGAGCCACGTGTCACGGTCACTGCACGGCGCTGGCCGGGGCGGGGGCCGGGGGGCCCTTCCCAGGCACGTCCCTAAATCTGGGGTGTGGGGGGGGGAGTGGGGTGGGGAAGGGCTTTGGGGTGGCTGAGCGGGTGCTGCCGTCCCGGGGGTCTTTAGCACCAACAGAGCCCCGGGGTGAGGGACCCCGGCCCCCCCGCTACATGGGGGGCAAGAGCTGGGGGTCCCGGCTGCCTCCGACCCCACCGCCCTGGGCGAGGTTTGGCCCCGGATTTGGGGAGCTGCCCGGCACCCACCGGCCCTGCCTGGGGGGTGGCTGGCGATGCTGCGTGGGGTCCCTGGCATGGCCGCGGCAGGGCTGGGGACAGCGTCTTCCCCCTTCTGCCACCGAGAGGGACACTGAGGGGGGACGGGATGCTCGGAGAGGGACCAGGGATGGGGATGGGCACAGAAACGGGGGAGATGTGACCTCCTGCCCCGCCATGCTGCTCTGCCCTGCAGGGGACCTTGGGGACCCCCCGGCTCCAGTGGGGGAGCTGGGAGCAGCAGCATCCCGGGGTGTCCCATCCCCACGGGCACCGGGGGCTCAGGGAGAAGAAGGGGTGACCCCCGGGGTGATCTCCAGCAGCCCCGCGCTCAAGGGGCAGCCGCTGGCCACGTCCATGCTCCCATCCCGCCGCGGTCCCCGGCACCACAGGGACGCGGATCCCACCGGCAGCCGGACCCTCTCCCCCGTCGCCGGCTGGTGCCACGCTGCAGAGGTGCTCCCGGACCCCAGGCTGGCAGGAGGGATGGACGGACGGACAGACGGGGGGACAGACTGATGGGCGAGGAGGGCTGAGCGGGAAGCGGGGAAGCGCGTCGCGATGCTCCGGCAGCGGGGCGGCTCGCCGGGACGGGGGCTTTCTGCTGCTCCGGGCCGTCCCACCAGCCAGAACACGGCGCTGCTCACGTGTAGCCTCTGGTTTATTCCTCCGGTTATATTTATATATGTATAGAGGGGAAGGGGCCCTGGGGAGCCCCTCGTCCCCGCCACGTCCCGAAGCCTCGCGCCGGCAGGGCCGGGGTGCGGGGCTGGGGGGCTCTGGCCAGGTGGGGGGCTGGGGGCCCCGTCCCTGCTGCAGGCGGGGGGATTGCACTGAGTACAGCGAGGTGGGGGGCCTGCCTGCGGCCCCCTCCCCTCCAGCCTGGCGGGGCTGGGGGCTGAGGGTCACCTCTCTTGCGGCTGGGACACGGGCTGGGGGGGTGCAGGAGGGCTGGGGGTTGGGAAGGGGGCAGAGAGCTGGGACACGGCCCCAGGGAGGGCAGAGGGAGGGAGAGCCCCGGACCCCGGGAGAGGCTGGCAGGGGCATGCGGGCGGGGGGCAACGGAACGGGGCAGAACCGGGCTTGCGTTCACCCGCCGTCGGATCCACAAAAGGTCGAAGATAGAAAAGAGAGAAGCTGTGAGTGGGGCCAAGAGCTGCCCCAGGGTGTCCCCGCGGCCCCCCATCACAGTGAGCTACGGCCGCGCCGTCCAGTCCGGGTAGAAAAGCGGAGGCTGCGGTCACAGCCGGGTCTGCGCCTCGGGGATGTAGATCTCGATGCTGTCCGCGCTCTCGGTGGCCGAGCTCTGGCGGAAGGAGGCAGCTCGCTTGGCTGCCAGGAGCCGCTTGCGGGCCTCCTGCCGCTGCCGGTCCACCGAGTCCAGGGAGCGTTCCTTCACCGGGTGCACCTTGGACCGCGGCGGCTTCTTTGGTATCGGGGGAGGCACCTTCTTCTCCTCCTGCACAGAGAATGGGGGCTTCAGGGTGGGCACGGGGCCGGGACCTCCGGGGAATGGGTGTCCCGGCGGACTCGGCACAGCCCCTTCTCCATCCTCGTTGTGTTCCAGCTCTGTTCTTCGAGTGTTTGCTAAAAGCAGTCACCGGCGACAGCCCGGCAGCGGCAGTTTGGGCACCAACGCGCTTGGGGAGGAGGAGGGAGGGAGGTGACAGGGGACCAGCGCCAGCGGCAGAGCCCTGCCCTTACCTTGGGCTCCACGATCTTCCACCCGTTGGCCTTGAGCTGCTGGAGCTCGGCGAACTTCATGCTGACGTCCTCAATGGAGAGCTGCAGGAGGTCCCAGAAGCCGGCCAGGTCTTGGAAGGTGGGCACAGGGAACGCGTTGGGATCCTGCGGGGACAGAGGGACACCGCGTCATCCATGTCCGCTGCGGGACATCGGCTCCACTGGCCACACGGCCACCCCAGCCCCACGCTGCTGGGGGGTTTCTCTGTCTGGCTCTCCCCCAGGGCATTACAAAGCCCCTTTTCCACCGGATAAGGGTACGAGACCCCCTGCCCGCGTGGCTGACCCCGTGGCACCGCTGCCCGGCGCTCACCATGTTCTGCTGGCAGAGGCGGTAAAACTGCTGCACCTTCTGGGACATGAGGAGCTGGGCGCTGCCCACGGCGCTCCGGATCTTCTCCAGGACTGGCGGGGGGAGAGCACAAGGTCAGCATTCCCACAGGGCACGGAGCCTCCCCCCTGCACCCCCTCAGGGGCAGCGGGACAGCCTGGGCAGCTCGGACCCCCAAACCCATGCAGTGCCTCCTCCTTTCTCCAAAGCCCACCAAGTCCCAGAGTTTCTTGCCCCCACCCAACCTCTTCAGCCTTGGCAGGGGAAACGCTCCAAGGTGGTCCCAAGGTGGGAGCACTGCAGAACCATGGCTGTGTCCCCCCAGCCCGACGGGACCCCCAGTCCCTCCCAACCCGCACAACCGCCCCGACTCACTCTCCTCCGGCAGGTCGTAGTCCTCCGCCTCCCTCTCCATCTGCTGGCACCAGCCCTCCATCTTCTCCACCTCCGCCTGCAGCAGCTTGATGAACCACTCCCCGTCGCGGTGGCAGGGGGAGGCCCGGCCGGAGTCGGGGAGGCTGCGGGAGCCCCGCTCCATCCAGGCATCCCGCCGGGGCACCTCCACCGTGTCGTACTGCAGCTGGTAGTCCTCCCGGTACGCCCACTGCCCCTGCGTGTGCACCGTCTTGTAGACAGCGTACTGCCGGCCGGACTCGGGCTCCGAGGAGTGCCGCTGGAAGGGGCGCCCGAACTGCAGGGCTTTGTCCTCGGTGGCCACAGCCAGGCCGGCGAAGCCCTCCAGCTCCAGGTCCGCCTGCACGCCCGCCGTCACGCTGTTGGAGCGCTTGAAGCGGGCTCGCCTGCGGAGAGCGAGAGCGCGTGGGGACCCTTGCAGCCAGCCCTGCTGCCCTGTCCCCGTGCCGGGTGCCATGGTGGGCAGGGTGAGGGGTGCCTGCGGGCAGGGTGGGGCTGGGGATGCCGGTCTGGATCCCGGAGCATTCGGGGCTGCGGGGAAAGCCCTGAGCAGCCACAACGCAACCCATCGGTCCCTCATCTCCTCTGCTCTCAGCCCGTTTCCATGGCTACCGGTGCTGGACCGAGGATGGAGAGGAGCGTGCACCAGGGCTGCGTGGGCACGTTGCCGGAGCTCCCCTCCCACGGGCCGCGCAGGTCCCGGCACGTGGCACTCCCACCCCAGCCAAAACGTCATGCTTCACTGCAGAAAAGCCCAGAGGTTTCATCCACGCCTGGGCCAGGCTCCAACCCCGGGGCTGAGCCCCAGCAAAGGAGAACGGAGTGCGGGGTGGGAGCAGGGGAGCCCCCTCCCCGGGCAGTCCGGGGACATGTGCCCTGCGATGGGGACGGTGCTGAGCTCTGGGGGCCTCAGCTAGAGCAGCGAGCGAAAAGACGCTGTGGGGCAGCTCAGGAAGCCTTGGGGGTACCCAAGCCCCCTGGTGCCACGAGCGTGGCAGGTCTCAGCCCAGCCCGGCCGTGCGGTACCTTTTGTCCTCCTCCACCTGCACCCCAATGGAGTGGAACTCCCTCTGGCTCCGGCTTTCTGTATCCGAGTCAGAGATGGCTTCAACCTGCCAAGGGGCAGAGGGAGAGCGCTGGAGGGCAGCCCCGAGATGTGGCACAGCGGCTCAGCATCGCCCACGCCACTCGGGCAGGCTCGGAGCCGGCTCGGAGCCCACAGGGAGCAGCGAAGCCCACCTGGACGCCGATGGACGGACGCCACTTCCGCTGCCGAGCCAAGCTCCTCAGCTCCTCCCGGCCGGGGATGGCCTTGATGATGAGTGTAGAGGGCTTGGGAGCCGTGCGGGGCTGGACCGGCGGCAGGTCGAGGGCCACGGCCGTCACCTTGGAGCTCTCCAGGCTCTCGGCCGAGTTGCAACGGGCCGCGGCGTCTTTGGACCAGGCAGAGCTGCGGGCGGCCTCGCCGGGCAGGTAGCTCTCATGGGTGGACTCGGTGCTGCTCTGCGCCGTGACGGAGATGAGGGGTTTGGCTTTGGTTCCTGGAGGGATGGGAGGTGGAGCTTTTCTGTAACTGAAGGCTGTTGTGGGAGAGGCGCAGGATGAAAAGGCTCGTGAAAACACAGGCATTTGCTCATTTTCCGCCGCGAATGGGGGGCCCCAGGGGAAAGGGGGTTTGCACCTCGGCTGCCTGAGATCTGGGCTGGAGCCCAGAGGAGCGGTTTGGCCAGTTCATCTCCAGAAAGGGACTGGAAACCACCCCAGACCCATGTTGGCCATGCCGCTGCAGCTCCCAGCAAGGGGGAGAGATGGGGAAACAAAGTAGGGGGAAAGAAGTGGGGGGAAGGAGGGAACAGCAGGCGGGTGCTGGGGGCACAGAGCAGCCCTCTGACCAGGGCTGAGCCACGAGCGGGATGCTCGTGCCCCGTGCTGGGGGCTGCATGGGGCCGGGGGCAGGAGCAGGGGCAGCAGCCGCCGTTGGCGGGGACCGGGGCAAGCAGGGAGGGAGACGCGGGGGGGTCCCTCACGCGGCCAAGCCCCCCTCACCCCCCGGGACTCACAGGTGCTGGGCTTCAGGATGCTGCTGGTGATGGGCGTCCCGGCGGGGGCTGACATGGAGAAGAGCGAGAGGCAGTCGTCGTCCTGGGAGCAGCCCGCCTGGATGGCCCGCAGGTAGCTGTGGCTCCGCATGCGGAAGCAGCCGGGCAGGTCCAGTGCCTCCACGGCCTGCGACTCCACCTCGCCGAAAACCGACTCGCAGACGGCTTCGAACTGGTGGTTGAGCTCGTCGTTGATCTGCGGAGAGCGGCGGGTGAGGCGGCCGGCAGCGAGCCGGGGCCGAGCGGGGCTGGAGATGCTCAGAGGAGCATCCACCACCCTCCCCGCGCCCCAACCTGCCCCACGGCACCCGTGACTTGGGACCCTACCTGGCCGGTGGTGAAGGATCGCCCGTAGCTCTGTCCCCGCGGGAGCACTCGCGGCGGCGTGCAGCAGCTGGGACAGTTACAGATATATGAATCAGAATAGTGCCTACTCGCAAACCTAATGAGAGACAGTGGGAACAGAAGGGGTCGCACCAAAAGCAACACTTCAAAGCAGAGCATTCGGAAACGCAGCTGCAGCGACGCTCCCGCCGGCCACCGCCGCCGGCCCTGCTCCCAACTGCCCCGAAACGCGGTCCTGGGGGCACGGACCTGTCCCCTGGGAGAGGGGCTGGGGACCAGGAGCCAGCCTGCCACCCCCCAGGACTGGGTCACATCCCAGTCGTCTCCTTTTGAACGCGTCTCTCCTCCCCAGCCGTCGCTCACGGCTGCAGCATCGGGTCCCAGCCCGAAGCCCGGCGCAGCCCCATCCCCCCCCAGCACCCACCGAGAGCAGCGACAGCTCCCGGGGACCCCCAGCCCACGGCCCCGCTGCCGCCCGCAGCGCTGAGACGGGGCTGGGAGGCGACAGCCCTTACTTGGTCCTGGCCTGGTCGGCGCTGGAGGAGCGGCGGTAGCTGTCTCGCCGCATGGCCGCCCTGGGCGAGACTTTGGCGCTGGCGTCCGAGTCGGCGCTGTCCTCGTCGCCCATGGCCTTGATGTAGCTGCCGCTGCGCATCCGCCGGCACGGGATCTCCCCGTCCTTGCCCGCCGCGGGGTACCCGCTCCAGTCGTCCTGCGGCACCTGGGGCAGGAGGGAAGCGTGGGAGGACGCGGCGGCCGAGCCCCGTCCCAGCCTGACCCTGACGCATGCGCGTGGCTCGAACCCGGCGTGCGGGCACGGCCCGAGCCTGGGGTGCGTATGCTGGCATGGCCCCCCTGCCCTCCCCACAGCACCCTGGGGTGGTGGGGACAGACCCTGGGGGCTCCGACGCCCCTGGGAGAGCCCCTCAATGCAGGAGAGCTGACTGCTCCTGACGGCCACGGCTCCCCGCCGATCCCAACGCACCGGGCAGCGCAGCCGGTCCCACCTCGCGGCCCCCCCGGCTGGGCCAAATCCCACCCATGCCAGCGCGGCCGCCCGGCTGACGCAGCGGCTGCCAGTCCCGCCACGCGCCGCTGACGCCGGCACCACGGGGTCCTCACCGGGCTGCGGCGGTGGGACGGCGTCCCCCGGGCCCCACGGGGAGGGTGGGCGGCCGTCACCCTGCCCCGATGCCCCCGCTGCCGGCGGAGAGAGGCCCCGGCCGCCCCCCACCCCTGGCCAGCGCGGCATTGCTGTCTCCTTCCCCCGGGAAAAGGGAGAGAAGAGTTAATTAGTTTTTAATCGGAAGGGGGGGTGACCTAGAAGGGAGCCTGGTGACGAGGCAGGCGCTGGCACCCGGCCAGGCGCAAGCAGGATAAAAGCTGCGAGACGAGAGCGGGCTCGGGGCCACCGGCAGCCCCGAGCCGACAGCGGTGGTCTGACCCCACGGGCACGGGGCAGGAGGTGGCAGATGGGGGGCTTCATGCTGCCGGCGAGGGGACAGCGGGGACCAGCACGGGACCCCCAGGGACAGGGCGCAGGCGCTGGGGACGTGGAGCGGAGCTGGAGCATCCCTGCACCACGCCGGGTGGAGGGTCCCAGCCCTGGCTCGCCCCACGGCATCACGAGCCGCGGTCCCCGGGGCAGCCCCCCACCCTGCCCAGCCCCTCACCTGCAGGTACTGGTACGCTCGGTCTTTGGCCTTTGCCTCCTGAAGCATCAAGGTCTTCTCGGTGCCGCCGGCGCTGGGGTAGGCTTCGCGGGCCTGGCTGACGGTCATGGTGTGCCAGGCACTCCTCTTGAGCGTCTGGCCGTCCAGAGACATGGACATGCCGGCACAGGCCAGGCACTTGCCTTCCCCGCCGCCCTTTAGACTCTTCAAGGTCAAGTCTCTGAAGGCACTTTCGGGAGCGTCCACGCAGTACTGGGTGCCCTGGTCGGCGGCGTGCCGGCCGGACACCATGTAGCTGCTGTCGCTGTCCAGGTTGTCATCGGAGCTCCACCAGCCCATCACCTTGGACCGGTGCCGGGAGTCCACCTTGCGCTCCTTGCTCTTGCTGCGCTTGCTGTGGCGGGACTGGTGGTGATGGTGGTGGTGGTGGTGGTGGTGGTGGTGGTAGCCGTCCCCGCGGCCGTCCATCTTGGTGCCGTTATAGTCCCGCTTGGCCGGCGCCTCCAGGGAGTGGGACTTGGCGAAGAGCTTCTGGACGGAGTGGACGAGGTGGCGGATGCGGCTGGGGCTCTCGCTGCGGGGCTCGGCGCCGCCGGCCCGCGGGTACTGCAGCGTGTGGAAGCCGTCGTGGTGCAGCGGCAGCTGCTTCTCGAACTGGTCCAGCAGCGTGGGGGGCAGGCGGTTGATCTTGCTGGCGGGGTGGGCGGTCGCCATGCATTCGTCGCAGGAGTCGTAGGGCTGCTGCGCGTGGTGCATCCTCGGGAAGGTGCTGCTGGCGCTGGCGGAGGGCGGCTCGCTCAGGGGCCCGCCTGGGCACTCGCCGGCCGCGCCGGGGCTCCGTGCCGGGCAGTAGGGATGCTCCAGGGAACACGGCTCGCTGGGGCTGAGGAGGTATGGCGGCCGGCCCCCGGGGCCGTGCTGGACGTAGTCGGCAGGATGCTCGCAGTCCTCTGGGATGCAGCGGCAGCGGTGGCCGGAGGAGGGCTGTGCCTGGCTACGCTCCCCATGGTAGCCCTTCATGGTGTCAGCATCCTCCCCGTAGCCTCGGCATCCTGCAGGGTCGTCCCTGCGGGCTCACCTGCGGGGACAGGGACAGCCTTGGCGTCACGCTCCCCCCCGCGCCCCGCCGCCGGCGAAACTTGGGGGCTGTCCCGCAGGAACCGACCGAGGGGGCTGGGAAGCTCCCAGGGCAGGATCCAGCCCTGGCTGAGCCCCTCTGAAGCCAGGCTGGAGTGCCAGAAACCATGGGGCGAGGGGGGCACAGTGCCGGGGCCGGGCATCCGGGGTCACCCCCAGCTCGGCGCGGGCAGCGCTAAGGGGGGAGTGGGAAGGAGAAGGTGCCGCTGGCAGCGACGCAGGCAGCGCGGGGCCTGCAGACGGCGAGGGAGGACACGCTGCCATCATCAGAAACTTGTTTTCTTCTCCGACACCAAATATTATGAAGTGTTTCTCCATTAGGAAAACGGTTCCGGCTGAGTTTTTCAGCCGTTGCGATTCACGGAGCCGCTGCGGGGCGCGGGGGGGGCCACGTTCTGACGTCTCCATCCAGCCGGTCCCCCCGGCACGGCCCTGGCCGTGGCACTGCCGATGGAGCCCCACGAGCGGCCGCCCCGCCGGCCCCCCGGCCCTGCCAGCCCCCGCGGATGGGGAGCCGGGGAGCGGAGACGGCTACGCCTGGGGCATCCCCACGCAGAAGGAGGAGGACGGACGGCGTCGAGCCCCGCGCCGGCTGCCGGGACGCTGGAGATGCACGCACCCATCACGGTTTGTCTTCCTTACGGTCTCTCAAAGGCTCTGCCTTTGGTATGACTGTAAATGAGGAAATTACTTATTCTCCAGTGTAGCCTGGCTAATTAAGAGGTATCATCAACGCTCTTATTACCACCTTTGGGCAGGGTGCTGCGGACAGCCCGTCTCTGAGACCAGCTGCAGGGAAAGGTGACGGCGGGACGGTCCCCAAGGCACAGGGGGTCCGTGGGACATGCGGGGACTGGAGCTGCTGGGAGGGCTGAGGATGCACAGGGACGGAGGGGCGAGGGGCCGGGGGTCCGTGGGACACGTGGGGACTGGAGCCGCTGGGAGGGCTGAGGATGCACAGGGACGGAGGGGCGAGGGGCCGGGGACCCCGCGACGGGCGCGCTGGCGGCGAGCGGCAGACGGGGCTGTGGCAGCACCCGGGGAAGGCGTCTGCGCTCATCAGCCCCTGCCGCCTTCCTCCCCGGCTCCAAGGCCGGACGGCGCAGTCCTGCGCCTCTCCCCACACCCTCACAGCCGCACTCCTGCTCTAACGAGGCTCCCTAATTACTGCATCTGAACCGACTGATGATGCAGCCCGTTCCAGAAAGACCTGCCTCTGCCCTCCTGGGAGAGCAGCTGCGCGGAGCGGGCACGGCAGCGTGGGAGGGGGCTGCCCTGGCCGTCGACAGCAGGATGGACGGACGGACCGATGGGCTCCCAGCCCCAGCTCTGCCTCCACGGGCTGAGCTATCATCTCCTGCTTGGGGAGGGAAGCCCTCAGCTGATCCAAATATTGCCGCTGCGGTGGGAAGAGGGAGTCAAAATAGCTGAGCATCCCGCCAGCACCAGCCCCGCGGGCTGTTGTGCTCAGCAGGCGCAGGAATTCACCAAAGCTGGGCCCCGGCACGGCAGCTCTGCCACGGCCGCGGGACGGGCTGAGGATGGGGACGTGCCGCGGTGAAGGACGCTGCGCCCCAGCTCACCAACGCCACGCAGGTGCCCGCACCCTGGCCAGGGACCGGCCGGACCCGCCGTGGGCACCCTGGGGATGGGGAAGGGGTCGGCAGCCATTCTGCAGGTCTCTGCACAGGCAGCGCGGCCGAGGGTCCCCATCCCCATGTCCCAGTGGGGATGGCAACAGGCAGAGGGCAGGAGAAGGCACCGAGCCCCCTCCTCTCCCCGGGCAGGGTGGGCAGGAGGTGCCGGCCGGAGCACGGCTCGTGGGTGGACGGCCGAGAGCCAGAGCCGTGCCCTGCTGCCGGCCGCTCTCGCCGCGCAGCCCTCGGGAAGGAGGGGATCTGCACCACCCAACCGCAGACTCCAAAAGGGGGGGGACAACCCAGCCCGGCTGAATTTTGTGCCATTTAACACCAGGGTAATTACCACCAGTGGGAACCTACCGCCCACACAATTATGTGCTAGGATAAACTGGAAGAGGATAATTACCATTACAAATAACTCACTTCTTGCCTTTATTGCATCCAAAGCCTGGAGAAACTCCCACCGGCGATTCCCCCACCACCACCTTCCCTCTGATGTCTGCTCCCACCGCGGCTCTCCCCACCACGAGGGTCGGTGCAGCGAGGAGAGGGGCCCACAGCCCCCGGCACTGCGGGCCATGCCGAAATTCAGCCCCCCACACTTAATTTCCCACGGGGGCACTTGGCAGAGGCAGCTCTGCTTCCCGGCAAACCGCCCCGGCGCAGGAAAAAGCTGGGCTTCCCGAGATCGCCAGGTCAAACCCCGCGAGCTGGGGCCGACGGCCCTGTGCCCGGGGGTCCCCAGCCCCCTGCCGGGGTCCCAGCGGTGCCCGGCGCTGGCACTTACCGCCCGGCGCTCAGGGGGATGCCGTCCTCATGGCCCCGGCCGCCGGCCGCTCCGCCACGCTGGGTCTCCCGGGGGCAGCAGGCTCTGGGGGAGCGACACGAGGGGGATGAAGCCCAGGGAGGAAGAGCAAGGGTGTTCCTCCCCCAAACCAGCCTGACCCAGCTCTCCGTGTATTTTTTCATCAGCCCAGCCTTCCTTCCTCCCCCGAGGCCGCCCCGTAGGCACCGGCAGCGACGGGGAGGGCTCCGCATGGCCGCGGACACGTGTTTCGCCCAGCTTCGCCCCAAAACCATCCCCAGCCCCATCCTCTTATGCAATCCCCTGCCAGCGGGTGCCAGGGCTGGCCCAGCAGCCACCTCGCCATCCACTTTGATTTGCTCCGGATCCGGCCGTACGCTCTACAAAGCCTCCTCCCGCCGCCCCGGCCCTCCAGCGCGAGCAAAGGGATTTTTTTTCCAGCCGCTGGCCCAGCAGCGGCGCGAGCTCGGCCCGTTCTGCTTTGCAAATTAGCACGAGGTTCTGCCAGCACGGGTCCTGCCGGGGAGCTTTATGGCTGGGGATGAAAGCAGGAGAGAACAAACGCGCAGCGTGAGCGCCTGGCACCGCGCGCAAGCTGGAGCCTGCGGGAAAAAAAAAAAATAAAGTGGTCTTCCCACTTCGGAGCCGAGCAAATTTGATCTACAGTGGTTGGAAGAAAATAAATATGGAATACCGCCAGGTCACTTCCACCGCGCTTTTAATCTATTTACTTTTTCCCAACTCACGGTAAGCGAGAAGGATTGTGGAGAGCAAACATTTTATTTTATTACTAATTGCTCTGTTATTTTATTAGGCTGTATTAGTAAATTTACTCAGCCTGGAAAAAAAAAAAAAGAACCGGGGCTTAGTAAGAGATCACCTAATTTAGTACACAACTCTGCGCCGAGTCATTATTTTCTCAGAAGCTGAATTAGCGGGAAGCAGCCCACCGCTGGTTCACTCCTCGTGTCGGGCAGGGACGGGAGCGTCGTTAGGGAGAGGCTCGTCACCCCGGCACGGCTGGGCCCGGGAGGGGAAGGAGATGGGGAAAGGGAGCGGGAAAGGGAAGGGAAGGGGAGCTAGCAGGGTGCAAAGATGGCAGCAAATGCGCTCGATGCACTGAGGAAATCAAAGCCAATTACTGTTAACGAAAGCAAACCCAGCAGAGGGTTGTGAGGGGCAGGAACCCGCCGGGCTCTGAACAAGCGATGAGGCAAGATTTGTGGGAAGTGATGGAGGACAAACACCAGAACTGCAAATGTGAGCGGAGCAAGAGGTGTTTGCCCAGGCTGCCGAGAGGGGCCGGCGGCATCGCGCTGCCCAGCCCCCCGACGGAGCCGGGCTGGGGGTCCCGGGCACCCCCATGCTGGGGGGCATCTCCCCTGGCATCTCGCTGAGCGTGGGTGCTTCCCGGGCACCAAACCCAGGGTGCCCAGGGCTGGAGCCCAGCGCTGCCGCCGTGCTCGGCGTGCGGGGAGGCTGAGGACGGGCCCTTCGACGGGAGGGGAGGGTTATTAAGCGCATGATTAATTCTGGCACCGGCCCCGGCTGCCTGACAGCTCCTTCTCCAGGGCTGGGGAGAGCGAGCGCGAGAGGTGCTGCCTCTGCTGATGCAGCGGTTGGTGGGATGAAAAATCCTGCAATGCAGCACTGCTTCTTAATGAGCCATTTGTCTTTGAGTCTTCTTGACTCATTACCATGCCGGGAGAGGGATGGGAGTTGCCCCAAGTCCCCATCTGAGCAATTACTCCTGGAGCAGAGCGAGGAAATACGGCCGCGACACACCCCAGCTGCCAGGGATCCCGGCACGGCCGCCAGCGCCGGGACTCCCCGCCGCAACGCAGCCGCCGCTGCGGGGGGAACGGGACCCCCGCCCCGCACAGCACGCGCAGCCCAGCACCGCCCGGACGGACAGACACCCGGGTCCCCAGAGCCGACATCCCCAGGGCCAGGGCCACACTCCTGTGCGAGGGAGCCAGGACACCCCCGAGCTGCCGGGGCGAAGCCAGCGGAGCAGGGAGCCTGGCGCTCCACCTTCGCAAAGCCCAGACCTGGATCTCGGCGGAAGAGCCACCTCTTCAAAAGCCCGGTACGAGCCCGGAACGGCCGGGGCCAGTGGCCAGAGCCCACAGAGAAGCTGGCTGAGAAGCAAAGAAGCGGCCGCAGCAGCATCCCCGGGCGGGCGCGGGCAGAGGCAGGGCGGGCAGGGGTGCGCTGCCCCAAGGCTCAGGCACCCCCGGCGCCCTCGGCCCCCCAGGGATGCTCATCCTGCCCACGGGAGCCAGCACAACACACGGGGAGCCACCGGCTGGAGCCAGGACCCCACGGCCAGAGCAGCAGGAGCGCAGCCAGCCGAGTTGGGAGACCACCCTGGAAGGACCCCCAGGCCAAGCAGCGCCCCAGAGACCCCAGCCCACACCAGCTGGCGCAGGGTTCATGGGCGCTGCGCCGCACGGATGAGCACCCATCACCAGTTACGCCCACGGACAGCTTCCCTCCCACGGACACACTCAACATCTGCCCGTGCTGCCCGGAGCCGGCAGCAGCCAGCACGCTCCCCCGGTGCCCCTCCAGTGCTTGGTGGAAAGGGGGGACACGCAGGTGACCCCAGGGAGCCCGGTGGGACAGAAAGCCAACGCGAGACCAACAGTGTCCACCTGCAGCAAAGGGAAGGGACAAGCAGGGGCATCACCACTCCGCGCTCACCCTGGGGGTCTGCCCACATCCGCACCGGGCACCTTGCTCCAGTGCCCAGCGGAGCGCCAGGCGGTGGGCTCCAGACATCCCGCTGGATTCGGACCTGCTCCCGCTGGAGGACCCTCTCCAGGCACCTGGGGCCACGGCAGCCCCCCGGGCGCTGCTGGCTGTGCCAGGACCCCCGGCTGGCAGCGGTGCCGGGTGAACCCCGCTTCCCCACCCAGCTGTGCCGCTTCCCCCTCCGCACCCGCATGGGCCGTGCTGCCTCGGCTTAAAAAGCCACTCATGTCCCCGGCCACGCGGCGTAGTGGCTTAAGCCAGGGATCGCTTCAAAGCCGCTTCGGCGAGCGCGGGGCGGCACGGCGTTAGCGCCGAGAGCAGCGGTGCCGACGATCTCCGGCCGTCCCCTGCCCACCCCTGCCAAGCCAGCGCTTCCATCCCCAGCTCCGCTCCCGCCAGGTGCTCAACCGTGCCAGGGCTCTCACTGCCACCGGCCATTTCTCCGTTCTGCGCCTTCCCTGCGTGCGGCATCCTCCGCTCCAACCTCAAATAACAGCACCCAGCCCAACCAGTTCCCTTTCAACACCATCCCATCCCACAGCTCTTCCCGCAGCGGGGCCGCAGGGGCCGGGGTTTCCAGCAAGCAGGAGCTGGGAACGGCGAGGAAGCAAAGCCCTTGGTCCCTGTGCCGGCAGGGATGCTCCAGGCCGCCATGCCCCATTCCCAGGCTGCATCCCACCCCCGGCGTCCCTCGGGGCCAGCGCCGGCACCGGCACCGCGAGCCCGGGGCACGGCGCAGCCCAGCTCGCCAGCGGAGGACCCAAACTGCTGCTTTAATGGATGGGCTTCATTTGCAAAGCTGATGAAAGCCTAAATATTTAAATACATAATTCTGCACAACGCTCTTAGCACAGGCCTGGCACGGGGGCAGAGCAAGGTGGGGGTACGTGGCTGGCGAGCGGGGGGCATGGCGGGCTCTCTGGCAGGACCACGTCGGTCGCCCAGGCACAGAATCCCAGCATGGCAGGGGTTGGAAGGGACCTCTGTGGGTCCCCCAGCCCAACCCCCTGCCCAAGCAGGGTCACCCAGAGCAGGCTGCACAGCACCGTGTCCAGGCGGGGCTGGAATATCTCCAGAGAAGGAGACTCCACAGCCTCCCTGGGCAGCCTGGGCCAGGGCTCCGGCACCCTCAGAGGGAAGAAGTTCTTCCTTGGATTCAGCTGGAGCTTCCTCTGCTTCCCCATCACCCCCGCAGCGGGCAGCACAGGCAGGGCAGGGGCCGCGGGGTGCTCTGCCGCGGGCACCACGGTCCCACCCCACCACCTCGCTCTGAAGCATCCCCTGGGGAGACGTGGGGAAAGGAGAGCGTGGTCCGAGCCGGAGAGCTGCGAAGGGTGGCAGGACAGGCCCCCGCGGAGATTACACCATCGATACTCCTGCTACCAGAGCTTAGAGATAAAAGAGATTTACAGGATTTACCAGCAATACAAATTGAATATTTAATTTTAGCTGCAGGGGAGGTGCGGGGGCTCGGTCCCGGGCGCACGTGGAGGTGTGCGGGCGGTGGGCGCGGGGGCTGCCCTGCCTCGGGGGAGGCATTTCCAGCTCTCAGGGCAAAACCGATGCCAGGGCTGTCACCGGGGGCTGGGCAGCCCCACGCCGGTGGGACCGGGCACCCCCTGCCCAACCTGCCCCGAATCCCAGCAGCCGCTCGCCGGCTGCCAACTGCGCGGCACGGCCTCTGCCGCCACACGGGAGCTCCCACGGGATCGTCCCCGGATGAACCACGTGCGTGGCCCCAGCGCCAGGGATGCTCCGGGGGGCTCAGGGGGGCCCTGGCCCCCACACGCTGCCCATGGGCCAGCCTTGAGCCAGTGCTTGGCTGCTGCCTGCTCCACCGTGCTCCCACCCTGCCCCAGCGAGGATGTCCCTGACGAGGATGTCGGGCAGCCAGGGCACGGACTGAGCCAGGGAATGGGGCTAGGGGGAGTGGGAAGGGATGACGGAGCTGAGCACCCACCAGGATGGGGTGGAGAAACCCCCGAGGGGACCTGGCCACCCCCTGCAAGCCCCGAGCAGGGGTAGGGGCCGGGCAGCAGAAACCCCCGCCAGCCGTGGGGACGGGGCTGCTGCCTGGCCCCGAGCCCCAGCACGGGGGTCCCCACGGTGCCCCCGAGCCGGGCGCCCGTCCTGCCTCGCCACATCACGGGCGAGTTACGGGGTGCGGGGCGGGCTGGGGGAGGACGGCGAAGATGAATGAGGGAGTCGGGAGGGTAATGGCATTGTCTGGAAAGTAGGTCGTGCGCTGAGCAAAAAGATATTTATATCAAAGCCCGTTCCCCCGCAGAAGCTCCCGAGCCGGGTGCAGGCAGCACCACGAGCCCACGGCCACGGCCCCCCGCGCCCCCCAGGACCCCCTGCCCAGCCCCACACCCACCCTGGCTACCCACAGCCCCCCAGCCCCGCTCGTGGCCAGGGGTGAAGCGATCCCGACGGAGCGGGAGCCGCGGCAGCTCCTCGCCTTTTGCTGACCCGGCTGCAGGCGCCAGGCGACAAATGGCACCGGGTTATTTTTATTTTCACGTAACCTTTGCCAGGGTGTAATATTCCCACGGACGCTCCCCAGATGGGCACAGCCTGCGCCAGGACGGTCACGGCGGGTCCTGCCCAGCTCAGCCCCGCGCCGGCTGCGGCACCACGGCCCCTCTCCCCGCGCCCACCCCGGCACCGGCCCCAGCCGCGCTCCTCGCAGCCCGCATCACCCCTGTCCTGAGCTCCAGCCAGGCCTCAGCCTTGCTGCAAACCTCAGCCACCTCCCTTCGTGCTGGGGGGAGACCCGCGCTCCGGGTCCCCTCCCTCACACCTCCGACCTTCCCAGAAATGCCAGGACGTGGTCCCAGAGAGCCCAGACGGAGCCAGGGTCTGCCAAGAGGTTTTGCCCCCTCCAGCCATGCTGCCCCAACGGCTGCGGACACGACCCAGCCAGCAGCCCCGCGGCTGCCCAGCCCCGCTCTGCTGTCCCCATCCCTGTCCCCATCCCTGTCCCGTGCCCGCGCAGCCTTGGATCCGGCGCAGGAGCAGGTTCATTTCCCGTAATAGCTGTGTCGGCTGAATTTACAGCCTTGCTCCGAGTTATTAATAATAATGGCCTCACTCTTTAAGTAGGGCTTTTCATCTGCCTCAGAGCCCTTTCCAGAGGACGTCTGCGGCATTATCACCGTTTTATTCTCGTTTCAGCGGGCAGGAGAGCGAGACGGAGAAGGGACAGCCATGCCCACCGCCACGCAGCCAAGCTGGGTTGTGCAGGGTACAGCCCCACGGGGAACCCCGACACGAACCCCTCGGGGGAGGCTGGAACGCCCTGGCCCGGTGGCAGACAGCCACCGCGCTGGGCTCGCACCGGCCGCGCTGCGGTGATTTACACCGGCGGCGAGCCCGGGCCGTGCCACGCGGATAAATCCACCTCAGGCAGCAATAAACCAGCGTCGCCGCATCGGTAATCCGCAGCGCGCCCACCTCGAGGAAAAATCGAGGGGCAAGGTACTACCACGCCTGAGCCAGTAAATCCCAGTCCTGTGTCAGCAGCAGCACTGGGAGGTCTCCGGGGTGGAAATCCCCAGCAGAGCCGCGGCCGGAGGGGTGGGCACCCATGGGAGCTGCCGACAAGAGACCCAGGCGCGGGGATGGCCCCAGCACAGGGGACCCACCACGGCCACGCAGGACCAGGGACATCCCCAGACCACCCCCCGCCGCGTCCCCCCGCGATGCCCACCCACCCCGGGCAGCACCGACGTCCCCCCGCAGCGGGGCTCTATCGGCAGATTTATTTCCCTGTAAAAGCGCTTTGATCCGAAGTTATTTTTTGTTTACTAGCAGCAAGGTATTGTAAATACATCTTTGCCGATAATTACAGAGTCTGGGCGCACACCTTAATCTCCATAAAATATCAGATGCTACAATTTGCTTGATTTAATGAGATTGGAGGCTGATAAGCCGCTGAGCTAAGCTGTAAACTTGGGGGGGGAGGAGGGAAATGATTGCAAATGTGCTAAAACGCCTTCATCCTCCTCCTCCTCCTCCTGCCGCTGCCATGTGCCCAACCCAGCAGCGTGTGCCCAGCCCCGCAGCCCCCTGCCCAGCTCCCGGGGTGGGCCCGGGCTGCGCCGCAGCGGCTTCACGCAGCGATGGGCATTTAGGGCAAACGGAGCTTTTTATACCATTTACCTCATTAAAACTCCACGAGCCGAGCACGGCACCAAGGCCTCACACGTGCACACGTGCCCGCTCCCGTGCCCGCTCCCGTGCCGGCGGAGGTGCGAGGACCGGGTCCCGAGGGGGTGCGGGGTCCTGGCGGTGCTGCCCGGGGAGCTGCGCACGCAGGCACCCCGCGCTGTGCGGGGATACACGCGTGTGCAGGCGTGTGCGGGCATGTGCAGCCCTGCCTGGCACCCCGTGCTGTGCGGGGATACACGCGTGTGCAGGCGTGTGCAGGCATGTGCAGCCCTGCCTGGCACCACCGGCCACGCCAAGCGGGCTGGGGGGGCTGTGGCGGAGGGGGTCCGGCCCGCAGGGAGCTGCGCAGCCAGCAGCACGGTGGCCTCGCCATGTCCCTCCCCGGACACGGGGGTCTGCGCGTCCCCGGGTGTCCAGGGCGGGGGTCCCCCTCCCGCAGCGATGGGGGGGCCCTGCCTGGGAAGCAGGAGGCTCCTCCCGTTAACGAAAACCACCGTTTCCACAGCAACCTCACAGGCCTACAGCTGCCACCTCGCTAACGAACCTGCGCTGGTGGCGGTCCTGGGGGACGCCGAGCCCCGGCCCCCTGCCCATCACCCCGGCCTCAGGCCACGGCACCCTCTCCCCCCACCCAGCAGCCCCCAGCCCGTCTGCCCTGGCCGGTGCCTGGGCTCACCCGCAGCCGCCCTCCCTACACCGAGACCCCCAACAGATGCAGACCCCTTGTGCCAAGCGGGATGGGCCCCCCCGAGCCCCCTCCTCCCGCCCGGCCGGGTGCAAGGAGCCAGCGGTGACCTACAAACGTCAGGCTGACGGGTTAATTAATTCCCCTCTTCCTCAGGCTGTTATCAGATGGTATAAGATGTCACCTGAGACTGTTAATTGGGCTAATTATTGCAGTTTCAGATTTTAAATAATTAGTTACCGTTGTCTCCAGCCTTGCTTCCACAATTTTCTAAAAAGGTCAGGTGGCTCCCGGCTCCTGAAACCCGTGAGACGAGGCAGCGGGGCTGCGGCGGGGGCCCAGGCTCACCGAGCCCCCCACGCTGGCTGGGGACGCTGGGGACAGCACCGTCCCCACCAGTGCCACAGCGGGAACCCGCCTCGTGCTCGCACTGGAGCTGGCAGGAGAGGGACGTCCTCTGCCTCGACGGCAACAGCACGAAACCAGGAGGGAGAAGGGGAGATGGAAGCGGAGGGTGAAGGATGGGGGGCCGGGAGGAGCCCTCCCCAACCCCGTCCTCCCTCCCTACACCGACACGGTGACGCCTGCTTCAGGCCGAGCTCCCCCCGCCAGACCGAGCCCCAGCAAACCCCCCCGGGGTTCCTAATTCCTCTCTGCTCGAGGCCGGACTCCCCACGGGGACCACCTCGGCGCGATTCCCCCGTGGGGTCTCCGAGCCGCTCGGCACGGGGACACGCAACGCTGATGCGGGACGGCGGGCAGGAGCGCGGGGACATGGGCAGCACCCGCTCTGCACAGGGTCACGGCGGCCAAAGCGGTACCTGGAGCCCCCGGGGACCCCTGGGGACCCCCCAACACCCATCAGGGCATGGGCAGAGAGGCAGGCGCCCACCCGGGTGGCACACGCAGGGCACAGGGACACGCAGAGCCCACTCAGCCCCCAGCCTCACCCTCTCCAGGAACGCCATGCTTTCTCACAGCCTCATCCCCCCCCCCGCTATTAATAGCCTTCACTAGCCTCCTCGGGAGCCATTTGCATATTTGATTGCAACTCCGAGGCGGGGCAGGGCCCTTCAATCAGCCTCTCCCGCAGCCTCATTTGCATGGTTTGACATTTGGGTCTGGAGCCCCGACACCGGCCCCGCGGCGGGGGGCAGAGGCGGGGGGCAGAGTTGGGGGGCACGGCAGCGGGGGGATAGAGGCGGGGGGCAGAACTGGGGGGCAGAGGGGGTGTCACGGTGGCAGGGGGCAGAGGCGGGAGGCACGGCGGTGGGGGGCAGAGGCGGGGGGCAGAGTTGGGGGTCACGGCGGCGGGGGGCAGCGGTGGGCACAGCGTCCCCATCCCGCAGCTCTGCCCCGGCCCCCCCGCACCCTCGGGGTGCCCCGAGCAGAGCCGGCAGCAGCTCCCCGGCCTGGTCCAGACCCGGCGGGGCCCGACGGCTCCCCCCGCTCCCCGGCCCGGCTCCCGGCCCGGCCGTGGGGGGGCTGCGGGCCCGCCAGCCCCGTCCGCAGCCGCCGCACATCAAAGGCCGGGGCGGGCCGGGACGTCCCGGGGAGCGGGGGGGCCCCGAGCCCCGCAGCGCCCAGCGGCAGCCCCGGGGGGACCGGGGGGTGCGGGACACGGGGCCCCTTCCCCCGCCCGTCTGCGGGCGAGGGGCCGGTCAGCACCGCGGACAGCGCCCGCCGCCACCAGGGCCACCAGGGCCACCAGGGCCACCATGGGCACCACGGCCACCATGGGCACCAGGGCCACCATGGGCACCACGGGCACTGCACCCACCATGGCCACCACGGCCACCATGGCCACCGCAGCCACCATGGGCACCATGGGCACTGCACCCACCATGGCCACCACGGCCACCATGGCCACCACAGCCACCATGGGCACCATGGGCACCAGGGCCACCATGGGCACCATGGGCATCATGGGCACCACGGGCACTGCAGCCACGATGGCCGGCAACCACGGCCACCATCACCACCATCGCCACCACGGGCACCATGGCCACCATGGGCACTGCAGCCACAACAGCCACCACAGGCACCAGGGCCACCACAGGCACTGCACCCACCATGCCCATCAAGGCCACCACGGCCACCATGGGCACTGCACCCACCATGGCCACCATGGGCACCACAGCCACTGCAGCCACCATGGGCAACACAGCCATCACAGCCACCACAGCCACCATGGCCACCACTGTCACTGCAGACAGCAGCCCCGCCACCAGCCCCTCTCGCAGCCCCAGGCCAGGGACGCGCCAGGCGGCGGCAGGAGGAGCCGGGCGGCTCCAGGGCCTGGAGCAGACACGGCCGGGAGCAGTGTCCCGGGACGCCCTTGCTTCCCCCGGGCTCTTGGCATCGCTTGGCAGGGAAAAAACAACTCAGGGTGGGGTGGGGCGTGGGATCGAGCCGGAGGGGGATGGGGAACCAGGAGAGCGCTCTGCTACTTCCCTCCCCCCTGCCTCAGTTTCCCCTCCAAGAAAGCACGCCGGAGAACAGAGGTTCGCCTGACGGAGAGGTGAGGTGGCGGGGGAACACCATGGAGAGGCACGGAGGGACCCGACGGCCACGCGACTGTGCCGAGGAGCCACCCGCAGACGGGCAGGGCTCGAGGCGCAGATGTCGGCGCCGGCCGTGCCGCTCGCTGGCAGCGAGGCCGTCTGGCAGGCAGGCGGCCCAGGGCTCCCCGGCTGCACCCAGGGCCCAACAGAGGACACCGGGAGGGGACCCCCGCCCCGCACACAGCGAGGTGCGGACCCCGCTCCCCACACTGCCGGGACACGCTCGCCCCGGCCGCCCTGGGACGCTGCTCCACGCTCTGGAACGCAACGGGCAGGGAAACGGACCCCCGCCCCACAGGGGGCTCGGGCAAGGCCCGCACGTCCCCCCTGCCCTGAGCACGCAGCAAAGCCCCCCCCCCAGCCCGCTCCCTCCTCGCCCCCGCCGCCGGCCGTGGCCCCCAGCACTGCCCAGCTCGGGGACAGCCGGCACAGCGCAGTGCGGCCCAGTGCAGGGCTGGGCCGGGAGCAGCGGGGGTCTCACCTCCCCCATCCTGAGCACACGCCCGCTCTGAGACCACCGTCCCCAGGGCTGAGACCACCGCGTCCCCAGGGCTGAGACCACTGCATCCCCAAGGGTGAGCACATCGTGTCCCCAGGGCTGAAACCACCATGTCCCCAAGGGTGAGCACATCGTGTCCCCAGGGCTGAGACCACCACGTCTCCAAGGGTGAGCACATCGTGTCCCCCAGAGCTGAGACCACCACGTCCCCAAAGCTGATACCACCGCATCCCCAGAGCTGAGACCACCGTGTCCCCAGGGCTGAGACCACCGTGTTCCCAAAGCTGAGCACAGCGTGTCCCCAGGGCTGAGACCACCACATCCCCAAGAGTGAGCTCAGCTCAGGCACAGCCCAGGCTGCGACCCCCAGTGCACGCAGCCCCCAGCCCCGGCCCAGCGCAGGGCTGCGGGGACAGGGGGGGAGAGACCCCGGGGCCGGGGGCTGCCCCCCGCCCGGCCGGGCGAGCTCCAGGGCTGCGCTGGGCGAGGGCTGGCCGGGAGCCCCCCGCTGCACGCCGCGACGAGGAGGGGGCTGCGGGGAGGGGAACCCGGCCACGCAGGGGTTAGGAGCGGGGGGGGGGGGGCTGCGCGGGGGGCTCCCGCTCGGCCTGGGCTGGGGGTGGTCTCGGCTTCCCCCCCCCCCCCCGCTGCGCATCCGGGCACAAAGCGGAGCTCTCTCGGGAGAGGGGCTCTGCCAAGCGGGGACCCCCTCCCCCCGCACCCCTCCGCACCCCCCCCGACCCACTCACCCTGCCGCCAGCCGCGGGGTTGCGGGGCCGGGCGGGGCGGGGCGCGGCGCCGGGGCTCTCTCCGCTCCGGGTCCCCCGGGTCACGGCCACGCGTGGCGGCGGCGGCCACGCTCCCCGCGCGCTCGGGGACACACCCGCGCGCGCTCCCCGGCGCGCTCCGCCCGCCCCCGCGCGCAAGCCCCGCACCCCACGGCACGGGGCTGCCCACGCCCGCAGCGCCCACGCGCGGGCGGACGCACGGCCCTGCAAACGCCCCCCACCCCCCCGCACACCCACCCCGCGGCGGCCCCCACCCCCCCCGCCTCTCTGCACCCCGCACGCAGCCCCCCCCCCGCACGCCCACCGGCACCCGCCGCGGGGCCCTCCCCGCTCCCCCCACTCCGGGGGTCCCGGGGGTCCCGGGGCAGACGCGTGTCGTGACGTGAAGCACCGTGACCGTCCCTGGGCCCGGCTGCGTGGCCGGCACCGGCTCGGGGTGCTCCAACCCCCCCGGGGGCTCGCCCCGACGCGCTGGCTGGGGACACCCACCCAGCCACCCCGCACCGCCACGGTGGGGACAGCCACATCCCAGTATCCCCAGTAACAACCAGTTCACCAACCCCCAAACCCAAGAGCCTGGGGGTCCCACCACAGCCCCTCGGGGACACGGGGGCTCGCCCCGACCCGCTGGCTGGGGACACCCACCCAGCCACCCCGCACCGCCACGGTGGCGACAGCCACATCCCAGTACCCCCAGTAACAACCAGTTCACCAACCCCCAAACCCAAGAGCCTGGGGGTCCTGCCACAGCCCCTCAGGGAGACGGGGGCTGCCCCGGAGCCAAGGCGGTGGCGCAGGCGATGGGACCCCGGCCGGTCGCCCGCCGGGCACGCTGCCGGCATTCGGCACCTCCAGCTTCCGCAGCCCTCGCGCGCCGAGGCGGCACCCGCAGACGCCCACGGACAGGCTGTTCTCCCGCTCCGCTCTGCCCACCAGAAACTCCAGCCAATTCCCGGCCCAAACGGCTCCCGGCCGCGCCGGGGGAGAGGGCCGGGCAGGCAGCGGGGTCCCACCACCGCCCGCAGCCGCCGGCTGAAGGCCGCGCAGACCCTCGGCGCGACGCCCAGCGCTGGCAGCCGCGCCGCAAACAGCTGCTCTTGCAGCGGCGTCGCGATTCACAGGCTACGAACTGGGGCTCGGCAGCGCTGGGTGACGTTTCCGTCCCCTGGCTTCGCTCAGAGCCACAACTCGCGGCCGGCGAGCGCCGGGTGCCAGGAAAGGAGCCAAACCCCGCACCGCAGCGGCCGCGGCGGAGCTGTGCCAGGACGGGTGCGCGGGGCACGGTGCCCGGCTCCCGCCCCGGCCCCGTGGGAGCGACGCGGAACGGGTCCCAGAACGGCGGCGGCGGCACGGCACCGGCGGCACAGCACCGCAGCCCCGGCACCCGCCGGCTCCGGGTTGCGGGGTCTGAGCCCCCCACTCGGGCAGCAGCAGCCAAAGCCTCCTGTGACGGCAGCCGAGAGAAATCCGGATTCAGCAGCTGATCAGAAACCACGTCATGGCTCCTGCCCAAGCCGGTGCTCGGGGAGGAGTGAGCTTCGCGGGGAGGGGGGGGGACACGGCGTGGATAATTTAATGAGGATGGAGGGCAGGGGGTGGAGGCGCAGGCACGGGACCTGCGGGAGCACAGCTGCTCACGGGAGGGGGACACCGGGCGCCCGCAGCACCCCCGGCCCCGAGGAAACGGGGGAAGTAGGGATTCGTTCTGCTTCGTCTGATGGGCCCTTGCTCTGCTGCCACGTGCTGCCGGCGTGCCCACGGCTCGCACAGCTCCTGTGCCCACGGCGGCCACGTCCCCTCGGTCCCTCTGCGCCCGACGCCGTACGGGCCCGGGGAGCTGGGCAGGGCAGGGGGAGCAGAAGGGGCTCGATCCTGCCCGGTGGAGGGGAGCCAACACGGGGTGCTGCCCTCTCCATCACCCCGGGGTGCCCGCCGCCCCGTGCTGCTGCTCGCAGGGGGACCGGGCGTCACGGGGCCATCAAGATGGGCGCAATCCGGAGGGCACGGAGCACTTCGACAGCGCAGGCTGCACCCCCAGCTCTCGGGGCCGGCAGAGCCCCGAGGCCACGCTGACGGGCACCACACAGGCTCGGTGGCACCGGGCACTGCCCTGCACGTCCCTGTCCCCTCGCTGGGACCCGCCGTGCCCCGCCATGCGGTGACGTCCTCCCCCCGTGAGGAAGGCAGGCAGCCACCCCCACGCACCCCATGGCCGGGATGTCCCCCGGGACACATCCAGCCGCGCGGCCCCGGCCCCCGGCCCTCCCCGCGCGTCCCCCCGCTGCCGGCACGTCTCGCCTGCTATTCTTAGCTCCCCGGCTCTGCGCTCTCCCGGCGATGGCACCGTATCTTACTATCACTGCTGGCTGCCAACGTCTCGAAGCAGGCAGCCAGGATCGTGGCGAGGCTTCCACACCCCTGGTGACCCGTCGTTCGGTCCCTGCCGGGCTCTGGTCTTCAACAGGCTATTTCGGGAAATCCAACGTGATGGGCAGAAGGAGCACAAGCCACGCATCCAGCTCCTGAGCCGGATCCAGGCTCCTCACGTCGCCGCTCAGATCCAGATTTTCACTTCGCCCATCACGGCCAGAAGGGCCAAGAGTCACCTTTGGCTCCAGATCCAAATTTCTGGCTGGGTGGGATCCAGGGTTTCGGCTCAGCTCGTCAGAGAGGCGCAAGCGCCTGCAAAACCTGGATCTGGAGCCCCAGCGCCAGCCCCGGCCGCGGCGCCTGGGCTCGAGACCCCAGCGCGGGGCCGGATCCTGCCCTCGCGGGTGGGCAGAGCCGTGGAGACGCACGCAGCGGTGCGGCCGCCAGCCTCGGGGCTCCGCACGGGCGCCGTGTCCCGCGGCTCTGCATCCCGCAGCTCTGTCCCCACCGAGCTCACAACGGCGAGGGTGCGGGAAGGGACCCCTCGGGGACCCCCAGTCACCCTCCGCTCCCGGCTGCGGGGGGCCCGGCCCGCAGGAGGGCTGGGTGCTGCCCCTCCAGCCCACCCTGCCATCCCCATCCCGCATGGGACGAGCCCTGGCGCTCAGGAGGGAGATCTGGGCGCCGAGGGCTCAGCACCAGCTTGCCCAGGCTGGACTGGGGACACCGCGGTGGTGTCACCCCGTTCCCCCGCAGCAGGGATGCCCGGAGCCCGGGCTCGGTGGGGTGACAACACCCACGGCTGCCCCAGACGTAGCCCACGCCTGCGCCGCCCCGCAGCCGGGAGGGACCCCTCCCGCTCCGACGCTCCGCGGTCACCTCGATGGCTGCTCTTTCCCTCTCGGACCTGCCGGTGCCAGAACAACGCTGCGAGAGGGCCAGCGTGCCACCTCCCAGCCTCCCGCGTGTGGCCGTGCCCGTCCCCCTGCTCCGTCCCCCGGCAGACGGGGTCCCCGAGGGCTGGGCACCGCGGACGAGTGCGGGAGGACACTGGGAGCACGAGGGCGAGGAATCGAGATAGACTGGAGATGACATCCATTTCCTAAAGCTGAATCTGCATTGCTGGCCAGATCCTGCCCCGATTTACACCACGCGAGGCCTCCTGCTCCCAGCCCGGGCTCCCACGGGGCAGCTGGCGCCCAGCAGCCCGGCTCTGTCCCCTCCCGCCCGCCCGGGGAGCAGGCAGGGACCCGCTGCGGGCAGCGCTGCCCCGCGCCCCGCCAGCGAGGTGACGTGCGGGGCTGGGTGTCACGGGATGGATGGATGGAGACCAGCGGTCCCAGCGCCAACTTGCTCTGCGGGTTTGGCACGGGCTGGAGGGACCCGGCTGGCTCCCCCGACCCACCCCGGCCGTCCGGGGGGAGGAGGGTGACGAGAGGAGAGGGGCACCCAGACCCGGGCCCCCCAAAAGCTCCCCTTGCCACGGAGCCGGGATGCGCGGTGAGGGTCGCCGCTCGGCTCCCGCTCTGTGCCAGCTCCCAGCACCCGCCGGCAGCCCCGCACCCGCACCGGCGCGGCCGGGACACGGCTCCCGCACCCAGCACCAGCCTAGCACCAACCCTGGGGGCCTCGCAGCCCCCCAGGCCGGCGAGACGGGAGACCACCGGGCTGGGGAGAGGTCTCCCGGGCCTGCCCATCGCTGGCCCCAGCATGGCTGGTGCGGGGGGAGGCTGGAGGGGCTGCGAGCCCCCTCCCCAACGCCTGGCGCACCGGGGGATGGGGGGTGCCCGCGCCCCTGCTCCCACTCCCACGGGGGGATCCCGACCAGCCGCTCCCCGCGGTGCCGCTGCGATGCCCCCAGCCATCCTCCCACCCCCCCGACCCCCCCCAGCCCCCCGCCCGGCGGCGACGGATCGGTCCCCGGGGGACACGGCCCGTCCCGCACGGCCCCGCGCATCCCCCCGGGGACAGCCCCCCCCGCCCCAGGCACTCCGCATCCCCCGGCCCCGCAGCCCCCCGCCCGCCCGGGCACCCCGCAGCCCCCGGCCCGCAGCCCCCCGCCCGCCCGGCGATGCCCCGGTCCCGGTGGGGGCCCCCGCAGCCCCCCGCCCCGCCGCTCTTACCCCGCTCCCGCCGCCTACATCCTGCGGGCGCTGGCGGGGGGCTCCCCGCGGCCCGGCCCGGCGGCAGCATGCGAGTGGCGGCCCCGCACTGCAGCGCGGGTGGGCGCGGGTGGGCGCGGGGCGGGGGCGCAGCCAAGACGCGGCGGTGGATTTTCCCCGGGAGTCAGAGCGGGAGGAGGAGGAGGAGGAGGAGGAGGCGGCTCAAGATGGCTCCGGCGCGGCTCTGCCCCCGCCTCCCGCCGCCGAGCGACCCCCGGACCCCTCCGACCCCCCCCCAGCCTGGGGCCGGGGGGCTGCCGCCAGCGGGACGCGCAGCGGGGGGTCTGCCCCGCGGTGCTGGGGGGGGGGTGGGGTGGGGGGGGGGGGTGGGGGGGGGGCACCCACCCGTGGGCATCCCCCTGGGACACCCCGGGACGCGTCACCCCCCCAGACCCCCATCACCCCGCTGCCGGGTACCGGGAGAGCCCCCGCGCACGGTGCAGCCCCCCCGGGGGCCCAGCCCCCCCCGCAGACCGGGGCCGACCGAGCCCCTCGCACCGCGCCGAGCAATTTGCTGTAATAATAATAATAATAATAATAATAATAATGACGGGTGTGCAGGTGACAGTGCAGCGGAGCAGTGACCTGGTGGACGCCTCGCTGGGCGCGGTGGCGGGAGCCACAGCACGGCCCGAAGCCACCCGCTGCGTGGGAGCCCCTGCCCCGAGCACGGGGGGCACAGAATCACAGAATCCCAGCATTGGGGGGGTTGGCAGGGCCCTCTGTGGGTCCCCCAGCCCAACACCCTGCCCAAGCAGGGTCACCCAGAGCAGGCTGCACAGCACCGCGGCCAGGCGGGGCTGGAATATCTCCAGAGAAGGAGACTCCACAGCCTCCCTGGGCAGCCTGGGCCAGGGCTCCGTCACCCTCAGAGGGAAGAAGTTCTTCCTCGGGTTCAGCTGGAGCTTCCTCTGCTCCAGTTTGTGCCCGTTGCCCCTTGTCCTGGCGCTGGGCACCACTGGAAAGAGTCTGGCCCCGTCCTCCTGACCCCCACCCTGCAGATATTTGTAGGCATTTCTAAGGTCCCCTCTCAGCCTTCTCTTCTCCAGGATGAACAAGGCCCCATCTGCAGTGCTGCGTCCGGTTCTGGGCTCCCCAGTTCAAGAAAGATGAGGAGCTACTGGAGAGAGTCCAGCGGAGGGCTATGAGGATGAGGAGGGGACTGGAGCATCTCTCCTACGAGGAGAAGCTGAGGGAGCTGGGCTTGTTCAGCCTGGAGAAGAGAAGGCTGAGAGGGGACCTTAGAAATGCCTCTAAATATCTGCAGGGTGGGGGTCAGGAGGACGGGGCCAGACTCTTTCCAGTGGTGCCCAGCGACAGGGCAAGGGGCAACGGGCACAAACGGAAGCAGAGGAAGCTCCAGCTGAACCCGAGGAAGAACTTCTTCCCTCTGAGGGTGGCGGAGCCCTGGCCCAGGCTGCCCAGAGGGGCTGTGGAGTCTCCTTCTCTGGAGATATTCCAGCCCCGCCTGGCCGCGGTGCTGTGCCCCCTGCTCTGGGTGACCCTGCTTGGGCAGGGTGTTGGGCTGGGGGACCCACAGAGGGCCCTGCCAACCCCTGCCATGCTGGGATTCTGCGATTCCTCCCCAGGCACTGGGGAGCTGGAGCGTGCCAGAGAGCAGCCCTGTGCCAGGGGCAAGACCCCTGGTCGAGGGCCACTGAGGCACCCCCAATCCCCCAGCCCGCGGCCCCCGTGTGTCCCGGAGCCCGTGTGGCTGCGCAGTGCCCGCTGCCGTGGTCCGTGCCACGCCGGGGAGCGGAGCTGCGGCGGCAGCAGGAACCAGCCAGGGCTGGGAGAACGCCATCTGCCACCCACGCAGCCGCCCACGGCCCCGCCACGCGCCGGGGCTCACCGCCAAGGCGGGCGCGGGGCTGGGGGCTGCGCTGCGCCCACCATGGCCACCCACCCGTGGGCAGGGTGGGGGACGGGGCGCGGGGAGCAGGGAGCAGGGCTCGGCAGTCCCTGGGGCAGGGTCCTGCCGCACGAGCCGGGCTGAGCTGCGGCTGGGAATGGGGGGCCATGGATGGGGATGGGGGCATGGCTGGGGGGCTGCAGCTAGGGATGGGGGGCTTGGATAGGGATGGGGAGCTGTGGCTGGGGATGGGGGCCATGGGTGGGTGGCCGTGGCTGGGGATGGGGAGCCATGGCTGGGGGGGCCATGGCTGTGGCTGGAGGTCCATGGCTGGGGGGTGGTGACTGGGGGGCCATGGTAGGGGGGCTGTGGCTGTGGGTGGGGGCCCGTGGGTGGGGATGGGGTTCCATGGCTGTGGCTGGGGTTCCTTGGCTGGGGGTCCATGGCTGTGGCTGGGGGGCCGTGGCTGGGGGCCGGGGGCTGCCCCACACCAGGCCCTGCCCCACGGCACAGGAGCAGCCAGTGCTGCTCACCGCGTGGCGCAGGCGCCCGCCAGCAACGAGACCGGGGCAGCCTTTGGCTCATCCGGTTTTAATCCCAGCCGAGGGCAGGCGGGATGTGGGTCCGGGCTCGGGCCCGCTGCAGGAGAGACCCCCACCCCCCCCCCCACCCCGAGCAGCCCGGCTCACGCCACGAGGGCACGGGAACACGCAGAGGGGATCTCGGGGGGTCCACAAAGCCAGCGCTCCCCCCACGCTGCTCCCCATCCATAGCCTGGCACCGGGGACCCCATCCCACTGGGACCACGGCGCTGGGGCAGCCGGGGGGGCAGGACCCCAGCGCCCGCCCAGCTACGAGGAAGCGCAGGAGGCCACGCGGACGCTGGGCGCGGTGGGCGCTGGGGGGGAGCGCGGGAGGCACCGGCCGGCCTTGCGCAGGGTCCGTCGCAGGTCGGCGCGGAAGCGCCGGAGGGAGAAGCAGTAGACGAGGGGGTCGAGGCAGCTGTTGAGGCTGAGCAGGGCCACGCTCAGCGCGTGCAGCACGTCCAGGGCGGCCGGGGGCCCGCAGAGCGGCGCGGGGGGCCGGCTGCCCACCCAGGGGGCCAGCGTGAGGTGGTACGGGGCCACGCAGACCACGAAGACCAGCAGCATCCCCAGCACCATGGCGCGCGCCTGCTGCCGGTGGGAGCCCGGCGAGGCGGCAGCGGGCGCCGAGAGCGCTCGGGCGATGGAGGCGTAGCTGCCCAGCACCACCAGCAGGGCGGCGGCAAAGAAGCCCACCATGGCGTAGGCGTACAGGCGCTGCCGGCCGTGCTGCTCGAAGCAGGCGGTGGTCCCGGCACGGGCGGGGAAGCTCTGCCGGGCGGCCAGGGTGGGCACGGCGCAGCCCAGCCCCAGCAGCCAGGCCGCGGCGCAGGTCAGCACGGCCGCCCGTCGCCCCGCCAGCGGCCGCTCCCGCCGCGCCGCCCGCACCGCGCGGCACCGGTTGAAGCTGATGAGCGCCATGAAGGTGACGGCGCTGTAGGTCGCCAGGTAGTAGGCAGCCCCGGCCAGGCGGCAGGCGGCCTCCGACAGCCCCCAGTCCCCCCCGGCCAGGTAGTAGGGGATCCAGAGGGGCAGGGTGAGGTTGAAGAGGATGTCGGCCAGTGTGAGGTTGATGAGGTAGATGCGGATGGCCTTCCTCACCTTGCCGCTCTGCAGGAAGACCAGCAAGGCCACCAGGTTGCCCGGCAGCCCCACGCACAGCACCAGGCAGTAGACGGCGGGGACCAGCACGAACTGCACCGGGTCGCTGGGCACGCACTCGCCAGGGTGCCCCGGCGCCGAGCCGTTCATCCCGGGCTCCTGCGAAGACGAGGGGACGGTCAGCAGCCCTTGGGGACAGGGAAGGGACGTCAGCCCGGACCATACGACCCCTCCGGCTGGCAGCTGCCAGGCACCGGCGGCAGAGCCCCGCGGCCGGGATGCCATCGTCTGCCAGAGGGGCTCAGCCTCCCAACGGCTCCTTGCCAGAGACGAGGGGCTGCGGGACCCCCTCCCAGCCTAGCCCTGGCCATGTCCCCCCCACACCAGGAGGGACCCCCGAGGCCACCGCCGGCCGCCCAGCCAAGGGTCCCCGGGAGCAGCAGCCGCAGCTGCGCCGAGGGGCAGAGCCATGGCCGGAGGTGCTGCACCGGCTCTGGGGGGCTGAACACCTCCCACCAGCCCAGTCCGGATGGGACCACCCGGCCCCATCCCGCTCCTAGCACCCCAAATCCACCCCCCAGAGCCCAACCACGGGGCAGTCACCCAGCAGCTCAGCGTGCACCGGAGGGGAGAGAGGTGGGGGTACGAGCATGGGGCTGGCAGCCCCCCGTGTCCCCCAGCCCTGCACAGGGCAGGTTTCACACAGTCACAGAATGGTAGGGGTTGGAAGGGACCTCTGTGGGTCATCTAGTCCCACCTAACTAGTCCTCTAGTTTGCCACCCCACTGCCTGCCAGTCCCCGGCCGTAGCAAACCAGGCAGTGCCGCAGCCGCTGTATGTATGTCACCTCCCGTCATCGCCTGCCCACCCCTCACCAGCAGCACCCAGTCACCCAGCGGGTGTTCTCCACCACGGCAGGGCCGGATTCGGCACACGCAGCACCCAACACCGCGCCCAGGCACGGAGGGCACGAGCTGCCGAGCTAGGGGAGGGATTCAGGGCTCATCCCGGTGGGCTTCGCTTCTTCTGTGGAGCCAGGGCAGACCCCCAAGGACCCCCCAGCTCTTGTATCAGTCCCCCATTCCCTCCCCCACCCATGGCATGGCGGATGCTCCATCTCTCCCACACCCAGCCAGTTACTCACCCCAAGCTGGACTGGTTGCGTCCCCTCCGGCTGCTCCTCGCCGTCTGGTCCAGCCGGGAGGGGAATGGGCTTTAAGTGCTGGGGGGAGGCAGGGGCTGCCTGATCCCCCCCCCCCCTTCTCCTCCCCGTCCCAAGCCCCCACTGCCTGCGGGATGGCAGCTGGAGGGGGGAAAGCACCTGCGTGTGTATGTAACGGGGGATTCCGCGCTGGAGCCACGCTAAGACCCCCCGCGCCGGCTGACGGGGTTGGGGGCACGCAGGGGGGGCTGGCCGCGCCGGTACCGGCGCGGCCAGCCCCCCCCTGCGTGCCCCCAACCCCGTCTAGGACCATTTCCCAGAGCCCTTTTCCCACCCACGCTGGGGGCAAGTTTGACCCTGAAAGGGATCAAAGCAGGAATCTGCCCCCTCCCAGCTCTTGCTGGTTTTGTTGGCTTCAAAGCTGGATTTTTTGCGGGGGGGGAGAGCAGCCCAGCCCCCCCCAGAAAGCTCTGTCAGCATCCGACTGCCGTGCAGTTTGTGGGTGTTCCCTTGGGACACCAAAGGTGCCACCCCAAGCTGGTTCAGGTCCCGCTGGGGGTGCGGGGGTGTTGTACCCCCTCTGCTCAGCCCAAGATGGCCAGTCTACCCCCCCCCCCCCCGCTATCCCAGCTGCCTTGCTGGGAGACACACCGGGTTCCAGCGCGATCTTGGGGTTCACCCCACGCGGGCGGCGTTGGCCGTGGCCATCCGGGGTGGCCAAGGGGTCTCTGTGGGAGCAAGGTCCCCAAAAACCACGTTGCCTGCCCGGGTGCGGGGTTTGGGGGGGGTCACATCGCTGGGTGGCTCCGGGGGGCTCCTGTCCCAGCGGGCTCTCCCCACCGGCTGTCTGTCTCTGTGCCAGCTGCCACCGGCTCCTGCCTGTCCCCGGGTCTCGTCCCCAGGCACCGCTCTGGCGGATCGGGGTCTCCAGCCCCGCGACATCGCCTCAGCCCCTGCGGCTCCGTATGGGGGGGAGGCAGAAATAAACCGGGGGGAGGCAAAAGGTGAAAAACAAGAGGCTTTATTCCAAAACACGAAAGCTCCCGGGAGAGCAGAGCCAGCCCCGGCGCGGCCAAACGCCGGGAAGAGCCAGACACCTCGCACGAGTTCAGCAACGAAGCTGCCGGAGCGGCGGCGGTGCCACGGCCACCGTCCCCCAGCACCGGTCCGGATGCCACCGCGCGGGGACAACCAGCACCGGGGTCTGCGGGAGAGGACACACGGCGCAGCAGCGGGAAGTTACCCCGAAAGCACCGTACGGGCGCTGCTCCCCGCCGTCCATCCTCCGCCCTCCGGTCAGTCGAGCTTGGCCTTGGCGGGGGCCGCGTGCCCGCGGACGTTGAGCAGCAGCAGGAGCCCGAGGCAGAGCGTGGCCGGGGCGCAGGTGGCCAGCGGCTCGCGCAGCACCAGCAGCGTGTAGATGGCCCCTGGGCAAGGAGCGGAGCGTGGCAGCCGGGGGTCCCCACCCGAGGGGCCCCCCCCGAGACCCCGCGCGGGGCGGCGGGCGCCCGCTGGCTCTCACCGATCATGACGACGCTGAGGACGAAGTTGCTGATCTCCTGCAGGAGCTGGGGCCCGACGGCCAGCAGCAGCCCGGCCACCGCCTCCACCCAGCCCACGGCCGCCAGGAACCCGCCCGGCTCCAGCGCCAGGCCCAGCGGCTGCAGCGGGAAGACCTCGGCGAAGCGGACGAACTGCGACTGCTGCCGAGGGCGCGGGGCAGCCCTGAGCCCGGGCTGCGGGGTACAGCTCCTCCAGGGGGGGTCTGCTCTGCTCAGCCCCGCACCCCCAGGGCCTCAGCCCTGCACCCCAAAGGGCTCAGCCCTGTGCCCCAGCCTGCTCAGCCCCCGCAATGGCTCAGCCCCATGCCCAGCACCCCAACTTAGCACCCCAAACCCACTCAGACCCCCAAGGGCTCAGCCCCATGCCAAGCACCCCAACTTACTCAGCATCCCAACCTGTCAGCCCCCCCCCCCCGAGGGCTCAGGCCCCTGCCCAGCACCCCAACTTATTCTGCACCCCAGCTTGCTCATCCCCCAAGGGCTCAGCCCCCCCCGAGGGCTCAGCCCCATGCCCAGCACCCCAACTTCCTCCACACCCCAGCTTGCTCATCCCCCAAGGGCTCAGCCCTGCACCCCAACCTCCTCAGCCCCCCGAGGGCTCAGCCCCATGCCCAGCACCCCAACCCACTCAGCCCCCCCAAAGGGCTCAGCCCCCCGCCCAGTCCCCCAGCTTGCTCGTCCCGCCAGGGCTCAGCTCCGTACCCCAACCCACTCAGCCCCCCTCGAGGGCTCAACCCCCCAAGAGCTCACGCCTATGCCCAGCACCCCAAATTACTCCGCACCCCAACTTACTCAGCACCCCAACCCGCTCAGCCCCCCCCGAGGGCTCAGCCCCCGCCCAGCACCCCAGCTTGCTCGTCCCCCCAGGGCTCAGCCCCGCACCCCAAGCCGCGCGGCCCCCCCCAGGCTCAGCCCCGCGCCCCGGGGCTCCCCCCCGCCCCCCCAGCTCACCAGGTCCCGGTGCAGCTCGGCCGAGAGCCGGTCCGAGAGCTTGGCGGCTCCCGCCAGCAGGAAGAAGAGCCCGAGCAGGACGCGCAGGGCGGTGAAGGCGGCCGCCATGGCGGGGGGCGGGGCCGGCTCAGCCCGGCGGGGGCAGGCAGGGGCGGGGCCCTGGCCGGGGGGGGGCTCCGATGGGCCGTGTCCCGTCCCCCCCCCCCCCCCCCCCCCGGGGCTGTGACCCCCCCGCCAGCGCCCAGTGAAGGGCAGCGAGACCCCCCAGACCCCGCAGCTGGGGGTGGGCGGAGCGCCGCACCAGCCCCCGCAGCCCCGGGGCGGGCAGCCAGGCCGGTACCGGTGCCGCCGCACCGGGAAGGCCCCGGGGGGGGGGGATGTGTGTGTGCGCTCCCCGCGCTTGCGTCACCGCCTGCGTCACCACCGCTGGCGCCGAGGCTCCCGAGAACGGCGAGTCCCGGGGCGCGAAGCCCGCCATCTCCCGCACCGGCAGCGAGCGGCGGGGCCCCGAGCAGCCCCCGGCCGCTCCCGAGCCTGCGGGCCCCCGCTCCGCGGCTGGGCCCGGTCCCCCCCGCCCGCCCCCCGCCTCCGGTTTTTAATTATGAAATATCTGCGAGGAGGCGGTGGGCTGTGCCAGCCGGAGGCCGGTACCCTAGGGGCGAGGTGCGCAGCTCCGCGCCGCTACCCCCCGCACCCGGAGTGCGGGAGGAGGCGGGGGTGGGCGCTGGGATCGCCTTCAGGCAGGAACAGCAGAATGGAAATCGGGACAAGTTACTGGGGAGTAACAGTGCGAGGAGGAAGAGGCTGCGGGAGCCTGCGGGAGCGGCAGCGAAACCCAGCCCCCCGCAGCGCGGCTGCTGAGCAACCCCGACAGCTCTGCTCTCGGGAGCCTTCCAGGATCCGGACAGTAACATCGTGATGTCAAAGCAAAGAGCGCAATACCGCAGCCTGTCCTCTACCCGACCGCAAGCCCCTCCTGCCCCGCCGCGGGTGCCTGCCGGGCCCTTCCTGCTGCCCCAGCCCCGAGCAGCTGCTCCCACCGTGCCAGCCCAGCCCCGGGGCTGCTCAGCTCCCCGAACCCTACAGAACACGGACTCGGCCCCCGCAACGCAGCTCCAGCAGCGAACTCTGCCCTGGTAGCGAAAGCTTCCCCCATTTAGGAGAACACAAGCCAGGGCTGGCTGGGGTTTCAAGCACAGGCGAGCTGTGTTCCAGCCAGGCACTAACCCTGCGCCCCTGGCCCCCCAGACACGTCTCAACAATCTCACACGCCTGCCACATTAAGCCCAATCTATTTTCATCTTTCTAGTCTGGCACGGCAACTCCCAGCCCAATGCTGACGCCTCTCCCTGCCGCTGCAGGGGAAAACCTTGCTGCAACGCAGCTCCACGCAGACAGCCTACTGCTGGCGTATTAACACATGAACTACTGGATTTTTGAACAAAGGACCATATGTAATAACTGACAGCATGAACTACGTACGCACACAGTGCAGCTGTCCAAGGAATCAAATGAAGCAATACGAACACGGTAATTTGTGCTGCAAGAGCTAAACCCAGCACTTCTCTGGCTTCCAAAGAACTAACTTCGGCCTTTCAGGCTGAATTACTACAGTCATCACCAAGATGACCGGGCACGCGTAACTACAGCAGCACACAGGGCTCGAGACGGAGAAGGAATGGGTGAAACTTGAGAAATACCTCAGGCGCCTTAGGCAGAAGTGTAATTTAAAAACTCTAAGCTCATCATTTAGCCAAAGCGCCTACGGCTGCACACCGGTCAGGAGCACAGCCAGCCTGAAGTGGAGCGTTTTGACTGCCAGAGGAAGCCCACGGCACCATCCCAGCAGGAAAAAATGCCACACTCGGTCTGACAGGCTTTGATCAGCTGTGAGTGGTTCCCTTTCATGCGCTTGCTGCAGCACAGCGCAGGATCCAAGGACCCAAGCCCTTCTCGCTCCAGCACGTTCTGTGCCCGCTTCTACAGCCCCATCTGCGGCAGCGTTTCTCAAATTCGTCCACACCGCGTTACGCTGAACAAGCTGCTTACTCACTGAACACACTCTGGAATAAAACAGAAGTCATTTATAAAAAAAAGCATTTTATTTTTAAAAACTCTATGTTCCTGGCTTCTCTTCACTGCATTCAGACTTCCATCTTCTTCTGCAAGTGCAAAGCACACCATTAGTAACACCACTAAAAACACCAGCAGAACCACACAGAATGACATGGCAAGGCAACGAGTGCACCACAACCGGCCCAGCACCTGCCAAATGTTCTCTAGGACCCCGAGTTCACACACCAGCCTTGAGAGTGAATGAACAGCATTCACCTTTTCATCTACTTCATCGATTTCACACATCTGAAATGGCTTTGTGTTTTACTACCCTGGAAACAAGAGCAGCAGTGACAAATCACACACGATCCAACAGGAGTTCACCAACTGAATCTCACCAGCTTCACGTCTTACAGGTTCAGCTGTGGCGTATCCAAGCTGTTACTTACCCATCACTCCTGAGTTAAGGTACTTTGCATGTTGCTCCTCACACAAGACTTTAAATATCTGAGGTTCCCCCTTGTACTTTAAGTATTAAATTAGAGCGAAAATTTCATTAATTCCAGCTCTGCAAGTTAGTTTACTTCCCTAAATCACTATCTGCTTGTACTCTTGTAGATGCTAATTTCGATTCCAGGGTATTTTGAAATTTCATTGAAGTATTAAAGAAAAGTAGCTTTTGAACAACTTTTAATCAGATGAACATTTGAGAAGCAGCTGCTCTACTGGTCCCTTCTTCCCTTGGTGCCAGCCACCCACCCCAGTCACTGGAGCCTGGAGGCAGAACTGGTTATCTGTTCGACCACCCACAGCACTCAGAGGACAGAGTTTATCTGACACTGCAGGACTGAAAAGCCTCAAACAATGGTTATAGCTTGGCTCTACAAAAGAAAGCTTCAGAAATTTTATATAAAATTGAGATTAGTCAAGAGCAGATTTCAGGCAGGAACTACATAATACATCGCCACAGGGTGACGGGTTACCGAGCCCTCGCAGCAGTATGAGGACACCAACTACTCACCTGCTCACTTGTTATCTTGGCCCCTCCACAGATCGCTGGGCATCGTGCTGGATGTGCTCATGCTCGGCTCCCGAGCTGGAAAAACATTCCAAAGTTACACTCACAGCGATTTTGTAATCCCTTGTACAAGCCCACGCCTAGAAAGGTATTTTTAACCACTGCTGTCAAGACATCAAGCCCAGATGGAGCCTGGGTACTTCACCCCACAGCTTGGCAGCAGGTACTAAGTTCTACCCTACACACTTCACGTACTCACTTGTACGGATTTCTCAATATTCACCAACTCGAAGTTACTCAGTTATCAAACGTCCAAAAGCCTTCATTATTTCACTCATTCAGAACAAGATCAGAAGTTATCCTTACTTCCCACGGATGAGCACTCCGGTTTCACTCAGCTTCCATCTTCACCTAAAGGATAACAACAGAAGTTATTATAGTAATACACGGAAAAATCTGTCCATTTCAAAACTAACTTAAAGATAAGGTTTTAAGATACATGGACTGATTAGTTACGAGGGGGAATTTACATATTATTCCAAAATCTTAAGTGGAAGAATAAGGGGCAGAAATAGTCTAGCCTAAACACTTGTAAAGAGATGAAGGAATATGCAGGTGGTTGACTGAAGAACTGCACCCTGTCTGAGCACAAACCGTAAATCACCAGTCTGAGTACAATGAGGTTTGATTGCAGCCAGAGGTATACTATCCCTTATGTGAAGGCATTAACAATTTTGTCAAGCTACTTCAACTATTTTACACTAGCTTGTCTCCTGCAGTAATGCCCTCTGTCCTCCCCTTCATGAAGGAGTGCAATGTCCCTGGACTCCTGCAGCCCTCAGGTTCGATAGTCCTACAAGTGCTTCAACAGCCGAAGGAAGACACTGGAGGTCAGCGCTGTCAGTCTGCTGCTTTTATGCTCGCCAACAGATTCTTCCCTTCCAAGACCCACTCTTTTACTATAGGTAAGGGCAAACACTGAGGGCGAACTGCAATGCTCAGCAGCTAGGGATGCAGTAGGAGGTTCTGTGCACACCTCTAGTTGGGAGGCAAATCACACCATGGTCACAATGTGATCCGACCAGGCAGGGCGAAGCTCAAGTTTAGTCTCAAACCCACCACCTGGGTTTTATCATGGCCCTCAGAAGTATAGTATGCGCATTTTGTTTTCTATGCCATAGCAACAAACATCATGCATAAGGGATACTATATCTTTGTGCATCCTTTTAACACTCCAGATTCACTTCTAGCCACACTCCTCCCAGCCCTCCCCAGTTAGCTCTTCAGTACTGGTGTTCAGAAGCAACATTTACAGAGATGGGGTATTCACAGACCACTGCGGGATTGCACAGCCAAGTCCTAACATGTCAATCATTATCTAGCAGCAATGACAGAGGTGGGAGAAGGCCAATCCTCCCTTTTTTCCTTTTCCAGTAAGCAGCTATTTAACAGCCCCACTAGCTGGTATGGAGAGGAAAAAAAATCTGAAGCTAATTAGCCGATTCCAAACTTGCTAGTAGTGGAAGAAGCCAAGTAATTACCCAGAACAGCATACTTTTAATGCATCCTTTCCAACATGCTTAGCCTCATTTAACATAATGGAACAGAACACTGGCCTTCCTGATCATGTCACTGCAGCTGGCAATGATTAACAGAGACATGCAACCCCATTACTGCTCAAGTCCTAAAACTACTCACAGGCCTCAGTGTTTAGCTATGGGGAAAACTGCAAGCAAATCAACACTTTGTATGCTTAATGTTACAGTGAAGCCCCCATACGCGCTATGCTGTGCTCTCTCCTGACAGCACCAGTATCTGGATCTGAGGGCCTTGCAGGTACGCATATGTATTCTGACACCACACTTCTGAGCTTCAGATTAGCTTTTGAGAAAAAGTGTATTTCACACACAGATAAGCCCAAGATGAAACACAATGCAAGCACTTCAATGCCATTTCTTGTACCCACTTATTACAGACTGACTTAGCGCAGACGTGACTATTTGCTTTTAAGTAAGCTACCACACCAAGTTTCATTACTGTGGACAGTCAGAGCTGGTAGAGACCCACGGTTCAGTCACAAATTGCTTGCTCCAAGAGTGTCAAAAACCTGCTAGTTCAAGTATGTAGAACGAGGCAGATGTGCCAATAACCCCTCCACAACATTCCTGCGGATCAAGTCAAGTATCTAAAGCACACTGGAAAAACCAGTCAGATCTGAGCACTGGTTTAAAGATTAATAATTCAGTTCTGCTACATGACAGTACGCATACCGCCATCAGTTTTGCAACTGAATTCTACTCACAGGTAAGAGTAAGCCATCACGAAAAGCCAAACTGACTTTGTGCCAAGTGGTGCTACTGCTTGACTAGCTAGAGTTCAGCTACACTTGCTGTGGTGTAACCAAAGACCTGTTACGATCTTACAGTGCAGCTGCTACTTCAAGCTCTCAATGGAACGTGAAAAGATAGCTACAGCAGAGGGCAAGGCTGTCCAGCAGATCCCCTGTTCACCAGCAAGAGTCTTGCCTGGAAGATAACACAGAAGTGTCCCAATGTGACAATACCACCAGAAACAAGTATGCAAAGCAAAACTTTGCAGAACAAGCAGGAAAACACATTACAATACCTCTGAAGTAAATAAACTGAACATCAGACAAGAGCTAGATCACGTGCTGAAGCAAGGGACCTTGAAATTCAGGTTCAAGAGCTAATGCAAAAGAGCTGGAGATCAGCATGTCTGGATGTCTGGAAACACAAGCATGTTAATCCTGAAACACTACGTTCAGTATTTCTAGTAATGAAGAGTTTAGAATTACATCCCCAAGACTGATGAAAAATGAAATTGAGCATTACACTACCAAGATGACTCTACGAGGCAGAAATACAGAATTTCATCACTGTCAGTTAAAGGCAGAGGAATACATTACGCTTGTCAAAGATTAAAATAAAGACAACTACAATGTCCAATAAGCTCTATGAAACTACTCACAGGGATATTCATTCAAGTACTCAGTTGTACGTCCTCAAAACTATTCCAAATCAGTCTCAAAGCTGACTGTATCAGCAAGTTTAAAGCAACTATCACATAGTGCACACACGGCTATAGCAGCGATCACTAAGGCATTTCCTACCGAGCCAAGAGCCTACGAAGGGATGCGCTGCAGATGGGCCATTCTGTCACCACAGAAAGTTTGAACAGTCCTCTTCTAGGCACTGACAGCGCCTAGTTGACTAGTTGCGTGAGTTTAAGATCACATTCCCTCTTCCCCACAGAGCTCATCTGAGAATATCTTTGTTACATCGGAACTAAGAAAAACCCACACAAGCCGAGTCGTATGTACAAAGGAATCGGGTCTGAAAATACTTATCTAAGAATCACAGTAAGTTGCTTATTGACTCTGAACAAGACAAAGCTTAAAACCGAAAACCACGCAGCTTTGATGCAAGCTTAACATACAGGTATGAGGAGTGCTGCACTGTAATTCCACAGTCAGAAGTGTGATGTCAGAATACCCACAGTATAAGATTACATAGAAAGTCACCAAGTTATATTATATTGCTTGTTACCTACCTGTACGCAGTCGGCAATGAGAATCTTGGAGCAAGCAGGAATACTACATCCGGGTCCTAATGTCCATTGCCATTTGTGGTACTACGTTCCTCACAGTTATGAACTGCAGAAATGCTGGCTAAGTGCAGTTATGTAGCAGGCCACTAGTTTTAAGTGTAAATTGCAGTCTCAAACTCCAGCAAAAACTTGCTCCCACAATAAATGGTTGCCAAGGAGAAGCCAAGAATTTCTCTACCACAAAAATACCACAAAATCTCAAAAGCAGTTTCAGTCTCTCAGCAGCTGTATAAATGATTAATATGTCTACACCAGAAGATAAGATTATTCTGCATTCATTTCTGAGAAAGGGTTGAAGATAAATGTATAACGATACCAGTTTCTACATGCTGCAGTTTTTAGAAATCTGTGTCAAAATGGGCTCAATTTTGATCACACTAAATTGCAACAGCCAATGTCCTCCAAGTCCAGTACAAAAATGTGTTATGTGATCCAGACCATCCAAAACCAGGTCTGACCAAAGCACTTTTCTAAATGGTTTTGAAGATTCAATTATATAAATCTGATTTTATAAAAAAAAAGAGTCCAAAACCTCATAGGAACAGATCAAAGGTAGATAACTTTCTCGCCTCCCACATTTAGCAACTTTATCAGATTTTAAAGTTGACATGTTTGACAGCTTTTAAGACAACTTCAAGACCTTTAAAAGGTGGTATCTAGTTAATTGTATGCCTTAATACATGCAACTCAAAGCAGAACTTGTTTTAGAAATTCTGCTTATGCAGCTACAAAGCTAGATTTAACCAAACTTTCAGATGTTTTGAAAACTGCCAGATCTTTCAATATATTTACTAATCACGGTTTTGCAACTCAAGCTATTTTTAATACCTAGCAACAGTAGCTTACGTACAAAACAGGTACCAAAAGACAACCTCTGTAAGGTACAAGGACATCAGCATCCTTCACTCTTCAAAGTTACAGAACTACAAAAGAACATACTTTAGGATATACACCAGCATCTCTTTAATAAAGAATGACATGTAATCTGAAAAATAAACTGAAAAAATTAATTTAATGTTTATGTTCAGAATTCCCCATCTGAGACACTTTCACCTTTTGTGGGTGTCCCATGAACACCCTCCAGACAACATATGCATTATTTAATACTACTTCAATAAAGAAATTGCATCGGTACTGCTGATTTTTAAACTAAGTATCCAATACAAGTACTCCCAGATACTTGGTCCGCAGAGCTTAGGAACTGCCAATTCCGGATTTCCTGAAGAACAATTCATGGTTGTAGCACGTTATCAACCCCCAAACTTTCCTGGGAAAGTAAGAAGCATTCACCAAACAAGCTGAGTCACTATTTAGTACGCTTAATATTCAAAGTCAGTGTTACCTGGTATCAGCATTTCACAACATGCCATTTTTGCATTTAAGGAGTAACAGCACTTAAGAGTACTTCAAGAGGGATCATCTGCACTCTAAAATACTGCAAGCTGACACTAAAGTTTATTACAAAAGAGAAAAATTAGCACAGAATTTAGAATTAGCCAATGCTCAGCACAAGGAATGGAAAGATTGTTGGTTGGAAAATTCAAGCTACTCACAGAATGCTTGGTAGCTGGGGAATCGTGTGAGGGTACAGCCAAACTAAGCTATTTTGTGCCAAGCAGGTTGATGGATCCTGCATTAACACCAAGGTATTTCACACTGGGAAGTCACGTTCCCAGCTTATCTGGTACAATATAATAATAAGCAGAGCAACTACCTTACCAATGAGTCCAGAATGCTTTCAGATTCTTCTGGGGCTTAATAAAATGAACAGCAAGCTAACGAATTCATCAAATCTTCTACAAAAGAACCTTAAAAGGGAGTTTATTTGCACTGCATAGTATTAACTATTAAACTCCAGATTCAGATACTACTTTTGATGCATTATCTGCAAACATCAATAATAAAAGAGCGATACCCATCATGCAAGCAAGCTAATTTCTGTATTTTACATACAGTTTTTTAGGATTTGCCCACCAGCTACATGATTTAAGAATAGTTCCTGCAGTCCCCATAATACAAATAGATGTATTCTGAACTACGCAAATTAGTCCACTCAATTAGCAATGAGGACATAAGCAAGTTAACCTTAATCACTAGTAACACTTCTGGTCTTTTTGCCAAGCAATTTCAGGTGAGTACACAATACGGAGCAAGGCCAGATCCTGTAGTCTCAGACAGCTTAAGAGCACATAAATATCACATTAACAATCCTTTAGGTAGGAAGTCAGCCAATACAAGTCATTCTCTGAATTTATTTCAAAATAACCATTGCTAGTCTTCTGCTTAAAGTCTTTAAGAGATTCCAAGCAGTAACTGCCAAGGTGGCAAGGGCTACCATCCCACCACCCATTATCCGTAGCTAAAATATGAATTCATTACATACTGCACTGCTTGCAGTGTAGCTTTAATTATTGTATCTCGCAGCACTTGCAAGATTTCCATTTGCTTCCTTATTGCAGCACAATTAATGCTCAAGAAATCTGCACCTACTGGAAAGTTCGTCTACTATTTAACCCAATCTTTAGCTAGAGGCATTATGGGAAGAGACCTCGCTCTTCACTGCAGTTCCACACCCTGGTCTAGTTTGACCTCTACGCAAGACTCTCGGTTTACTGCGGAAGGTGTGGTATTTAGCCTCGTATGTTTAACCACGAATGGCAAGAAAAGTTACTACATTTAGTTTTCTATTTATTTGAAGCACAGTAAAAAAAAGTTGGTACACTTTGGGAATTCAGTGGCACAAGGTACACTGCCATCAAGTTAGGGACGTTATACATCAAAAAAACAGCTAAATTTGTTTTGAAACACTGCATTACATAATTAAATTGTACTCGCCCAAACAGACCACTTACAAATATTAGGTCAGTAAGTTTCTAACATCCATAAAAACGTAGCTTTCTTACTAAAATGCAAGAATTAAAAAGTTGGTGTCTAAACAAGACAGACAAAAACAAACTGGAATGAAACTACAGGTCACATCTAAAATCGGGGCTTTTTGTTTGGGCCTTCGTATTCTTCTCTCCCTCTACCATATCCTGTTGGTGTTCCAGGCCCCATTCCTCTAGGACCCTGGCCACCCACAGGCCCCGCACCTCCCTGCCCAAAGCGTTCAGGACGCTATTGGAACAGAATTAACAGTTCATTATAGGTAGTTGATGTCCATGTGTGTTAAGTATATATTTTTAGAAGGTTCCGCAGTCAAGGTTCGTCGATACAATCACCATTGAGCCGATCCACAGGTACCGGGAACATAGAAAGGAAAAAAGGGTAATTTAAAAATTAGTTTATTGTAATACATGCCTTGAGGTATGTTCCCACTTGATGCATTCTCATACATCTGTTACAAAGAACAGATCCTCCCTGCAGTGCTAGAAATGTAAGCATTAGTGCAGATGTGAATTAACAACTTTTCCAAATGAGCTCTAGCAATTTTCAACCAAGTTAATGCAAACAGCTTGCAAACTTCTCACCTTTAGTGCAGCAAAAGCTCAGATTACATCACTGTCATTTCCAAATAAGCCTAGCCAGAGAACAGAATCTTCAGTTCACTGAAGTATGAGCTGACATTCATAAAATGTCATCGTAAACAGAATGCCTACTCACCAGTTAATGGCATGTGCTGCAATAGAGACCATGTGCTTTTCAAGATGGGGTTAAGACTACGGTCTGCTGACTAAACTGCAGAGGCCTTGGGCAGTACCCAAAACTGACTGTGAGCACTACTGGATTGCAAGAAGAAAAAAAAAAGTGAAAAAAGCTAATGACCAGTGATTTACCTAACCAACGCAATCGCTCAATCAAAAGACTTGCATTTGTTAAAACCCCACGTACTCCGGAACTGCTGGTGTATAATATGCAGAATGTGTTCAAAGAACTACAATTTGTTCAGCATTTCAAGTTAGAACTATGCACAAAGGGTTGTGTGCATCCAGCCAATATCTCCCTTCCCACCCCACTTTCACCACAAGCTCTTGGAAAATTCACAACTTCGCAGCCTTGAAAGGTTTCACACCAAGATGTAAAAGCTAAATTACCCTGCAATAAAGCAGAGACTTCATGTGTTTTTACTGTTACCTCTCGTTGCATGTACTTCATTCAGTTACTGTATCAGTAGGTGTGATCAGCATTCAGCCTACAGAACTGACAAACTGTAAGTCAAAGATAGCTGTGAACTTTCATGTCAAGCAAGTTTTCCACTACCAAGTAACAGAACAATGGTAGGTTGCTTGTTACAAAAGGTATCTGCAACTGAAAATAAACACTTTGGGTTCCTGACTTCTGAAAGTTAGTTTCAATTCTTCCAAGAAAGGAATTCCACAGATTACATAGGTTCTTTCTGCCTAATTCATGGCAGCTTCTCTTCCAATTCTGTTTCAAAGGTAACAGCCAAGTAATTGTGACAGCACTGTGTGGCAGAGAACCCCATCCTAAGAAACTCAAGGCAGTTAAACCTTCTTACTGTCTGCCACACCTCTTGACCACATCAAGTTTTCAAGTATTACACAAGTTCAGCATGCACCTGTACCATGATTTTCAGGAAAAAAATGTACCCAGCATTCACCACAGACTGCCTAACTGTTCACGGAAAACTTAGGAACTGCTTAAATGTCAGTAGATTATATAGATACATTAAGGCCACCGGCACTGTCTACTGAATCAATGATGCTCTGCAAAGGTATCATTCCAAAGATATGGTTCCCCCCAAAAAAACAGAAGATAGCTGACAAGCTACTATGGTAGCTCACCACATTCAGCCAGAGGCCTAAACCCACCCAAAAATCATTTACTTCAGCTTGTGCTACAGAGTGTACACCCTCTGAGGAGGGTGAAAGCACACTAGCATCATCACCTAGCCAACACAGATTTCCATCCTTCCCATTAAGCATTTTTTTTTAATCTACATCCATGTTGCTTCAGTGTGGTAACACTAAGCAGGCTCAATGCCCGTTCACACATATAGTGTGCCAAAACCAGTGCAGGTTGGAAAAATAGCTCGAACATGAGATGCCGTAGCTTTAACAAGCTCTACCTATACATTCATGCCCAACACGGGAAAACAAGAACGGGCTATCATTCCTTTGTGAGATAGGAACCACAAAATGGCTACAGTCAAGGATCACTGGAACATGCCTAAAGCTAAGAACAGCATTTCTGCTCTTCTATGACAAATAGCAGCATACAGAATAAGTGATATGCTGTTCACCATTCATTACTTTAATCTGCTGCTTAAACAGACATGAGCGCAGATTTTTGAATTAACAGCATACCCATACCAACATGCATCAATCCTAACTAGGCTTGGAAGGGCTAAATAAATGCAATGTTACACACTGGAAAGGAGAACAAAAATCTCTCCTCCGTAAATACAGAATGTCAAATTACTGAGAAGCTACTACATTATGTACTTCAATTATGCAATATGTCAGATTGTCTAGAATTTATAAAAAAATCCTTCCAAGCCTAACAGTGACGCAGAATGTCCAAAGTCCAATAAAGTCAGAGTTAATTGCAAATATGCTTAACAGCACATTTGAATTCACTTACAAACAACTTCCAACTCTGTAAGCTACCATAATGGTTAAGAACTAATCTAGCACTACACGCTGCCACACTAATCTTCACGTGAAATACCTGACACGAAAGTCAGCAGCTAACAGTGAAATGTACACAACCATCCGAACACTGGCAGAGAACTCAATTCCCAACTGCAACATTTCCCTTGTGCTAAACTAAAGCCACCACAGGATACATTACCATGTCACTTCCCATCATAGAACCACTCATGGCTGCTTGGCCAACTCCTGGATTAGCTTCATAACCTATGCCGCCACCACCTCCGAGAGGTGGAAATTTCTGGGCTGCAGAAGCATAAGGATCTAAGAAAGAGAAATATATAATCATATTCTGACAATTTCTAAGTTAGCCACATAAAGTAATTATTTAAAAATTCTTTACCTCCCATGTTCATTGTGGTGGCACCACCCATTCTCATGTCTCTCTCCCTCTGCATAGAAGAAACAACTTTTAGCACAGATAATCTACTACTGAAAGCCATACCTTTCAGGAGATGAAACACATGTACAGCCAACGTACTACCATTACACCTACAAAGACAGTGCATTATCTAACCTAAAGGAAGCAAAACAAGTCAATCTGAAAATACATCAAAAAAATTCCCAAACATGGTAACGTATCCACAGAACAGCATGATTTCACTTACTGGATCCATGTAACCCATTCTACTATAATTCTCTTCCCTCTGTCTTCTCATTTGTTCTTCCATCTCCCGCTGACGTATCATCATTTCCTCTTCGCGCCTGCGACGCTCCTCCTCCTGCCTGATCGTCCCAAAGCAGACTGTTAAACCTCAGTGTAACACGTTCAACACCTCTCATTAACAGCACTTGTGCAAGCAAGTTGAAAGGCACTGAATGATTACGCTTGAGCGTAAGATACACTGCAATGCTCAACCACTCAAAGAAAAACTTACACTGCAGTTCAATTTCTGATACACACACTGAAGCAGCAATGGTGTTTCTTGAAAAATGAAAACTTCATATAAGTCATTTTAAAAAGAAACAAATGTAACATTGAAAAAATCCCATCAAAGCCAAACCAACCTCAGCTGAATCTCCTTGCGTTTCTGCATTTCTTGATTATGGAGTTCTTCCATACGTCTCAGTTCTTCCTGACGCCTCATAAGGTCTGCCGAAATGAAGCTTGTCAGTAGCTATTTCAAACTCATGTCAGATTTAAACTCAGATTTGAATTAGACTGACCTCATCTGCGCTATGGCAGACAGCTACCTTTGCAGCATCACTATTCTTAGGAACAATCCTTCACTTAAATAGAAATTGGAAAAACTACCAGTTGCTCTTTTAAGCCTGAAATTCTCAAGCTAGCAGCAGGAAGCACGAATTTATTCATGAAACCATTGAACAGCCATACATTTAAGCCAGCATTTAAAGCTAAAAGATGATAGAGAATTCAGAGCCAATTACCTTGACGCAAGAGGTTTGCCTGATGCTCATGATAAGCATCTTCCATCTCACTTTCAAGTTTGTCCTTGGCATCTTTCATGTTTTTTGCCACTTGCTCTCTCTGCTGTTTTTCCATTTCATCTAAAGATTTCCACCTCTGGGAATATTCAAATTCAAAACTGCCAGGCTGAGCAAAACGAGGAGGAGTCTCTCTTTCCCTGCAGAAAGGAAGATGCCCATTCAGACTGCGTGAGCCTAGAAACTGAAGGTCAATAAAAGATCACAAGCAGAATAGCAGAATTGCCAGAGAATACCTGAATTGTTAGAGGAGTCCTGAAAACACTACCTCACAACTATGCGATAGAAAACTTGCTGTGACAGAATACCAATTAACAGCACAGCATTTTACAGACTTAAACAGCAGCATTTAATATAAAAATTCTACAACTACCACAGCAAACATGGAGACTCCTGCACTATCACATCCAAGCAAATCTTCCCACCTAAGAGTTCTACTGCACATTTCCCTCATTCCTATCTTCCTCCTTAGACACTCCACTGCTGGCAAGTGCCAGGTACAAGATCCTCAAACAAGACAGGCCTTTGCCCGAATAGGTGCAGCTGCTCAAAACAACAGCGTATGGAGAGACGGATTTTTTTCAGTGGCACTGTGTCAAAGGCAAGTGGCAATCTTCACTTTAACTTAAATAGTTTTCAAAGTGCCTAAGGGCCCCAACAGAACTGCAGTCTAAGACTCAATAATTAATGGAACAAAACTAGGAAAGTTCAAAAGCTTCCATACATTAGCAATGTAATTTATTTCAACATTTCAAGAACATTATACTTGTCTACACTGTTTTCAAAGACACTGCCTCTAAACCATTTATAGTTTTTGATCAAAGCAAGTAATTTTGAACAGTTTCTCATACAAACAACACTGACTTGATCTCCACTCTCCATTCACTTTTGTGATCTGGGAAAACACAACATTTCCACAACAAACAGGTTTAATACAGATCCTAAACTAAAACTGCTACTTAGGAAGAGACTCCTACAGTCTCTTATGCCCAGTCATCAGATTCATAAGGCAAACCCACAGGCAACTGGTTTTTATTAATCACAGAATGGGTTAAAATTCTACTTAATTCCTCATTTCATACCATAAACATCAGTTTGCAAATTCCCTATCGGATCATCAACATGATACGCCCCAAGTGAGATGACAGTTGCAAACAACAGGATGAGCAAACAGCTGAAGTCTGATTTTTGAGTTTCTACACATACCAAAAACCATCTGTTCCTGAGCTGCTATTTCAGCTTTACTATTTCTTTCTGATACAATGTAGAAAATTGCTTGTGTAATCCTCAGTGAATATACTAAACAAATCAGCATGTTGCATCATCTAAAACCAAACTACAACAAAAAAAGAAAAAAACAAGAACTGAAAGTATTAGTCAAAACTCAAAGCATGTTTCTGAAAAATTACTCCACCTCCTTCAGAATCTGGGACACTACTATGTACATCATCTATATACTCTTTACACCAAAATATAGTGCCTACTTTTGATACATCGGATTCTTCTGAGCAAGCTTTTCTGGAAGACCATCTTCATCATCCAGCTGTTCCAACGGTTCCACAATAACTGGCCTAGGAGTGCTGAACAAAAAAAATACTCACTTTACTTTTCCACAAAAATCTCCCTTCTGAAAAACCAGAAGACGGCTATTTTATTAATCTGAAAACTAAAAATCCTAAGCAGCAAAATACTTACGTTGTCAACAAAAACACTCCTTCAGTACACCGCTCAAACGCTTTTCTTGCAGCTGGCTTTGATGCAAATTCAACAATGCCTTTTCCTGTCGATCTACCTCGATCATCTACAATCACAACAGCTCTTTCCACTGGACCAAACTGGGAAAAAGCTTCCTCCAGCAACTCGTTGGACACATAGGGTGACAAATTACGCACTGAAAGAGCAGCAGCATGTGTGGCAAACCGAACACGAAGCTGTCGACCCCTCATTGGGGTATCGTCCAATTCTGCCTTCGCAATTTCTGCAAGAGCTCTAGATTCCTAAGGAAAGTTTAACATCCAGTTTTAGAAAACCAAACTGTGAATTATTATTACATGAGAATTAAACGGATGCACGTACAGTACGAAAGCCTACCAATTTAATGAATCCAAATCCTTTCCCCTTGTTGATAAAAACCTCTCCTGGCTCCCCATATTTGGCGAACAGTCTTTTAAAGTCTTCGTCCGTTATATCAGCAGGCAAATTCCCAACAAACAAACGGCAACGCTGAGTGTAGGTCTTCTCCCCGGGTCGCCTCAGCAGAGAGAGGTTCGCTTTAAATCCCTACAAAGAAGCAGACCGGCTCGAGCCATCGCTGCGTGCAGCCCCGCCGCCTCCTGCCGCCAGGAAGCCCGCAGCGCCTCCACGGCACCGCAAACGAACGCAAACCCGCGCTGCCACAGCCGGGAGCCGCCCGGGCTCCCAGGGAACGCGCACACCAGGGCGGGGGGTACCCGCCGGCCCCCGCCGCCGCCTCGCCCGGCCCGGGCCCCCCGCGCTCCTCCCCTCAAGATGGCGGCGCGGGCGCGCGGAGCCGCCGTGCCCGGCCGCAGCCGCCGCCATCTTGTGCCTCGGGAAAAGGGGCCATGACTCACCTCGTCCGAGAGCTTCTCGCCGCCGCCGGCCGAGCCCTGCTGCGAGGAGAGGCTCTGCTGCGCCTGGTGCTGCTGCCCGCGCCCGCGCGGCTCTCCGCCCGGCCCGCCGCGGTGCCCCGGCCCGCCCTTGTGCGGCCCGCCGGGCCCCTGCTGGGGGCCGCCCGGCCCCTTGGGCCCGCCGCCGGGCGACTGTCCTTGTCCTTTCTTCGGGCCGCCGGCTGGGGTGGGGCTGGGGCTCGGCTTGGGCTGCGGCTGCCCGCCCGGGCCGGAGGGGGCCGAGGAGGGCGCCGACACCGGAGGCTGCTGCTGCGGCGGCTGCCCCGAGGGCAGCGCGGACGGCGGAGGCGCTCCCGGGCCGGCCTGGCTGCCGGCAGGCCCCGCCGTGGTGGCGGGGGCTGAGGAGGACGAAGAAGGCGGCGCAGAGGTCGACGCGGGCGGCTTCGGAGGCTCAGGCTTCGGGCCTCCGCCCGGCGGGCCGCCCGGGCCCTGCGGGCCGCCCCCCATGGGGCCGCGGTTCTGGCCCATGCCCATGCCGGGCGGCGGAGAGCGGAAATCGTGGTTGGGGCCGCCGCGGCCGCCGCCGCCGCCGCGCCGGTGAAAGCCGCCTCCGCCGCCGCCACGGCTACGGAACCGATCCCGCGACATGGTAGTGGTGGAGGGAGGAGAGCTGCTCCGGGCGCCGCTGCTGCTCCTCAGAGTCCACTGCTCAAAATGGCGGCGAGCTGAACGGCCTCGCCGCCGCCTTTGTCCGCCCCTAATATAGTTTCCCCGCCCCCGGAAGCCACCCCCTTCTCCCCGCTAGCCAACCACCGCCCGGAACAGCGATGACCGATAGGTGGAGTCACAAATAGCATGTCCCTACTCCGCTAACTCTTTGATCTCATTGGTAAGGAACCTGCCCTATACCGATTGGCTCATTTGACCGCCGACGTTGACACGGGACGATCCGTTAACCTCCTGTGTGTTGATTGGGCAGTTTGATCGGCGGGAGGCGAAGTCCCGACAAAAGCGCGGCTTGCGATTGGCTGCCTGGGGAGTCAGTCGAGCAGGAGCCTGCCGGCCGGCCCAGAGCAGCTGGGCGTTGTGCAGCCGGGACCCGCACGGTTCGGGTGAGCCCGGCTCCCGCGGGGCGGTCGCTCCCAGCCCGGTCCGTTCGCCGCGCCGGCCGGTGAAGCACCGAGACCGGCGGTCCTGCTCCGCCTCCCTTGCCGGCGCGGCAGGGGCGGCCCAGTCCCTGCGGCGGAGGCCCGGGCGCGCTCGGCAGCGGCGCGGAGCAGCGGTGGAGGCCGCAGCGGTCGCGGTCGCCGTGTTCCGCGCTTTGAGGCAGAGCACGGGCCGAGGGTCCTTTCCACCCGCGTGCTGCGGCGGGAGACGCGCTGACGTCAGAGCAACGCCGCACCTTCGTCCTTCCACTCGGCGAGGGTCTCGAGCCAGCGCGCTCCCGCCGGCGCCTCGCCTGCGGTTCGGGGCTGAAGAACCGAACCCCCCGTGAAACCCAAGCGGAAGCCACGCGTCCGCTCCGGCTTGCGCAGAAACTGCAGCCGTGGCGTTGGTGTGACGAGATATTGCCAATGTCATCAATATTCTCGATGCCATGGGGAAAAGCGGGCTTCATTCTTAATTGACTGAATTTCCCTGCTACTTTCGGTTTTTAAAATTAAAATTTGCTACAGCTCGCTCTTCTCCCCAGATCGGTGCTGCACAGCGTCAACCGCTCCCCCGCGCAGCAGAGCGGAACCCCAAGCTGTTTTAAGATGGCTTCTCAGCGCTGCCGGCCCCTTTCCCGAGCAGCGAGGGCTTCCTCGGCGAGGCGTCCCGGAGGTCAGGGCGCTGGCAGAACAACTCCAGGACTGGCTCTCACTGCACACGGACAACCGCGCTGCCTCGCTGTCCCCCCTGGTCCCGGCTGCTCAGGAAGCAACAAAAAATATTGAGTGTAAAGCAACAAAAAATAATGAGTGTAAAAGGGTTTTTTTTACCTTTCTTGTGTCCTAAGTGAACTATATTTTAGGGAGCTATTAATTTTTAGCATCCTTTGAAAGAAAAGAGTATAATTCTGCTCCCAGTCCTGCCTAAAACTGTACAACTTAGCTGAAGTCCACCAAGCAGCTTCGAATTTCCATGTATCTAGTAGAGGCCAGGAGATGATTACACGTTTGGTAACTGCAATATGAGTATTTATCCTGGGCTTGAAATCAAAGAAACATCAATGCAGCTATGAGGACTTGAAATAAAAATGACCTCTGGCAACAATCACCTATTTTGTAAATATTCACACCAGGCAGCTGCTGTTCTCATACAAAAACAAACACGAGGAAGAAAGCTTGAGATGTTCTCCCCAGGATGTCCCACTGTAAATAAACATCATCTCCGAGACTGGAAACTTCAGGGCAACTGGGATAACATTGGAAGTGGCTCTGTAGTATTTCTCCGTACTTCATACTGACCGGGTTACTGGGATGGTTAGCACATACACGTTAGTTTAGCTCCATGTTGGGAGAAGCAAAAAGGAAGACATCAAACCCCTTCCCTCGCCCAAAATACTCATACCTACTGAAAAGATAACACCAATGTTACTACTTCTGAAGATTTTTCATACCGCACAACTGATCTACAAACTGAGTTGAGCCATGATAAGAAGCAGTCCGTGACTGAAGAGAGAAAAAGACCCGCAGCAGGCCTTGGAGGAGTATTTGAAAGAGGGAATCAGGCTGACATGGAGGTGTCTGCAGTTACGAATGTCTCAGCTCGGGGTAATCTCCAGGTAGGAGAGGCATGGATCTCAGCAGGTGGTTGATTTAGATCATCTTGCCCTAAACTGTTTCCTCCTCCTATAAACATAAACAAAAGACTGACAAGAAGAAATCTGTATTATCTCTATATTATTAATTGCAGATTGCAGAAGGAAAGAGCTGCATGTGTCCAACCTGCTAATTAAGAATAATTACCCCATGAGGTTCTCTAAGTGTCCCATGTACAAACAGTAAAATTGCATGAATCACAGGAACGTGTACCGCTGCTAAAGGAGCAATTAAATGTTGTGAGGAGATGCTGTATCTGCATTCCCTGGGCATTTTTGTCCTAGAGGGAAACAGTTTAATGGCTGTTCGCACAAATTCAAGTACGTCACATTGAGAGATGCTCAGGAACTTTAAAAGTCAGGAAGCAAAAGCAGGAGTGGACAGGGAGACCAGGGCAGTGAGGCACCCAGAAGGTGCAGGCCAGCGTCCTTACCCTGCTGTGAGCTCTGCGAGTCAAGTGGGGCGCTTGGATAAACCTGTCTGGAACGGCAGGGATTTCTGCAGAACGGTTTCCTTATTCTAGGGCTCAGCACAGTTTCATGAATAACAGCGTCACCTTTTGCAGAATAAAGGAGCAAGTAAAATGCCTACGGCAACATCTGGTACACAAAGCTGCGAGGCAGGATGAAAGGAGTGGCTAATTGCTGCAACGGCTGCACAGCAGAGCTCTCCGCGACTTTCCTGTGGCACTTGATGATGAGAGTTCTCCCTCCCTCCCTTCCTGCTGCATTGTTTTCACTCCCTCCTTGCGTGCTGATTAAATCTGCTCTCGGATAGGTTCTTCCCGTATACCATGACAAGTGTGCCCGCAGGCCATTTTTTAAGCCAGATGAGAGAAAGTAATGCAGAGCCAGATAAGAGATTACAGTGATAGTCAAGCAAATGCAGAGACCAAAAGAAGGGGCAGAGGGCCTGATTGTCTTTGCACAGTAACATCCTTGATTTCAGTGGATATAATCTTGATTCCTTGTGGAATAAAAGATCTGAATCGGGCTCAAGAGAACAAAAAAGGTAATGCTGGGTCTGCAGGGAAGTCTGCCATCTGAACACTACTGACACCAAAAGTTCACAGTTCTGCTGGAGACTGTGTTCTCTCAACCTGATAGAATTAAAGTTCAGGATTTTCCATTTCTGGTTGCTCTGAACTAAAATTAAGTTACTGAAATTACTTAAGTAGCAGTAGTTTTGAGTCCTCTGCCAAAATCCAAACTAGCATCAAAGTCATGTAAGAGAGAAACAAGGTCTTCTGTGAAAGAAACGTTCAGCAGACCAGTAAGAAAGTGCAAGAGGAAACATCCCCGATCACGTCCCCTTTTTCCCTTTCCCTCTTATCCCGACCGTTCCCATGATGGGCAAGCAAGGTCACAGGGAGAATCTGTAGCCTGTTTACAATCACTCTGCACTGCCTAGCAGATCCAAGCACATTGTGTGACTCCTCAGTGGTTTTTCTGGCACTGCTTTGTGTTCTAGTCTTCATGAGGGAGGGCTTGGTCGGTGACATTGGATGGGTAAGATGAGCACACACACAACCCATAGAAAGGCAAGAAGAGGAATCTGTCATCTTGGGCACTGGAACAACTGGTCTCTCCTTCCTCTGGCTGCCTGTTTTCTCCTCTTGCAGCAGCAGCTGTGCTCTGCCAGTGGGCAGAGATGCTTGCACACTCCGTGCATGTCTGCTGAGGGCACACTTGAGCGTGCCGAGCGTGTCTTCCAAGAGGCTCCAAGAGCTCTCTGATTCCAATGAAGTCAATTGGAGTTAAGGATGCTTACTGGCTTGTAGAAGCACTCAGCGCAGCTGTACGACAGAGCCATCAATCTATACATTTCCTTGAGCTGTGGAGAGAAACAAGATGTGCATAACTAAAATTTATCCTGCTGCCCTACAGTTACCAGCTTCCATTTCTTCTATTAAGAGAATTTGAAATTCTGTCACTGACAATAAATATGTGACAAGACTGGGAGGTAGCTGTTAAAGAGAATCCTGCTCTTCATTCCTACAGACAAGAGAGAACTGATACATCAGCTCTGCAAAAACACCAGCAGTTCTGAACTGCAGTTCTGGTTAATGTTTGGCTATGCAAAGAATGTAAGCGGGGCAGAAAAAGTGAGTGGACTCACAATGCTGTACTTCATCAGACTGCCATGACTTTCTTAAAAATTTAAAGAGTGGCAATGTCTTCTCTGTGTATTTTTTTAACGCACTTTTATTTCCAAAACATAAACTCACACAAAAGGGGGAACTTTGGAAATATAACGGGAGATAACCATAAGAAAATTAGAAAACCTTTTTCCGTAACATGAACATGGTACAAGTATTCAAATAAACAGTTTTACTCTGCATTTGGAAGAAGTGATGTAGTCACAGCACGAAATGTAGGATGAGGTTAAAAAGCAGCAACCAGAGTTTGTAAATGGGCACTCCTGCGTAACTTGCAATAAGGAATCCAGAGGAGGTCTCTAAATGAGAGAAACGGCCAAACAACTCCATTCATGTCATTTTTCAGTACTCTCCGCAGACAGAGACTAACCCTGCTGTAGCATCAGGCAGCTGAACAGACTTCCCAGAGGACTATGGGTCTGACAGCTGACACCTACCCCAGGCAAACTCTGTGACCGCAGACTTTGCAAAAGTCTCACAGTTCACGTTTTTTTGTTTTAATTAGCTTTGCCATCTTATTATGGCAAATAATACTCCCTGAACATCATTGGATCTCAACGCCAAGCGGAGCCTGCAAGCAGTCTGAAACAATGTCTCGTTGAGGTTGCACTGATCTCGCCCTATCTTGGTCTGGGTGCTCAGAAAGGACAGCTTGTTGCCAACACGAACTCTTCCACTGCTGACCAAAGAAGCACCGGGCCGTGTCGCAGGAAGGAAGTTTTTGTGGGGCGAGAGTTTAGATTTTCAGCAAGGAGAGAAGATCAGATGAAAAAACAAAAGCAAAGGCAGAAAACAAAGAGAAAATTTGTATTTCCTCTCTTGTGCCTTGACACAAGAATCTGCTATCAGCCTGGCACAAAACTTCTGTTACTAGAAACTGGATCTCCATTAGAAAAAATTGCCAATAAATCTATACCGGTAGCACAGGCAAGGCGTGAATATAGCTGGGAAATAGTTAATGACTGTGTAAGAATAACTACTGCAATGAAGATGAGTTTTCTGCTTGCTCCCTATGCTAACCTCCACCCGCAATCCGCTATGGACCAGATGCATCGATGTCTCGAGGACGTACCTAGCTGATGGTCTATCGTTAAATAAGAACCCAGTTCTCTTCTCCCTCTGAGGTTTGTGCTTCTGCCATAGACTTTTTCACAATAGATCGCCCAGTGCAAAAACTAAACTTCAAAAGGACTGCATGAAACAGTGACCTGTGGATGGTCTGACAATCCCACTGACAATCTTTAAGGCTACAGAGTAAAAAAGATTGGGTCACTGATGCAGGGTAGCATCGGCTGCTTATGATAAAAAATTCGGTGTAAAATCCAGATACCACGTTTGCACATGTTGGTCACTATCTGTTTAAATATATCATGATGCATGCAATCAAGTTCCTTCATCACTGTTGATTCTGTGATTTTAGAAATCCAGTGTATTTATCATTATCTATGTTCCAGGCTTATTTTCACACTTCCACAGGGTTGCACAGGGACAATGAATGACAACAATTTCCTCTGTATTTATAACCAGATTCGATTTGGTGATCTGAGAACTGCCATATTTGGTGTGCAAAAACTGATGGCTCGCATGTTTGGAAACAAAAGCCTGTGTTATTTAGACTTAAAAAGGAGATGCAGAATAGATTAATAATTATTGTAATTAGAATAAAAGCATGATTGCAGTGAATTTAATTCCTGGTCCAAATTTCATATATACCCACAAATCCATCCAAATAGAAATTAACTTCACAATTAATACTGGATCGTTCTCATGACAAAAAGACACTATTAATTATTGATGATGCTTGTATTTCTTCCTAGCTGTTTGCAGCCTCTCCTGGAGTGCTTTGGACAATGCAGCGTGTACAAATCAGACCCCTCAGAGATGTGTAAGTGACTCCTCCACGCTCGCCCTGCCTGCGCGCAGGAAGACCCGCTCCTGGATGTTCTTAACCAGCACAATGCAGAGGGGCATTTGTTTGCACGGGCAGAGCTAGAATATTCTCTCTAGGGTTCAGCTTCCTCCTTTCATCCCACCCACCACCAGACACTTCCTGACATTTCTCCTGCAGGCAGTGCAAGGCAACTGCTGCTTTTTTCTTTTTTTTCTCCTTTTGCAACGGCTGCTCCTTCAGTAATCCGTGGGTGGTGGGGGAAGGGGATGTTACCTCAACAGCAAACACAGCCCAGCAAGTCTGGGACGTGAGGGGGAGTTTCAGGATGAAAATAGGCCTCTGCCAGCCCTCCTGCGTTTGTGTATCCATGACTAAGCACACCGAATCCACCACTTTCTGAAACTTGGCTTCTGTCTTTCCTTGATCTTGGTTGTTTCCAAGCCTCCTGCTCCCCTTTGTCCTCGCAGCCCCAGGGGACCTCGCAGAGGCAGCACCAGTGCCAGGGAAAAGCAAATCCCACCCGGCGAGCCAGCCCGGGACAGAACCAGCGCAGCTCCAGAGCTGGGAGACAAACCCACCTCGCTGCCGCTCCAGGACTCTCCCCCCAGTCTGCTCAGCCCCCAAGGGGAGACTCCGCTAGCAATTGTTTTTCCACTGAAATACTCACTGGTTTTGCTTACCCCATTCCTGCCTTGGAAGCATCTGCAGCACGGGGCCACCTAAAACGAAGAGGTTTCAGCAGTTCTGCCATCTCTGGGACAGAAAAGGCTGCCGGGTGCTCAGCTCCTCCAGAGCTTGCTGCTGCGCTGGGGAGGTGCCTCCAGGTTCAAGGGCCAGTAGGGAGAGTAGGGAATAAAGCTGCCAGGCTCCAGTTTGTCTCACCTAGACCAGGCTCAACCTCGTTCCCTGAGAGCCTCCTCTGAGCTTTCCACACGGTCTCCTCTGTGCGCCCAGGCCAGATGTGCTGGGAACTGGGATTCAGCGGGGCGGTAGCTCCTGCTCCCACTAGCACTGCCTAGTGCAGCTCCTCACACCTGATGTAGAACTGGCCTCTCGCCACATCCAGTCTCAGTCCCCCTTCATCATGGGGACAAAGAAGTGTACAAAGCACCACATTTCAACTCCAAGCAGTCTTTTCCTTCATCTCTCACGTGCCCTCAGCTCTGTTTCCTCAGTTTTTGCAGCACTCTGTCCCTGCTCTCAGGCCATCTTATCCCACAACCACACGGCGCTGTGCTGGTTCCATCCTTGGCGTCACGTGCCAAGCAACGGGCACGCTACTCTTTACAAGGCTTGTGCCTGTTGTCTGGACTAGATGCTTGTCCTTGCGTGATGGTGTCCACCGGAGGCCACACGCCGTCCTGGTAACAGGTGGAATTTGCAGAGGGACTGAGGACAGCCTGAAAGAACCTCTGGATTTTGCTCAGGAAACTCCACTGGTAACAGCACACAATCATCTCCACTACGAGGAGAGGTTGAGGGAACTGGGCTTGTTCAGCCTGAAGAAGAGAAGGCTGCGAGGGGACCCTATAAATGCCTACAAATATCTGAAGGGTGGGTGTCAGGAGGATGGGGCCAAGCTCTTTTCAGTGGTGCCCAGTGACAGGACAAGGGGCAATGGGCACAAACTGAGGCACAGGAAGTTCCGTCTGAACATGAGGAGGAACTTCTTCCCTCTGAGGGTGACGGAGCACTGGCCCAGGCTGCCCAGGGAGGCTGTGGAGTCTCCTTCTCTGGAGATATTCAAGACCCGCCTGGACAAGATCCTGTGCAGCCTGCTCTGGGTGACCCTGCTTGGGCAGGGGGTTGGGCTGGGTGACCCACAGAGGTCCCTTCCAACCCCTACTATTCTGTGATTCTGTGATTAGCACGAAGCATGTCTGTACAGCAGGGACTTGCCAGTGTAGCTACACTGGTCTCATCTACGGTGTTCAGCCTTTCCTAATGCAGTATCTTGGAAGCCAGGAGAGATAATGCTTTGCTAACTCCAAAGTCCATACTTTTACATCACATCCCACATTGTTCCTCCGAGTCTCTCCTTGGGCCGCAGATGCGGGTACGACGTACGCAGCAGCCACGTTTCTCAGCCCCCCTCACAAAGGCTGTCCTGTGTGGATGCTCACTGAGCTCACTGGAAAGGAGAGTCTGCATTGTTACTAATTGGTGTTCGGCCTGAAACACATAGCAGCGCTGTAAGCACCCACAACTGCAATTCTCCGAAGAGAACCCGTGCTGGAGCAGAGGAAGGAGTGCCTAGATCTCAGCAGGCATGGCTGGCAGGTTTTCTGGGTGATCTATATTCAGCTGTGCATGCCCGTGGGTATGTGGAAGGGTCACTCATCCAGTTCACTGAACTGCAGCCTGCATGTGAAAGGAGTTTCATCGTTCCTTTTCTAAATGTCACTGTTTTAAAGACGAATAGTCTCACGCAGAATTGTGCAGCAGATTACAACATGGGCACTCCAGGGGTAAATTAAAAAGCAATTCAAAAACAATACTGTGGAACAATCTTATACTTTCCCTGCCTTATCCAGGCATTTATCTAGGCCTGTCCTGCACCAGCCATCACCACACTGCCTACATATTATACAGTGTCATTTTTAGCCACATCAGCACACATACAGTTCATTTAGAGTCAAAAGTCAGGCAGGTCTGAGCAAGCTGGAAAACACCCTGCTCTGGTTCCAATGCCCTTTTCAGAGAACGGGCTGCGAGGCGTCTACAGAACACACCAGGGGAGATCTAATCTTACACGGCCCACGCTTGCTGTGCACCCTCTCATCTGTCCACAGCACCAGCTTAAGGAATAGATTTCAACAGCACATGGTTGTATTATGATCTATTTTAATGACAGGATCTATTTCTAACAAAATATTTTGTTTAGTGGTCTGAAAGCATTTTCAGTTGCATGTTGAACGTTCAAATATTTCCACCAACTCCCTAATTTACTTATGAGAACCATGCAATGAAATAAAGATGTTTGTTCCCGTTAGAACACTTGAACAAATCAGATAAAATTTTAATTTTATAAAATACTATGGAAATTTACAATGTAGCCCCAAGAAGTTACAATAGTCTGTCAAGTCTTGTGACGTTACCGGAGTTCTCGCGTTACTTGTGGTTATTCTGAATGCCTGGGCAATTGGCATTGTGATTACATGAAAATAAAGGTTTAAAACAAGCAAACAAACAACTCCCCACACACGTACACTTTCTAACTTAAGCCTAAAAATGTGAAGGCAGTGCACTATAATGCCTCAGAAACCAGAGGTCAAAGAGAAAAAGCAACTTTGTTACCCTTAAGATCTCAATTCATAAACCAGCTTCATCTTTTAAGGTCCTCCTCCTGACTTCTGAATACTTGGATTTCTCAACATTGTTACGACTTGTCTAGGTAATCTATAAATACCTATATTCTAAGAGAGCTATTGCCTCTTTGTTTCTCTCTCTGTATTTGCTGCCTTCCTAGAAAATCCCGTTCAGAAATAGGTGCATTTTCAGTGTTCCGATGATCCGCACACGTACAGCACATCTGTGCTGTTGCACACGTGCTCCGGGGCAATCTGTGCGCGCACAGCGGCCTTTTGTGTACAACATCCACACGCTCTGCCGTCCGCTCAGGGCACTAGTGGTCGTGTCCGAGGGAACCCTGACATGTGGCAGCCCTATATTTAGACTATACTAGAATTCCTAGCTATTCAACATTTAATATTAATATAAATATGAAATAATATTAAAATATTTTATTGTTACTATGCTTTGTGCCCATCAAAAAGATTAAAATATTCATTCTTTTCATCTGTGGCTATCTAAGGATAAAAGTACTTTTTGAATAATTATTAACTTTCACATTAAGCTCACAGTTTACATATAGCATCTTTTGTCATAAAATAATCCCAAATTCTTGAAGAAATTTCATAAAATAATTCATCAAATGGAATTATTTTCTACTGGAGGATGAGGATTAATGTATAACTGAAAAGCATTATTCATAACTTATTAAATTATTACATTAATTATTTCACTGTCATTGGAATGCAGTCACTTCTAAAGAGAGACTTGGCAGGATTTCCGAAATGAATCCCAGTATCCTGCAGCTAGCATTTCGGGCCAGACGAAGGACAGTGTTTATACAAGGATCACTTCATTCACCACTGCAACGCAGCTGCTGCTTCACACCACCCTTTCACTGTGCAAATCAGATAAAGCTAGGAAGCGGAGATTTCTCTTTAAGACAAAGTTTGAATTAGCAGTTAGATTATTTAAGTAGTAAGGAGAAGGGAACACATTGTTCTTATCAGCTGCTTGTGGGTGCTGGTAATGTTTGACATTGTTCACAATAAAAAAGGCAACAATCTGTATCCTACGCACAGTTTCAAATTTTTTCTTAATTGGCCTATGTCTTGCTGATGTTTTGAATGTCTTAATTATTGGAAAGCATGAAAATGACAGGCAACATCACAAAGCTTTAAATATTTAGGTTTTAACCTTGAAAGGTTACACTGATTTTCGCATACGAAATGTGACCTCTCAGGTATTTCAGGTTACACAGATATGCAAATCTTCATGGGATTAAGTCCTCGGAGTCTGTAGAAACAACGAACTTCTGATCAACACCAGATGAGGAAAACTGTGGTCAAACATAAACCATCCATTCCAACATGAAAAACATGGCTGTTTTAGAGTCCTACCAACAAACATAAATTAACTAAAACATTACATGATGGTTCATTCATGAGTGATACAGCAGAGGCACAACAAACAATAACCAGATCGGTCTGTATTCTCGGGCTGACTCCAATAAAGGGAACAAACCGAATGTCCCCAGATGCTCCGCGCCATCTTCAAAACCACTGTGCAGTAGATTCAGCACAGGAAGGAAGCGCTTCTGGACTCCATGGCAGCACGAATTTAAAAGGGAACAGACTTGGGCTGAAAGGTGCATTACAGCCTCTCCTCGTTTCGGGCTTGGAACACAATTACTTGGTTAAATTATGGTTTGGACTGTGCTAAGCACCCTGTCGAATAAACAAATACATACCCTCTCCAACAGGAAGGCCGCGAGTCCAACGTGGTAACTCCTGGAGCATTCCCGAAGGGAAACCGCGACCATGCTGGTCTGCCCCGTGCCCCGGAGTCACCCCCGGGCAGCCCCACCGCCGGTGCCGGGGCCGAGCATGGCGCCATGGAGGCGTCATGCTGCCAGGCGGGAGCGCCATGTGGGCTCCAGCCAGCCCAGCCCTCGGCCTGGCGGAGCGCGGGGCGTGGTGCGGCCTGCCCACGGGGCCGCAGCGCGTCACCATCGCCCGCCGCCACCACGCACCAACCCTGGCGGCCATGCCACGAGGCGACGGGCCCTGTGGCCACCATGGGCCCAGTCGACGCCCGCCAAGGCCTGGCACGCCCCGGGAGGAGCCTGGCGGCTCCCGCCCGCAGCCCGCCCACGGTGCCCGCGCTGGGCCGACCCCCGGCCCGGCCCCCCGGCCCCGGGGGAGCCACCCGGCCCGGCCCCGGCGAGGCCGCAGTGCGCCTGCGCCGTGGGGGGGCGGGAGGCGGGGACGCGCGGCCGTGCGCAGGCGCGCGGCGCATGCGCGCTGAGCCCCCGCGCTGGGCTTGTCGTTGCAGCTTTAAGAGGGCTCGCGGCCTGGCGGGTCCGACCCCCCGCCCCTCCGCCCTGAGGGAGCCGCCGGGCCCCCGCGCCAGCCCCCTCCTGCCGCAGCACGGCGCGGGGCCGGCCCGGCGCCCCGCAGACCCTCTCCCCGGCGCCCCCCGAAGTAGGGGGGGGGAAGGCTGAGAGGGAGCTTGCCCCGGGCTGGGACAGCTGAGGGGGGGGGACGCAACATGGCGGAGGCCAAGGAGGAGGGGCCCGGCCCCCGCGCCAGGGTGAGTGGGGGGCGCGAGGGGAGGTCAAAGGGGAGGGGTCAGGGGGCGGGGTCAGGGCGGGAGGGGGCCGCGGGATGCAGCTGCGAGGCGCCGCGGCTGCCGCCGCTGTCCAGGGCCCGGGCCCAGGGCCCGCAGCCCCCCAGGCGCCCCGCGGCCCGACCCGGCGTGCGGGGCCCGGGCCGGTGCGGGGCAGCGAGCAGCGCTGTCCCCGCCAGCCTTCGAGCCACGCTGCCTCTCCGGGCTTCCTCAGGTCTCTCTTAGCCCTTCTCAGGGAGAGCGTCTGGGCGTCATTTTCATGAGCCCCTTGGCACCACTCAAATGATGAGCTTGCCGCTAACTGGGATCCATCACTGCTGTCTGCCTCCTTGCGTAAAGCACGGCGTTCTTGCTGCTCGTTCTACATTTGTTTCAGTTGTCCATGTCAAACCGTAGCGAGTTGTCAAGATGGCAGTTTCGTCCAGTTCTTAGGTACCTGGGCCGCAGCCGTGGTGTGGGTGCCATCAGCCGAGCTAATGCTGAGACCTGGCCCTGCGCTGTCACGGACTGGTCTGTAAGTACACTGGGCATACTCATCTACCTGAAGAAATGCTTCATCTTCTGAACAAATGGAAGGTTCTTGGTGGCCCACGCCTTGTAGCCTGCCAAGTGACCGAGGGAGAATAACTTTTTAAGCAGTGCTCAAAATAGTCTTGCAATGAGTTGTGTCCTCTTCCCTGCATGCGTGTATTTTTTGATTGAAAGCTTTCCGGCAGGGGTGAGGTTAGGTCACGTTAGAAGTTGGGTGGAAGAGTCCATGGTCCACTACAGGACCATGAGCTGTCCAGTTCCCTTTTCCCAAAGATTAAAAAGTTTTCCCATTCTACAGCCTTAAGAAAGACAAGAACAGTAGCTCAAGTTTTGCATTCGTGTATGTGAGAGAGGTTTAATTTGCTGAATTTATTGCAGGGAACATGAAACTTGTGATTGTGGTGAAGCTGTTTGTTGCTAAACAGAACGGTTGACCTTCCAGGGTCTGATTGGAGGTGTTGCGCAGATGTTGTTTGGCTGCTCTGCGGCTGTGGAGATGAACATCATCACGGAATTGTCTCAGACCCATGTCTTTCAGACACTTGCACTTACTCACTGGCAAACTCAAAGAATTTTGCAGAATTTCTCACATATATTACAAAAATGTGTAAGTCTCGGTGATCAGGATTTTGGCTATCTGCAAGAAGCTTAAAGGGAAGTGACGGCTTGTAAGACAATAACATAAGAAATCTTAAATTAAACTTCATTCCCAGTAGTTGAAATGTTACTGGACGTAAGGAAATACTTTCACACCATGGGGACAGTCAAGCGTTGGAACAGGTTGCTCAGAGAGGTTGTGCAGTCTCTATCCTACTGTCTGGTGGTCTCTTCATGCTCTTTGCCTTCATATGCTCAATTTATCTGTCAAGTTATCTGGTATTACCAACAAAATAAAGGTGATTGCCTTTTTTCTTCTTAAGCTGGCAGTTATCTGCTATGGAATAACAAAAAAGTATCATCAAGTTAGTATCATCTTCATTGGTCTCCAGAAAAATCATTTCTTTATCAGTTGGCTAGTCAACTGGCATCGAGTCAAGAAGTCTCCATCACTTATTGCTCCACATGTCCCTGTACATTATGGAAAGCCTCCCGTGTTGTTGATATTGACAACATTCTCCCTTCCTGCAGAAGCAGAGAACTTGTTTGGTAAAATTTGGGGATGATCCAGGAAATTGGCACTTGCCCCAGGCAAGTAAGTAAGGAAAGAGGAGACACAACTTGCCAATCTAGCTTGAAGGAAAACACCTTCCTGGTCCCAAGTCTAACAGCAAGGTTAATCCTAACTGTGCCAGAAAGGCTTCTGTGAGATTCTATAAGAAGAAGTACACCAGTGTGCTGCATCGTGTCAGTCTGTAATCTTCAGAGTCTGCGAGGTGAAGTTCCTCATCTCCCCTCCCCATCACAAAACCAGTTTATGCATCCAAATGTTCTTGCGGAACGTTGGGAGAAGTGAATCCTTCTTGGCTGTGCGAATGGCTGATGGAACCTGAGAAGAAGGAGATTAGCATACTGTAAATACGGCGCACTTCTGAATCTTCCATTAAAGCCACGATTAACGCGGTCTTGGGAGACCTGCAGATCCTGTTTCTCTTCCCCATAGTGGTCCAGTTCCCATTCTACAGGAGGTTAAGGTGATGGACTCTTCCAAATCCTGTGCCTAAGGAATAATGAGCATTTCGTGTAAAAAAAATTGTTTTTCTTCGTATGGAAGAACTAAAGAATAATTTAACGATTTCTTTTGGAGAAGGTTAATTTCTGCCCAAAATAAAAACTTGTGTTTTCTAAGGAAAATATATCAACATATTTAACTTTCCATACTTACTACATTATATCCAGATGAACTTAAAAGGTGTCTGCTTGTATAGTTTTCTGTTTAGTTTATGAAAATATTTATGGCACTTCAACTTTAATTTGTATGTGATATCACTGTCTTGAACAGTTTATGTTTCAAATAGAATGGTAATTGATTTACGACAATACTCTGTCAGCCCATTGACCTAGACAGGACAATTGGGGGTCTACAGTGCAAACTACTGACATTTGACGCTTGGGTTCTTGGAATTTGGTTTGAAGTGAATAGGTGAACAGTGGGTGTCTACGTCAACAAAACAGCTGTCCACAAAAGATTTTAAATTTTGCATGGCTGCAATTAAAAATTAAAGGAGATAATCTCATTTAGAAAGTTTTTTTACTGAACTACTCTTGACTGGTTCGAAGATGCTGAAAACATTTCTCTGCAAAGGCTTGTGCATCTCTCGAAGGACGCTTTGTTGTCATGATCTTTGAATTCACCTGCAAAAAATAAGCATAATGGATCTCCGTCTTTCACATTAGGACTTTTCGTATTTTATGAAATACGGAAAAGTTAAGTGAGCTCTTCATGCCCACTTCAAGGCCCGTTGCATGATTAGAATAGTGGCAATTAATTCTGAAATCACTCCCAGTGTTCTTGAAGAGGTTTTCTCAACTTTTCTCTCATTTAGTGGTTGTTGGATCCTGTCATTCCTTCCAGACATTCCAATTCATGCTGGCCTTTCCCAAAACAAGTCTTGTAGCAAGTTTTATCGAGAGATTTTTCTTCAAGGTTTGCTGTCAATGACTGACTCTGTTCAGATGATTTCCATCATCTGTTTTATGTGTTGTAACGGCATAAAAGCAGTGCTCCTGTACCTCACTCCTGCTTTTGCTCGTAACACTGATTCTCTGCGATCATCTAAACTCTTCAAAACAAGGCTTCTCCAGCAGAGGAGACTTCGTCAAGGACATGCTAGCAGAATTGTGTGGACTCTCAGTGTCTGTCATCTTAGCCTCTGTTCTACCTTAAGTTCTTTATTAAATGGTGCTATTTGCTCAACAAAGTTTTAAGGAAATACAGTTTAGTTAATGCAGACTATTAACAGGTCTTTTTATGTTTATTATTGCCTGGTAGGAGTTGTTGTAGTGCTCTTTGAAAAAATGACACTTTTTTGTGGGTTTTGCCAAAATTTCTGCTATCTCAAAACTTACTAAATTGCTTGATTAAGTATGTTTTCAGAAAGTTTCCTTGGGAGAGGGTGCCTGTAGAAGGCCAGCTTTACCTCCATCACTTGCTTGCAGGCAGAAGTCAAGCAGAGATGGGTCGGTGTTTTTTACTGTCTCGCGGTGATAGTTCATGTCCTTGGAAGGCGTTTGGTGCAGACGGTCCTGTTTGTTCGTGTGGCAGCAGCTCTCGAAGCAATCGCAGGAGCTTGGCTGAGAGCTCTGATCACGCAGTACTCGTGGGTTTTCTGCCTGTTTTTACAGGTGTTCAGGCTTTTGATTCTCAAGAGCCTTGGATACTTGTAATAGTATCTGCAAAGGAGGTGGAACATCCAACTAAGCTGCCTATTGTAAGATCCCCTTCTTCATAGGAAAAGAAAAAGTAGAAGCCAGCCAGGGCAACAACTACAAATTGGACTGGAATCGTAGCCACTTGAAAGAGAGAAACACCAGTTTTTATAAGAACAGGAGAGGAGAAAATCTTAGAACTGCGCTGGAATGTGGAAGAGAAGTGGAACAGGCAAAAGGAAGCCGGAGTTAGGAAGGTGCTTTGAAGAGTAAAGTAGATCGCGTGATTGCTTTTCGCTCTTTAAGGGCAGAAATACTGAAGTAGAGAGAACTGAATATACATGCAGGCTCTCCGGTTTTCACCACCAATTGTTGTTGTTGGCACCAAACTCTTAGGAGAAGGGAAAAGACTTGCAGTACGTAATGGTGGATGAGATGATTCACCAGTGTGGGCCTATTAACGTAAAAACCAGTCTGTGAAGGAGGGCTGATAGTCCCCGCTGTGTTTATCAACAAGCAGAAGGTGCTACATTTGTAAATTTTCCTGATTTGCATGCAAAGCCGTCTTGTAGGCTTCTTATTTGAGGACAAATTATAATGAAAAGCAGATGACTTAGGTTTTATATATGTTTCACTTCCTTTAAAGATCAATTTCCAGAGGTTTTGGGTTTTTTTATATATTAGTAACATAAATAGTAGCAAGCAATTAGTAACATGGTTAAGTATCCTCTTGGGGGAGACATGGAGTACAGGAGTCTTTCCAAGGTTGTAGTACTGGTCCTCCACCCCAGATTGTTACCCTCATTGCTTCTTAGGGTGTTACGTGGACTGGCTTTCCCTCAGAAACATGGTGATGGCTCTCTCTTAACGGCCTGCTCAGCTTCTGAGTTAAATGGAAGTAAGGGGATTGCATGCTTTGCAGATCGTAATCTGCTCAATAGCTGTACTTCTGAAAGCTTTGGCCAAAAGTGTGCGTTTGTAATCTGGGAAATGCTGTCTTTCTTGTGGGATGCTAAAATACGTAACTGAACTGAAATACTGGATTTGGAGTCATTACTTGCTGAGTGTCACAGCAGAAGCATACGTTGTTATGGTATGGACCCTGCTCTGATTTTGGTGATTTTTGCATCCGTGTGACTTCAGTTTAGTTTTTCTGACACACGCTGTGAGAAATAGGAGTGATCTTTATTTTAGCTCACTTATAGATTTAGTGTGACCAAAATCCCAGTGTCAATGGTTGTTTGTAGAGCATCTTAACCAGCAGCAGGGAAGTTCAGTGCATAGCCAGGGCTGAGGTTTTGAGGGGAGAAGTTGGTTGTTTTTAAAAGAAAGTGTTTGTTGTGGATGTCTCGGTTTGTTTGCTTGATGTGCAGTTTGTGTCTGTGTGTGTTTCTTAATTTGCAAAGCCCACACGTGTAGCGGGCGTCAGATCAGCTCATCAAACTCTGGTGTCTCTGCAAAAACCATGGCAAGGTGAAGCCTTCTTGTGTGGAGCTGCTTCCTTCTCAAATCCGTGCTTTTGTGGGCGGGTGGGAGAAGGGCTCGGATCCTCCTCTGAGTTTTGTAGGTGTGGATTAAAGCCACCAATCATTCAGAAAAAGTACGGGATGCTGTAACTTTCTGTGTTGGGAGACTCATCTGCTTGGCCCCGCGCAGGCTGGTAATGGTGCGGAGCTTGTGTGTGCGTGTTTGGTGGATATGGAAGCCACAAGGTCGACAGGGGCTGTGTTTGGATTCGGCCTGTGGAATAATCGGAAAACTCAGGAATGTCGGAAGGACCTGGGGATGGAAAGGGGTGAGACACTGCTGTGCTGAACTGCTCCCGGTGATTTCTGGTGAGTCATTCAGAATTCTAAAAATGCACAAATGAAATGGCAGCAGCACGTGCCGAAGTCTTTCCTGAAACTTAAAAATTGAAGATGCGTAAGTGAGATGCAAAGTAAAACTGTGTTTCCTGAACAGAGAGAGAGGGAGCCAGAAGAAACTGAAAAATGCCTGCCTTTGTCTTTTTACGTGTATGGACGATTATCTGGGGCTTGCCTTTAACAATACCCATCATAGTATCCATTTAATTACCCTGAGACTAGATCAGAAATGATCGCTGGAAGTGGCGGGCACGGCTCAGCTGCCCGGGGAGGCCTCCAGGACACACCTCGCTGCCCCTCGCGCGGCCCTCGGCCCGCTCTCCCCGTGAGGAGCCGGCACCGCGCAGGCCTGCCCGGCTGCCGGGCGCGGTGGCCGGAGCCGGGCCGGGCGCGGTGGCCGGAGCCGGGCCGGGCGCGGTGGCCGGAGCCGGGCCGGGCGCGGTGGCCGTCCGTTGCGGGGCCTGGCGCGGCTCGGCTAGGGGGCTCTGCAGGCCCGGCCCCGCCGCCCAGCTCTATGGCTCGCCTGACCCCGCCGGGTTCTCTTCCTGCCGCAGCCGGTCTTTTCCTGTAGCAGGTATCTGCGGCGGCCGGCCCTTTGTTAGCCCCTGCTGTGCCTCCCGCGCGGCTCCGAAGGGACGAGGCGGTAGGTCGGTCCGTGCTGCGGTCTCCGGCAGAGACCCCCCGCTTCACCCTGCTCGCGCGGCGGAGTTTTCCCGTGGCGGGGTCGCAGCGCGGCTGGCTGCCCGCCCGGCATCCCTGCCGGGGATGTCGTGTGTAAAAGGTCAGGGGATGCTTCCTCAGCTCACCGCACCGGGTTCAAGAATAGCGATTACAATTTAAATTACTTGGTGGGTTTTTGTTTTTTTTTTTTTTTTTTTTTTTAAATGGTGTCTTCCTTGCCAGTTTAATGAATTCTGAAGCGGGGGGTTGTGCTGGGTGTGTAGGGAAAAGGAGATTGTTCAGACAACGCATTGGGAATCATCTCTGACTATTTTTAATTGCAGTTTTCTTAACATCTGCTTCCTTTCCACAGTTTGCTTATGGATGCAGTAAAACCTAGGATCAAACTTCAGAAGGCTTGCGAGAAAGATAATGTGCCTGTGCATGTAAAGTTTATGCATTGTTTTGTTTATTTTTTTTAAAGAAATTCTCCATTTTGCATACTAATCAAGGTTGTAGCCATAGGCAGCTTCTCTCTTCCTGTTGCATAAAAATAATCTATTAATTGTTTGATTTATGAATGTTATGGCAACTTTGAAAGCCGTGAAAGTATTGAACTGGTTTTTAGTTATTTCAAATTAGCACATGGTATTGAAGTGTAAACAGTGTCCTTCTGTCACCCGCCCCAAGCAGAGACAGGTTAATGCTGAGGATGTAACGCTGTTCCCCTGGAGTCGAATGTACAATTATAAAGAAAATAGCAACATACCTAGTGGAATATTTTTTTTATAGAAGCAGTACTGTCTTTATGTAAAGAGTAGTTACTTTAAAGCAAAACACATTGCTTCCAGGAAGACATAATTGGTTTGTTACCATTTCTACATTCTGGTTGCATTTATTTATTTATTGCAACCTGAGCAGGCAAAGCGTTGCTTTGTGTACAGTGCTGGTTAATGAGGCAGAAGCACTGAGAAAGATACATCCTGAAACATTTAATTTTACTAGTATCACACTTAAACTGTTCTGTCTGAAACTCTTAATCACTCACTACTTAAAAGCACTAAGTAGCACGAAGTTATTCTCTGGCAAAATATTAGCCAAAGTGATTGAGTAGAGGTGTTGATATTCTTGAGTTTTGTTTTACAGTTGCAAGTGTGTTTAGAGGACTATGAAGTCTAGAGTATTTTAACAGAAAACTTTCAGTTCCTTCTGTTCCTCAGATTTCCTTGAGGACTGTTGAAGGCTGGAGTTTTTTAATAGAAAACTTTCTGTTCCTGATACTTCCTGTTCTGTAGTTATCCAGGGCTTTATCTGGGATATTGAGGTACCTCTTAGGTCTGTCGAAAATGACCCGTAAGAAATGCCACCCGATGAAGCACGTCCATGTTTGCCTCGAGAGTACTTTTGTTCCATTTTAATCACCAAATCTTAAAAAATCTGAGCAGAGGAAATAAAGGGAATTAAGAGTGATGATGACTAATCAAAGGAGGAAGTATGAGGACTGGTGAGAGACGGAATTGGTTTCCAGAAATGTAATAGAATAATATAGAAGGTTGGGCATTATTACTTACATTTCTGTGTAATACAGGATCATAATCCAGTGAAAGCCAACTTATATGACTGATTAAGGTGGATATATTTTTTATGTAACTATTGATACACCAAATTTCTGCCTGAGATGGCATTAAACAAGTTTCTAATAGGATGCAGAAAGGGAATAGAAGTGTATATAATTGAGAGAATGCCCCACACTAACTCAGAAAAAGTGTATCAGCCCTCATTTCAGGGCATAGTCCAGTTATAGACTGTTATGGAATGAGTACTTTATTGGGGAGATATATATATATATTTATGTGAATGTAGATACATATGTATCCACATACAAGCAAATGCTTCTGCTGATTTCCTCCCTTCGGATTTACGTGGTGTGGGAGTTCTGTAGCTGTTCACCATCAGAAACTAGACGGTGGCTTAGATAAGACTGCTAGAATTATCAGATGCTGAAGTTCCTGTTTTATAAATATTTCCAGTGGAAGCTTTTGACCACAGACACAGATTTTCCTCTGTATCCTAAAACCTTTTAAAGGAAGAAAATATTCAAGACGATCTCTTTATTTTTGTAGCCTCAAAAAAGAAAGAGAAAAGAATCAAAACAGTTTTGTTTGTTTTTTTCCTAAGATGACCTTGTGGTTGGGAAGTGTCTTGGATTCCTTCCAGGTAGATTGTAACTGTTTTCCAACTTGGTCAAAATATTTATGGGAGTCCCTAATGCGCTCTTGCAGGTGGCCCCTTGTGCTGACTTACATGTTGTCGTTTCTTCAAATGAAACAGAGAGGTCCAGACTGCAAAATGTCATCTTTTCCTAATAACAGCATTTCTGGTTTTGTCACCTATTATACAAGATTTGTTGTCACCAGAGGAGGAGGAGTACCTAGAGTTTGAATGTGTAAGGTAACGAGTACTGTGGTAGAACCTCAGATACTTTCCCACAGCTACTCTGGGTCTCAAAAGAGTCAAATAACTACTTTGACATAAACCTGCTTTGAGAAAAGGATGATCTAATGATTCATCTCTGCTGACAACTTCTCTTTCCCTACCAGCAAATTGTCTGAGAATTTTTTGGAGAAAAATCAGCGTTACTGACAGGAAGCAAGAACAGGGTCAAGGACGTTCAGCATAGAGACAAGGACCTAGGCTGTTGGTTTTGCCTCCCAAGGCTTCATACTCTGATATTATTATCAAGTGGCAACAAATTCATTTTACTTTTCTTCTATAAAAACAGAATACCACCACTGTCCTTGTGCTCAGCGTCTGGTATTAACACCAAGTATATCCAGTATTTGTGGGGATTAATTTTACACTGGTGTAAACTTAGCTGTGAGTGGACTTCTACATCAACGTTCAACTTGCGTCTTTGGAGACGCTCCTAGGACCGCTATAGCAGTAACAGAACTCAGGCCTTGCAAGCCTTTCTGGAAGGTGTTTCCTTACTGTTTTTTCCTCTAGAGAGTTACAGTGAATAGACTTGCATCAGCTGCATGGAAGAGTGTAACTTTTTTTTTTCTCCATTTGCTTCTGTATTTCACGTTTCCACCCTGAACTCTCTGCTCAGAGAAGCTGAAAAGTTTTGGTGCAGTATCAAATTGTCTCGATATTCACAGCGCTTGACAGGTCCTCGGTACTCCATGTGTGTCACATTAAGCTGAAGGAGCTAGCTTGTCTTTGTAGACCTGCAAATGATACTGGAAAGAGGCTGGTGGACTCTTTGCCGTCAGATGAATCCTGTGACAATAATGTTGTCATCCTTTCCCAGAGCTGGCTGCTACCGAACTGATAGTTCCCCATCACAGTCCTGTGGAATATCTGATTTATCAAGTGAATGACTTGAGTTAAATGAAATTAGAGATCATCCCTTTGCTATCAAATCCCATTACTTTCCTTAAGATGGCTTAAGAATTGAAGTGTGAGCAGGATCTACCAGAAAAGAAAGCACAGAGCTGGAGATGTAGAGAAAGGAGAGGCGGACTTGAATGAATCGCTGTTATCTATTAGGCAGAAAGGAAGGATGCTAAGGAGTTGGACATTCTGAAGGAAACTTTTATTATGCTGAGTGCGCATACTTCTTCAGACAGCATTCAAGCATGCCATCAACTTTAATGTCTGTCAGAGAATGTTTAATGTAAATGGATGTTTTGTACAGCGCTCAGAGTCAGCAGCTGGTTCTTCTTTCGTTACACTCATACTGGCACTGATTGTCTCGTTACTGGTCGGAAGTTAGGCACACACAGTTCTCTGTTCCTGGAAGGGGGACGTTCCCTGTTAGAGAGATAAAACCTGTGCAGCCCGCGTCAGTGGAAGCTGTGTATGCTGCTGTTTTTCCACTTATAACGTTGAGAGGAAATGAAGGCTCGTGGGGCGTCAAAGAGGGCAGAATCTGTGATCTTGACCTGGTACAAGTATCTCACGTAGAAGTGAAAATTCTGACATTCCCTTCCCTCCTGTCTCCCCTCCACCTTCTCTGGGAAGCAACGCCAATTCTGATTTTTCATTGTGTGCTATCTCTGTGTGCTTCTGAACTTGTTAGGATGAATGTGACTTCTCAGTAATGTAACAGTCTTAATTCGCAGAGCTTTGCTTGAGGCAAGAAAGGAAGGAGGAGGAATTGTGATCCTTCCTGTTGGTTTTGGTTTTGGTCGGATACTTTTTAGCAAAGTACATGGCAGCTGACCGAGATAATGATATAGTGCTTTCCTTTTTACAGTTTGAAGATAAATCTGATGCAGTATTTGATATTACAGAAAAATGTAAGTATTTTTATTTATTTATATAAGGCCATAGTTTCACAAAACATTTCTTAGAAGTATCATTGCTGCTGAAAAAGACTGTCTTGCCCTTCTCCTAGCCCTTGCTGCTCATTCCCTCGCTGCATTGCCTTCTCCACAAGTGTTACAAATGATGTGAATTGAAGTTAATATTTTTTCTTTCTTTGGTTAGTTTTACTCAGTTCAGCTTCTGCTTTACAGTGTGGTGAGTGGGACAGAACTGCTTCTTATGTCAGCAGTGTTTTATCAGTAATGTTGGCCCAGGAAGGCTTAAAATATTCAAGGAATTGCAGCACCAGACAGATTAGCAAAAGACACTTACACTCATCCTTTGTAACACATAAAGTTGGTGAATTTTCTGACTGTTTATGGGTTTTTTTCTCCCTAGGTGGTGAAATTCTGGATGCAGAAATGTCTGAGGACACTGACCACAACTTAACACCTGCCCTCGACAGCATATCTTATGGAATACAGAATCGAACAGGATCTGAAAACTCACTGCTGGATGATGATGATTATTTTCTGAACTCTGGGGATCTTGCAGGCATACCCGTTGTTGGGAGTGACAACGAAGATGATCAAAATTTCACTCCAAAAGACACTCTTTCTTCAGCAATTCATGATGAAGACCATCTAGAAGAGGGCAAGAGAGTTACAGAACATGAACTGGACAGTGAAAAAGAAATTCAGATTCAGAACGCAATCCAAAAGGATCTCAATTCACCGTTTGAGCAGGGCCCTGTATTTAAATCAATTAGAAAAGATTTTAGCATAACAAGAGATAATGGCAAAGAGACTTTTTCAGCAAAGGACAAGAATAGAGAAGGACATTTTCAAGAACGTGAAAAACGGTTGGAAAAAGTCCCTAAAGATATGGATTCTAGATTGAAAAGCAGTTTTCTTGACAAAGCAGGTAACTGTTGACATCGTAGACCTGGCTACCCAGCAAAGAGGAAGAAAGAACTAGAGAGAGATGAGCAATAGGGCTAGTTATTAAAAACATCATCTTGTTGAGGAGAATATGCATGGTTGTATGTAGGGAACCGTTTGATAAAGAACCCTGAAATACAGTGAACTCTGTATTAGGACTAGGATTTGCAAAAGGGTCTGGCAGCATTAGGGGGGTCTCAACCTTCAAAGCTTGTGTCAAAGCCTCAGCATATCCTTTGTTGTGGTGGTTTACTGAACCAAGCTGGGTGACAAATCAAGCTTCCTTTTGTTTTTTCTCACTCATTTTATAGACATTGAAATTCCTTAAAAGAAAAGATGGTGAAGTTTAGGTTAAGTTGGTAGCCCAGAAAGGTGGTTTTTTTTGAGCAAAGTACCAATTCTTCATTAGTGTATACGTATTTGAAGCAGTGTGCATTTGATAGTAGCATCATGGAAAGGCTTGCTAGGAATGTATTAGTGGGTCTACAGGAAGTAAGCCAGAGAGTAACTTGAGATCTGCTTTTCCTGGGAGACTGCTCTTCTCCTTCCTCCAGTACTTGTGTCTTGGACTTTGTCCAGCCAGCCTGGAGAGAACCAGTGATGCCTGTAATCCGTTTCTCATCTGAGGGAACCTGACAGGCACAAGTAGTCTTGCTGCCCACGCTCCTGGTTTTGACTTCCCACGCTCTGAAAGTTACAGTAGAACGGTGAATGAAGGAGTTAAGAATAACCAGGCTGGAACACGCGATTTAATTTTATGCAGAAGACTGTATGGAGAGAGGGTTGGTCAACCAGTGAAAGCCTCCTGGCTTCTTGTTGAGATTGACAGCTTACAATTCTGATATTTAAACTTCATATGTTTAGTAACAGCGTCTTAAAATCAGTGCTTCCAGGTTGCACAACTGATAGAGAAGCATTACAGATGTTTTTTAAAAAAGGAAGAGTTAAATACATCTCTTAACTTTTACCTTCAGGTAGAAATCAAATGAGGAATATTTCTGTGCAAAAGATGTATTTCAGAAAATTCTAAATGCATACAGTTACAAGATTGTGGCTGAAAGCTGTGCAGCCTCAGGTAGAGCAGTTGGTAATTGAAACAGCAGTAGTAAATGCTTATAGGCAGTATCCAGACAAATCCAGTATTTTTAAAAAGATACATGCTAAAGAAGCATAAGCTACTACTTCCTGAGAAGGGGGAAAAGGCAAAAGGCCAGAACAGCAAAGAATGGGTTGAAAGTTGTTGCTCTGAAAAATATTTTCTGATTTAAATGTTGGAACGCGGGAGAGTTCAGAACCCCTGGGGTGTAGAAAATTCTGAATGAATAATTCACCTCAGAATTTTACAACTCTTGCTGGAATGGGAAAATAATGACCCAATAGAATAATTAAAAAAAAAGTAATTTCTGTTTAAGGATTATCATCTGATTTGCAGGGAGGAGAAAGGGAATAGTTTAACACTGCTGAGGTGCTGTCAAACTGTGGGGCTGGGGATCAGGATGAGACTCTAGATAGTTTTAAAGGAAATGCGTTGGAATCTGTATTCATTTATATTTAATGTATATGTTTTCCTCAGTTCATAATCAAGTAGAAGAAACATTACGGACGCAGTTAGCGCCACAAACTCCAGAAACTAACTTCAGGGTAAGCTATAGATCTTTCAAACACTTTTGCAAGTGCAGCAATATGCTGGAATAATTCGTATTTTGTGTTTGAGTGTAAATTTGAGTATCAAGAGAACTGATCTTCTGACTCTTAGACATCTTTGCTACTTAAACAGTGCGTATAATTGTGTAAAATTTTGCTGACCCTCTCTTTGGATTGAGGATTCTTTTGTTAGCCACTTTCATGTTCAGCATGGTCTGACTGACTGGTGAGCCGAATCTAGACCTGGACGCATCCATCTGACCTGCTGCCTTTTTTCCAGATGAGACAGGGAACAGCTGTATCAACAGGAGACACTGCCCAAAGAGCCAAATGCCCCTACTGACAACCAACTTAGAGAGCCGGGTGGCTTCTGCTTTGTCGAGAGGAGTGAAGAGGCTTGGGGGTGGGATGGCAGAGGGTGCTGCAGGGAGGTAGAGGCAGCAGCTGCTGCCCAGCATTTCTCCCACCTTCCAGTGGCAGGACCCATTCCTCTTGGTCTGCAACAGAAACTCCCCTTGGCAGCAGCCCAACTCCTAATGGCAGATGCAGGAGGGTGAATTCTTTTTCATATTATTGTTTCAGGAGTCTAGCTACCTATTTTCTAGTAAGGAATCTATTGGACAAGAGCTGGGGAATTCCTTTGCACCAAATATTAGAATTAAGGAGGAGCCTTTGGATGACGAATATGATAAAGCTATGGCCCCACAGCAGGGACTATTAGACAAAATTAAAGATGAACCTGATAATTCTGAGGTAAGTTTCCCATTGCATTTCTCATTTTGGTCTGACAGCTGACCGCATAAGCTGGACGTAAATTCAGCAGTTTATTTGGTTTGTTGACCGAAATTAAACTTGAAGAACATAGTTTAGTAGAAGGATTTTTCCCTCTTATACTACCATGAAACCCAAACCCCCAACTTTTTCATGTCGTGTTACCATGTCACTGAAAATGTTGTGCTTTTCAGTTAGAGACAAAGCAAAGTACCGTAAAACTTTTATTATTAAATCTGTGGCAATATAGACACTTTATCTCAACTCAGTCTCACTAGGAAATACAATGCAAATCGTGTTGTACTGAGTATGTTGTGAGTAGTTACAGTTAGAGATTTGTAGTTGGAATAGTGCTATTCTTGCTACTTCCCTCTTAAAGGTTATCTGCGAACACAGTGGTTCATTGTTTGTTCTTGTTTTGAATTAACACGTGGAGGTCTTACTTTAGCAAAATATTTGAATACGTACACATCAGTGAAGTCAATTTAAGCATGTGTTGAAGTGACTTTCTCGTTTGAGACTGACATTTTTTATGACAATACAGGTAAAAGTTCGATAATTATAAAATGGAGAAGGTCTGCCCTATGGATTGAGGGGGCCTGGGGCAGGGATTGCTGGGGTCTAACCTGTCTCTTTCCTGGGACACCTGGGATGTGATCCGTGCTGCAGTTCCTGTCTCCTCACTGCTTCGGTTACGTGCCGAGCTTTACATGCGGTTCAAGGCATGCAGAGCTTCCCAAGGTGATTCACCCCACTTGCGTGGACACTGGAGTGTCGGTGTTCTTCAGGCATTAGTTTTTCTAGCATCATTCTGTGTACTTCTGCTGTACCTCCTCTTCTCTCTGGGCCCGTCTTCCCAAAGGTTTTTCTTCTCTTCCCATGATACTCTTGGCTTAATAAAATAAAGAAGCAAACTGAGTATTCGAAACTATTCAGATTTCACTGCCCTTCTGAGATTGTTTGTTTTATTTTTCTTGAAGAGTGTATAATGTCAAGCCATGTGTAGGTTAGTTAAAGCTGGCTATTCTTTTGTCCTCCCAAGATGGCGTCTGCTGTATGAATTTGTGTGGAATGCAGTGCAAGATGTCTGTGGTTATCAAAGATCATATTAATAAGCAAAAACAAAGACTTGAAGAATTTAAATATCAAATATCTTATTGTTCAAAGTATTAATTCCTGGAGTAAAATCCTGTAATTATCAATTCCACGTGATACTGGAAAAGTATGAGAACTGATGGAGCTTCATTTTGTTTTACTTTAGGTTAGAATTAATGTGGTTTTTTGGTTTTTTTTGTGCATTCTGAAAGATAAGAGCATTTCTGGCTGTAACCGATAGTTGGAGCTGCAGGTTCTTGGCTTTCCATGCTGTTATGCTGCTGTGAAACTATGCTTGATCATGCGCAGTTGATACCAGGATTTGCCTCCATCTCCCTTACTAGTACTGACTAGGGATCAGACAGCAGTTAAAATGCTTAAAAACTGTATTTCTGCAAATAACTAGTTTTTAAATGGTAATATTTAAAAAAATGGTGTTATAAAACCTGTGATCAGGGCATGCCCATACACAGCTTAAAAGCTTCTCTGACATGAGATTTGAATGTTTCGTGCTGATAGTTGATGTGATGAGCGAATACCATTGCCTGCTCTCCTGGGAGACCTGTTGAGAAATATTTTGATGGTCCTGATATAGAAGCTTGTAATTTTTCACACAGGAGTAAGAGAAGTGTTATGTTTTAGCATATATTATGTGGATGTTAGTGTGTGATTTTAGGGGATGGCTTAAGCTGGGGGAGCAGTTCACTGCCGCTGAGAAGCGAGAGTGTAATTTTGCTTAGTGATGTTGAATTGGCTGACCTTGCAGCCAGACAGCAACTGTGAATTTAGCTCAGTCCTAACATGCCATCATGCCCTCACTCCTCTCAAATGACTGTAAGTAGGTTAAATCTTATCATCTCTGTAGTTTCAAGAGATTATGCTTTTCAGCCTATTAAGATTTACATGTAGAGTGTTACAAGCTGCTTTACGGTTCAGGTTTCTAGGGAGAGCACGGGCAGGAAGCATGGTGTCAAAGTATGAATAGCTGCCGTGGAGGAAGCGAGTAATTTGTAGTACGTCAGCTATTCCACAGGCAACTGCCTGCAGGGGTTTTCTCGTCCTGTAGAAAGTGTGAGGTTGTTCCCCTCTCACTGAGGCCAATCTGAGCAGGGACTGTGATGGTCTGGCACTAGTGGTGCCAGCTTCACACAGCTGGGTCGTGGAGCTAAACTGGTCAAAAAAAGAAAAAATCTACAATAAAAAAAGTTAATTTTTGACTCGGCTCTATCGACCAGCAGCCTGGTCCGGGATGGGAGACTGGGCAGAACCATGACTGTCCCAGTCAAAAATTTCTTAATCTGCTGTTAACCTTCACCTTAGGCTCCTCCAAGGTCCTTAACTCATGGTTACGTACAGAATGCTGCTCACCATCTAGGTCCCGGTCTCTATTTCATGTTTAGCATCTATGAATGTGAAGATAAAACTTGTTTCACAGAGTGGGAGCAAGGACCGCAAAGCACTTCTAGATGGAAAGTTTGTGTGAGTGGAAAGCAGAGATTTGTCTTTAGCTTTGTCTGGCTGAATGCTGGGGTGCCTTGGAGTATGGCTGGAAAGGGGGAGGCACCAGGCGTCCATGCTCTCGCGTTTCTACGCGACACCTTCGCTTGTAGTTTGCTGTGAACCTCTGAGCAGGGTCTGTATGTGGTGCTTGTGCAGAAACATCTGTAAACCTTGCAGGCTTAGGAGTCTCCCTCTTGCCTTCCTGGACCTAAAGATTCAATACGACATTATGAAAGAATGAAAATCATGTAACTGTTATTACGTGTGTGAATTCGTTCTCATCTTCCTCTCCCTTTCTTTTAGGAGTACGGCCAACAGCCAAAAACTCAGGAAGGGGAGCTGAAAATCAGTGCTGTATTTTCAGTCAGTGGCAGTCCTCTTGGTAAGGAATAGACAAGACTAACTTTATATCTGTAAAATGTATCACCTTTGCAAGTAGTCTTGCAGGTTATTCTGTTTCATTTGCTATGTCTGACCCCAGTAGAAAAAAAGAATTGGTTTGTTTTAGAGACAATGAAATTCAGAGATTGAAAAGTAATTGTATTTTTGAGGGAAAAGGAAATTGAATGTAAAAGGGGTGTTAAAAGTGCATTCTCAGTAGATTGTTTCAACTACTCTGAAGACTATGCAGAAAACCAGCACAGGGCATGTATTTATGGAGAGTTCATCTGCCGTTTGAATCTCCCTTAGATGCTGACAACCCGAGTGAAGTCATGAGCTTTGTGCTTGCCCCCTGCACACGAGTGAGTTATGTGTAATCCATATGTAACAGTTACTCTGTTTTCTCTGTGTTTTTTTCTTGTTTAGCTCCACAGCTGTCATCAGGTTTCCAGCCTGCTGTGGCATCCTCTGGCATGAGTAAAATGCTGCCTTCAGTTCCAGGCACAGCTGTTCGGGTTTCCTGTTCTGGCTGTAAAAAAATCCTGCAGAAGGGACAAACTGCATACCAGAGGAAAGGCTCTACCCAGCTCTTCTGCTCCACACTGTGCCTCACTGGATACACCGTGCCCGCTTCTCGCCCACCAGCTTCGACCAAGAAAACCTGCTCAAGCTGCTCAAAGTAGGACAGTGTTTTGATTTGTTCTAGTAATAATTGATATTCAAGAGGATAATGAAAGGCTTCAGTTATCTTTTTAAGCAACACACCGTTTCTGTAATGCCAACTTCTCTTACGCTTCCCTTCAAAAAATCGTGGCCAATACTGTTGCTGGTTAATTGGTCTGTCTGCTATCAATTCCATTTTGTTAATTGGATTTTACATACGCAGAGATTTAAAAGCTTCTGTCGTGAAGTGTGCATCTTGTCTTTTTTATTTCAATAAGCCAAACTGTATTTCAAAAAGTACTACATTTTCCTGCCATTTTAGATTGTCATTGCACTCTCAAAACCACTAACAAGAGTATATTTTAAAAAAATAGATTATGTATTATTTATTCTAGATGAAAATAGGTTTACTGAATCCCTAAAATGAAATAAAACATGGGTAAATTAATATATTCAAGACAGGATATTTCCTTAGATTCTGAAAAAAAAAATTGACTTTCCAGTCTGGCTCCATTCTGTGAGCTTTGATTTCTGTAGGTCTTGGCTCTTCCAAATATGTTACTGCTGCTTTCACACAATGTAGAGAGATTACGTGTATTAGGAAGGGAGTTTTTCAGGTAGTTGGGGTTTCAGCACCCACATGAGTTACTTTCTGCCTGGGCCTGGAGTGCAAAGGCGAGGTTTGCTTTTGAGAGCATACTTGGGAAAAATTCTTCAGAAAATATCTACATTTTTCACAGTCCTTTTGGAAACACAGGCCTGAATCTTCAGCTCTAAAAAACAATTTAATTATTAAAATTTTGTGTTCATTTGTATTATTATGTCCAGATTAGCAAAAGGAGACCTTTATGCTGGCTCTTTAAGATATCATATTACTATACCGTTAACTTGAGGCAAATAAATAACCGTGCAGACAGATTGCGCTGCGGTCTGTTTATAGAGGAGAATTATTTGCATGTATAACTTTTAGTTATGAAAGTTACTTTGCAAAAGGAATGCTGCTTTGTTCATTATTTCTTCAGCAACAAATTTATTACTTTCAGTTTTACAAGGTCAACCGAACTTAAACTTGAGACTTCAATTAATTATTCTTTTCGCTTGCTGTCTCAGTGTGGAAAGGCCTTGTAATAGAGTTTAGCAGACTTGGCTGCAAGTTGTATTTATTCCGTTGAAAAATGGCTTACTTCTGACGAGACAAGCGAGAAGGAGGCGTCCTTCCAACCAAGAAAATCATAGAAATATTTCCTCCTGGTTTTTTGGCTGATACTTTTCTGTGAATGACTTTCAAGAGAAAAAAAATAAGGACAAAGTTCAGTTTGTTAAATCCGGCGACAAATAAGCAGAACTATAGATGGCAGATACGAGATGGAAAGTTACAATACAAGGCAGACCATTTTGAACCAAACTAGACAGTGATTAGAAATTGTGACCTTTTGTTTTCATCTTTTTTCCCCCTCCCCCATTACGGTTGGTATTTTCATTGTTAAAGGGAATTATTCCACATATCCTGTTTTCTAATTTTTTTTTAGTAAATACTGCACAAAGCAGCTATCTTTACCCCGTTGCTTCTGAAAAGATTTAGTGATTCAACCCGAGGTATTTGTAGAACACTCCGAAGTCCAGGTACAATATGGTTCACAAAATATCTACTTGGGAATTATACTTCTGAACTATTTTCCTAATAGGAAAAGAAAAATGAAGTCAAGTACTTAGATCAGCAAAAATAAAAGCTTTAAATTAAATAAATCCACCCTCTTATAGAGAATGTTTAGTCTGCAAAAAAAGGAAGGACAGCAAGTTGACATGAAATCAACATTAATTCTTTATCTCTTTGTTTGTTTCTTTTTCTTTTCTTTTTTTCCATAGAGATATTCTAAATCCAAAGGATGTAATCACTGCCCAGTTTGACAATACAAACTCCAGCAAGGATTTCTGCAGCCAGTCTTGTCTTTCCACATATGAGCTGAAAAGGAAACCTGTTGTCACTATTCATACTAACAGCATTTCAACCAAGTGCAGCATGTGCCAGAAGAATGCAGTGGTAATTGCAAACTTCTTTTTTGTTTGAATTTCCTTTAGCTCAGGACAACTTGCTGTCTCAAAGGTGAACATGCATATTCTTTCTGTTCTTGCTATATATTCTTGCTTTTCTTCCAGATTAGGCACGAAGTGAATTACCAGAATGTTGTACACAAGCTCTGCAGTGATGCCTGCTTCTCCAAGTTCCGCTCCGCTAACAACTTGACCATGAACTGCTGTGAGAATTGCGGAGGATACTGCTACAGTGGCTCTGGCCAATGCCACGTGCTGCAGATCGAGGGACAGTCCAAAAAGTTCTGCAGTTCGACGTGTGTGACAGCGTACAAGCAGGTGTATTTTGACAGAATATTAAAAATATGTCTTTGATTAGATTTTGGGTGTTTCAAGAAACACCCAATTTATTAATTGCTTATTTCAGTTGTATCTTTGTCTAAGATAACTCCTTTTGCCACTTAATCTTTGCCTGAACACGTTGCTCTGTTTCCCTTCCCACTGGCTACCAGAGTACCAGTGTGAGAGAGAACACAGCGGGACCACTCAGCAGCAGTCTGCTGGGACTGTTTTCAGCCTTTGAGATGCTCTCCCCATTCGAGTATTTTCTATTAAATTGTAGCATTTGAGTTAAGTGGAAAGGAAAAGTGATAATTAGTTGATAATTTTGATTTTAGTTTTTAAATTTTTAATATTTTAGTTTTGATTATAATGGAGCCTCTTAAAGAGCAGTTGAGAGAACCTTAATTTATTATAATAGCTCAGTTATTTTTGACTGACTTCCTTTAATGCAATTACTTTAGAAAAATTTGCCCTCTGATAAGATAGTGTAATTTCGTGACTTGACTCTGCTGCCCCATTATTCAGGCCACTTATGCCAAGAATGGCCTAATGAATTAAAAAAAAAAAATCTGGAAAAAGTCTTTCATCCAGAAAATTTCCAAGAACATTAGTTGTCCTCTGAAACAAATCTGGAAATTAAATTAAATGATCTGGAAGGGAAAGGGATTTCATGCTGGTATTACATCTCACTTCAAAACCTCATATATGTTAGTCTTCCTGAAAATACAGTACATTCAAAGCTTTTAAGTCTTACCTATTTTTTGTTGATTTTTAAAAAGCATTCAACTCAATTGTCAGTATATTCTGATAGTTTCTGGGGTTTTATGGGTGAGAAAGGAACCTGCTTCTCTCTCTTTTCTCTCAAGAGGGAATATTGCTTTTGTATATAGCTGATATATTAAAAATCATAAGCAGCATGTTGTTTCTCAGCAAAAACATTGCAGTAATCTGATACAAAGTGCTTGATATGTGCTATTGCAACACGTAGTGGTGTCTGTGCTTGGAGGCCTTCGCCCTGACAGGCTGGGTACTGCTTCAACTGGTCTGCACAGGTCGCGCTTGCCCTGAATGAGAGCGAGCCCCAGTCGCAGTGGTCGGGGAGCGAGTATAGCCAGTGCACTGCAGAGCTGAAGAAGTGTATCTGCATCATCAATGATACAGCTGCCAACAAGTGCACTGGCAGTCACTTTCATACCTTTTATATGCTAGCGATTCATTGCCAGGTTAATAAAAATACTACATTTCAAATGAATGACAGATTTCCATGTTTCCACAGAAGTCAGCTAAAATTACACCTTGCGCACTGTGTAAATCTTTGAGATCTTCAGCTGAAATGATAGAGAGCACAAATAACTTGGGAAAAACGGAACTGTTCTGCTCTGTTAACTGCTTGTCAGCGTATAGAGTAAAAATGGTTACTTCTGCGGGTAAGTTTATCCTTTTACTTCTTTCAAAACATAATTTTACATAGCTCATATCCAAACTTAATTTGTCTTGAAAGGTAAGGCTGATATTCTGTTTTTTGGGGGGTGAGAAGTGGCTTTTTTTTAAAGGGAGGTGCTGAGATGGGAACATAGGGACTTTCTACCATAGATAAACCCAACAGTGACAGCACAGCCGCTTCAGCTTTGTTTTTAAATGTGATAATAAGCCTTAATCTGTTTCCTGCTCTCACAAGTGCAGCTGGTGGGTTTCCCAACTAGACAAATCCACTGCCGTGCACGTATGCCATGCCACCGCTGTGACTGTTCTGCCCCTCCTCTCCAGGGTGATTAGCTTAGTTACCTCTGCCTGGTGTTGCGTTGAGCTAGGCAAAATATTCTCAGCTTTTCTTCTTGTAAAATAGAAAAGTGCTTACTGACATCCTAAGGATACTGGGAGATTAATTAAAGGATCTGGCAAGCAACAGGCACCACAGCTGCAGCGTCTGCTTCTCAGTCTGTGGAAACTCCGTCTTGGGCTGCTATGTGTGCCTTAGCTTGTCATTCAGATTCTCTGTTTTCTTATGCACAGTGCAAAATGATCTGCAATACAACTTGATGTTGCATAAATCACTTTTTCTTCTCTGCTTCACCCTCAGGTATTCAAGTTCAGTGCAACAGCTGTAAAGCTTCAGCAAACCCTCAGTATCACTTGGCTATGTCAGATGGGAGCATACGGAATTTTTGCAGCTACAGTTGTGTAGTAGCTTTCCAGGTGTGACATCTAAGATTCCTTTTTCGCTGAATCAATAGAATAATAAATTGGTGGTGTAAATATCTGGGATGTCAGGTAAAATATGTAATGCTGTAAAATAAAGTCTCTCCCTCAATTTGCTTTCCTGCAGAATTTGTTCAACAAGCCTGCAGGAATGAACTCCTCAGTGGTACCTCTGTCGCAAGGTCAAGTCATTGTAAGCATTCCCCCAGGGGCAACGGTGTCGGCAGGCGGCACCACCTCGACTGTGTCCCCCAGCTCCGTGAGCAGTTCGGCCGCGGCTGGTCTGCAGAGGCTGGCTGCCCAGTCCCAGCAAGTCACTTTTGCACGCCCTGTTGTAAAACTCAGGTGTCAGCACTGTAAAAGATTGTTCGCAACCAAACCAGAACTGCTTGACTACAAGGTAAAAAAAAAAAAAAAAATGAGGTCTTTTCAAACTCATATTTCTCAACAGAAACCCAAGAAATTGTAGCTTGTATGCAGTGGTCTGTCACTACTGCGCTGTTGGTTACTATGACCTGCGATGGACGAATTTGGAATTGATTTTGGTATAATTTAACCGTTATCAGAATTAGTACTGATACTAGCTCTTTGATCTTAACAACAGAGGAAAAACCCTCCTAAAAACTCAAACCCTATGATTGCCTGGCTAGGTAAGCACATTCCCGAGTCTTAGTCGCAGAGATGAATCCTTTTAATTCCGGCACAAAGCACATTGGTGAGGGCCTTCTGCAGAAAATGGTGCTGTCTTTGCTAGAAAGTTAGATGGGGAGATTTATTCGCTATTGCTGGCTGTTGTTGATTTCAAAGGGCATAAATATGCTTCTCAGTTTTTATTAACTATTAACATGTGTTATCTGGGATGTGAAACATTGAAACCAAAACATTCTGACTGTGTTGCAGGGTAGAATGTTGCAGTTTTGTGGGAAGACCTGCTGTGATGAGTATAAGAAGAGGAGCAATGTAATGGCATTGTGTGAATACTGCAGAATTGAGAAAATTATCAAGGAGACAGTGCGATTCTCGGGCGTAGATAAGACATTCTGTAGTGAAGGTAAGAAAGGGCAAGACTGTATCTCGTAGAAATCAACTCAGAAGTGTTTTGCCTTAAAATTACTGGTGATACTAAGATAAACCTAATCTTTCTACAGTGGAAAACCATTTTTTTTTAATTGTTTACAAACACAGAACTTTGTTCACACTTAACATTTTAATGGCATGTCTCAACAAATGTATTACAGAGATAGTTAAATACAAGAACTAGAAGTGCCAAGCAAATGTAATTTTGATATTGAAAGATTTTTTTGTTTTTTTGCTGTTTTCTCTTTTTTTAGGTTGCAAACTACTCTACAAACACGACTTGGCTAAGCGCTGGGGAACCCACTGTAAAATGTGCAGTTACTGTTTACAGGCTTCCCCCAAACTGGTCCAGAATCACTTTGGGGGGAAAATGGAGGAGTTTTGCTCGGAGGAGTGCATGTCTAAATTCACCGTTTTGTTTTACCAGGTAAGCAATATTCTCCCATAGCATCCCCTAGAATATCAACGTGTTAGCGAGAGCCTTTGTATGTTAGGAGCTGTGTGAACTGCCTGTGGTTGACTTGTGTGTCTGTGGAATATATTGCATATATGTGAGAGGTGACTAAATCCTGCTTAACTTTTGAGTACCAGTGCTCTGTGTAGAGAAAACCTAATCCGGGTTGTGGGAAGACAGACACTGTATGTTCTGCTGCGTTGTGTTACACTGCAAAAATGATGCACCCTTACAGATTTCTTTATGCTGTATTTGCTGGGCAGGGTGCAAAGAGGTTTTTGTGCACGTGCTTTTTGTTGCTGTTTACAAGGGTGTTTAATTTCTCCCTCGCTCTGTTCTCCTAGATGGCAAAGTGTGATGGTTGTAAGAGACAAGGCAAACTCAGTGAGTCCATGAAATGGCAAGGGGAGATAAAGCATTTTTGCAATCTGCTTTGTATTCTACTGTTCTGTAAGCAGCAAAGTGTTTCTGACCCTCCGCCCCCAAACAACACAGGTAAAACACGCTGGGAACAGTATTGACTTTTGCTGTGCATGACAGTGGTGTGAACATTATATGGAAACTCGATTTGGTGAACTTTTTGAGATATATCCTCTACTGGGGGGCTTGCCCATTGCCATTGAAAGGGCTCAGTTTTAGGTCTCTCTCTTCAGACAATTTCAAACTTTTGCGGGTGTGAAATGAGATTGCTTCACATACCAAATCTAGATTGTGATTTTAAAGAAGATCAAACAAAACCGCTTACTTTTCAATCACTTTCTTAACACAAAGGCCCATTTTGTTGGGGTAAAATGTACTGATACCCACTGAAGACATCTTAAATACCTGACTTGTCTCCTGTACTTTATAAGATGTAGCCAGATACAGTAGAATGTTAATGTTCATTTAACAAAAAAAAAAAATCAAGTGGTGAAATTAGTAGACTTAATGGTCGGAAATACAGATGTCTATATATGAACTTAAAATAGCCAGTTCTGTGTAGTCTGTAGGCATGTGAAGACTTGCCATCTCTGTGTCATTGTGTTGATTATTGAAGCATCAATGCCAAGGTTAATGTGTGCTGTAGCTGTTTCCTTGCTCAATATTTTAGCAGATGGAATGGGAAGGAGGGTGGGAATGAAGCCCACAGGAATAGGAACTGTGAGTTTCTGTAGGGAATGAAATGCAAAGGGAAGAAAGGAAGAAAGGCCCACAAAGACAGGAAGCGGAAGCGAAACAAAGGGCAGAAATAGCACTGATCCTAGAGGGGCATAATCTCCCACTGAGTGATGGTGACTGCAACACGAAGGTACCCAACAAGCAATAAAGTAACATTCACTGAACGTTTGTAGTATGCACCAGGCTGTATTCAACTCTTCAACTTTGTGCATATCTGCTGCTTACGTTGGCGGGAGCCGTTTCCGCGGGTTAAGAGTAATATATAAGTAACTTTATACTTTCAGGCCGTAACTATGCCATGTGACATTCCTGGTGTTGTCAGTCCCTTTGGCTGTTAGTAAAGCCAGCAAAATGTATGGTGGGCTTGCTTCTCCAGAAGTGGGCCAGCATCTTCAGCCAAGGCAAGTGCAACACCTTTGCAAAACTGGGCTCCAGGCACCTCTCTGATCTGGGGCTGCCAGGGTAATGGAGTGCCTCAGTGAAATGTGGTGATTCATGGTAATGTGGTAATGAGCAGTGCTTTCAAATGGAAAGAACCTAAGAATTCCTCTAGCTGCTCCCTCATTTGTCAGGATCTCGGCTGCCTACCTGTGTGTTTGGTACCGAGCACGGTGGGGCATGCAGGCCCCTTGTCTCCTGAGCGCTGCTGGGACACACACACTGTTACAAAGAGAAAGCTGCTTGCGTACTATGGGGAGCTTTGTAAATGCGTCAGTGACTGGAAAATAGCTGAAGTTTGCTTGTGGAACCAGCTGCTATTGAAACTGAAACACTGCAGAGTGACACCTACATTCCCTTCTCGTACAGTGGGCTTTGTCATCGGGAGATGAATCTGGAGGGTGGGCGTTGTTTCAGAAATGCTGTTTTATAAATTAACTTATTGCTTACTCTAGTTTTTTTTTCTGTTCACTCTGTCCAGCAAACCTTTCTATGGCACCAGCTTCCTCATCAGGCCCTCCTTCTTTGAGAAAGGACTCAACCCCTGTCATAGCAAATGTGGTGTCCCTTGCAAGCACCCCCGCTGCCCAGCCTACGGTTAACTCCAACAATGTTTTACAGGGTAAGGCTGCTGAGTATGATGCCTGGATCTTCAAATTTCAGTTCCTGAACACTGATATTTGTTCAGGGATCTTTTCCACTGACGACAGCAGCCACTCCTTCGTTATGCTTCACATCAGTGCAGATGGTTACAGTTTTGTCCTTCCTTTACTTAGGTATAAGTAATGACTTAAATTTATGTATACCTACACCAGGGAATGAGATTTAATGGGAATTCTTTTTCTTGACCTTGGCAGAGTACAGGTTATGGTCCTTGATGATAAGTACACAGGCTATTATATGTTTTTTCTTCACAGGTGCAGTCCCTACTGTGACAGCAAAAATTATAGGAGATGTAAGTTTTACGAGAGACTCTTTTTCTCACTTTCGTCCAGATTGTATCAATAACAAGTAAAGTATCCAAGAATTTTGCACCGTCATTTTGTAACTGCTTTTCCTGGTTGTGATTGGGTTTAAAATTCATCCAACTTGCAGATACTTGTTTTTTTTAGATGGATGGAACTTGTATGATGTCACAGTCCTGTTGTGTCCGCTGACAGATTGATCAGATGTTTTAAGGCAAAGCTTGTCAAATGTAGCTCTTGGGATGGCTGTAGTTCTCAGGCAATTCTCATGTGGCTTCTGTACTTGAGGCTACCTCTTGTGACCAGGAGTGGGATGTGGTGTCAAAAGGACGAGAGTGGGAGGAAGGGGACCAGCGTGGGCTACCGGGGCTGACGTGACAAAGCTCTTGCAGCTTAGCCTTCCTTCCCCAGCCCCTGGTAGAGTGGTGATGGAGCTGTGGGGAACCATTGTCACCACTTAGCCGTGAATAACTCCTAGAGTTCCTATTCTTGAGCTCTTTGAGGTGTGTGGTATACATTTTGTTGTACAATTTTATTATGTAGCTCTTAGGTTCTAGAAGACTGACTCCCTTGCTTTTAGCTGAAGTGTCATTTATGGATTAGGGTATGAATTTTCCCTAATGAAACAGATCCTCTTATTTGAATGCATGACTGAAAATTACAGTTAGCAGGATATGAAATTAGTACAAGTACAAATAGTCTGTGTAATCAGGAGGTGATACTGATACTGCCAGCATTTATGTTCATTTTTAATTTTTATTTCTTTTCAGTGGTTTCGCAGCAGTTTACTAAGCTTTTTTGGGTATCTGTATCAGCCAGACTTTCAGTCATCAAAAATGTCTTAAAAAAAGTTTATAGAGGTTATTTGACTACAGAAACCAAACATTCTTGCAGATTTGTTCACTGCACTGTTAACAAACAAAAAAAAAAAGCCTATTGTTTGATGAAAAGAAATTCAGGTGAAGACCAGAAAACACCAAATACATTAGCAAGCTGGTTTTGTAATAGTTTTCAAATTATCATTTTTATCAGCAAGGACAGTTTTAAATTGTTCAACCTCCCATAGTAGAGAACAAATAGTAACCTTGTGATATCCTTCAAACCAGTACTGACTCTGCCCTCATTTGTGTTTTTTTGCAAACAGGCTAGTACTCAGACAGATGCCCTAAAGCTACCACCGTCACAGCCTCCTAGGCTTCTAAAAAACAAAGCATTGTTGTGCAAGCCCATCACACAGACTAAGGCCACCTCATGCAAACCACACACACAAAACAAAGAATGCCAGACAGGTAGGTATCTGATCTTCTACCCACTTTATAAAAGTCTGTATCGCAGTTCAGAGAGTAGTGCATGATTTATGTAGCAGAGAATATTTTTAAAATATATTTTAAAACCTTAAATAGTTTTCAGGTTGTTGTATGGTATTTTCCAAGTAGCAGTTTGCCTTACAGATGTGAAACATTTGCTATTTTTTGGAATCCTTAAAAGATTCATTTGTTATAAATCTTGAGATTCGCTTTAACTCATCTCTAGCATACTGCGATCATCTTAACTATGGAAATTGAAGTGCAATACTTAAGTGACATGAAGAGTTTGCGAGTTCTTTGCTCTCATAGCACAAGTCACAAGAGCAGACTCCTTTTAATAAAATGCGTGATTTCTCAAAGATTGTTTCAACTCTCACTTTCCTTTAATTATCAGATACAGATACTAAGAACCTCTGAAAATTAAGTCCCTATTTTTAAGATCATTTCATTAGATTCATATCTTCTCTAAGCTCCCTCTGTGGGCAGGAGGAAACAAAAACACCTTCAAAGGCTGCTACATAATCCAGACTGTCATTGAGGAGCGGTTTTTCCATCGTAGTTACTATGGAAGGGGGGTATCGATTGTTCATGTGAGCCTCTCCGTGAGGAAGATGAAGTGAAATAGGAAGACTGTATTTAGTTTTTTAATGGTACCTTCTGCGGTCTTGTAGTTATTTGTGAGATAATTACAATAACACACTTTACATGGATGTATTTAGTACTTATTTCCACTCTTCCCTTCCAGCATTTGTGTATATGGTCACAGTGCTGTTTATTTCCAAACTGTAATATTAATACTTGTTACAACAGTGCTAAAGTGAAAGGTGACTGTGAACCAAGACGCGGTAGTGTGCACGCGGAGCTACCAGCAGAAGTCCAAACAATTATCATGGACACTCTGGAGTGTACTGAATAGTCATGGTTAAACAATTTTTGTTTTCTGTTTTTGATATAACAGAAGAAGAAGTTCAACCCCAGATCATTGTGGTACCTGTTCCTGTACCGGTGTTTGTGCCAGTGCCCCTTCACCTCTACACGCAGTACACACCAGTTCCACTTGGGATGCCAGTACCTGTAAGTTATACTTCACTTCACTAGAGAACTGGTTTACAGTCTTTGTTCTGAACAGGACACAGAGCAGTGTCACTCGGTTTTGTGACGAGTCGTGTAAGTGGTATTTGGAGTGCTTGAAGCAGTTACTTTCCTTACTGCATCATGTTTGGTTAAGCATCATGACACGAAATTACCGATTTGTAGGGTTATTGCAGAAATGAAACAAGTTGTCCAGTCTGGAGTTATTTTAAAATTAAATTTAGTAGTCCTAAAATGTATGTAAACTTAAGTGAGAGGAATCTCCCTTGTGTGTTTGCTGTTTCCCTTCACCCCCAAGCGTGCTGTAATATTTTCCACGTGTTCCGTAGGTACCAGTTCCTGTGCTTTTCCCGACTACCCTGGATAATGCTGATAAGATCATTGAAACTATTCAGGATATCAAGGAAAAGATTCCCACAAATCCATTTGAAGCTGATCTCCTTCAGATGGCAGAAATGATTGCAGAAGATGAGGAGAAATTAAAAACACACTCTCATGGTGGTATGTGGTGTTTTTAAAAAGGAAAGTAAATGCAGTAAGATGAAGGTCCTCTCATCACAGAAAACAGATCGAGAAATAGTTGTAGGGCCTGTATTGGCTGCTTCCCAAGTATGCGTGGCACGTTAAATGGTCCTGTTGTCTTACCAACATTTATTTTCCATAATGAAAGTGTTCCTGCAAGTAAAGTGCCAACCTAGACAGGACTATAATGCTGGTGTCCTGTCTTAGCAACTTTGATGACTTATTTAAAATGAGGAGGCCTTCTGGGGATTTAGCTGAACGGTATATCTGGAGATGATTTTGTCTCTGTGTACAGTATTCTGTTCTTTGTTTTGAAAATGTGTTTTCTTTTAAGATTAATTTACTCTTCCTCTATAGTTCCCATCTCAGGTGCTGGTTATACTGCACCTTTCTGAAACTTTTGTGGTTTCACAGAGGTTTGTCCGTCACCATTCAGTACAGCTACGCTTAGCATAGAACCCATGTTAGATACTGAGCACTGACAGTGGTGTAAATGTCTCTGCATTCCCTTTCCCTGATCCTGGGTGCTGGTTTGACTTGTGTTGACAGTACCAGATTGCTAGAGGTAGTAATCTCCAGATCAGTACATCATGCATGAGCAGAAGAAGGAGTCAAGAAGACAGAGCAGCTGCTTTACAAGAATATTTTCCTATCAGGCTTTTTATGGTGGATTCTTGGAGGGTGATGCAGGTTAAAATGTGTCAGATGGTGATCATCCCATGTAATAAAGGTGGAACAAGCTGACAAGAAATGAACAAAATATCATATTCATTTACAGATGACTCAAATAACAAACATGAAGGGATGGAAACATTTAGAAAAGCAAACATGGGTTAGTTCTGTATTTCTGTTTCTCCCACAACAGCATGGCCTAGGTAGAAAGCTGTTGGCAGAACTCTAGTGGAGGAGACGATGGATCATGTGTGCTGGTGTGATGACCTAATAGTTTTTTTGATGTTCAAAATATTTTGTATTAACTATGTGAGCTGTCAATCATTTGTAGATACAGATTTCCTTCTTTTTCTAAAGGATCTCAAACATCTGAGCATGAGCTCTTCCTGGACCCCAAGATATTTGAGAAAGGTCAGTTGCATGTTTTTGCAAATGGACTTTAATTCTGCTGTGTCTTTTCTTGCAAACTCCTCTTTTCTCTGTCCTTTCCTATAGCACGTGGTGTATCTGATCACTCTCGTTACAGACCAAGGTAGCACTTACAGTGGAGATCTAGAATCCGAAGCAGTGTCCACTCCACACAGCTGGGAGGAAGAGCTGAATCACTATGCCTTACGATCAAATGCCCTGCCAGAACCAGATCCAGAACTGAAGCAGTTCTCCAAAGGGGATGTGGAACAGGACTTGGAGGCAGATTTTCCATCAGGTCAGTATAATGTGGAGAAAAATGCATTACTGTATAGAAGTGCATGCAATTTTCTGAGTAAGCATTGTACTAGCAGCCTGCTTATGAGGGGTGTGTGTTGTCATGTAGTAAAACTGGATATTTAAAGCTCCAGTAATGTATCAGCTCTACTAAAAGTTACTATTTTAAAAATACTGCTAGTATCTTTAAAGACAGTGTTCTACAGGACCACCATCAGGAGTAGCAGGTAGCCTTGCTTGACTCCTTTGAATTTATCACTTCTGTGTCCCTAGGTACGGTTCATGTGAGTGGTGCGTAAGAATCTAAGTTTGCCTGAATAAAGACTCCCATTGTTGAGGGGGCTGCTTTCCTCTTCTGAGAATTTACTTTCTTTATACAGAAGGTACATAGATTGCCTGATTATTGAAAGATAAAGCATTATTTTGAATCTACAGGTGTGATTACAACTGTAAGGTATTCCATAGTATCTAAATGACACTTCTACCTGGGCTGTTAAATCATATAATTAAACTCTTAATGGTGTTGATTTGACTTCAGACTCATTTGACCCTCTCAGTAAAGGACTGGGTTTGCATTCACGGTCACGAGCAAGACGGAGGCATAGAGATGGCTTTCCACAGCCAAAAAGACGGGTAAGAAAGTACTTCTGGAACACAGGTTCCTTGCGTTTGAAGTAATAAAGTTATGTGCATGCTTATTCTTAGAAGTAAAATAAATACTGCTCTGGGGTGAAAACGAGAATTTGATTTAACTACGCTGTATATTTTTTCATGTTCTGCTATATGAGATAAAATTTTCTTTCCCCACCTCTACAACTAGATAGAATAAATGCTCTTCTTAGTGGAGAAGAGCGTTTTTTTATGTGCATTTTTTATGTAACTAAATATTGTGTAAATAACTATTATGTAAATAAATAGTAAAATTATTATAAATAATTTATAAATTATATTTATTTATTATAAATAATAAAATTATGTAAATAAATAATGAAATAATAAAAAGAAATTTTATTATTTTAATGGGAGATTTTTTTAAATGTGTATCATGTCAAAAAACTCCAAAAGAGATGTCTTCTAAGTAGTGTCATAATCTACAGGAAAGAATCAACAGCTTAGCTAGAGGAATATGTTTCTGTGCATATTTATCACAGTGACAATATTGTATTTTATTGCACCTTTTCTTTATAATGTGGTTAGTGTTTGTCCATATATTAAAAATACATACGTATCCACTCAGATTCTGTCATGAGAGTAGGATTTTGTTGTCGTGTCAGTGCAGTGGCCTTTTTATGTGGGATCAAGTTCAGCATCTGTAGATGAAGAGCTTATTGAACTTGTGTTTGTTTTGGCTGGTCGGTTTGCCTGCAGGGACGGAAGAAGTCCGTAGTTTCGGTCGAGCCCCGGAATCTGATGCAGGGCTCCTACCCAGGCTGCTCTGTTTCTGGGATGACCCTGAAGTACATGTATGGGGTGAACGCCTGGAAAAACTGGGTCCAATGGAAAAACGCACAGGAGGAACAAGGGGACCTGAAGTTTTCAGGTAATTTTTTCTCTCTCAGTGGAAACAGAAATACTTAGTTGAAGAGCACTTGCCATGATATGTTGCTCAAATAAAAATTAGGATTAGATATTACTGGGTTTTAAAATATCCATGAGTAGAGAAGAAATTTTATGGAATACTGTCTTACTTTTTTCCATGCATTTAAAAATCATAGCTATTACATTCATAATTGTTCTGTTACCTATTAAAACAGACTCTAAAATAGCAGATTTCTTTTTGACATTAGAAATGTTAGTCTTTTAACTTCCACTTTGTATTCATTTGCATATGGTAATTCTTCATTTGTAGAAGAGGTGCTTTATGCAGCTGCAGAACCTTTACTGAGCTGCTGGCGGGCTGTAATTCCAAGCTGACAACACCAACTTGGCCCCATCTTTTTCATCTGTAGCTAACACATTCACAAAGTATTTGTTTGTCAGCGTAACTGCTGTAAAAAAAACGTGTGCTACAACATTAAAATCTGAACACCTTCTTTCTGGGCTTCACAGCTGGAAAGAAACCTTCCAAAAGCCTGTCCGTTCTGTGCTGCACCCTGCCTGAAACCGGCTTTAGAGGGGTGAATTGTTCCGCATGCCTCACTAGGGTGATAGATAATAATGACTATAAAAATGTCACTTTTATTTGTTTTCCAAAGTATGGATTGTTTTATTTTTTTTACAGCAGCACAGCAGTCGTGGGATTTGGCAGCGGCTAGCTCCCCTTTTCCCTGCTCTCAAATCTGCCTTACGTGCTTGCACTAGGAGTTCAGCGGGCAAATGTTCAGAGTCAAGCAGAGAACTGACGTTAGGAATGTAACAGAGTTTTTGGGGCATGGTGGGGAAGCGAGCAAACCATATTAAATACTTCTGCAATGCAAAGCACAGAGCGTGGCAGGGCTTGTATGAGAAGGATACCAAAGGGAAAAATTCTGGTTAGAGCGAGATCTGCTTTTTCCTCGCTTCTTTGGAATTTTTGTTGTCATAACGTGAAGACAGCTGGTTTTTGTTTCCCAGAAGGAGAGTAATCACATGAGTTACTGTGTTTTCTTCTTGTGGCTAAGGAAGCAAACACTACCGTCAGTTCCAGGAAACTGTCTCTACCCCCAGCCCTCCCAGAAAGATTCCCTGCCTGGTCCCAGGCAGTCGCTGTTGTGAGGTGTGGAGCAGCTGAGCCTGGTCATTTCATGGCAGATCCTTTGAGCGACTGATTCCCTGGTTGCTCTGCTGCCCGTTCCGAATCCCACCCGTGTCCCGCTAAACTCTTCATTCCTTCTCCCTTTAAGGAATCAAAAATGCTGCACTCTGCTCATGTCCAGAACTATGAGGAAATACTCGAGAGCTTTCTCTCACTCAGGGTTCCCCTGAGGCCCGCTGTAGAGGTGAAACCTAGTTACCAACCCTGCGCTGCCAGCTTTGAGCACGTGCAGCCATTGCCACGCCAGGTCTTCGGTCAGCAGAGTCCCCAGCGTGTACATGTCTGAGCTGTACATACCTGCGGCCTGCTGACTCCGCTGCGGCGTTTGTGCTGGCTGCACGTGCTGCTGCTTTGGGTTCTGCTGGCCAGATCTGCATCTGATTGTTAGCCAACAGATGGGAAATGGTTCGCAAGTTCAGACATACCGGGGTATTTCGTGTAGGAGACAGAAGATTTCATAGCTCTGCCTACATGAAAGAACAAGGCATGTGTGAAGATTTAATCTGTTGGATTATGTTAATTTTTCTAATAATTTTCTCGGCCACAGTTCGTCCTGTGAAACTCAAGGAGGACATTCTCTCATGCACTTTTGCTGAGCTGAGTTTTGGCTTGTGCCAGTTTATTCAAGAGGTGCGGAGACCAAATGGAGAAAAATATGATCCCGACAGCATCCTATACTTGTGCCTTGGAATTCAGCAGGTAAGTTAGAGAGTTAGCGTATTGCAGAGAACACACAGAACTTGCTCTGGTTGGTTGTGCTTTCTGTCCATAGTCCGATGTAGCTGCTTGGTTTTTGTAGAGGAGACAAGGGTGTATCTTTTTGGTGCTTTGTTCTTAGTCTGTCTTACTCCCGTATTTGACTAGTTTGTCTGGACCTTTTTATGATCCCAGTGAACAGGCTGCTTCTGTGCTTGGGGCATGGAGGGCTAAGTGTTTCTACCTAGACACGAATCTCTGGGTTTCGTACCTTTTCTATTCTTTTCATGCATAGGAAAGATTTGCAGAACACTGAGTCTCCTCTGAAATGCTTTATGGTGGAATGTTTTAGGTCTAAAAGGGTTGCACAATGCTCTTCTAATATGAAAGTTTACATGGAAGAAATTACCTGGCAAAGACTGAGCTCCTTCAGTGGCTGGACAGATACCTGTTGGGTAGGCAATGCTTACAGAAAAAAATACAACGGGAATAGTAACATTGTGATTAGTGGATACTAAGAGTAATGTCATGAGTCCCTGCTGTCAGCCTGTGTACAGGCTTGAAACAGTTGCAGAACAAACCTGGAATAGTACTAACTGCTGTTGACAACTCAGTGTCTCAGTTCAGTGTGTTTCTGTTGGGGACTTTTTGAGAATAGCCTGTTTGTTTCTTTCTTTAAGCAGTCATTTGAAGATAAGAATCAAAAGCTACTGCTAATGTAAAAACTGTCATTAGAATGGAATTATTGTAATTATTTTTTTTCCTGGCTGTGCTTGAAAAAAGTGTGGGAAGAGTTAAAATTCGAAGTACCATGGATGAGGTCGAGGAGTATCAGAATTTTTTGTGTGTTCCAGTTTTTACTTTTTTATTGATACACACTCCTGGTTTGTAGAAGACTTTTAATTGCCGCTTCACAAGAATTTAAAGGACTTTCACACTGATGCTGCATGTCGAGCAATTTCAGCAGGCTAGTGCTGGGCCTGTATCTACTGTCAGGAGGTGTTGGCCTGTGAAGTTCTTTTCAATAGTAAGGTACTCAATAACTCTGCTTTTTTTCATAGGCAGACTTTTTTCAAGAATAGTTAACACTTAGATTTTTCAGAAAACAGCTCTAGAGCTTGGAATATTAACAATAGCTCTTGCCTAGATCTCTCATTTCATGCTGAGGAGGTCCCAGTCCCTGCGGAAAATTTTATTTGATGTCTTACTGAGGATTTCAGCAAAGTATTGTGGACCATAAGACGCTGGGACATAAGACAGGAAAAGAATCTGATGTCCTGTATCTTCTCTGCAATGTTATGTAATCACAAACTGTATGTCTTCCTCTTTTTTTCTCTTGTAGTACCTGTTTGAGAATGGTAGAATAGATAACATTTTTACCGAGCCCTATTCCAGGTTTATGATTGAACTTACAAAACTTTTGAAAATCTGGGAACCTACAATTCTTCCAAATGGTAGGACAATTATTTTGTTTTGTGTAGCTGCATGACAAAGCCGTATTATAAATAAATTAGTATTTTCTCAATGCTATGAAGAAGAGTGTGATCTGAGGCATTCACATTAGTCTTCTCTTTCTCCACCATGTAGTTGCTCATGGTAGACTTAGCATCATGGATTTTATGTCTTGTCTCTACCAGTTAAGGATTACACTTGAATATACCTTTGCCTCTGATCAATCTCTCAACACTATTGAAAGAAAGGCTTCCCATTCCTGTGGTCAACATGCTAGTTCTTCTCTTCCATCAAGTTTTAGCTAATCTTTTTTGAATACAGGTAGCCAGCATTGAATGTAGCACTGGAGATGAGTTACTGCAAATACTGTGTACAGTTGCGCTGGTATTTCCCTGTTAGTACTGGAAATACTCCTGATAAATCCGAGAATCACATTAGTAAACGATTGGAATCTTGTCTTGGCTCCTCAATTCCAGGTTCTTTTCACCTCAGTCACTTCCAATTTAAGAGTTCCCAAAGTCTGCAGATATTTTTAATTGGTCTTCAAGAATGATCATGCAGTTTATAAAGCTGGACACCAGCTGTATTAGTACATAAGATCTTTTTCAGAGTATCAGTGAAACTTGAGTGATTTTTGGCAACTCTGTACGTGGATCCACAACTGGCTTTTCATTTAGAAAATGAACTTTTTATTTAATGCGGAAATAATCCAATTACTTATTGACTGCTGCATACATTGATGGGTTTTTTTCACAACAAATCTGATATAAGCCCCCATATCTCCTTTTCCTAACTGACTTAGGGTAATCACAATGGGCTATTTGTATATAAAGATAGTACGTTTTAAACTCATGCTCTACGTCTTAGGAATTACACATTTTTGCAGTTGGCTGACTGTGGTTTAATACAGTGAAATTACAACTTAGCGAGATTCTGGTGGTGCCTGCCTCCTTCTCTCCATTCTTCAGGTAGTGGAAGATCAGCTTGGTTCTCTGCTCCATCTTACGTTCGTGCACGCAGGGTTCTTGGTTTTATCAGAATTACGAAAGCTTGTGATAAGTCTGAACTTGGTCGGATATGCAGTTCATTAATATAGGAGGTTAGCTGAAAGAGGACTTATATGCATTTCTAATGGAATCTGCCAACTTAATTTTACTCATATCTGCCTGCCCACCCTGCTTATGTGTGATGTTTTCATTGTTTTTGGAAAATTCTTAAAGTCTGCTAGATTAGGGACAGCCTGTAAAGGCTGTTCATTTGCGACCGAATGTGGGGACACCCCTAAAACTGCATAAATAACCCTCTTCTTTTTTCTTTGCCCATTGTCTCCAGGTTATATGTTCTCGAGAATTGAAGAGGAACACTTGTGGGAATGTAAACAGCTGGGTGCATATTCCCCTATTGTTTTATTGAACACACTGCTATTCTTCAACACCAAATACTTCCAACTAAAGAATGTCAGTGAGCACCTGAAACTATCCTTTGCCCATGTTATGAGACGCACCCGAACTCTGAAGTATAATACTAAGATGACTTATTTACGTTTTTTCCCACCCTTTCAAAAACAAGAAGTAGAATCCGGTAAGTGGATGCTTTCTGATCATCTGAACTTTGGCAATCATATTTGTATTGGCTGCTCCTTTGTTAAAAAAGGACTGGGGAGAAAAATAGGTTATGCAGTAAGCAGAGCTATGAATAGTTTGAGTTCTGCTGTTATCCTGTACATTTTCAAGATCTTTTCACTCTAGTAAGGAGCAAAGAGAAATTCTACATGAGCCAAGACATCCAGCATAAACTTACAAAAGAGGCTCCTGCAAATTTGTTTAATAGGCTTTTATAACATCCTGAGCTTGCATAAAGCTTTATTAACTACTGCATGAGTTAAAGGCCTTTTCTGAAGTCCTTCTCTCAGGACTTCATAATCTTGAGGTCCAGACCTCTGTGGAGCCCTTTTAATTCCCAGATTATCCCAGGTCTGTGCGGTGGAGAACAGCAGTTTGGATGAAGCTCGGGGCTGGCACATGAGTGGGGACTACCCTCTTGACCTCCGAGGCAAAGAAACAGAGATTTTTTTTTTTTTTTTTTTTGCAGTTGTTTTTTTGGTATTTGGAAAAGGGAAGTCTTTGATCCTATTGGCTTAACAGTTCCAGTGTGTTACATAGATTCTGCTTGATTAAGAAAAAATATATCTTCCCTATTTTTCTGCTAAATACTAGTTCTTGCTGATTTTCTAGAGGAGGAATGGGCTACAGACACCCTGTAGCATATGCAGTCTGTGCCCCGTGCAGCTGACCAACCTAGCTGACTCGCATGTGACAGATAATCTGTTCAAATAGCGTGTTCCTGTGTGGTGCAAAGTCCCATCAGACTGGTGCTGGGCTAAGTGATTAGGGCTTGTTCTTGAAAGTGCTGTTTTTCAATCAACCCGTGATGCCATTTTTGTGTATCCAGATAAATTGTCTGTAGGCAAAAGGAAACGCAGTGAAGATGAGGAGAATCCAACAGCAGTGGAAATGGCTGAAAATACAGATAATCCCCTGCGATGTCCAGTCCGACTCTATGAATTTTACTTATCAAAATGGTAAGTGACAGGCCTTGATTTTTTGATGTGTATGTAACTAGAACAGGCTTTTAGGCAAGGGTCCCACTCAGACCTTTTGTGAGTGTGCTGTGGGCTCCCCTCTCCAATTCCTGGTCCCTCGGGGTGAATGGAAGCATGCTGATCGGACGGCCAGCATCAGCACTGCTGCTGGACTCAGCAAATAGGTGATGTTTGTTACTGGTGTTAAGAGTAGAGTTACAGAGAGAGGTGTTCTTTAAATGCCTGTTTACGCATACGCAGGGTGTGAAAGTAATTGGGGGGCTTTATTGCAGTGACCATGGCATTCTCATCTGCTGTAATTCCTATATAGGATCCTTCTTTTGAGAAGCTTAAAACTAATGCCCTGACATCCTATTCCTTGTGAAAGAGGGTGGGAAAACTGTGAGTTAAGGAATACTGCTGATAGCTTCTGCCTGCTGAAACGTGAGATGAACTTTTATTTAGGAGTTAGAAAGGAGACTGTGTAGCAAGGACATAGATATAAATAATTTTGTCTTTCCCGTTTCTGTATAAACTTTAGTTAGATCATTGAGCAGGTGGAATATGATGTTCTTCTCCTTTCAAAGAAAATACACATGCAAAATGAAACAGCATCTCATTAGTGTCAGCTAAAACTCAAATAAATCACCCTCAAAAATGCACCTACTGAGCGTACTTCAAAAAGTCCCATTACTTAGGCAAAGGCGTGCCTAGCAGCTGTCCTTACTCTGTCTTCCTCTTCTTACCTTCCTTGTCTTCACTTGCGTATTGTTAGAAGCTTGTAGCTGTCCTTGGGCTGGGAAACCATTTTCATGCTCCCCGTCATCTATCAGAGCTGAGCCCCTGCAGTGGTGCAAGCAGCAGTAAAAATTCACTTTGCTGTTTTAATGTGAATATTGCAAAGCCAGGCAGGAGGGATCCTTGCTCCAGAGGACTTTGTGTCTTCCTGCCAGAGCCTGAAAGCTGCCTCGGGGTCAGGCGGTCAGTCTTTCAGGCAGGTGGGCTCACCGTTCTGCACCATGAGCAGGCAAGCTGGGGTTTGGTTTTGCTAGCTCCTGGACACTCCCTGTGCCAAAGTACACGGCAGTTCTGGAATACTAGAACCAGTTTAATTCGGAGATTGAATGTCAAATACACGTCTATCAACCATATCAAGATGGTAGTACCATTAACTGGATGATACTGTGACTGAAGAACCACGTCTGTGAAGAAGCCACTTTAATTTGCTTATTTTCTTTATAAGCAACTAATGCTAAGTGACCTGGAAACAACTGAACTGTACCCTAAGTTGAAGGGGGGAAAACCAAGTCACTAACAAAAAGATTTATGTTGTTTAAATTACAGTCTTGTCGTCTCAATGTAACTTTCATTTTCTTTGCTGTTTGTCCTTCGCGTTTTTGAGTAGGACTGTTGGTGCTGCCTTCCGATAATGTGCTCTTCCTTTCTTGACGTTGACAGTTCTGAAAGCGTGAAGCAGAGAAGTGACGTATTTTACCTTCAGCCTGAGCGCTCCTGTGTGCCCAACAGTCCCATGTGGTACTCCACGTTGCCAATAGACCCGGGAACCTTGGACATCATGTTAACACGTATCCTTATGGTGAGGGAGGTACACGAAGAACTTGCCAAAGTCAAATCAGAGGACTCTGATATTGAGTTATCAGACTAACTGAAGTGGGTATTTTCCTTTGAGTACACATCAGAAGCACCAAACTGTGAATACGTCCAGCCTTTGGAAAATGTGTATCAAATAAGCCAAGATAGTCACCTACAGGCATATTTTGAACCACAGTGGATGTACAAACTGGAACTGGAAGGAAGCAAGCTGTGTAAGCTGCAAGAAACAACGTCCTGTGGCACCGAGAAATCCTCTGAACAAACTCAAGATGAACTGACCTGTCTGAGTGGTGCATAAATCCTTTACCTGGTTAGGATTTTTAAAAGTTGTGAGATATTTTTAAGGAAAATGGTTGTGTAAAATCTACCATAACAATGTTGGGCATGGAGAGCTAGACTGTGGCTCACGTGACTTCTCAGCCTGCTGGCTGGCAGTCCTTGCTGCCAAAGAACACGTGGAGATCCTGGAGCTCTTCACGAGGACAGGAGAGAAAGTGGTGATATGTAGACAGACAGACACCTTCCGTTATAAATACACGTACACTTGTGCTTTTATAATTTTTTTTTTTGAAACTGGGATCAAATGTTAGGAAGGCAGAAGCCGCTGGCGTGTCTGCCAGGGAAGCTCTCTAAGCGGACAGCTGCCTGGCTGCTGTTCGATGGTCACGATGCCAGAATCTAGCTCTCGGTCCAGGCTGATACCAGCTCGAGCTCTGTTCGGTCTCCGACGCGGAAGAGGTGCTGTAGGTCAGACTTCAGAGCGATCATGTTACGGGACGAACATTTCTGGGGTGTGTACAGGAGAGTGGCTGTCCTGGGGTATGTGCAGAAAATCCCTTACCTAGCCCAGTAGCTCTGCAGTCTGTCGGTTTAACCTAGCAAATACTGTGGTGCGCGGAAATTTTTTTTCCCTTAAGGCAGCTTTCCTTTCTCCTCTTTCCCTACTCCTACGTTTTTGGTTATTTTATAAGGCAAATCTGGAGAGCCTTCTCATTTCAAACGAAAGACACATGCACTCTTTCTCTTTCCACCTTTGCAACGCGCGCAGTGTTGTACAAAGGATGCAGTATTACTGTTGACAACAGAACTGTGGTAGAAAATTACCATGTGTGTTTTTTTCCCACCCCACCCAAAGAGATTTAGTCATAGTGTTGGAAATTGAAAGAGATTTTTTTAAGGTTTGGCTGTTACTGCGTCTTTTTGAAGAGAAAAGCTCGCACGTGGCGTTTAGAGGACAGGACATTATCAGATACTGTCTGTGTCTCCGTTTTCTCAAGCTACAGATGCGTGTTTCTGATGACCAGTGGTCACAAATTCATTGGAAACCCAGCCTATTTTTAAAGAAGAGAATTGTATGGTTTTTATCTAGCTCTGGTCAGTTATCCATCTTCTGTAACAGGGGTCTGATATTTGATCTTGTCACTAAAATTTCAAGAGATGAAAATCAACAGCCTTGAATTATATTTCCTTTTTTTTTGTTTTGTTTGTTTTTGTTTTTTAATTATTTTTTTAGCAGTAACAAAAGTAATTTAACAAAAATAAAATCAGAAAGTAGTCTATTGACGTTGTGTACTCGGTAGTCCTGTCCCTGCCTGTAACAGATTTCACTGATGTATTTTTTAATACAGAAAACTATGTGAAAAGTAAACCTGCCCCTGATTCTGTCTGATCAAAGCCCACCTGTGTCTGTCATTTCTGATCAAAGAAACTGCTCTCTCCATGTCCTGCCCAATGCTCCCCGGGGCAGATGTTTCAGCCGTGATCCGTGCCCTGCCAGGAAGCTGCCCAGGCACTGGGAGGCTCCGCGATGCTCCGTAGGCTGATTCTTGTGCTGTGAACACGAAGCTGTCCCTCCCCGTGGCGATACGGACGTAGTGAAAGAGCAGGCGCGGTGTTTGGCATTGGGATGGTTGGTAGAACGTTTCAGGGAAAAGGAAATCGTTCTGGCAGGGTTAGCGTGTAGGTCTGCGGGGGACAAAGCAGTCGGTGCTGTGTCCGGTGCGCACCGGCCTGCCCAGACCCTCGGTGTCGGTCGGAGAGGGGAAGGCTCCAGGGATTTCTGTATTTCCTCCGGCTGCAGCAGGCTCCTTCGCCCGCTCCCGGCCTCCGCGGGCTGTCCCGAGGCAGCGAGCACGGGAGCAGCTGGGAAAAGCCGTTGGGAGGGCAGGCTTGCGCTGGGTGGGGATCGGCTAAACGAGTACCACAGCGGAGTTTTCCCTTCATAGACATTAAGAAGCATTCCCATAGAATAAAGTAGTATGTTTGTATCTTATGAGTAACGTACACATTTTTCTTTCTCTGAAGACCCTCACTCTTCCTCGTCTGTGAACACTGTCACGTATGTTAATTTTTTCCAGGTACTTGGCATGAAAGATATTTGCCCCTCGTATTGTCTCAGCAAGGAAAGTTAAACCGCTTTAAGCTTGACTGGCTGAAGGCCAAGTTGTTAAACGTTGTGCTGACTCCTTTTGAGCGGCTCGGAGATGAGAAAGGTTTCGGTGCAGTTCCGTGATGCAGTTAACAGAAGTAGTTTTCGTTTTAATTTCTCTGGTGAGGTACCTTCTGCTTGGGGGCCCTTCGGCAGCGGTGTGCCTTGTCCGGCGTGTGCCTGGGCTGTCTTTGCCTCTCGAGGAATTTCTGGTCAGCCTGGCTAGAGTTCACACTGATTTACAAGGTGGATTACCTTGGAGGATTAAAATACATCTCTAGATTATACACACAGGGTCAAAGTTCTGAACACCTGGACCAAGTTGTTTATAATAAACATAGCTGAATCATTTGCTGACCGTGCAACAATGTTTATTACTTGAAATATTCTTTTAAGGAGAAAAATCATGCTGTAGTCTCAGAGTGGACAGAGAAGCGACAAAGATGAGTGTGAGAAAGGAAAACGGAAGATGGTGCTTCCAGCTAGCAGGGTTTCTGTCGCTGCGCCTTCCCGCTGCTCGACGCGTGCCGTTGAACGCCCCCCGCGCTCCGTCTGCGGGGGTGACGGCGTGGCTGCGCCGGCCGGCGCGGGAGCCTGGAAGTGAGCTTGTCGTGTTACTCGTTACCGAGGGGATTCGCGGTGCTGGCTGCTAACACAGGTCTTTGGATTTTGCAGAGATTTTTGTTAAAAGGTTTCCGGAGCGTGGCTGTTCCCTCCGCGGGGCCGGCGGTTTCCTGGCGGATCTCTGCGAGACGTGCTCGGTGCAGCCCTGCTGTTCCCGCCTGGCTTCGGTTGACGTAAGAAGGAAACGGGGCGCACGTTAAATGCCACAGAAGTAGGTGCAAAAAGAAGTTAGATTATCTTACGAATTATTCTGCCAACTACTGATCTAAAAGAAACCCCTGGATTTCTCTGGCGGTAGTCTGCAGCCGAGGGGTGTCTCCTCGGAGGCTTGCGGTAAGACGGCAGTGCAGCTTCCCGGGGCTGAGCTCCGACAGCGGCGCGGCTCCCCGGTGCCGGTCCCTGCCAGCGTCACCGGCGTGACTCTGAATGTGCAATAAAGTCTCTGGGTTTTGGTCACAATCTCAGTAACTCTTCTCGGTCCCTTGAGCAATGGTTTCACTGTTGCCTTAAAAAAGGAAAACAGAACAAATGCTGGGGTATAAAACCCTCCTGGCACTCTTCTCGACCCTCCGGCACCGTGCTTGCTGTCTGGGCTGGAGTTTGGCCCCCGTCAGTACAACAGGTTCCTCCCCTCTCTTCCTTTCCCATCATCCATTTAAAGCCTCCCTAGCAGAGCCGAGGCAGAGTTAAGGTTCGCTGTCCTGTGTTAGGTAGCTGCTGTCTGCAGGACGTCCCCCGTCGCGTTGTCGGCCTCACAAGATTTAAGGAAAGAAGTTTTGAGCAGTTGAGCTACTGAGCAGTTACTGTTCCTTCCTTTTGCAAGAGAAACGATCCAGTTTTGAGGACGGCGTTTCGTAGCTGTGGCCGAGGAGAGAGTGTAGCGGGAGTTTCTGGAGCCGTGAAGCCGGGCGGAGCGTGCTCTGCCCCTTGGAGCCGCGGGTCGGAGCGCAGGCTCGCCTCGCGGGCGGCTGGTGCGAGCGGAGCCGGCGAGAGCCACCGCCATGGCCAGGACAGCCTCGGCAGAGGAGAGGGCCAGCCCAGCCCCCGCGCCGTCGCCGCGTGTGCTGCCGTCGGCTGCCCGAGAGAAAGCTCTTTCCCAGCGCGACGGCTGCAGATTGGTCAGGCAGGTAGGATGAGCTCTGCCTTTACTGAAACCTTTTTTTGCACAGTATTATTGCATTTTTTAAAAAAGTCTATTCCAGCCCTTTCTTAGAAGTTGAATTTTTTTAAACAAAGGGGGAAATAACTCGGTCAGTCTGTCCTGTGGCATGAACAGATTCCCTCTGACGGCATCCCGTGGCTCCCGTGCCAAGCCCAGAGCACCTGGGCGAGCTGCACAACCTGGCATTTTTACCTGCAGTTCCTTCCCTCCACCATTTCCAAGGAGCGTTTGGTAACTTTTGTGTTGAGCTTTATGAGGAAACTCTTCTGGACATGCCAGAAAGAGCGAGTAGTAACGGAGCGAGTGGTGGTAGAGGAGCCGTTGGAGGGTGCCAGGAAGGGTGCTCTGGGCAGGTGGGCGATTGTACACGGAAGGAACTAACAGGAGTATTTAAGTCTCTGGGTTTCATCATTTCATATTCAAAGCATCTCAGCTGGATGCTATTAAGGAAAATCCGTGTGTGTGCGCATGGGCCGTAGATGGGACAGGCTGCGATAGAACTGGAATTTGAAAGCGTTTCGGTTCCCGCGCCTCGCGTGCTGGCTCTTCTGCTGTCTCGTGGCTAATGGCAACATCTGCAACAGCTTTTTTATTTTTCAATTTTCATCAAGAGATGCTGCTGCCACGGGGGACATCAGTGCGCAGTCAGCGGCACCAGTGCTAGATGGGGTCTGGCGAGCGTTGTGAGGCTGTGGAGTGGTTTTAGGAGTCAGAAAGGCTCGGAGGAGCTCAGGCATCTTGGATTCTTCTAGCCGCACTGCTGCAGTTTCCTTTGGACAGGGAGATTCACTGAGCTAATGGTTTTTAAGCAGATACGTGGTTTTTATTAAAGAAACAAGACCTGAAATACCTTAGATTATCACCTGCTTGGAGGGCAAGAGGGAATTTTTCACAGTTAAACAGCCAAGCTAAAAACCCTGAATCTCCAGACGAACACAGAGCCGGTCCCGCGTCCCGGCATTCAGACTCGCGGACGCGGGCTGCGATGGCCGCTTAGCCGTGGCCTGGGTCGTTTTGTGGTTCACAGGCAACTGTGAGATACGGCAAAGAACGGCATACCTAGGGTCTGAGGTGTGCCGGTGTCTTGACAAAGCCAGAACAAGTTGAACAGGCCTTCTCAGCCGGCTGGGAGCCAGGCTTCCTCGTCAGAAGGGTGTGGTGACCACTCCTGACGTTCTCCCCAGTTAAGCCACTGACTCATTCTGCAGCCCAGGACCCAGCGCACACCTCACGGCTGTTGTATCGATGAAGCCTCCCGTTCCGTCCCTTGCCCATCTGTACCTCGGTTGTACCCATCCCTAAATTGGCCGGACTTTCCTACCTCGTTTGGGCGTTATGAGGCTAAATTCTGTAGGATGCTTTGCAGCCCCGTGATGAAAGGTGCTATGTAACTGCAAAGTGTTACTTCAAAAGATTTAAATAGGTCACCAGTGTGTCATAACCTATATTAAAAAGACTTTTTCTTATATGAGAATTTATAGAGTTCAATGTATGGTATTAATAAGTGAATTATTGAGACCCCAAAAATAGTTTCTGTTTGAATCGTATCTGTATTCTGGAAAAGTGATTAAAAACCTTTAACCTTAATAAAAGAGTACATCCTCATTTCCTGTATGATCTTGGAATCCAAGTTTAAAGGCAGGTTCTCACAGATTTTAAGGGGGGATAAGGGCTATTTGTTTTTAAGCCGGTGTTAAAATAGCAGCTTCTGATCTTCACAGCAAGCCGTGGTCTCTCCCACACGGCTGTCCAGCAGCTCACACCGAGTTTTGCTCCTCGCCGAAGCCTCCGAGATCGGCTGTGAGTAGCTCAATCCCCAGCTGAGCTTGCTACCCACACCCCTGTCCCCAAGCCGGACGCAGGGGAGGCGGTGGCTGCTCGAGCGGTGCCCGACGCCATCAGCGAGAGGAGAGGCCTCGGGCCCGGACATCGCCTTCGCGCCGCCGCCCTGAAACGCCAGCGTGGCCCGAGAGCCGCCCTAGCACGGGAACGCCATCGCCCACCCAAGGCCCTCGTCACACAGCGCCTGATGGGGCTTCCACGAAGGGCAGGGGACGTCTCCTGGGTTTCTGAGGGAGGTCCCGAAGGCTCCTCTGCGTTCGGAGCCACTGGAGCTTCACTCAGTGCAGCTGTGAAGGCCCCGACCACGCGGCTGGTTTACACGATCTGAACTGTGTGCGGGCGAGTGCCTGCGCAGCCAGCGGAGCCTTTGGGTTTAAAGCGGCTGCTGAGGAAACAGATACGGCCACTCACGAGCCAAAAAAAATTAGAGGAGTGCTGATTAAATGTTCATCCCAATGATGCACATCCAAAATGATGTGCGGCAGGCGCAGCCACGATGGCCAGCAGGCAGCACGGCTGCGTGGCGTGAGCGTGCGGAGCTGCAAGGGAGAGTATTTGTTTTAATGGAGGCTTAATTGTTTTTATTGTTATTACTGCTACGCAGCTGACGCTTTCATACCCTGGTTTGCGGCGAGCTGGGTTTGCGCAGGGATGGCTGGTGTTTGCTTCAGGAGAGAGGGAGAATTGGGAATAGGCTGAAGAGCGGTGCCCGTGTGTGAGCTGCAGGAGTGGTGGGGAAATACCGCGTCCGCTTGTTGGCTAGCGCTGCTGCTTCATGCATTTATCTTGGGTAATTAATCACAGGGAGTAGAGTAACGGGAGCGCAGCTGGGTGCCAGGGAGAGCCCCGTGCCTGGGAGGCAGGATGGGCCACGCCACGGGTCAGTGCAGTCCGTCGCCACGCAGAATCTGAATTAAATGCAGTTTATAACCAGCCTACCTGCAGCCCTGCCAGCATCTCCCCGCGGGAGAAATGGCATCCTGGGGTGCATTAGGAGGAGTGTGGGCAGCAGGGCGAGGGAGGTTCTCCTTCCCCTCTACTCTGCCCTAGTGAGGCCCCATCTGCAGTGCTGTGTCCAGTGCTGGGCTCCCCAGTTCAAGAGAGATGAGGAGCTACTGGAGAGAGTCCAGCAGAGGGCTGCGAGGATGAGGAGGGGGCTGGAGCATCTCTCCTACGAGGAGAGGCTGAGGGAGCTGGGCTTGTTCAGCCTGGAGAAGAGAAGGCTGCGAGGGGACCTTCGAAATGCCTCTAAATATCTGCAGGGTGGGGGTCAGGAGGACGGGGCCAGACTCTTTCCAGTGGTGCCCAGTGACCGGACAAGGGGCAACGGGCACAAACTGAAGCAGAGGAAGCTCCAGCTGAACCCGAGGAAGAACTTCTTCCCTCTGAGGGTGACGGAGCCCTGGCCCAGGCTGCCCAGGGAGGCTGTGGAGTCTCCTTCTCTGGAGCTATTCCAGCCCCGGCTGGACGCGGTGCTGTGCCCCCTGCTCTGGGTGACCCTGCTTGGGCAGGGGGTTGGGCTGGGTGACCCCCAGAGGGCCCTGCCAACCTTGAACCTTCTGTGATTCTGTGAGAGAGCGCAGGACTGAAGCAGCTGCAGCTCTGGGTCCGTTCCCGGACCACTGCGCACGCCGGGGCCCCGACCGCACACCGACCACCCCGACACCCCCGCCTGCAAACCACCTTTATTGGTCTCAAGGCATTCGTTGCTCACGTGGAGCCGCAGATCTGAAGCGGGCGGCCGAATTGCATGGGAGGTCTGGGGGGGGCTTCCCAGCGCCTGGCAGAAACCTCAGGCGCCTTCTTCGCTTTCCTCGGGCTCGTCACCCGGCGCCGTCTTCCCCGCGAACAGCTTGGCGCCGGCTGCCGCACCCAGCGGCCCCAGTGCGGACGTCAGCCCGATCTTGGTACCGAGGGAGAAACCTGCAGCTCCTGCAACGACGGGAGAGGTGACGCCGCGGGAGCATCGGTCGCTGCTGCCTGCTGCGGGACCGGGCGCGGGGCAGAGACAGCCGAGGGCCTCTCCAGGCTGTGCCGAGAGCCGGCGGCGAGCGGGCTCCGCTCCCCGGCCACCGCCAGCCCCGCTCCGGCCAGCGCAGCCGCTGACCGCGGGCGTTGTTCTCGGCGGCAGAGCGGATGCCTGACCTGCACGGCCCCGCCGGCCTCAGCCCAGGGTGCCCTACCCCAGCAACCCTTCCCACCACCTTCGGATTTCTCCCTCGCTCCCACCCAGTTTTGGGCGGCTCGGACGGGTCAAGGGGCTGGTTTGGCTCCGCAGCGCGTGACCCCCGCACCCCTCGGCCGCGGCCCTGCCCGCTCACCGATCGACTGCAGCACGGCCACGACGCTGCCGGCCGCCACGCCGCCGCCGTTGGCCATGGCCGCCATTGACATCATCTTGGCCGCCATGGACCCAGCGGCGATGCCGGCGGCCGTGAACCCCAGCGCGTAGATGGCCAGCGGGACGCCGACGAGGGCCACCCCTGCGGGCAGGACACGGCGGGGTCAGCGGGGTCCCCGCCACCCACCCCCTCCCCAGGGCACCGAGGCATCGGAGCGGGGAGCGCGGGGTGCGGGGCTGGGGACCCCCGTTGCGGGGAGGGGAGGCGGGCAGGGCTGACCCTCACCTGCTCCGACAGCCGCTCCGATGGCCGCGCCCTGGATTGTCTTCCCCATGGCCGAGAAGGACCGAGGCCACTCGGGGACCGCGCAGTCTCCAGGTCCGCAGAGCCCCGCGGTGCTCCCTGCCCCCTGCCCCCGACCGGGAACGGGAACGGACCCGGGGCCGCCCCGTCCCGCCCCCCCCCGCCCCCCCAGCGTCACGGCCCGGGGCGGAGGCGGAGACTGCGCTGGGGTGACTTTATTGGGGGGGTCAGATACAGCGGGGGGGGTGATGGGAGAGGTGCAGGGGGTCCTGGGGAGGGGTACCGGGGGCGGGTCTCAGCAGGATTCCGGGGCGGGGGGTCCCGGCAAGCATCAGTGAGGGTCCTGGGGGGGAGGTCAGGGGGGTCTCAGCAGGATTCTGGGGTGGGGGGTCGCAGCAGGTATCAGTGAGGGTCCCGGGGGGTCCGGGGTCTCAGAGCAGGGCAGCCCTGATGACAGCCCCGATGGCTGACAGGGCTGCCTTCACGGCCGTGGGGAATCCTGCTGCTCCTGAGGAAGAGGAGGAGAAATCAGCCCGCACCCCCCAGCCCCGCCATGGAGCCCCCCCCTGCGCCCCATTGGGCAGGGAGCACCCTGAGCAGGAGCAGCCCCCCCCAGCCCCCACCTCCCCGCTGCCATCAGGCGTCCCCACAGCCAGGCCAGCAGGGCCACACCGGGCACCCCAGAGCTGGTGGGTCCCCAGGGGTCCCCATGCCCACCCCAGGCCCCTGCCGCGCTGCCGGCAGCGCCCGCCGAGGCCGAAGCACGGGGTGCACCCACGGCCACCCCGCCGGCAGCACTCACCCAGCGACTGCGCCACGGCCACCATGCTCCCGGCAGCCACGCGCCCGCCGTTGGCCATGGCGGCCAGGGACATCATCCTGGCGGCCACGGACCCGGCGGCGATGCCGGCCGGGGTGAAGCCCAGGGCGTACAGCAGCGACCGCACCACCGCCATGGAGATCCCTGCGAAGGAGAGCGGTGGCCGTGACCTTCCCCAGGTCCCCCAGGCTGCTGAGCCCCCCGCCCCGGGTGGCTCCCAGCCACGCGCGTCCCCCAGCCCTGGAACAGGGCTCAGCGGCCAGAGCCCCCCAGCCGGGGCACCCGTGGGGTCCCGCACGTGGGCTTCCCGGGAGGGGCCGAGCGGCAGCGTGTTGGGGAGGGGGCAGCACCCCCCCGAGAGGGGTCTGCGTGTGCAGCGCAGCAGCGTGAAGCTTCAGGAACGTGATTTATTCCCGCATGGCGTCGGCCATCCCCGTGCCCCCCAGCGCCTTACCCATCCCTACGGTCGCCCTGATGGCAAGGCGGGCACAATCTGTAACGAAGGGGAGGTCGAGGGGGGTCAGTCGGCGGGGCTGGAGGGGGGGGAGCTGCGAGGGGTTCCTCCACCCCCTCCCCGCGCCCCCGACCCCTCCTGCCCGCCGGAGCAGCGGGTGCCCCTTCCCGGGAGCATCCCGGCCCCCCCACACCACTGGCACAGCGCGATGCCCCGGCCCCCTCCCACCAGAGCCCCTCGCCCCCCCATGTCCCCCCGAGCCCTCCCTCAGGAGCAGAGGGAGGTTTGCCCAGCCCCCCCGCGCTGTCCTGCTGCGGGGTCCCGACCCCCTGGGCTTACCCATGGTGGGGCTGGCTTGGGGGGCAGCTGTGCCGGGTCCGTGCGGAGCTTGGTCCTTCCCGCAGCAAGGACGAGAGGTTTTTCCATGGGCGGTGAGTGAGGCTGGTGGGGACTGCAGCCACCCCCCCCCCAGACTCCCATCCTGCCCCCCTAAGAGCTCCCAGCCGCCCCACAGAGGCAGAGACGCCCCCCCCCCCAGTCCCCCGTCCTTCCCCCTAAGAGCTCCCAGCCACCCCACAGAGGCAGAGACCCCCCCCAGACCCCCGTCCTGCTCCCCTAAGAGCTCCCGGCCACCCTGCAGAGGCAGAGACCCCCCCAGGCCCCCGTCCTTCCCCCCTAAGAGCTCCCAGCCGCCCCGCAGAGGCAGAGACACCCCCCCCCCCAGACCCCCGTCCTGCCCCCTTAAGAGCTCCCGGCCGCCTCGCAGAGGCAGAGACCCCCCCAGGCCCCCGTCCTTCCCCCCTAAGAGCTCCCGGCCGCCTCGCAGAGGCAGAGACCCCCCCCCAGACCCCCGTCCTGCCCCCCTAAGAGCTCCCGGCCGCCTCGCAGAAGCAGAGACCCCCCCAGACCCCAGTCCTTCCCCCCCTAAGAGCTCCCAGCCACCCCGCAGAGGCAAAGACCCCCCCCCCAGACCCCCGTCCTGCCCCCTTAAGAGCTTCCAGCCACCCCGCAGAGGCAGAGACCCCCTCAGACCCCTGTCCTGCCCCCCCCAGATCCCGCGTTCCCCCCAGCCCGGGGCTCCCCAGCTTCTCTGCCAGCCCAGCAGGGTAAGCAGCCCCCCCACTTTTGTCCCCCCCCTTCGGAAAAGGGGTGCTGTCCCCAGACGCCTATCGCGCGCCCACCAACCTGCCTCGATGGCTGCGGGGCCGCGGGTGACGTCAGGATCCAGATAGCGAATTTCCGAGAAATCGGGCTGCTGAGTTTCGGTTTCCTGCGGTTCTGGGACCCCCCCGGGCCCTCCCCCGCTGGGACTCGGCTCAGACCCGTGCCCGCATCGCCCCCTGGCTCTGCACCGGTGAAGCTCCGGGGTCTTCCGCGGGGGCTATGGGCAGCACGGGTGGTCCGGAGATTTCCACGGCCCCTCCGGCTGCCTCCCCTCCCCCAGCACCAGCCCCAGCCCCATCCCGCAGCCCCCCCCCCCCCCCCCCCCTCGCCCCGGTCCCTGCGCCCTGCGGGGCGGGGGGCAGCCAGCCCACCCTCGGGTGCCATAGCGCGCGCCGCTGCAGCTGGTTGAAGGGGACCAAATCCAGTTGCAAGTTGATCTGGTTCCTTTTTACCAGCCCCAGGGACGCGCCGTCTCTGCCGGAGGCACCGCTCGGGCCGGTGCTGGCGCGGGGGGTCCTGTCGTGGGGGTCCCAGCCCAAAAATACATACTTCTTAACATTCCATAACGCCGGCCGACTCCATATGGGCATATGAAGAAGTATGTAGGGTTGGGAGGGAGAGGCGGGCGGCGTGGGGCTGGGCACGCAGGGCTCACTGCTCCAGCAGCGCCCGCTGGCTCCCGGTGACGGAGGGCAGGGGCTGTGGGGGGCATCCCCGGCGGAGCCCACGGCCACGCCAAAGCCAAGGGACCCACGGGTTTGGATAACGAGGCGGTGCCATGGGCGAGGCCGGTGCCCCAGACCTCTGCTCGGGCGGGCGATGTGCCCGTGGGCTGGCCTTCGCCAGTGGTGGGGTGCCCCAGGACCAGCCGAGGCTCAGAAGTTTGGGCACCGCTGAGAAGATGGGGGTCATGGCCAAGCAGTGAGAAGATGGGGGCCATGGCCAAGCGCCGAGAAGATGGGGACCAGGGCCAAGCGCCAAGAAGATGGGGGTCATGGCCAAGCACCAAGGAGATGGGGGTCATGGCCAAGCGCTGAGAAGATGGGGACCATGGCCAAGCGCCGCATCCCGTGAGACCGCACGGCTGGTGGCAGCGAGTGCCGGCGCTCGGAGCCACTTCTGCATGGGGGGGGGATCCCCCTTTGGCCCTGGCCAGCCGGGGTCAGCGCTGGTGGGGGTCCCATCACCCACAGCCCCCCCACCCTGCCCGGCTCGGGTTCAATGCCGGGAGAAGGATGCGGGGGTCCGGGCCCTCCCCACGCCGCAGTTCTGGGTGGGGGAGGCCGGAGATGCCTTCGCCCATGGGAGGGGGTTCAGTTGAGGTCTGGAGACCATAATGGGGGTGCAGGGGGGGCTCCCCGGCCCCAGCAGAGCGTGGCCAGGGCAGGGCGATGGAGGGGGCGAGTGTCACCCCAGCCCACCCGTGCTATGACTCCAGTGACCTTCCTGTCCCCAAACTGGTGGCTGGAGCGATGCGATGGCCGGGTGCGGGGACCCACCCCGGGGGTCCCGGGCGGAGGGAGCGAGGGGGTGCATGGGGGGCCGGGCTGCAGGCAGCAGGGCCGCAGGGCTGGCCATGCCCAGCGCAGCCGTGAGTCAGCGCCAGGAGCCGTGGCCACACGCGCTGCAGCTCCCTGCGAGGAGCCGGTGGGTGCCAAGCCCACCCTCACCGCGCCGGCCCCGCTCGCAGCACCCGCAGGCAGCGGGGACGCTGCTCGGTGGCCCCCCCCCCGAGCCACCCACCATCGCCACGGGGAGCAGGGCTGCTGCCAGCACGGCCTCGGCCCCCCAGGATGCTCCACCAGCACCCCAGGGTCTCCCGCACGGCACCGGGGACCCCCGCAACACGGCTCCCAGGATCCCCGTGACACAGCACCGGGGACCCCCCGGGACACAACACTGGGGACCCCTGTGACACAGCACCAGGGACCCTCGCGACACGGCATTGGGGACCCCCGCAACACAGCTCCCAGGACCCGCACGACACAGCTACCAGGATCCCCACAACACAGCACCGGGGACCCCCGCAACATGGCTCCCAGGACCCCGTGCTCCCCTCCCCCCGGGGCACCCCGTCTTGCCTGGTCCCAGCCTGGGCCACCCCTGCCCGCTCCCCACGCCCCTCCTTGCCCCTGCCCCACAGCCCATCTCTGCCCCACCACCCTCCCAGTGCCCAAACGCTCCCGGTCTTCAGAACCCTCCGCAGCCCTGGGGGGGTGGGCCCATGGCTGCAAGCACCCCAAGCCCCCCCCAGCACTGCCCTTGGTGGCTGCAGACACGTCCCCAGCCGAAGCCCTGCGGGGAGCTCTGCCCTGGGGCAGCCCCTCTCCCACAGCCCCTCCGTGCCCCCATGGAGCCCCCAACCCGGGCAGCCCCCGGTTCCCCCCTCCTGTCCCGAGAGCAGCTCCCTGCTGGGACGGGCTGGGGGGCACTGGGGGCAAAGGGCAGGGGGGAGCCGGGGGGCTGCCAGGGGGCTGCCGGGGGGGCTGCCAGGGCTGGCTGTGGTGGCACCCATGCTCTCACACGGCACCCAGCAGCCCCAGCCTGTCTATAAAAGGAAGAGTCTTTTTTCCCCCCCCGCTCCCCCCCAGCTCTGCAGCCGCTGCCTCGCAGGGGCCAAGTTCTGCAGCGGGGCCCCCCCCCAGCTGGCTCCCCCCACCTCGCCCACCCCCAGCAAACCCACTGCAGCAGCAGCTCCGGCCACGGAGCAGCCTAAAAAATTAAAGAGGAGGTCCAGCGAGGGAGGGGGGTGAGGGGGCGCGGGTGGAGGGGGTCTGGGGGAGCCCCCAGCCCCTGGCCTGCTGCCCCTGAGGGCATTGCCCGTTTTGGGGTGGCGGTGCGCAGCCCTTGGAACCCCGGCGGGCCTGGCCGCGGTGCCCAGGCTTTGGGGGTCCCTTCCGGCCCCACTCCCCGTGACCGAGGGCACCCTGGCTCCCTGGGGAGGGGGCGGCTGGCCCTGCTGCAGGGGGGCATCCTCAGGCCAATGGGCTCCACCCGCCGACCCAAGCACCCACTACCCACGACCCTTCGGGGGTGCCCCATTTCCCCCCCACCCCACAGAGAGTTTGCTGTTGGCCCCACTCCTCTGGCCGGGCTAGCCCCAATAGTGGGGGGGCCACCGTGACCCCCAGACCCACAGCCCTGGGGCTGCTCCTTCCCTGCCTGCGCCAAGCTGCTGCCAGGAGCTGAGTGCAGGGCTGCGAGCGGCAGCAGCACCCCCATCTCCAGCACCCCCAGCCCCAGCATCCCAGCCTGAGCACCCCCAGTCCCATCACCCCCAGCCCCAGCATCCCAGCCTGAGCATCCCCATCTCCAGCATCCCCCAGCCCGAGCAGCCCCAGCCCCAGCATCCCAGCCCCAGCACCCCCAGCTCCAGCACCCCCAGCCCCAGCACCCCCAGCCTGAGCAGCCCCAGCACCTCCAGCCCCAGCATCCCAGCCCGAGCATCCCCAGCTCCAGCACCCCCAGCCCCAGCACCCCCATCTCCAGCACCCCCAGCCCGAGCATCCCCAGCTCCAGCACCCCCAGCCTGAGCAGCCCCAGCACCTCCAGCCCCAGCATCCCAGCCCGAGCATCCCCAGCTCCAGCACCCCCAGCCCCAGCACCCCCATCTCCAGCACCCCCAGCCCGAGCAGCCCCAGCACCTCCAGCCCCAGCATCCCAGCCCGAGCATCCCCAGCTCCAGCACCCCCAGCCCCAGCACCCCCATCTCCAACACCCCCAGCCTCAGCATCCCCAGCTCCAGCACCCCCAGCCCAAGCATCCCCAGCACCCCCAGTCCCAGCATCCCAGCACCCCCCCTGCGAGCATCCCCAGCCCCAGCCCCCCCAGCCCCCCCAGCCCGAGCAGGGCTCGGCACCAGCCGGCCCGGCTGAAGGTTAAACGCGGGCTGCGGGCAGAGCCCCGCTGGCCCCCGCCGAGCCCGCAGCCCCCTCCCCGCTGCCCACTCACGGTCCGGGGGTGCTGGCGGCCGGGTGCGGGCAGGGCTGGTGGCCCGGTGACCCCCGGGACGGGCTCGCCGCCCCCCCGCTCGCCTTGACTTTGCCACAGGACTCCTCGGGCTCGTCCGCAGGAGCTTGCGGCATCCTCCGGTTCAGCGGGAGAGGTCCCCGCCGGGGGGGGGCAGGGAGGGCTTCAGGCAGACCCTGCCCGCGGTGCGGACGCCTCCGGGCGCAGGCGAAGACCCCCCCGCTCGCTGAGCACCCCGCAGCCCCCTCCTCGCACGCCCCGGCCCGGGCTCGCTGCCCCGGCACACGGCGTGCCCAGCTCCGGGGATGCTGTGCCCGGAAACCCACTCCCCCCCGGACGGGGCAGCCAGGGACCCCCAGCCCGGCCCCCTGCCCCGCATCCCCAGGGTGCCCAGGGGGGTCCTGGGGGGAGCCGGCATCGCTGGGCCCAGCAGCAGCCCGGGGCAGCTCGGAGGGGGAAGCGGAGCCCGTGGGGTGCTCGGGAGGGTGAAATCTGTCACCGGGGAGCCAAAGGGGCTCCCCTGGGCCGGGGGGACCCCACGGGGCCGGGGATCCCCAGGCTGCCCAGGGCCACCCGCGCTGGGTGTCCCCAGCACCCACGGGGTGGCTCTTTGAGCCCCCAGACCAGCAAAGCCGGGGGGGGGCACAGGGCTGCTCTGCCCACCCGGGACCCCACTGCCGCCCCCGAGCTTCCCCCCGCTCCTACCTCTGCCTGGGGAGGGCTGGGGGGCTCGGGGGACCCCGACCAGGGGCGGCAGCGAGGGCAGGATGCCGGGAGACACCCGAGCGTGGTTCCCAAAGGGAAAAGCCAGAAAAAGCAGCGCGGCGTCCCCGGCCCCCGGCCTGCCACGCCGCCCTCCCCAGCCCGGGTGCTCTCTGTTTGCCTGCTATTTTTGGCAGCCCCCGAAGGGCTCCTCTCGGGCTATTAATAACGAGAGTGCGAAATGCGTTTGGCCTCTCCTATATAAGGAAAGGTGGAGGCTCGGAGGCAGCTAAATATACTGGCGCGTGCGGGAGCAAGCGGGAGGCTCTGGCACCGAGTGTGGAAAAGAGCTTGTTTGAACAATGGAAAGACGGACTCACCCGGCAGACGGGGCCCCGCACGGACGGACAGACGGACGGAGGGATGGACGGAGGGCGACGGTGCCCGTGGGCCTGCACGGCAGCACCCGCATGACGCCCCGTGGGGCCCCGCTTCGGCAGGACGAGCGGCGGAGGTGCCCGCAGCAGCGATGCTGTGCTCAGCCCCCCGGCCCGAAGCAGCCGTGGGCTCCCCAAAACGGCCGTAACTCACCCCCGGGGCCAGCGGTGACCCGTGGGTCAGTTACACCGGGTCTGTGCCCGGCCAGGAGCGGGGTGCTGGGGAGCAGGGTGGGCTCCGGCGGGCGACTGAATCCCGCTGGGACACAGCCAGCACAGGCTGCGAGCCCCCTGCGCACCCCGGCCTCTCCCTGCCCTGGCTCTGTCCCCCCGCTCCGGGCTCGGGGGCAGCTCCTGCGGCCGGGGGCCACGCCACGGTGCTGGCAGTGTCCCCAGGAGCCACCAGCATCCCCACAGTGCCTTTGCTCGCAGGGGCTGCCCGTACCCATCCTCACAGCGATGCTGCCTCAGCTATTCCCCGCTCCACGAGGAGGTCGTTACCGTTACCGGGAACCGCAACCGTGTCACCCTAGGGCTGCCGGGGCCCCGGGTGGGCTGTGGGAGCCGCTGCCAGCGCGGCCGCCGAGAGCCCGGCTGGAGGAGGCGAAGCAGCAGCAGATCCAGGGAATCCTGATGCCAGGCGGGCGCTGGGGAGCCGTGCCAAACCCACCGGGTCGGAGCAAGGACAGCGCAAGCAGAAGGGTGAGAACGGTGTGCGGAGGAAAAAAAAAAAACAAACGTGCTCTCCCTCAAGGCTCCAGCAAGAGGTTTTTCCTTTTTTAACTCCTCCTAGGCACGGGCACTGCGCAGGGAGGGACAAGCGGAGCTGGGAAGCTCGGGGCTGTATTGGCAGCTACACCGGGCTCGCCAGCTCCGTCGCCCTGGTCTCAGCCTCCGCCGCCTGCAGCGTCGCAGAACCAGCGGCCACATCCCCGCAGCCCCTTCCCCCATGCACCCCCTCCCCTGGGCTGCGGAACCCCCAGAACCCCGGGGTGGGCAGAGTCCCCGAGCTGCGACCACGGCCGACCTGCCCTCCCTCAGCCAGCCAGGGACCCCCCGCCATGCGCGTCCCCCTCCTCGGTCTCTCAGGCTGTGGGGGGCCTGCGACAAACCCCGTTTCTCCAGGATTTCTCTCAAAGGAGCCTGGGGTTGCTCGGAGGCTCCAGAGCAGACCCCGATCCCCCCAGGCAGGAGCAGCCCTTTGCCCCTGGGGCAGAGAGAAGTCCTGGCTCTCCCCACACCGCCCCGGTTTCACCCCAGAAGCTGAGCCCCGAGAGCCCACAGCCGGGGGACACGGGGCATCCTCACCTGCGGCCACCAGCTCTGTCCCTCACCACCAGCGAGCGCGCGCCGGGTTCCCCCCGCACCCCTGCAAGGAGCCGGCAAACATCAAGCGATGCTGAGCAGATGGCAAAGGGAGCTGGCTGGGAGCGGGCAGCCCCTCGGAGAGCTTCCCGCAGGGACAGCGAGGGAGCGGGAGAAGGAAAACACAGCAGAGCCGGGTGACACACAGCAGAGAGCACGGACGCAACGGCAGGGACCCCGCCGAGCTCCGACAGCAGAGGGGAGGCAGACAGGAGCCCATTCTCCTTCCCAGAGCCAAGGGCTGCTCCAGGGCAGGCTCCTGGCTGCCAGGCAAGGGTGAGCGACGGCAGCGGGGCGATGCCCGGGAGGGCCGGCGTGGCTCTGTCTGGCTGCTGCCAGCTGTGTGGGCTGGGGACCCCAGCAGATTTGGCTTCTCAATGCCCTGAGGTGACACTGAGCAGCGCGAACGCCACGGGCTCCAGCCCAGGGACCACGTGTGATGCTCAGGGACGGAAGGGCAGCCCTCAGGGTGAGGTCACCCTGTGTCCCGCGGGGCCATCGGGTCCCTTCGGGCTGCTACGGTGCTCGAGGGTGTTCTCTTCGGCAGCCGGGCAGCTGCCTTGTCTCCTTGCCGGACTCTGCTCATTAACCCGTGCTCCCCTGCTCCGTGCGAGGCAGTTCTCCCCGGTGTGGGTGCTGCCATGTCGCTCCCCAGTGAAATCAATGGTCAGACCCCGTTCCGGCTGCGGGGAACAGCCCTGGGCAGGCCAAGGGACTCCGCACCCGGTCAGAAGACAACCAGGGGCAAGAGGGCCTGGGGGCTCAGCCTGAACATCAAGTCCAAGAAGCAGAAGCGAATTCTGGCTGTGCTGAAGCCGGGGCAGATAAACAACCTGGGGGTCACAGCACCGGCGCAGGGCCCACCCCCCACGCAAAGCACAGCGACCGGCACGGGGAGGCTGCCACGCTGTCGCCGAGCACGGAGGGCACTTGGCCGCCTGTCAAGCAAGCTCTTGGCAGCCCCGCGCGCTGCGCTGGCACCAGAGCAGGGGCAGCCCCTCGCTCAGCAGCACCCACCGAGACCCCGCGCCCGGGGCGAGAGGACGGAGGGAGCACGTCCAATTCCGACACCAAGAGCACAGCGGTCTTATTAGGAACGGTCCCACAGCACAAACCGGAGAAAGAAGCAAGCTGAGCAGCAGCGAAACGTTGTCCCTGTTTATTCGCAAGAAACATTTTGTTTAAAAAAATTACTTTTCCTGTTGATCCAAGTATCACTGCAATCAACAAACCTTGTTAAACCACAGTTCAGACAGGCTGGGCAGCCCCTGCTACACAAAACCACGAAGAAAAGATTTAAGAGCAAACTATTTTAAAACTAGATCGCAACATTTGCCCCAAAGATCTTAACTAGTGTTTGAACATGTTAAAGAAGAAAATAAAATCAAGTGATGCTGATGGTTCCTCTAACAGATGTCTCGGCTTTTAACTTCCACACACGGGTAACTTCTGGCCAGTGTCTAATTGTGAAATCATCGCGCATAGCAATGCAGAACCCTTCCCCGGCAAGGTCAGCCCCGCTCGCGGCGCTCGGGCAACAAACCCACAGCGACCGCAGCGGTGCCACGGGGGAGGAGGAGAGGGCAGCAAGGGATTTCAGCGAGCGCGCGGGCTCTGCGGGCTGGCACCGCGGGCGAGGGCTGCAGGAACGCCGCGCTAAAGCAGAGGGCCCGGGCCAGGGGCTCGTGCGCTGGGCCAGGGGCTACGGCCACAGCCTGGCAGGGTCCCCTCGCCGCCGGCCCTCAAGCTCCATCGCGGCTGGGCTGCGGGGCATCCCCGGTTCTCGCAGCCCGGGAATGCCAACGGGAGCCAGGAGTGCACGGGGAGCTCGCGCCCACAAACCTCCACCCATGATGAGAAACGGCTGAGGAGCGAGGCGGCCGTCCCCGCCACCGCCCAGCCCAAACCCAGCCCTCGCGGCCGTGCTGCCAGCCGACCGAAGCACCCCAGCCTGGCACTCGTTACCCCCCGAGCAATGGAAGAAGAAAATAACTCTGCCAAACCAAGGTGCTGGCGTGACGGCTGCGCAGGTTTCAATTCTTCCCTCTTCCACAAGAAGAGGCCAGCCTTGCCCCAAAGCAGACCGCGTCCCCCGCGAGGGTACTGACCTCTGCAGCAACGAGCCCCCGCAGCCCGCGCGCTCGAGGGCAGGGGGACGGGGGCTGCCCCGGGACGAGCAGCAGCAGGGGCGCAGACAGCACACGCCCCGAGGACCAGAACCGGCCAGAGTCCAAGGGCTCTGCTCCAACAGCACGAAACGCTCCCAGGCAGAGCCCCGGGACCGCGCCCGACCCCTCCCCGCAGCTCCAAAACCCCATTTTCTCGTCGCTTCTTCATCTCCCACCCAAAGGAAGGGAGATGCATCCGAGGGTGGCGTCACCCAAGAGTTAAGCGTCCGGCCATCGCACGGCTCGCGGAGGCACAGCCCGTCGGCCGGCCCCATGTGTGTCCGGAGGGAAGGAGCCGCTGGGAGAGCGGGCGCAGGAGCTGCCTGGGAATCACAGAATCCCAGCATGGCAGGGGTTGGCAGGGCCCTCTGGGGGTCACCCAGCCCAACCCCCTGCCCAAGCAGGGTCACCCAGAGCAGGGGGCACAGCACCGCGTCCAGGCAGGGCTGGAATATCTCCAGAGAAGGAGACTCCACAGCCTCCCTGGGCAGCCTGGGCCAGGGCTCCGTCACCCTCAGAGGGAAGAAGTTCTTCCTCGGGTTCAGCTGGAGCTTCCTCTGCTTCAGTTTGTGCCCGTTGCCCCTTGTCCTGTCGCTGGGCACCACTGGAAAGAGTCTGGCCCCGTCCTCCTGACCCCCACCCTGCAGATATTTGTAAGCATAAATTAGGTCCCCTAAGGGAAGGGGAAGCCTGGCTCGGAGCACCAGACCGAGGAGCCGGAGGGTGGCCCGGGCCGTGCCCGGCCGAGGCGGGAGGGCACAGGGCTAATGCCTGGGTGCTGGGGAGAGCAGCAGGCTCCAGCGCCGGCGCAAGACAGCCGATTGCCCAGCAAAACAAACTTCGCAGCAGCCACGACCACATTCAGCGAGGGGACAGGCCCTCGCGTTCAATAGTGTTTAATCTTCATCTAGCTCAACACAAATCAGTAGTGCAGCAATATAAATACAACCGAGGAAGTTACAGCCTTTTGGCTTTCATAGGTCAAAAAAAAAGCCAATGAAACAAGTTTCCAGTTTTTAAATTAAACACAAAGAAAGGCAATAAGCTGCCCACCCACCCACAGAGGAGCAGCGGCATCCTTCATGCCAGTGCGAGGCCGATTTCTGCCCGAGGACAGGGGTGCAACTCACGCAAGCAGCACAGTGAGACGAGGGAGCGGGTACGGGAAGGATGGCCCCGCACCTCCTCCCAGCGCCGCGGCAGCGGGGACGCAGGGCCACTGCCCGCTGGCACTCACCAGGCGATGCCCTCGGGTACCAACAGTTCCCTTTTCCACCGACCAAAGGACGCCGAGCGTGTGCTTCGCACCGCGCTGGGAGCACGCAAGGCTCTTCAGCCGTAACAGCACGGGGCGGCTGAGCTGCCAGCCAGAGCGAGCAGCCGGCTGCCGGGAACTGAAGAGATCAGTCCCCCCCTTGCCTGGGTTGTGCAAATTTTAAGGAAAAAACCCCACAGTATATGGCGTTTCGTAACTGAGATATGATGAACATCCAGACTCACGGACGGCTTGGTGACCACCAGCAGGCGCTGGGGCCGCCGAAGATCTCACAGCTTTGGAATTAAGCCAGATGTTAGACCCAGGTACCAGAGGCGGGTGTCCCCTCCCGGCTCTCGTACCCAGCAGGAGAGCTTGCTGCAGGAGGGGGTCTCCTAGCCCAGCCAAATACCACCGACAGGTCAGCTTTTCACACCGGAACAGGCACCGTGTCACCAACACTCCCAGTGAGAAAAGCCTGACTGTAATTTAGAACAGCTACAAAACCCTCTCCTACCTGCAGGCTGATGGAGTGTGACCATAGCATTTAGATTCCCCCTCCTCTACACTCCAGAACAGCCAAGTGCATATGAAAGGACAAATCTAAATTAAAATAGTGCTTAAACCATTAGGGAAGGTGGGAGTGAAAGAGAAGAAAGCTGTTCGACAGCAAAAGTAGCCCACGGTAGGCTACTGGAGCCTGAAGGGAGCTCCGAGCACAGCTCAAAGCACAGCCCTGACCTTCCTTCTCCGAGGACCTCCCAAGGCAAACGAGCTGGAAGTCCATGGGTGTTTTCCTGCCCTGCGTCCCGAGGTGGGGCTGGCGGGTCCTGCACCTTCACAGTTGCTCCAAGTGGTTCTGTCCTGCCGCGCTCCAGACGCCAGCTCTGTCTTTCCTGACGCTTCGCCTGGGCTTCACAGTTGCCTTCTCCCTTTGATTTCCCTTGAAGTTCAAATTCAAGTACAACCAGTTTTAACTGAATGAAAAGAAACCCACAAAAAGAAAGTTATTTTCTGTGAAACAAGTTAGCAGCGTTGTCCTAATCAAACCGGGCTCCAAAGGCCCTTGTAGGGTAAGGACAGGAGGGGCCTTTCCCGCCGAGCTCCAGCAAACGGCTCCGGAGGGCAGCTATAGGATTTCCTCCCTCTGGTTCTTGGGTTTGGGCGTCACTTGTCCATTGCGCAAGGAGCCGTTCTGGCTCCGGAGCAGTTTCCCTTTTTCACGGTCAGGCCACGTGAAGATGGCTTCATCGCTGTCCAGCTCAGACTCCGAATGCATCAGGCTAGTGTTGAGGACCTGGGCCTTCTGTCTGCCGCCTTGGAAGGAGAGAGATTCCCAGGTTAAAAATAATTTTAATACTGGTCAGCCACCTCCCCCTACTCCATTCCCTCTAAGTCTCCTTTTCCCATCGCATCAAAGGGGCAGCCCAGTCAGCCTTTCCCGTGTCCATCACTCATTCCTCCAAAAGCTGAAGCCAAAGTGATCCCGTTTCAGACACTCTGGCATGCAGAGGTCACGGAGACTCTTCGAGACAGTGCAAAGCACAACAGGTAGGAAAGCAAATTACATTACCAGAAGGGGCTGAGAGTATACGTGGGAGCTTTGTCTCCCTGACCTTGCTCAGGGCATTGCCTAGAAAGCTCTCCGAGGGCTAAAGGCTGTAGTAAAGAGAACATGCAGGTGTGTGAGGGAAGATCACTGCGTTCTTACTACCCTCCCTACTCTCACCTCTGCTTCTCTTGCCTGCAAGGGAAGAGAGATAAATTAGCAGGCTGAATTTAGATTAATGCACAAGGACAGGAGAGACACATTCACTGGTACTGTCAGCAGAGGAAATATTTAAATTTAGCTTTTTCTTAATGGAGAAATGCAACATCCCCTTTATTAGCAGAACACTCCCTGGACGTATCTAGCAGGGAAACAGACTTTGGTCAGCAGCCAGCCTCGGAAGCAGCAAGATGAGTTTAAGTTACCAGAGAGCAAAGGGCTGCCACAGACTTCAGAACAACGAGCCCTTTATTTAACAGCGGGGCTCTGCCGTGCAAGGTGACAGATGGTCGGATTACAGCAGAGTTGGGTGCTGAGGGAGGAGAAAACACCCGGTTTTTCTTCAGGGGCATCCGTATTTGTGCGGCTGGGACGGCCCAGTTCTCAGAGGAATTGTCCGGTCAGCGCTGTCGCTGCAATGCCCTCCAACGCTGCCGTCAGGCACTGTTCGCGTTGCTGGAACACCACGAAATGGGCTAATACCAAGACGGGCAGTTATTTTCCACTGGCAAACAAGGATCAGGGACTATTTTCCAGAGGCAACTAAAATAACCCCTCCTCTACACAGAACCAGGACGCACGCTTGCATCCGCAACGCGTGTTTCAGCAGCTGCGGCGCTGCCTGGCGTCTGGGGGGTTGGGCTTCGCACACCCCTCCCCATGTCTCCCCCCGGTCCTGCTCCGTCAGCAGGGGACACGGCTCCACTCAGGTATCAGCCAGGATCGCAGCAAAAGGGCTCCAGCCTGAAATAACCCCACGGTCTTTGCAAAGCACCTGACCAGCACTCCTGAGGACAGCAACGCAGCCAGGAAAATGCTGGCTACGAACACCGAAGACAGACGACTGCCCTTCTGGAATGGGCCACCGGGCCTGTGCCCACGTAGAGCCCCGAGGACTTCGGGGGTCTCTCCCCTACAACAACCCTCTGTTTTTTCCAGGAAAAAACAAAATGTGAAACTTTGAGCCTGATGCTCACGAGGGCAAGAGCGAATAAATCTACAAACAAGTGATTTGGAGTGGCAGATTCTGGGGGCAGAATCAAACACGGCTCTCTCCAGTCCATGAGTATTTGCAGGCTGCTTTCAGGCGTCCCGTGGCTCACAAGCTAAAGGCGATCAGTTGGGTGGAATGCCTAGTGACACCAAATTCGTGCTTTGCTGTAGAGGCAGGAATTGCAAATTGGCAAGAAGCAAACTACCAGAACCAAGTGGAAAGGCTTTAGAGCAAGAGAAGGTACAGCCAGGACCCAGTTTTGGGCTTCCTGGATCAGCTTTCACGCATCCACTTACTGCTACTGTGACAGGAAGTGGAGATGCCAAGACCAGGCAGTTTCAGCCCCAATTTCTAAACCAAAGAGGTCGATAACTTGACTAAATACCCTGTCCACAGATCTGAAACAAGCTCTTGGACCTCCTGACACTCGTCTGTCAGAGCCTAACACCACGGTTGTTCCACTCTGTGATTTCAAGCCCACTGAGGAAGAGTGTTCTCAGTCAGCATTCCGAAACACCGCGCTCTGCCCTCTCATGTTTTACCTGCTTTGGGATTTGGTTTTAACTCCAGGCTTTCTTGATCCGTTGCATCCAAAATCTTGTATTTGCTTTTTCTTTTGGATTTTCCTTTTCGTCTAAAGGGAAGAAAAGGAATTAAGAGGCAGGCCATTTCTAAAAAAGCCAGAAAAAAAAACAACTCTGATCTTCAAAGCCAGAGTACTTGCTTATTTCAGATCATGTTCGTATCAGAAAGCAAGACATTAAAAACATTGCTTTAGTTGGACATTTATAGGCTAATCCAAATCTTGCTTCTTAACTGAAGCCAGACTTCTAGGACTTCAACGTTTCACTTGAAACAGTGAGTGACAAAAACCAACATCCCAGGGCTAAGCAGACGACCTGCTGGGACGATGGGCTGGAATCGTTCACCTCCTAACGCAGCTGCTTGGCTCTGCAGCAGGGACACAGCGGGGGTTACGGCCTCAGCCCCACCTCTTGCAACAGCAGATCACCATCCAGGAGAAGATTCCGCAGGCAACCACAATGACGAAAGATGCAATGATCACATACAGCACGCTCCACTCTGCAAGCAAAACACCCCAGAGATACAGACGTGTTGGCACCTCATGCCGTGGTCAGTGTGCGCTTTAGATGACCGTTCTCGAGAAAGAAAAAGCAAGACCTGCCCCTCTGAGAATGAGAGGCTAGCACCCGTCACTGCCAGCACCACCAACTCCCCGTGGAAGGCAGACCCTTGAGATCCAGTGTGCGGACTCGCTGCCCAAGGGCATTTTTCAGCGTGTGTTGATTTACTAAATTTGCTTTCCTGTGGCAGGAAAGTCTCTGTAGGGGCACGACAGAAAAGAGGTCTGATTTATACACTAAGAACGGACTTCACCGAGAGGGTCCGAAGAGGAGCTGCTTCCCTACCACGTAGCGTCTGCCTAGAAGGTACGGTGTCGTGAGACCAGGGCAGGGACGGTCTCCTTGTGTGAGCACCACGCCAGAGATACCGGGAGAAAGCGGGTACCTGTCACTGCCCACCCGGGGTTTCAAACACTGTTTGCTTTCCAGGGGTGAACAACCGCAGGGAGGCTGCACGTACCACAGTTGCTCTCGCCGTCCCCCATCTGCACCCTGATGAAGTTCTCCATCCAGAAAGGGTCACAGACGCAGCGCTTGGTGAAGGAGTCACAGCGACCGTGCTCGGAGCAGTTCAGCTGACACGCTACGGACCAAAACCAGCAAGGTGAACGAAACGACTTGCAGGCGAGGCAAAAACGGGGCAGTACAGCTCAATATGCCCAGCCCCCACGGGCTCTGACCTGAATCTCACCGCTCTGTACTTCACCCTCAGCTTCGCTGCAAGAACTGCAAACGTAGCACCGAGGTCTCATGCCAGATCAGAGTCCTGCTTCACTAACAATGCAACACCCATAACGTGCTAAGAAAATTTTGCCTAACACATCATGATTTTCATATAAAAGTTATGGAATTTCTATACTTATTAAATAAATATTTTAAAATAAGGTTTTGATTTTCAAAGTCAAACCCAGCCCGTGAGACAGACTACAAGAAACAAATGGATCCTCTACAGTGACCGAACTTTTGAAGGCCACAAAGTTGTAAGCTCAAGAAGCCATGAAAATAATTACTTTATGTAATTCTAAAGTATCCAACTGATCAGCACATGATCCTCATAGGGCAGAGCTCATAAAAAGAAAAAAAGCGCTAATGTAAACTTGTAAAAAACTGACAGAAGTGAAACATTTCCTGCAGACAGATGTATGTGCCGGAGTGGAAAGGACTGTGTTCACAGCTACCAAGATCTGTGGCTTTCTTGTTTTCAGTATGAGACTCAGTTCATTGGCTGTATTGCATTCACACTATATTTTAGCTTCTTAAGTACCAATCTGCTTTCGATTTTGTGAATTCTTATCTTCCCAGCAACATTACTGGAGTGAGCGTGTACGTGCTAACACCACCTGCGTGTGGGCACACGCGAAGGTCCTCATTCTTGCAGGCATCTGAGAAGACAGGAAAAGATGTTGGCTCGTACCACAGTGACTCTTACTTACTGACTGTGTTGATTTCTAACGCCCGGAAGATGAGGAAGTCTGGCTGTTGTTTCCGTAGTTCGTTCTTCAGCGTCCAGGCTACCTCTCGTCCTTTGAATATCTGATGGGGAAGCTGGTTCTGTACAAAAAACACCATCTTCGTGCTGGAAGTCAGACAAAAAATATTATCTGCTGCTTCTCCAGACACCAGGTAGAGAGCCATTCTCCCCAGTCTGGCATTAGAGGGATTTATTCAGAATCCCAAATTTATTTGAAGGCCAGACTTCTGGCTCCATCTTGAAAGCAATAATCGTAGACCTGGTCACACAGCAGAAAACCCGCTGGGACATCCAATACATCCATATTTTCAAAGCTAAGGCTGGACTATTCTTGAGTTTGCTAATCAAGCACATCTTTCCACGTTCACGCTATGCATGCAAATCCTCAGACTTTAAGGCCCTGCCATTTTCATCATCTCTTCCCTCCCTCCCTGTGGGATCCTTAGACCTTACCACGCGTGGAACCTGGGGGCTCATTTAACTGCACAGCGCACAGCTCCAGCACCAGAGAAGACAGTGAAGGTTTACAGTCTTTTGCAAAGCTTAGTTTGAATGCGCAGTGTGTTACAGCCAGAAGAAGCACAGCTGTGGAGGATACTGTATTCTGCATCTTTTATAGCATTAACTTCACGAGAGAACTTGCTCCCCTTGGCTCGCTAGCCTGGCAGAGCCCTGTGTATCCTTCAGATTCACAAAAGGATGCATGGATGTTTCAGATTTATTACTACCAGTGAGCCTATGGGTCAAAAGGATATTAGTGAAGCCCTCAGAGTATGTGGAAAAAAAACAGCAGCCGGAGGAAAAGGATATTTTTTTTAAACAGCACAGGTTACTTTGATAGTTGAGGCAAAAATGGGATTCTAAGGCCATCTGGCAGCAAATAATCTCTGCTCATAAAACACTTCCCACTCTTCTGTCTATTTAATAAACGCATAAACGGACGAAGCATCCCTTACTTGAATCCCTTACTTGCCTTGCTCATTGAAGAACAGTGGCAACCGGTCACGGCAGAGATAGAACGGTAGCACTGCAACAGAAAGTGCTGGCTCTTCTCTTCTGAGCTCTTTAAGTTTGCACGGACAATGAATTCTGATTTTACTGCTACAGCAGGCAACGTGGACACGAAGGAATCGATACATTACTGAACTCAGGGAGGTCTGAAGTACAACTGCAGATTTATTGCTGACTTGCTACATGACTTTAAGCACATCCCTTAAATCTTTTTCAGTGCTTTACCTACCTTAGGACTACTCCCTGTTTAGTAAAAATCAAGTGCAATATTGCACTCATTTCAACAGATTACCACTCTGCCCCTGATAAGCTTGTTGCCATGCCACTCATGCATACTCAGGCATCCTCAAACACACCTACGGTAACGACGGACTGCTGTTGGGACGAGATACGTGCAGCTACGGCTGTGACCACGCTACAGCGCCAGTCGCTGAAGTTCTCTGCAGAACGGTGAATCTCCCAGACCCGCCGTTGTGCAGAGGTGGAAAGCTGAACTCGGTCAGGTGCTTTCATGCCAAAGCAGCATGGACAGGATCCAGCTGGGCTGAACCACCCCTCGTACGACTGGCTGGTTACTGTGCTTGGGGCTGAGCAACACTGTCCAGGCACTCCACGTGTCCCAGGCCTATGGCCCTGCCTATGAGCAAACTGCCTCTTGTTTACAGGAGACCAGCTAATATAAAACTACAAAGCTGGCATGGAGGGCTGCTGCGAGGGGGGTTGCTACACCACCGCCTCTGGTGTGGCATCCATGTTTCACCAAACTGCTCTGTACCAAGCCCCATTATTTGTCCAGTTACCAGTCACAGCTGTAGAACATCCTTTAGATAGTCTTCACAATTTTCAAAACCACATCAGATTAGTTCTTACTTTATAGATTTGGGGGGCAAAGACATTAGCAGCAGCAAACAGCTTTTGGGGACAATGCACTATCTCCAGAAGGAAAAGATGCCCAGGACCTGCTTGGGAACACATCTCCTCTGATCTGAGTAAGCAGGAATATCAATTTTAAGCAACATCTCGACATGTTCCAATTACTCCATTTGCTTCCCAAAAGAAAACAGCCCTTGGTCTACTAAACCCTCCAGCAATCTCCCTCCCTGTACACTCACAGAGGAAGCCTACCTTTGTTCCGTGTACGGCTGGATTTTCTGCACAGTGATGTCCGAGTCGAGGACCCCCAGGAGAACGCCTATTTGTCGGATGAACATGCCCTTCTGCCTCTCCGTCAGCTGGCTGACATTAACATCCAGGATCATCTCCACAAGGTTATTTTTCCTAGGATCTAGTGAGGATGTAGATGAGATAACAGAGATCTTTAGAACTTCTATTGAACAGTCTGAGTACAAGTCAGGTTTCTAGTATCTTTCCAGAATGTTTCTGTTTTGGCCACCAAATTACAGAATCTCAGTGCAGAAAGGGATACAAGTCTATGACTTTCCAGGTAACAGTGAGCAGTAAGAGTGAGCCCCCAAGAACCACCAGAAAATACAATCACATACCCCAAAACTGTTGACCAATCACAGTTCTGAGCCGGACAAGACGACAGACTTTACCTCAGTACACTGCATCCAGACAAACAGCGGGCTTGCTAGTGCGCTGTCGGCAAATGTGGTAGAGCAGAAAACCCAGACTCACCAGGTTTGACTTCCACTGTGGTCCTTTCCACATCACTCTCTCCTTTGGCATCTGTTACTCTGAGGTGGAATGTGTAGGTCCCTTCTACCAGATTGGACAGGAGAAGGACAGGATGATGGTCTGAATTATTTAGGACTTCCTGGAAGGCAGAGCAAAATCAGTACCAGGAAACAAAGGATGAAACTAGCATGACAGGTCATCATATTTACAGGTATCACTACAAGGCACCAGGTGCGACAACGAGCTTTGCATTTCCTTGGGTGCTGTCAATGCTACCTTTCACTGACTTTCGTGACGCTGGAGACTGACATTTAAAAAAAGAAATCTCACCCCAGCTGCAGGGCTCCCCTCGTCCCGGGTCCACAGGTAGCTGACAATTCCCTTATCATCAGAGGACTTGGATCCATCTAACTCAGCTGTATTTGTGGGCAAGGTGATGACAACATTGCCAGCAATCTTTGCGACTGGCGGCTTGTTTATCTCTAAGCAAACAGAAAAAAAGCAGTTAGAGAAAAATCTGGCAACGCCCAATCAAAACCTACTGCGTTACATCTCCACTCTAGCCCAGAAATCCCTATCTCACGCTGCGGGCAGAGAAAGGAAGTTACGTCCTGCAGGATGTAGCTGAAGATAACGTTCCTTCAGAAAAGGGTAGAGAAGGTCATTTCAGTGCTCTCCACATCAATTTTCACCCACTCCTTACTCTTCTTGTGCCTCTGAACACAGGTTTCGCTGAAGTGCTCAGCGATAACCCGTGTCTCCGGCAGCTCTGCTCACGGCTGGACATACCTTCTTTCACAATGACGTTGACCGAGCTTTGGCTCTGCAAGTTCCTCTCATCTTTAACTGTCAGAGTAAATTCGTATGTGCCAACTTGAAGGCCTGTTACAGTGGCAATGCTGCTGTTGGCGTTCTCCAGCTTGACACCATCTGGGCCCCTAACCAAGGCAGAAGAGGATCAGTACAGACCATGGGAGCTAGCCTCACACCGAACAGGAGGCTCAAGCCCAAGCAGAGTTTATGGGGGTGCAGACAGACAGTTGCCTGGAAATACAGAGTCCATGACAAAGAGCAAAATTATTTTCTCCAGTTACAGCAAGATAATCAAAAGAGTAGGTGCAGCATTCAGAACAAAAAAACTGTAATTTCTGGTGGTTTAGCGTTTTGATTATTTTTAAACCAGGGGAGCACTGATACCAGCATTTAAGTAGGGTTTACAAAAAGTAGTACTTTCAGCAAAATTGGCTTGTGAACTGCACAATAAGCCATTTTTTTTTTTAAGAAAAGTTATAGAGCAAAAATAGTTCCTTCAGTTATAAAAGCTTTGCACAGACTTTGCAATAGCAAAGAGAAAAAGCTACTGCAAGTTGCTCATAGGCTTTTTCCTGAATTCCCTAAAGCACTCCAGGAACTTCAGAGTCTGAAGGGAAGCATGACAGTGCGAAGAGCACTGCCTCATTCAAATTCCTGCAAAAGGATCAAGTTAGAAGGCCCTGCTACTGCCTGATTACAAGAGTCCGGCCCTTCATACTGCCAAGACCACACCACACTGCTGTGATCCGAAGATGGCCAGACCCCTTTACGTGCCATAACCACACCTAGAATGGGAATCGGGCCTAGAGATGAAGGCAAAGGTATTTCTGATGCTCAAACAAACCTCCACCTCTCTCCAATTAAACACAAATCCTTGCCTCATTCTAGTCACTGGTGAAGCTTGTCAGGCCCAATGTGGGACTGAACACAAGGGAGGTGTGTGGGGGTGTGTCTTGTTTTAAATGAAAGACCTAGATCCTGGCATAAGAGCAGTCTGGAAGCTGATACACACCGGGTTTTTTCCCAGAGAAAGGAGACTATCTTCTGGTCATCCGAGCTCTTGCTGCCATCTAGAGTGGTGCTGTCCACAGGAAGAGTTAATTCTTTGTCTGGACCAGCATCCGCCTTTGGGGGCTTATTGTTCTCTGAAAAAGGATTGCAGTATTTTTCACACACATGCCATAAAAGGTGGAGCTTAAAACCCCAGCATTAAGAAGTTTCTCCATGATCCCTACTATATTTCTTGCCTGTTACCAACCTTGTACTAAGAGAAAGTGAGGTTAAAAACAGTTCAGAGTTCAGATCAGCGTTTCATTCCCACATCTGCAATAAAATGAGAATGAAACCCAGGAGTTCTCATTTTTGCTCTCATTCTCTAAGCATTATTCCACTTATCCTGCTCTTGTAGCAGGATCAAGCACTGTGAGCAGACAGCTGCTTGGAAATACAAACCTGCCATTATGGTGGGATAACGTCAGTTAGACTACGTTGCGTAAAGTAAGAGAACAGCCTAGAAAGGCAACATCCCTAGAAACTTTCTTCTGCTGATTTATCAGCAATATACCAGCCCAGAATGGGCCTAAATTAGAGCAGCTTTTCTGAAGGCAGCACAAAGCTACCGTAAGATCTAGAGTACGTTGACAGATTGATGCTCACCTCTAACCCCTGGAACGGAAGTGGGAAAAGCAGCTAAAGGCAGCTTACCTGGCTGGACTATGACAGTGACCTCCGCAGTGGACTGGTGCCCAGCAGAATCAGTCACTATGAGCTGGTAAGTGTAATCACCTTCTTGCATTGCAGAGAGCTGTAAGACTGGTGTCCTCACCCCCTTTGAGAAAACATATTCATGTATTAAGAAGAATATTTACACAGATGATGATAGACCAGAAGACTCTGCTTCTAAAACAACTATTATCAGCAGATTCTAGGGGCTTATTACTAACTCCTGCTACGAGGCCCAAGTCTGGGCCACTTAGGCCTGCAAGGCACTTACAGGTAAATTTATGCCCAGCAACAATGACACTGTTGTGGAACATCACAAGAGTAACACCATAAGGTGTTCAGACCTTTTGAGATTCAATAGTTAGCAACTCAAGCAAAACCTCTGGGAAGCCCTGTGCAAATCCTACACGTTGTGAACCTGATTCGCGGACTTTCTTATTCCATAAATTTGACAGTAGTAATAAACTTTAAAAGAAATATGATGACGTGGAAACAAGTTCCAGCTTTTACTGTGTAGGACTGAGGAGTGTCTGGCTAGTATCAGTTAAATTCAGACTAATTTAACTAACTTATTTTAGTTAATTTCTTTAATTTGATCTGACTTTAATTTCACTAAATTAAATTGAGGTTTGACTCAAAAGATCCAGTCCATTGTAGTCACCCAGCTAGAGAAAAACATGACCTGGCACAACGGCTTCTCCTGCAAATCTAAATGCCACCCTGACTGACACTGAGCTAAAGGATGACATTGTCTGGCTCCACAGCTGCTGATAGCACTGAAGCATCCCTATTATACCATCACTGATTTAGCTGTCCCTGATGTTCCGAGAAGTCAGCAACTGAACAGAGAAAGAACACACTTCCCTAGCAGCCGTATCGGTTCAAGCGAGAGATGTGGGTGTGATCATGTTGCGCTGAGACCTGCTGTACAGGACGTCAGAATCCAAAGCCATCAAGTTCTCATTTCTCTTAATCCTCCATTCTTGAGCAGTATTGAAGACTGCATTGCTCAAGAAAGGAAACAGGATGCCAGTGAAAACCTGTGGCTAGACTGGTGTCCCAGCTCAGCCACTAAGCCAACACCAGCTTCATGCAGCTTTAGTTTTAAGTATCTATTTAATCATCACATGCTTGCTCTGCAGGATTATAAGAGACATTTGTTAACAGCCATTTTAAAATGGTTTGATTATAGAAAAATAGCCAGCCAGTGAGAAATCCAGCGAATGAGTATGGGAGACCAGCACTGACCTGCATCTCCATCACCTTCCCTTTGCTGTTAGGGCTGAGCAGCCACTCATAGCTGACAATGCTGTGATCATCGGTGCTCTGGTTCCCGTAGAGGGTGATGGAGTTCTGAGGCAGGGTGATCACTTGGTTTGGGCCCGCATTTGCCACTGGAGGATAATCCACTGCTTTGTTCACAGTCAGGTTTGCAGTGGTGGAGTTGCTGGCACCATCCGAGTCCACCACTGTTAGACTGAAGAGGAAAAAAAAAGTGAAAGCAGTGAAGAGTCATGATTATCAGAGCTGAATACAAAACACTGGCTGGAGTTAAGTGAAATGCAAAAGAAGAGTTGGAAACTTAAGATGCTTCCACGGACAGGATAGAAATTTTTTTCAGGAGTGAAAAATACCCGTGGCTTGAGGAAACGGTGCTTTTTCGGAATAGTAACTTCCCCCAAATGCCCAATTATCAGCCTCAAAATGATGCACGAAATTCAACAATCACGTCCATCTCTAGCTTGAAATCTACTAACTAGTTCCAAGACAAAACTGTGCTAGTGAAAGATCATCAGCTTTCACACACACAGACGTGACAAAAAAGAGCTTCCGGAGTACGACACTACCTCCCAACAGGAGACGTTCACTAACATGGACAGCGCGGTTCACTACTGACCCACGAGGAGCCTGAACACAAGCTGCCTCCTCAGCTAGGGCAGTACCACACAGCAGAACGGCTTTTTGTTAAAGGCAGATCTGAACATCAATCTGATGAGCTCATATACCAACTGCTTAAGAGGGAAACAGTGTTCAGTCACAGGTACTCAGGTTTATTTTAAATAGATGTGCTGATGCAGTGCGTGGACATCACACCAAAACACAGACCAAAGGAAAAACACAGAGCAAACATTAAAGTGAAATCACAGAATCACAGAATAGTAGGGGTTGGAAGGGACCTCTGTGGGTCATCTAGTCCAACCCTCCTGCCGAAGCAGGGTCACCCACAGCAGGCTGCACAGGACCTTGTCCAGGCGGGTCTTGAATATCTCCAGAGAAGGAGACTCCACAACCTCCCTGGGCAGCCTGGGCCAGTGCTCCGTATGTGCATAAAACTATTAGGCCTCATTCACTTATCTGGGACAAACACTGTGGATTTAAAAACTGGATTTAAAGACTGCATTTCTTCCTAAGCCTTTACCCAAACAGTTTAGATCTGACATTTCAAGAGACATTTTGTAGTGCTGGCAGACCATTCATTCCCTTCTGCCATCTTCTTAAACCAGTGCTACAACTTAAGAATAAAAAGTAGCTGGATAGCGTATCTCTTCTGAAACGAAAAGCTATGAAACTATATGAAAGTGTAGGAGTGGAGAGAGAGAGTACATCACAAAATAAAGTTCTTTCCCTCGTGTTTTTTTTTGTTTTTCACTTAAACCAGACTAACGCTTCAGGAATCTTGTACATTTTACTCTTAAAGGATGAGAACTGATCAACTCTTCCAGGCATAACCTACCTGAATGTGTAATTCCCGGGTACCAGGTTGGTCAGCGTCAATATGGCAGTATCGCTAGAAACCTTCTCCTCCCGCAAAGGACCCTTCAGTTCCTCCCAGTGATAGCTGACGATTTTATCATCATCAGTGCTTTCTGTTTCAATTGTGGAAGAAAATGCACATATGAGCAGTTGGAAAACGCTGCTTCACAAACCCCAGATGTTCAGTCCCTTACTTCAGTACTGGGCTTGATGGGCAAAGGCATTTTTAGCCCAAGCCCAGAGGTCTCACGCTCAGACACCCAAACCGCGTGCTCTCCTCTACCTTGTTTCACAGGTATACTTTAACACCCTTAAGCCCAGGTTTGCACATGTGCTGAGGGAAGACAAAACAACCCAAAAGAAAACACTAACAAAATAACACTAGCTGGGGGTAAGACAACCTGAACATATTTAAAGAACCTCCTGAAAAGCTCTAGTGCAGGCCAGGATCAGTACAGGTGGTGTACGACCTAACTACCACGTTTGAAGCTTAATGCAACAGGCCAGTAATTTTGACTAACAGTAATTTCTTTTTTTTTATTCTAAGCAACCTCTAGAGTTTTCCTTTTTTAGGAGACTGGTTCAGGCCAGCACCCTTCAAAAGGAAGCACGGAGAGGTGCTGTCGTGTGCGTATTCCCCTCTCCCAGCAAGAGAGACTGATTCTTTTCACTGAAGCGTGTTTGATAGCGTCACAGCCACTTCCTCCTAAACCTTATCCAAAGGGCCAGCCCAGAAGGGAATACACAGAAACCCAGCTTGCTATACTGCGTGTGAAGCTGCAGGTACTCACGGCTGCCATCAATAACAGTTGAAATGGTTGGCAGTGAAATCTCCTGGAACTGCGGGGACACGATGGCAACGGGAGGCTGATTCACCCGAGGCTCTGCAACAATAACCGAGCTGTTACAATGACATCGACAGGCAGACCACGATGAGAAGCCCTGGCCAAGGAACTCCGCAGAACATTGCACACCAGGAGTAGCAAGCAGACACACATTGCACATCCTCTTCCCTCTCCCCAGCCCTATCAACCCCCTCAGTCTTGCAGCCAGCGAGTCCAGGAGAGGAGTTCAAAGCGTGGGATATTGCTGTGTCCCGCAGCTCCAAGACAGCCACCGATCAGACTGACTGCACAATCAACGACGGATTCAGGCTCTCAGCACATTATACACCATTGTGGGGAAACAGCGCTAACAAAAGGGAGTTAAAAAAGCAAGGAGGTGAACTGCCACCACCCTAGTGCTCTGGACATGGCTGCACCGCATCAGTTCCCCCACACTGGGTCAAGCACAGACCATCCTAACAGCACAGTACAGTTTCTGGCCAAAGTTTTGCTGCCGCTCTGAAAAATGAATGGTTTTGCTGCATGCTGCCAGCTGCAGACTGACTGCTTATAAGGAAATGATCAGCAACAGCATCCAGAAGGCCAGTCGCTCACTCTTGCTAATTTAGCGAGTGCAAGAGCACTTCTTTGCCCACAAAGGTTGTAGAAAAAGTCCTGCCAAAGTGTGCAAAATACAGGTTTTTTGCTTAAAAGGAGATGTAGAATCCGTGGCTGCCTCTTCACACAGGCCACCTAAAAAGTGAGCCCTGGTGAGCCAGTCAGCACCAGCTACTGTACACCAGCTCATCTGCAAACCACGCCTCACAGTAAGGAACGAGAGTTGACTCCACCTGCCTGCACCTGGGACTGATAGTCTTTACTGGACAGGGAAGCAAAGAACCTCTGAAGGAGCTTCAAAGCTCTGGCTTCCCTTCATTTTTTGCTCCTGCTGCTATAAGCTTTCTACCCAGTTACAGCTATTTTTTATCGAAGTGGTGGCCTTCCAGGGCGAGGCATTTGCTAAGCACTTCGGTATCAGTATTCCAGCTCTTCTATGGAGTGGTTGGCCTGTACGCAGTATAGCAGAAACAGCTATGTGTACCAGCAACAGTTCCACCCCCCAGGAAACAACTGAATACACACATAGATACTGAGCACAACAAATTTTCACTACGTTAAACCAGGGTCCAGCCAAATAAGCAAACCACCATGACAGAGGCATCAGAGACAGACGAAGGCACAATTCCACCAACTCACTGGGATTGACTGTTACATTCACGTAACCCTCTCCGTGTGCGTTTTCCCCATCAACGATGACTCTGAATTCGTACAGCCCAACAGTAAGCTGGAAGCAAACACAACAGATTATTTACCTTAGGATGGTAGCATCTTGTCAGGAGCCATGGGGTGAAGTTACCATGCTTTGGCAGGGTAACACATTAGCAGCATAAAACACAGGCAATTACGCTTCACCCCAAGCACACATAGCAATGGATGGTTTCCATGCCAAAACGGTATTACATATCTTTGCGTTTACAATGGCTATGCAGAAACCAAAGACCAGTATTTCTTTCTACCACGGGTGCCACAGGATTGCCGGTCAAGCTTTATTTTCTAGCAACAATAGGCAAACAGAAGAGAGATAACAGAGATTAGTTCAGGTTGTCTGGCCACAGGAATGTGTACTAGCAGATTGCATTTGAGATGAGAAAGGCTGCACCTAAGAGAAGAAAATCTCTTCTCGTGTGTTTTTACGAAGCAAAGTATTTCTTCTCTTTTTTCCAGGTGACGTGAGTCAGGCAGTCACCCCTTCATCATTCACTGTTGAGCCAAGAAGAGAAGGTGAAGGACTAGGTGCTGGATAACAATCATGGTATCCAAAAGGCTGAAACCCTGACAGAGATAGACACACTCCTTTCGAACGGCTTTTCTCTGCACGATATCGTGACTAAAGCCTGTAGATTTTTTCCAAGTGCAAGAATCCAAGATGCTGAAAGGAATGTCTCGAACACAGAACTGTGCATTCACACAATATTTAAAGCCATTCCCTTATTAAGAATCCCCATGTGCAGAAACTGGCGACTCTTTTCAGTGTTAAGAGTTTGTCTAAAAGCAGCAGCCAGGTATGTGCTACGAGGTACTCCAGAGGTACTCCACAGCTCTCGTTAACGGAATCAGCAAGGCCCTTTCTCAGTGGGTAGTACAAGGCTTCAGACCTAAACAGACCACCACACTGCTTCAGTAGAAATATTCACAACCCTTTGATAACGTTAAATTGTGCCATTTGTATGGCTTGACACACTGCTTGTAGGCAGCTTTTAGATCCTGAAATCAGTTTCTTCTTTCCCTCATGCCAGATCAATCTCCTTTTTGTAAGAGACTCAGAAGAGGGCTTGCAGTCAAATGCTGGCTGCCTGCCCATCATGCAATTTCCTGTTCATCCTGAAATCACACACAAGCCTTTCCTGGCTGCCAGGGTCCCCATCTTCTCCACTTGGCATTTAACACAACAGGCTACGAAGCAGCAAAAGCTCTACCTTAGATAACTTAAGGATCTGTGAATGCTTCCCTTCCATTTCTCCACTGTAGTCTTTCGGATGAGTAATCAATTCCCACTCATAGGAATACGTGGTTCCTTCAACAAACATAAAAAAAAAGTCCAGACATTAGTTTTTAAAAGACTGCCTTCCACCACGCGAAAGAAATGCAAAGGTATTAAACATTTACAAGGCACATTCTGCTGCACTACGGAGAAATGAGACAGCTTGGAATTTGGGCTGCAGCTTTTTGGGAATATACCCAGGAAAAGAGACAATCTGCTTCTAAACACATTTACTCCAGAGCCAAAACCCATCTTTCAGCCTCTAAGGCGTTAAACAGCTTTGGAACAACCACAGCTCCAGGATAATAAGAGAGAAAAATTGTGCCCTCAAATCCTGCAGACACACCATAATGCCAGTTCTTGGAGAGGAATGCACCTCATCTCTCTGTAACGTGCCTGCCTCTCCTCTGCAGTCTCCCCCAGCCGCTGTGGACAGAGCTACAGATCAGAACTTCACAAATACCTGCGAACAATTTGCATGACGAAACGAGGAGCGTACAGAAATCTGTTCCTCAGCACGTCAACCCCCCAAATCAGATTTCAACCCACCAAACGAGAGCTCACTTGCTAAGACAGCTCGTCACCTATCAGCACATATCACGAATAGATGCTGCAGATCCGCTGCTTCCCCACATACCGCTTTGAGACTACGCCCTCTCCCAAATCTACTGACTTTGGAGCAGTTTCAATGGTTTTTGTGTCTTGCTATTTTCTGTGAGAAGCACAGAAGCACAAGATGAAAAACTTCTACAGGAAAGTTTCTCCGACAAAAGACATTTTCAAGACCACCCTTATTTAATGCTGGAACGCCTGTTTGCCATTTCACCATCACAAGCCCTTAGCAGAGATCCCGGGGAAGCCTTACGAAGTGGCGGTTCAGGAAGCACAAACGCATTCAGCTGAACTTCATTCTTTGGCAGGGTCACTTCGACGCTGTCTCCAGCAGAAACTACCAGCTCCTTCATAACTGAGAGGGAGAAACACAGGATTGAAAGAAGAAAAGGAAAAAAAATTAAATACGTACATAAAAACCGCCTTGGTTTCAGATTCTGTGGAACAAAAACCAGCTACAAAAGGCTGTATTTTGTAAACATCCCATCACTCAATACAGTTCCCGTTTCAGGTTTCGCTCTCATTGTTAATGCCAAAGCGCTAATGGGGCTTTACAACTTTAAGGCAAGCCCCAAATTACTCCGTCACCTCTCTTTGCAGACACTGTGCAGCTCCTGCCCCTTTTCTACAGGGCTGAAACGCGACCCTCGCCCCGCAGCGGGGCACCTGCTCCCCAGCCCCGGCAGCACGGGCAGCCCTTTACCCGACAGGCTTTCGGCAGCCATCCCCGCTGCACTCCCACCGCACAGCAGGACAAACACTGCTATTTATCAAACTGCAATTCCAGATCTTCACAAATATATGAAGAATCCATGGTATTTCTTTTTCGAAAAACTGCTTGGGGCTAAGAGATTTTTTTTTTTAAATCTGCATAGCTCCCACACTGAGTATGGGAACTCAAAATGCAAACCTGTTCCTTTTATTTATATTTTTGTTTCAAGCCATTTAAGAATTTTCTTGCCATTCCACTTCAAATAAATTGATGAGTAGTTTGTTTTTAAAGACTACAGGGTAAAGACTTGAAAACTGTGGCTGGCGACATTTTTTTTTTTTCTGCTTGCTATCAGCATTAAGGTAACCAGAAAGTTGACCGCATTTCTTAAGAGTACCTCTCAGCCTCCTCTTCCCTTCCCATTTGCTTTATTTTTGTCTCTTTATTATTGGACCTGAGAATTATGCATAGAAAATAAGAATTAAAGTTGCTTCACACAAGTTTGACCCTGTCAAATACAATGTTTCAGAGATATTCATTAAAAATCCAAGTTTAAAAGACTGGGAAAATGTCATTAAACATTTAGCCTTTCTTCCATCTGTTTATTAGCTACTGGAAGTAACCAGTTAACTAGAAGATAACACACTCATCAAACTCTTTTTTTCCCCTTTCAGTTACTCCAGATCCTGGGATATAACAACTCCATCAGTCTTTCAGCTGCAGAGTTCCAAGGCAAAAAGAAATCTGATCTTAGTAGGAAAAAAAAAAAAACAAAAACCAACAAACAGACAAAAAGCCAAAACCCTGCTTGGAAAAACTATGCTTCACATCATCTTTGTATTGTTCAGCAAAGCAAGGAGGCCCTGGCTATGTTACTTTTCCAACACAAGCCACTGAAGATGTTTATTTTCCAGTTTGAGCTGGGGTAAGCCCTTAAAAAGAACACCAACTCGTAAGTACAAGCATCCAGTCAGCTTCCTGCCAAAAAAGCCTTTGGATGCAGCATTTCCTTTACGCTTTCCATTTGTTCCCTTGTAAGGGAAAGGAACCCTAAACTCAAAAGAAATTCAGCTTCCGTAAATTGGATGAACTGAATTCTGAGACATCACTCCACCAGCCTACACCATTCACCGTATGTACACATCCTCAGTGGGTGGGCTGATGGTCTGGGCGAGTTAACAGGGCTGTCCAAAGTGCATTTTGGCTTTTATACATTTTTAATAGTTTAAGAAATACCAGTGCAAACAGAAACATCATTTTGTTGCAAAGCAAAGCATGGGTTAACAGCCAAGTACATCGCTCTCCACGGCTGAACTGTGCATCGACATTTCAGTAAAGAATCAGCTACACCCCATTTTGAGCAGCCATTAAGATTTCTGCTCAACTTGATAGATAGCAGTGTGTCGAGACTACTGAAAGCATGCTGCAGGGGACTATGCCTTGCACCACATTTGAACTTAGACTTTTGCAATTAAGATATCACTTTCAAGCTGTTGCTGGAAATAGATCCAATGGTCACAGGCAGATTTATGATGCCAAAGTCCCATTCTCAGACCTCACGAGTTAACGGGGTCCAACCGGCTCGTGCGCTGAAGCATGTATCTTAGCACTTTTTCAAAAGTACCATAATTTCTGAAGTTATCTCATACTTTTCAATACTACAATCGCTTGTCAGCAAAACCTGAGCAGATGAGATCTGCTGGAGCACCGCCTGTTCTCACCCGGTGTGGTGGCAGTGGTACTTGGTGACGCAGCAGCGCTGGTCTGTGTCGTGGAAACACTGCCATTCGTGGGAACTCCGCTTGGCACAGAAGTAGCTGTCTCCATCTTCGTTGTGCTTTTCCCTGGCACAGGGCTGACTGTGGGCAGCACATCTGAGGAGTGAGGACGGACCAAAGCATCATCTGGCTGCTCGGGCTTCTCAGTCTTTCCTGCGGCCGTCAAGCCCTGTGCTCCAGGACTGGAGAACGTGGCCAGCACCAATGGTTCTGGTGCAGATGTTCCTGTGTGGACCTGAAAAGAAAAAAGTTGTCTTAGTTTGAGTGAACGCTGAATGTCAGTTTTGTTTTTACCGTGTTTAAGTCGCATTTCACCTCCTCCAGTTAGGGAGGCTGAAGAGCCCCTGGTTTGTTTTTCCCAGAGCAGGATGTTTTACTGCTTCCTCCTCTCTCTTCCGAGTTGCTTCGCAGTGTTCTTCCTCCACAGGAGACAGGCTATGTCTAGCTCAGCTGAACACCAGTTAAGACCACAGATTTGACTACAGCAGCTTAAGTACCATGGTTGTTGATGTGGCAAACGTGACAGAAGATCTAGGTTCAAAATCGCAGTGAGTGGAGCTAAACGAACAGAGAGGCGGGATGAGGCAGAAGCAAAAACAGAGACCGAGAACTGGGGTTCATTTGGGCCGTTTATTTTGGCCATGTAGTCCTTTTTCTAAAGCTGTGCAGTTGGCAAACACAAAGCAGGAGGATTGCAATGGCATTTTTACGTAATAATTGAATCACTGCAGCAAGAGGAAATTTATTTCAGAACCGCTCTTCAAAGCACGGTGACCCGAGACAAACTGCTGCCTGCGTGCAGGCCACAGGAGAGGTCGCTGGGGCAGGGAGCTGAGCTCAGCCTGCTCGCATCCATACAGGATGAGCCACTTTATTGCAAATAATCAAAGTGACAGGAACAATTTCCTTTCTTTCATCAGAAAATTCCTTTTACAGTACCTAGCCCCACTCCAGTTCTCAGCCTGCCAAGCAACACTCCTGACAGTTCACCTTCCACCAGACAGTACACGTGCACAGCACATTTTGGTGAGCTAACGCTATTCTGAGAACATCTGCTGAATATTTAAAATGGAGCCATTTCCCATCTTTGACTTACGAAGCGTTTTGGAGCTGAATCGCTCATCGCTACTCCCCACCAGAGGAGCTGATCAAATGTTCACATTGGAGGAAATATTCTCAAGCTTTTATTCCATGTTGCTGGCATCCAGTCCAGTAAATGGGAACTGTAAAAAATGCTCTGGGCCATGGGGGGCAAGATCCTGGCCAGTAAATGGGCTGGGCTTCAGAAACACTAAATGCCATTGTAAAAATAAAGCCATCCTGCACATAACACCACTGCCAGCCAGGCCAGGAGCAGTGATGCAGGCACTGAAGGCTTCTCTGCAAGAAGGGGTTGTTTTTTTTTTTTTACAGTCTTCTGCAAATAATTTCCTCTCCCCATATCTGAGCTAATTTTCCCATTTTCCCTCAGTCACAGAATGTAAATAATCTCAATTCATTCATATGTTTGATTAGCACTGGAGCTTTATGGACCAAAGAACCAAACACTACTTGTTAGTGTCACAGGCATAAGCTGGTTTTCTCCATTTCCTTACTTGTTGATGAGGTTCCTTCATCTTTAACAACCGAACTATGGATTCTTTGGAACAAAGATGCCGGTGAAATCTGGCATACTGCTCTGCACTGCTCTTCATCGGCAGTCTCAGGACAGCCGGCTGTCCCAGGCAGTGCCCTCTCACACCCATCGCAGCCCTGGTCAGCTCAGGATAGCGACTCCCTTTTGCCAAGTAACCCAGTAAGATAAAGTCAGAAATACTGGCACGGCAAAAAGGGAACGGCCAGGCAGGAACTGGGGCACTTGAGACAGGCTGTTCAGGAAAGGCACAGGAGCAGAACAACTCCTTGACTTCACACCACTATGGGGAACCACTTCTTGCTTAGCAAGAATCAACCCGACGGGTCACAAGGACGGCTGTCACACAACGCGCAGGAGACCAGCATCCGCCCGCCGCCCACAGCAGCCCAGTCGGCTTTACCCTGTCATATTTTCGGTAAGCCAGATGCTTCCTTAACTCACTTTTTAATGCCTGAAAAAAAAAAGTTCAGAGTTAAGAGATCCTCTTCCTCCCAGAAGTCTTCAGGCTGAACTGACAGCCAAGTGTCTGTGGAGAGCCTGAATGAGATAAGCTTTGCCTGGGGCAGCGTAACAGTCAAAAATGCCTGCAATGCTTGCAAGCTGAGACATTTCTTATCCTTACTCCATAACCCCGAATTCTTTAAAGCAAAGAACAGAAGACTTCATTCTTGGGGATAAACGAGGAGACCAGAAGTTTGCCAGCTGTCCTATCTTATTAGCTTAGAAAATAGAGAGAAGTGGCATATCGGCCTGGGTGAACCTAGAAGTGTCAGACACCGACTGCGATCACTGCCTGCCTTTGGCCTGGGACACGTGAGCTGGTCTCCCTGAGAGTCCTACGCCTGCAAGGTGGAACCAGAGCAGCTATGTGCATCAGAACCTGCACTGAACCTAAGCTACTTGAAAGAAAAATGCCTGGGTTCTGGAATTTTCTTTTCTTTTTTCTTTTTTTTTTTTTCTCATTTAAATGGGCCTTACTTTGCTGAGCCTGGTCTGAAATTACAAAACAGGCTCTTTCAGCCTAGATGGTGCCCTTCGTTGTTTGCACCAGGTGCTGTGTCTGTGAAGACCCTTCAGACACAAAAACACAGGTAATGTCACAACCCACGGCAGAATTAGTGCTGGCTGCGAAGAGACCTTTCCTCCTTCCTCGCAGGATAAGAAGCACCCAGCACTAGCAGGCAGCATGGCAGCAGGAGTCCAACACCAGCCGCCAGAATCGAGCGTGCAGGAATGAGCCCTCTGGCCCTGCTGTGACAACTCCACTTTAAAGGCTGCAGCTTTTTTCCACCATCTGCCTGCAGAACTGCTGCAGCTCATCAGCAGGGCTGCGCTTCGATACTTCTCCTGACTGGCTATTAAATGCATTGCTATATTTTAAAGTTGACAAGTATTTCTTTCCAGGCACCAAATTCCTTCTGCCTCGTCGTAATGTCACTCACTGTAGTGGAAAAGCACAGATTTCTCTTCCTTAGTGAAGGGCAGACGAGCAGGGTGCACTGCAGTTCATCCCGGTACGCTCTCCTTCACCTGTCTCTGGTTCCATAGCACAGATACAGTAAAACCAGAAATTAATGCTAGCTGCACATTAGCAAATCACATTGCAGATGGCTATGGAGCGATCAGAACTGCAAGAAGAAAATTACAGCTCAGTGAGGCAACGTTTTCCTAAAACTGTCACTTGACTTCTCTTTGAGTCTCTAGGAGCAAAGGAAAAGATTTTCCTTCCACACATTCAGTGCTCATCAAGAAGAGAGGAGAATATGCACATTAATTTCTTTCTCCCCTTTTAGAGAGGGGTTGAGAGCCACTGTGACCTCAGACGTCCTTTCCCACTTCAGATGTTTGATGCTCCCAGGTATGAACTGCTTTGCATGCAGTAAAGATCCAACGCTCTCCCCACCCCCAAGCCCCCTCGCCAAACCCTTGTAAGGAATACAGCATTCAATGCACAGCATTCACCTGCTGAAGCCATCTGCTCCATGGGCTGGACCAAACCTAGCCCAGGTGAAACGTGGCCGATTTCAGCGTGTGCGTAACTTTACTCACTTTGGCCCACAACCAACCCAACTTGTAAAACTCCCTGCCTTAGCATCTCCCTCCTGCAAAGGCTGGCCGTGTCCCAAGTGCACTGCCTTGAATGTTATATCCTTGGCCTAAATTAAACCGCTCTCAGAACAGAAATGCAAGGACAGCTGCACAGCTTGCCAGTGAAAGTGGATGGTTCAATAACCAAGGAATTAGCCCAGGGCTGGGTAGAACCAGCGTCAGCTCAGTACTCCTCTTAAGGTGGATTTTTAAATTCTTTCTCCTCCTCAAAAACTCCATCTTAAACCTCAAAAATGTGACTGCCAGGAATTCCATCACCGCCAATACACTTTATTTAATAAGTGTTTATTTTGATGAATGCATTTTGTCAAGAGATACAGACTTTCTTGCTAGCAAAAACCAGTAAGGAGAAGAAAAACCTTTCCCCAGCATACATCCAACAGTGCACCTCAACGACAACGCGAGTGCTTGCTAAAGATGGGAAATCCTGGATACTCAGCAACATTCAGCAGCTGATTAATCCATGTAATTCAATATTTGCAGCCAGTTCACTGGACAGGCACTGAACGGTAATGACAACTCCGAATGCAACGCTGCAGAACTGAACAAGCAGGGAGACGTAACGACTGTTACCCAAGAGCAACAGCAGACACCGAAGCCTGGCTGCGCAGCAGCCTCCCCAGGATGGGGTCACTGTGTAAATCCCAAACGTTAGGAGGAAAGAACAGGCAGGGTGGAAATGCTGCAGTACTGCAGGGGAGAGAGAAAGCCGAGATTTTCAGTCAGCCCTAAATGCTGTGGGGTTCCGGAAAGTCAAGCACGTGTAAAGTTTCAGGGCACAATTTCACACGCCAGCCGGGCTGCCCCGAGCTCGCGGCAGTGTCCCTTGGCTGCTCTCCACATCCTGCTCTGCAGGGTGGGGGCTCAGACCAGCCACAGCCCTACCTGGAACCAAGACTTGAATATAAGGAAGAGAAACAAAGCCAGTCAAGTGTCCAGAACAGGAATGCAACTACAGGAAAAGGCATCAGGCTTCTACGGTGCCAAATTCTAGAAACGTGGCAAAAGGTATTTAAGGAACAGCTTCACAAAACAGGATTCTTTCTATTTCACCATCACGAGTGAACAGGCTTTTTTGTATGACAAGGCTCAAAAACTATCTGCAGATTAAAAAATACAAACATCATTTAACAATTCAGATGTGCCAATTTCTCTTTAAGACTAATATCTAGATATACTGGATCAACATTGTACGCATTTGGAATAGAAACTAAACTGGTTTCATTCAACCAACACTGAGGTAAGCGTTTGTGGATTTGAAAAACTGAAGCAGTCTTCAAAAACAGGACAAAAAAGTTGGCATTAAAGACCAGCTCGAGCAAACAGGCTGACACGAAAGCACACTGGAAACTCTACGCATGAGTCCATAAAACATGGTACTTCACCACCTCAGTTCAGAACTCAAAGGAGAACAGGTTACTTTATTTTGTGGATCTAAAAAGGTACTTTTACAGGTAAGAGTTTTCAACTCCCAGGTACTTCCCACCGACATCGCAGCTCACCTTTCCCTCTCGCCTGGCAAGCATGCTGTGTGAGTATACAAAGGATAAGCATTATCATGATCTCCACCTCCCCTCACCTTCCCAAGGACAGCTAGGAAGAGGAGGGGAAAAAAAACTCTACCCCCCAAAAACCAAACGAAAAACCCAACCCTTGGCCTTGCCCTGTTGACAGGAGGCTGAAAACAGGCATCCAGACAAGTATCCTACCACTTCAGCAGTTTTAAGTCAAAGTCCACATAAAGCAAGACTGAGCAGGAGGGCGACACCGGTCCAAGGCAGCCCCATCTCAGCCCCAGCAATCACACTTACCTGCGGCAAGCCAACGCCGTCTGCATCACTTGATCTGTTCACATTATTGCTTTTAGGAGGGAACGGGCTTTTGGTTTTCTGCTCTCTTGGATTCTGTCCGTTTGTCAGCAAGTCTTTCTTTTGATTTGGATGGCCTGCAGGAGTAGGTTTGTCTGCCACCAAGCGCCTCAGTACTTCATCCTTCAAGCGCTCTGCTTCACCTCGGCTGCTTCTAGATTTGCTGCCTGACGCTCTGGCTGCAGCCGCGCTGCTGGGGCTCGCTGCTACGTCCCTTGTCAGGAGTCGCACCCTGTTACCTGCCGAGCTCCGCTTCTGGAATGACCTCCGCAGCCTTTTTTTCCCCTGGACAGGGATGCCCCAGTCCAACCAGGTCTTCACATCACCCTCTGTCTGAAACTTTAAGAAGTGCTCTGTGCTTTTTGATTTCTTTAAAAACACCAAAACAGAGTCAGAAAAGCCAGTCCTGTTTGCCTGACACATGCTGGGCATAGTGCAGTTCACCTGGATGCACATATTTTCCACGAACCAAAAGGCATCACAGGTGGGGCGCTGGCAGCAAGCAGTCTGACAGGACCGCAGAGTATGAAACCCTTCCAGAAGCTGTAAATGGTGATCTTCCCACGATCTCAAACGGCCACCAAACAGGATCCTCCCTGGCTCGCATTTAGATCTGTTCCAGTTTGCATCTGAGAAAGGGATGGGAACACAAATGAAGACAATTCTCAGTCTTTTAAAGCAGTAGACAATAGATCTGCATCACTATCGTCAAGATGAATTTAGGGCATAGGAGTAATGTGGGAGAGGGAACACAGGACAGGAAATGGGGGGTCCCTGCAATCCACACCTGGGCTCAGTATCCAGCACTTGTGCAGCAGTAATCTCCTACGATGGGCTCACCACCCTTTTTGACAGCAACAGAGCTAAATCCATCCACAACAGAAGAAGTGAAAGCAGCAACATTCCTGTTTCAGAGAAGACCATAAGGCGCAGACAGAACAGTGGGGCTGAGGTCACACAGCCAGTAAAGAGCCAGAAACTGAACCAGGAATTCCGAGTGCAGCTTCTTATTCTAACCAGTGAACAGCATGGCCTCTCTGCCCACAGTTTGCCTTGAAGGAGAACTCTGGAAACCGTGACACTGGCCTGGTTGATGGTATAAAGGCATTTTTCCCTCCTCCATGCTGATGTTTGAGGTCAGTCAGTTATTTTGACTGAAACTGCTCCATCTGAGAAGTCGTTACATCCTCTAGAACAGAGGCCTGCAAGGCCTGTGCTCGCCACCCACGCCACTGTAGTGCTTTCTACAACAGAAATCCCCTGTCAAATGTTTTTTTAAGAGTCAAGTGACTTCAGATCTCAGATCAGTGGTAAAGCGGTAACTGCTTTGCATATGGATTTTTTTTTCTTAGCATGAAAAAATTAGAGTGCTGCAGGGATCAATGGATTAAAGGCTTCAAAAATTCAGAGCTCTGCAGATTAAGGACTCCCTAAAAATAGACTAGTGACCTATGGGACTGTTACGCTGTGCTGTGTTCAGCATCCAAGGGATAATAGGTCACTGGAAGATTACTTTACAAACTATGTCGCTGGACTCTGCCTAGTGCAGCTGGAGACTACGCTCCAGATCTGGCTCCCTGCCTGTCAAAAACAGAGTTCTTGAATACAACACAAATAGGAAACTTTTTTATCCATTAATATAAAGAAGTTTGCATTCAAATTATAATACCTTGATCCCCATTTCTTGATAGAATACAAAGAAAAGTTCAGCAACATGTTACTATTCCAGCTGCTCTGAACGAACACAGACTCCATGTTGCATTATACCCGCGTTCACTACAGTGGAAACTAAACAAATTAACAGGCACGGATGTAGAGGCTGCTGATCTCCCTGTCCACCCTGAAAAGAATTCTCACCCCACTTCTCCTGTCACTTCCAAGCTGCAAACACATTAAAGATGGAATAACCTGAGGCAGAAGAGAAAGGCCACAAAAAACCTCCATGTAATCATCCACCAAATAAAAGTAATGGTGATAGACCTGCAGTGAGCTTCACGATTCTTGAAAGAAGTCTGGCAAGGTCCCCTCTGCCCGGCACAACTCCGACAGCCCTGCCGAGCCACAGCAGGCTCACGTAGCAGGGAGCTTTACAGGCATCAAACATGACACAGACAGAAGTGCAGAGGGGGAGGTACTTCTCTGATCAAGTCTGGAGCTCACAAGCAGTGCTCAGCCTCAGCCTCCTGAAGCACCAATCCTGGAAAACCCTGTGAGACTACAGCAATGCGGATGGACGCAGGCGTCTTCCACTCGGGCCGTTTTAGGCTGCCTGAAGCATTTGACTTCAGGACTTTAAACTGCAGCTGCAAAGACACTTCACCTCATGCTACTGAGATGGCAAGGAACTCTGACCCTCTGAATCACAGCTAATACCCAAAGCTAGCGATATAAAAGTGCTGCGGCTTTCCCCTTCCTCCTGCACCATCCTCAGGTGTGGGAGGAAGGGGAAAGTCACACCACTTCTATAATCGTGCATGACCTGGATCACCTTGCATGACCAAAGAAAGCAAGTGGGGAAGACAGAGGGCATGCTTCGCTGTAATTCGGTGATCCCAAACACCACAGCAGGCGTAAAAGCTTTGCTACTCCTGGTCATCAAAGGTATCCACATAGGATGATTTTCTCACCCACAACGGACGAGCCACTGTCTAAAATAAAGGATGATGGCAATATTCACCTACCTTGTGTGGAATCTTCCGCTACACCAAGAATTTCAACGCAAAAAGGGAACTCACACCACCACGAGGACAAGCTTGGTTTTGAGACATCAGAAAGCGGGAAGCAAAAGTGTTATTTACAGCTTATTGTGAAGCCAGCTCAGCAAAGGCTTTGAAAACAAGGCTCCAGAAAGCCAGCATCAGCTGCAGAAGAACGCACTCGAGATCTGTGACCAAGTCACGGGAGACCAGAGCTCCCTGTGGGTGTCTGCACCCACAACGGTGCAGAAGGAGGGGGAGTTCTTCACTCAAGAAACGTCTAACTGCAACGCGTAAATGAAACTGCGTATGTTCAACAGAGAGAGGAGTTGACAACAGCTCCTTTAAAGTCAGAGAGAAACAAGGAACAGATGGAAGAACTACACTACTGCTGTGAATTTCGAGAGGATCTTACCCATTAAAACTCAGTTTAGCCTAAAAAAATCCACTTTCTGTTAAAGGTAAAGCACTGTCTGTAACACACCCTGTGCAAAAGGGAAATGTGCAGCTTCCTACATCCCAAAATCGCTCCTCCTCACTGACCAGTGCTCATCCACTCTCCTCAGATGTCAGCCCTGGCTCATATATACCACTAAATGAGGCTTTATACAGAACCCACTGAAATTCAGCAGGACCTGCACTAAGTGAGAGAAGGCAGCTGTGAGTACCGGCAGAGTTACTAACTCCTGCCTGCCGAGAGAGCAGACTGTTCAGCCCCTTCCAGTTCCTCGTGCTGGAGCCCAGGCAGTCACGCACGCAGGAACTCGTAGGCTGGGTCAGAGCAGCAGGCCAATAAACCCGGTCGCTGACAGCAACGATGCCAGCAGCTCCTGAGAGAAGCCCAAGAAACCCATCAGCAGGAATGTCCCCAAGGACAAGTCACCTCCTAAGCCCCAGCAGCCCACCCAGCGTAGCACAGCACAAACCACATGGCAACGGCACAGTGGGTGTGCTCAGTCACTTCTCATCACTGTTTTTGTCATTTTTTTTCTTCCCTAGTACATCAGCACAAAAAATGCTGCTCCTCTCAGGAACTCGGGAGCTCCCGTCCCGGCGATGCAGCTCGCAGCTTTGCTGGACAGCAGGGGAATGGAACAGACAAGAACAGGTTCTGTTAATAAGCTCAGGTTCACGGACTTGCTCAGGCAGTTAATCCCTCCTGATATCAGATTAATGATTAAAGACTTGACTCTGTAGACTTTTTAAATCTGTCACATGTAACCAATTATGTCAACATAGTTCCTCTTGCGTAACTCTGCGCGAACACACTATTTCTAGGCAGCCGTAACTCCTCCTCCATTTAACAAACTCTGCTGCCTAAGTGACACAAACAAGACAAAAAAACCCCAAAAATCTCTACAGTGGAAAAAGTGTCCACATCAGGACGTCACACATAATTATAACTGTTTCTGCACACGCACCAGCCGCCATGGTTTTAACTCTCTCGTGCAGATCAGCTCTCAAACACAGCAGCGCTGTCTGGAACACCCTCTCAGAGCGACACAGAATTCACGGCTCTGGACTTCCACCAGGTTACTAAAGACAGGAAACACCACGCAGGAAGCCCAGTCTGCAAAGGAAACACGCGACCCACCTGACACACCACCCAACACACAGTGCCGAGAATCCTGGGCTAGGACCGGGAATACAAATATGTCTTTCCAGGTCCTAAATTAGCAGATTACACAGAATCACAGAATCACAGAATAGTAGGGGTTGGAAGGGACCTCTGTGGGTCATCTAGTCCAACCCCCCTGCCGAAGCAGGGTCACCTACAGCAGGCTGCACAGGACCTTGTCCAGGCGGGTCTTGATTAAGGTCACGCAGCTCATTAGTTTAATCTGTCACTCCTAAGAGTCCAGGAAGGACTGGTGAAACAACAGAGACGCTGCAGCAGCCTAGAGAACACGTCCACCTAACTGAGAAACAAAACCACCCCCTTTCAAATCTTGCTACCATGAGGACACAGCAACCTTCCAGCAAAGAGCGAGCGGCTGGCAGCTGTCGCAGGGTTGATACACACCGAGGTCCCCACCGCCCCGAACCAGTGATTCACTGCAGCTGGAACAAAGAGGGGAAAAAGGCACAGCAACTTTCTTCAGCAGGACCTGGTGAATGCTACGTGTACGCGTGGGAAAAATGCAACCTCTTGGTGAAGCCGTGTCCTCAAAACACTCACGGGAACTTACCACGTCTCTCTGAAAAGTCAGAATCTGAACTTCCACACAAGCCACTAACTCGGTTATTTACTTGAGCAGGAGGCTGGTTACTCAAGTTTGAACAGGAAATAAAAGACCAAACCTAATAATTGCCTGTAGGCAAACACGGATCATTACCATACTGTGTTTGGGGACACTTAAACATTTGAGGGCAAAAAAAACATTCCGGTCTTCCCAACTTGCTTTGAGTATTCCCAAAATGAAATTATTTTCCAGATTATCACTTGTTCCTTTCGTAAAAAAAAGACTCTCAGCTCAGAGAAAGCTCTCTATGAGATATAGGCAAGTGCCTGAAAACCCAGCACCGCTTGTGAAGATGCCCAGCAGTAGCTGGGGGCAGACGGACGCCCTGCTGCTGATCACCTGGTTACTCAAAACAGCAGCGGTTATCAGAGCAACACAGCCTTGGAAGAAGTGCCCCCCCCCATCTCTCCTACCCTTTTGGCAGCTCATTTATATTAACGGTGGGGTTTTGTTTGGCTTTTAAACCAGCTACAATGTCTAGCAGCAAATAATTTCACTTTCAGAATACTTTAAACAAGGGAGAGGGATAAATATCATAAAAACTACAGGCGCAGTCGCAGAGAGAACAGAAGAGTCACCTGCTGAGGAGCTCCAGGCACACAGGCAAGCACACAGGTAGAACAGCTGCAGACTCCTCAGCTGCCTCGCAGGTCTTCCCAGGCAGTATCGTGACAGAAATCGGGCGCTAATGCTGAACTTGGGTTCCAGCCTCTTCTCCATGGCCTTTGTGGGCAGCAGCAGGGTTCTAGAAACATGTAAGAGAAGAAATATGAAACATCCACCACAACTGGTATGTTCTTGCACAGATCCAGCCAACACTGTGAAGAGCACGGAGCATTTGCAGAAGAAAAGGAATATCTTATCTGCTGTGACTTAGTCCAGCTGCTGCTAAGTAACTATCAATGCAAGACACTAAAATGAAACCCTTAGTAGCAAAGTTCCCAGTGCTGAACTGCAACAGGCCACCACGATGGCCCTTCCCATCGCCCTTGTGACCTCCTCCTCCACCATTTTCAGTGGCAAAATATCCAATATCCGTCTACTAGACTCCACAGACGCATCTGGGAAATTCCAGTTTCAGCTATGCCAGGGCAATGGACGGGCAGCCAGCGCAACACGGGCGCTGCCAAACCCAGCACGTCTGCCCGGCAGCGTCATCGCTCGCGCGCCGGTGCTGGCTGGTGCCAGGCGGCAACAAAGAGAGACCAGAACGCAGCAGCGCCGGGGAACGCCGAGCTGGGGACCCGCTTCGCCTCGTATCTGCCTCCGCCGGGCACGGACCGCGGAAGCGCTGACGCTCCCGCTCAGCCCTTCTGGTGCCTCTTCTGCAGCCTCGTCAGCTGCCAAAACCTGAACTCGCTGTAGGTCACGTAACAGGAAAACATTAATTGTTTGACAAGCAATAAATATGATCTATTTCCAAAGAATAAGGAAGCGCCAGCAGGCACACGGAGTGAACCCCGCTGCTTCCGAGGAATCACAAGGAGCGTCGCCCGCCGGCCCCAGGCACCGAGGGAGCTCCCCCGGCCGGTACCAAGGAGCGGGGGCTGCGGGGCGGACACCGGCGGGAAACCCCGCGACGGGGGAGGCCGAGCCGCGGCTGCTCCCGTTAACGGGTCCTTAGGGCAGCTTTCCGCCCCGCAGAGCCAAGCACCCCGCTCCCGCGGGGATCCGGGGCCGGGGCGTCGGCGCCGACCGGGCGGGCTCGCCCCGCACCGGCCCGGCTGGCAGGACACGGCGGCGGCCCGCAGCCCCCGGGGCCGGGCCGGGCGGGAGGAGGGAGTGCGGCGGGTACGTACCAGGGGCGCCGGGCTCGGCGGCGGGGCGGCGGCCTCAGGCGGGCGGCGGGGCCGGGCCGGGCCTCCAGCGCGGCGGGCCGGGGGGCAGTGCTGCCTCCTGCCCCGCGGCCATGGCGGCGGCGGCGGCGACGGGCGCCCGCTCACCCCTCACCCGGAAGCTGAACGGCCGCCTCTCGGAACCGGGGCCGCCTCTGTGGGCGCCGGGCGGTTAGTGCCGGTCCCGCGGAGCCGCCGGTCCCGCGGAGCCGCCGGTCCCGGGTACGGCGGGGCGGGGCGGGGCGGGGCGGGGCGGGGCCGCCCTCCCGCAGCCAGCAGGGCGAAGAGGCCGCGCAGCCACAGGTGATTTGCCCACAGGCCGCGCGGAGGAGGCGGCTTCAGGAACTGCCCAACAAGGCGGCAGGCGGTTGGCCGGCGGCGAGGAAGCGGCGCACGGATTGGCTGGGAGGCGTCACGAGCGACACATCAGCGAGGGAAGGGGCTGAGGACCCGGAGTGCTGGCGGGTTTAGTCCCTGCCCGTAAAGCGAGGGACCTGGCCATGGCGTCGGGCTCCGCAGACGGAAACGCGACGCTGAAGCGGTGCCTCGGCGTGCTCAGAGACGCGAGGAACGACAGCGAGCAGCTCGCGGCCCTGCTCCTGGTGAGGAACGGCGGCGGGGGAAGGCGAGACCCGGCGCGGGCGGCCAGGGTGCCCGGGCGGCGATGGCGGCCGCGCCTGCTGCTCTGGGGCCTGCGGGCAAGGCGCTGCGGGGCCTCGGCGCTCCCGGCAGCAGGGCTCGGGAGCCTGGCCCGGGCGGCCTTGCCCCGCTCCCAGAGCCCTCTGGTAAAGCTCGGGATCAGCACTGAGACCGAGTGCCCAGCTCAGTGGTCAGGGGTTCACTTTCCCCTGCTAACTAAAGTTATTCAGAGTTCTTATTTTCTCTGTTCAGTCACGTAAGTTTGAGCCAGTACTGGGGACTCAGATCAGTGAGCAGTGGCTTCTCCCTTGCCACTGTCACAGGCTGTTGACCTGCAGCAGAAGGGCACCTCTGCTGTGCCCTCTGTTCCCTGGATGCTCGTTGCAGTTTTCCCCTGTGCATGGGAGCTGGGCTGCTCCATTCCTCCCCTGCTGTGGCCAGAAGGTCGAGAGAGGGGATTCTGCCCCTCTGCTCCACTCTGGTGAGGCCCCACCAGGGGAGTCCTGCATCCAGCTCTGGAGGCCTCAGCACACGACAGACCTGGACCTGTTGGAGCGGGTCCAGAGGAGGCCACAAAAATGGTCAGAGGAATGGAACATCTGTCCTGTGAAGAACGGCTGACAGAGTTGGTGCTGTTCAGCCTGGAGAAGAGAAGGCTCCAGCGAAAGCTTATTGCGGCCTTTCAGTACTTAAAGGGAACTTATAAAAAGGATGGGCACAAAGTTTTTGGCAGTTGTGATGGAACAAGGGGCAATGATTTTAAACTGAAAGAGGATAGATTTAGACTAAGTATAAGGAAGAAACATTTTATGATGAGGGTGGTGAAACACTGGCACAGATTGTCCAGAGAGCTGGTCGATGCCCTAGCCTTGGAAACACTCCAGGTCAGGTTGGAAGGGGCTCTGAGCAACCCTGCTCCAGTGGAAGAAGTCCCTGCTCATGGCAAGGGGGTTGGACTAGATGGCCTTTAGAGGTCCCTTCCAATCGGAACCATCCTGTGAAATTTAGCAAAGCTTCTTGCTCACCCCCGGTTTGCCCTACAGGTGACCAAAGCGGTCAGAGCTGGAGAAGTAGACGCCAAGACCCGTCGCCAGATCTTTGATGCCATCGGATTCACGTTTCCAAATCGCCTGCTCAGCTCCCGGCAGCCGCCGGCGGGCTGCCCCGAGCACACCTTCCGGGCGCTGGGCCTGACTCTGTTGGCGTGCTTCTGCACCGACCCGGAGCTAGCCGGTCACTCCCAGATCCTGAACAAAATCCCAATCTTCAATGACATCCTGGTTTCCCCCTGTGATCCGGACAGCGCGTCCATGATCGACGATGTCTACCAGTGCCTGAGTGCTGTCATGGCCACTGCCAGGGGCCCCAGGGAGCTGGTGACCAAAGGGACGGTGTCTGCCCTATGCCAGGCCTACGTGAATTGCAGTTACGGCTCTGACCGTGCCCTCGCGCTGCTGTTGGGGCTGTTGGCCGTAGCAGAGGCGAAGTGCTGGCAAAGAGACGCTCCCCACCTCCTGGCCGTGCTGAGCAAGCTCTCCGGTGATTTTCTCAGGGCTGAAGACATGACTAAATTTGAGCTGTGTGACATTCTGCCTCACTTCATCCCCTTGTCACCACCCCTCACAGAGGACTCGCAGGGCTGCGAGTGCCTCCACAGACTTTACACAGGGCTGGCTGACATCTTGGGCAGTAAGCTCAGCCAGTCGCAGCGGGACCCTGCTCTGAAGCTCGCTGCCTGCCTCGTCCAAGCCTGTGGGTCAGAGTGGATCCCAGCAGGGAGTGCTGGAAGCAAGTTCCTGGCCTTGCTGGTGAATTTGGCTTGTGTGGAGGTCCGCCTGACCCTGGAGGAGCCAGATCCCGTGGAGGCGGAGGGGAAAAAAGAAGTGGTAACAGCCTGCTACGTCCTTATGGAGATGGGGATCCAGGAGTGCCTGAGAGAAGAGAAACCACTGCTAGAGGAGGTGCAGAAAATGCAACTCATGAGGATCATGGAGGAGGCGTTTGGAGCTGTAATGTTCTACTTGAGACAGGTAGTGTAGAGCTTTCAAGCAAAGAGCATGTTTTTGCGGCTTTCTCTGGGAGGCTTTGATAGCTGTTCCCTGGGGTGCTGAACGGGTGCTCAGCACCTCCATCTTGGCTCCCTGTGGTTTTCCTGTCTGTGGTAGCTCTATAGGACAGTGGCCCTATCATGTCATTCTCTGTCTGCTTTCTTCTTCCTACAGGTTAAACAGGAGGAGCTACAAGATCCTTTTATATTTGCTTCTGTTCGAATCCTTGGAGCCTGGATGGCAGAAGAGACATCTGCCCTCAAGCAGGAAATCTGCGAGCTCTTGCCTTTCCTGGTTCGTTATGCCAAGAAGCTTTTCAAAGAGGGCAGCACAGCTGCGAGTCTTCCTCAGCCCGAGCTGGTCAGCACCGAGGGCTCTGGCTTACCCCAGGATGCACTGAGGTATGCATTTTAAGCACGGAATTGAAGCGTTTTAGCACAAACCTGCTCAAATCTTCTTCTGTGTACCAATTCCATGGCTTTTTTCCCCTCCCATGTGGGTGTAAATGCAGGGCTTAAGCCCATGTGGTCTTGTGTTTCCAATTCTTTCCCCTCCCAGATTTCTGCTACCTGGCTTTTGCCATTTAACAGCAGAGGACAGGCCACGGGACATCCTCATCTCGGAAGGGGCACCAGCACTGCTGTGTGAGTACTTCCTCCAGCAGTGGGAGGTGCTGACCACCGAGCCCGGGTCTCTGGCTCCGCTGACAAGCGCTGAAATGAGTCTGCAGACGGCGTGTGGGATTTTCCTGAACCTGGTCGTGACTGCACCGGACCTCATCAGGTAACAGAGCCGCAGGAGCCTGCTTTAAGATTGTCAGTGGAAGGAAAGAGGGTACAGTGTGAAATGAATCTTTGAAGACAGTGGGCTGGAAAAGGGATGTCCCTTTTCCAACACCAATCACATCACTTTTTTGGTGCTGCATTTAACCTTGACATTTTCAGGTGCTTCTGGCTCTGCTCAGGAAATGCATCTCAGGGTTTGTTTTCTCTCTAGGCAAGACAAAACCTTTTCCTCCTTGATGGACATGTTGCTGAAGTCCCTTCCTCTTCTGCTGCCCCAGAAAGACCACCTGGTTCTAGCAGCCAACATTGCCACTCTGGGCCTGATGATGGCCAGGCTCCTGGCAAGTTCCGCAGGTGAGAAGGGTTCCCACTGGCAGAGCTGCACATTGCTCAGCGTGGGCAGAGACCAGGTCTGGGTGGTTGGGCTGGAGAAAGCAAGTTCAAGGGAAACGGGTCCGGTTTCTGTCTCTGGAAGAGACAGAACGAAAAACCTGGAGGAGTGAGGAATGTGCAGAAAATTCAGCAGGCTGGGGTCTGGGATGAAGCGATGCTAGGGCAAGAGGATGGTGTTCTGCTCTCCCCAAGAGCCCTGCTGCAGACAGACCCACCCAAGGGTCCCTCCTTGGGCCGGGCGAGCTCTGCATCGAGTCATTCATCTCCTTTTTCTTCCAGTTCTTCAGGGGACGCAGTCTGCCAAGGAATTTTTCAGAGCTGCCATTCGCTTCCTATCAGAAGCCCACACCGCTCAAGCAGACCCTGGCAGCGACGGCTTGGCCGTGGCCGTGTCACCCGCCTACGTGCACGCCTGGGCCGACGTCCGTGAGCTCTGGTTCCTGGGGATGCAGGCCCTGGCCGGCTGCGTGCCGCTGTTCCCCGGGCTGCCGCACGCCGTGCTCGAGGCCCGGTGGCTGGAAGGCCTCTCGGAGCTGCTGACCCGCGTCGCTCCGGCCTCCGTGGATTTTGAACTCGTCGCTGCTTTCCAGGGCGTGTTGGTGGAGCTGGTCGGAGCCAGCAAGGCGTGCAGGGACGCGCTCCTGGCCCACCGCGGCGGGGAGTGGGCCAACCTGTACGGTATGGCAGCGCTGGAGCAGTGTCTGTCGGAGCCGTGAAGAGCCAGCAGCACCCTGCTGTGGGAGATGAGGCCAGACACCTGCACAAGATCTGTTCGATATTTCTCACGCACCCTTTGGTGCCGAATGGGGACAAAAAAACCCATTTAAATGACCAAACTTTGTGAAGCTGGAGTGATGCAGCAGAGCTCAGCGGCATTTGCGCTGTCCACGACCTTACGTGCAGAACTCTTGCTGCCTCAGAACATTTCAGCGTGCACCTGCTTGACCTCCTGTCAGTATTTCTGTTTAAAAACAACCTGATTTATTATTAAAGATGTTTTCTGTTGCTTCGTTTTTTAAAATCCTGCAGTGTTGGGACTTATTTCTGCCCAGGGCCCCGGGAAATTGCCTGCTTCTCCTGCTAATGTGCTCTCCCAGTTTTCTCACAGTAAGCCCCTCAGGATGACACCTTGTCTGCTGCCAGAGGCTGCACGTTGGTAAAGGAACCTGGTGTTCTTGTAGAGGGCTGCAGAAGGCAGGAACGGGAAAAGCTTTGCCAGTAGCAATGAGAACAGCTCAAACATGGCGCAGACCTGTCCTGTTCCGGGGTGAAGATGTGCCAAGGCCCTTTTACCGTGCTGAGGGACGATATCCCCCACTTATATGCACGACTGGTGCCGTGGTCCCAAATTCATGCCTAGAAAACCTTCACAGCACCACTTGCCGTTGCCTCCTTCGCCCTGTAAAACACGCCCGGCACGGCGGTGAGGGTTTGTGCCTGCTCAGGCTCCCTCTCGCTGCGGGGCTGGGCTGTTCAGGGGGAGTTCTCCACACTTGCAAGGTGAGGACTTCGAATCACAGAATCATCAAGGTTAGAAAAGATCTCTAAGATCATCAAGTCCAACTATCAACCCGTCACCAGTGTGCCCACTAAACCTGCAGGATTCAGCCTGCAAAGGCCTGGGCTCTCTCCAGAGCCCTCGGGTACGGGTTGCGAGAGCAGAAAGGAGTGAATTACCCCTCGCTGACTCCCTGCGGGCCCAGGAGCCGTTCGCTTTACCCAAGAGAAAGGCCACACGCACTATGGGAGTAACTCGCTCATACCACTGGCTGCCAGCTCCCGGGTACCCCGAGAGCCCAAGCGCAGAGACCCCCGCAAAGCCCAGCCGGGCGGTTTCGGAGCTCGGCGGGCAGAGGAAGGCTCCCAGCAGGGCCGCCCGCTCGGGCTGCAGCCGGCTCCGGGGGGATTTTCCACCAGGTGTCAGCCGAGGAGCTCGCTGGGACCGGCTCTCCAGCCAGACCCCCCGCACTGAGCCTGGCTGCCCCCAAAACTCGTGCTGGGGGGGCTGCAAATCACCCAATGGAGAGGAAAATTGGGCGAGGACCTCTCTCGAAAGGGTGGCCGAGTCTGGGTGTATTCCTGCGCGATACATATTTTTAGCTCACTGTTTTATGAAAGCAAACACCTTACACAACCGGAGAGGAGGCATCTGCTGTTGCTCAGGAGTATCTTCCTGATCTTTCCAGCTCAGCCCTGAAAAGTCGGTGCAAGTTGGAACAAGGGTTGGTGCTACCAGCAGCGAGCGACGCGAGCCAAGCAGGCAAATGAGCCTCCTGGCCTCGGAAAAGAGCAGAGCTCCGCGAGAGCGTGGGCTGGGAGAGTCTCCCCGCCCTGCCAAGAACACCTCAGCCCTGCACCACGGGGAAACATCAACACGCTGGAAGAGGCAGAAACACCTCTCAGATTGTCAGAGAAAATATCCAAACCCTCAGATGCTTTACCTTCGGCTGTTCCCAGTCCTGGACGCTGCTCTGCCTCTGGTCAAAGGGCGTGGGCTTCCCATTAGTGATAGGCTGTCATTAGCACTAATGAGAGATATGCACCTGTATCAGCAGGAGGGTGCTCGCCTCTCTCCACCCCCAGTGCTGCACTGGGCTCGCTGTGGTCACTGGTGCTGGCTTGGCTGTCGTCCATCCCCACAGGCAGTGGTGGGAGCTCCCGCAGCACCTGACCCGGGATCCAGGCTGGGCCTGCGGGACCCCGTCCAAGAGCAGAGCAGTCCTGGACCCAGGGGTCTTCGGCTGCTGGTCTTGACTTCCAGGGCAGGCTACCTGCTCACGGCATAGCCACGCTCCCTAGGAGCAAACCATGAGCCTGGGCGAGAGCTCCAGTTTATCCTTCTCCACATCCCAGGGCGGGGGGTGGTGGGCACCCGCAGGTGCCTGGAGAGGACCAGCTGCCCCTCGTTCTCACACTCTTCGGTGGGAAGTCCCATCAGGTGTGAGAAGGACCACCCCAGCCTGGCCAGAGCTGGGCCCTCCCAGAGACCCCCATGCTCATCATGGACTTATCTCTTTGCATAACACGACACACGCTCCTCTCGGCTGCCCGCGAGCTGGCAGGGGACGGGGTGAGACACCAGCCTTGCGCTGGGACGTTGCCAGGCTGAATGCTGGAGGAGATGCCTTGCGTAGATGCCAGGGCTCCGTGAGCAATCGCCCAGCTCTCTGGCCCCAGGACACCACTTTCCGAACACGTTCTCGGACAGGGCACCCCTAACAGGCTGTTTTCCCTCCTGAGAGCCCTGGGCTCTGACATCACGGAGCGCAGCACGTTCAGGAGAGGAGGGCACAGGAGCTGGTGGAGGCCTCCTGCCACGTCGGCGTCTCCGTTGGCTCTGCCTGTGCCGGTCTGCAGGCCCCGGCACGCCCGGGGCGGCTCAGCCCAGCGCGAGGGAGCTGGTGCCCCAGCAGCCTGGCCAAGGCTTCAAAGGCTGGAGGTGCCTCCTCAGCCACCCCGAGCTTTGGAAGCCCAACCACGGGCTCTGCCACCAGCAGCTGGCATCTGCGGGCATCGATCCTCTGGTGCCGGAAAGGCGGATGATGGCATCGCCTAACGTCCCCTGCCTGCCACGGCGCTTGGAGATCCCAGCACGGAGCGGGACTGCAGCCAGCAACGCCCAGAGCAAGCCGTGCTGTATCTCCCCGTGCGTTTTCCACGGCAGGGCGAGCTCTCCAGGAATGAGCCAATCCTTCACCGTGGCTTGGACGAGACGGATAGGGCCCCAGAGAAGGAGATGCACGTTCTGCTCAGCTTTGACAGCTAGAACGTCGTAATGCCACTGCGAACCCGACCGTGGCATGCATTATTTTATGGTGTTTATTCATATTGCCCCAAAAGCACTGGCAATAAAATTAAATATTTCATAAGGTGCTTATTCGACTGCTGCGCTGCAGGAACCAAGCGCAGCCCCCGCCCGCAAACCTCTTGCCGCAAGGTGTCACAGGGGTGGTGGGGTGCGGGGTCTGAGCGGGGAGGGGGGCTGCCCTGTTCCCTGCCCACCCTTCGACATGGCCCCCGTCCTGCTCCCCAAGCCCTGCCCGGCTCCCCAGCCCCGTAGCAAGGAGCTCCCTTCCCCACCTGGATTCCCGGGGAGGGGGTGACAAGAGCAGCCCGCGTCGCTCTGAGGCGTTGGTGGGAGCGGGCTGCTGGGGAAGAACCAGTCCAGCTTTGGCCGGGGCAGAGGGCTGAGCTCGAGCTGCGGTTTCCTCGCCCCCGCTGCCCTGCTCGGCAGGCATTTTCGCTGCTGGCTCCCAAAAGCGGAGGGTGCTGCCCCGAGCCGCTCGCACGCTCCTGGAAGAGCTGACACACACATGGATCTCCCTGGGAAGGAGTGCTGGGACCTTTGTTACAAAACCAGTTTTTCAGAGATTTCTGGCTTGGGTGCAACCGCAACAAATGGTCCCTGGGGTGGAGACGTGGCCCGGACCCACAGCGAACGCTCCCCGTAGCTGGGGGGCGAGGGGGCAGCTCTCACGTTGGGGACCTGGGCGTGATCGTGTCGTTCTGTTAGCTAACACGGAGGGTGTTTGGTAGAGCAGGAGACGAGGCCAGCTGGACATGGACATGGTCCTTGAACCGGGAGGCTACGGGCTGCGTTTGAGCGCCCTGTGTTTAGACGACCCCCAGCAATTCCTCCGGCCGTGCTGAACCAGTAACAGCGTCAGGCAGCTGCTGGGACAGCGTGTGTGTCACCCGGTGTGACAGTCCTGGGCCCTGCCCAGGGCCTCGGGACAGCGCAGAATTGTTCGGCATTGCCAGTGGTGGCTGAGCGGCTGCCCCCTGCCCGTGGCAGACCCCGGGTTTGGCTTGTCCTCATCACCAGGCCGGTGGAAACCTTCTCCACAAAGCTGTGCGGAGGGGACGGGGCAGAGGGGGACTCAGGCAGGGCTCCGGCAACTCACAAGGACCGTTTGGGTGCTTGCAGGGCGCTGAGCGTGTTGCTGGGCAGGACCGGAGGGCTGGGAGGGTGCTGCCTGTGCTCCCCACGGAGCGGGGGCCAGGCCGGAGGAGCTGCCGGGCTGCATGCGGCGCGGGGCAGAGGATGCTCAGAGCTCGCCTTCGGCACGGGCACGCAGGGCCCCCAGCAGCAGCCACAGCCCTGTGCCCTCCTCTGCCGCGAGGTCCCTTGTCCCCTTCCTGGGCAGCGCTGGGCTGGGGGGGTGAGCAGCCCCGGCCCCCCACCCCAGCCCCCCGCACTGCCACCAGCCCAGTTTGCCCGGCGTGCTCGGTGGCGGCGGGGTGGCTTGGCCTTTTGTTTTTCCTTCCCTTTGTCTGGCAGCGTCGCAGGGCTCCTCTGCTCGGTCCCATTTTGGGGTGGAAACACGGCTCCCCCCCGAGCATCTCCCGCTCGCCCCGCAGACCTGCGCGCAGGTGGGTCGCAGCCCTGCCCCTCCGGATTTTGCACCGTTTCACCTCTTCCCGGTGAATAAAGACTCGGAATTATACGGACTAGACGAACGAGGGGCGTTGAGAATGAGCTGGAACATAACTGCAAAATGCAGCATGTCCAATCCGATTTTTCCCAGCAAATGGAACGGATCTGGTGGAAAATAAACAGAGAACTTCCAGGAGCGGCGTCCTTGAACGACATTTGAGGGGGAAGCAGAGATTTGAACAGCTCAGCCCTTTACACCTCTGCGCCTCCCTCCCCTAAATGCCATCCTTAATAGAAATAAATTAGAATAAATGATCAGCCCTCGCCTCCTAAAGACAGGTGGCAGGGTAATATTAAAAGAACTGAATAAAAATGCACTTAATGAGCATTGTTAATTAAACCTGGAAATCAAAGAGGTCTGAGTTGTGGGAATTCAGAGGAAAAATGAAAATGAAGGGAGCCGTAGCTCGGGGCGGGAAGAGTGGAATTCAATTAAACGCAACGTGGGACGGTGTTCGTCAGCGCCGGTCACGCACCACGGCGCTGCGGCTGCGGCCGAAGCCTTCGCTCGCCGCTCGCACGCAGATTTCACGCCGCATCCGTGGAACCCCCTGCGAGGCAATGGGCAGCCCCGGGGGGGGCACGGTGAGACGGCGGGGCCACAGCCCCCCCGCCCAGCCCGTCCACGGCGCTCGTGGGCCCCGGGGGGGGGGGACGGACACGCGTCCGTGGGTGCGTGGGGGTGCGTGCTGCGTGTGCCTGCACGGCGGGCATCACGGCACCGGCGTGTTACCGGCGAGGGGGGTGGGGGGATCACCCTGTGCCGCTGCCCGGACCGCCCCGTCCTCCCGTCCAGTCCTGCGCCGGAGGAGGGCCCGAGCGGGGGGGGGCGAGGGAGGGAGAGGAGGAGGGAGCGATGGAGAGGAGGAGGGCTGGAGGAGGGAGGGAGGGCTGGAGGGGGGAGGGCTGGAGGAGGGAGGGGAGGGCGGGGAGGCAGGCACGTTGCCGCTCGTCGCTGCCCGGTTTTCCCTCGTTCCCTCCCGCCCGTCCCCTCGGGCAGGGAGCCAGGCCCGCAGCACCCCCAAACACTTTTCCCTCTCCCCAGGCCGGGGCTGGGGCTCCCCGCTGCCCGTCGGGGAGGGAGGGGAAGCGCCCCGGGGGGACCCCCGGGCTCTCCCGCAGCCCCGGCTCCGGTCGCCGTCGGGCAGAGGCTGCGACTGCCGCGAGGCCCTCGCTGTGCTCCCGGCAGGGCCCCCCCGCTCCCGCTCGGGATAATAAAGTCAAACCGTAGAGCATCGCCGCGGTCCCGCGGCCCGCCCGCACCCTCGGGCCCTCCCGGCGCTGGGGGCTCGGCCCCCGGTGGGGCCCGGGGCTCTCCCCGCAGGGCTCTCGGGCGGGGGGAGCCGGGGGTGGCACCGGGGGGGGGGGTTGCGGCACCGTGCGAGACGGGAGCGGGGCGGCCCGACGGCGCGGGGAGCGGCAGAGCGGCCCCGGCCGCGGTCCCCGGGGGGCGGGCACCCCTCGCCCCCCGCCCCGGCCGCCTCCCGCCGCGCCCGCCGCTCGCCGTCGGGACCCGCCGGTCACCGTCGGTCGCCGTCGGGGCCCCACGGGAGCGGGCGGCGCGTCCGCGTCCCCGCGCTCTGACGCGCGCTCCCGGCGCGGCGGGCGCGCCCCCGCCGCTATAACTGGCGCGCATGGAGTCGGGGCCGGCGCAGAGGAGCGGGCGGGCGATGGGAGACGCCGCTCCGGCGGGGTAGAGGGGCGGAGACGGGGGCACCCCCGGGGCCCGGCCCGCCCGGGGCTCGCCGCGGGCCCGCACCGATGCTAGTGCACAGCTACCCGGGCATGGTGAGTGCGGGCCGGGGCGCGGGCCGGGGCCGGGGCCGGGGCCGGGGCTGGGGGTCGGGGCCCGGGGGTCCGCGCCCCGCTCACCGCCGCTGTCTCCGCCGCCGCAGGACCGCACCGAGGGGCTGCCCGGGGCACCGGCCGGGGCCCGCCTGCCGCAGCTGCCCGCGCTCAACCAGGCTCCCTACGGCTCGGCCCCGCCGCTCTGCCACACGCCCGCCGCCGACTTCCAGCCGCCCTACTTCCCCCCGCCGTACCCGCAACCGCCGCTGCCCTACCCGCAGGGCCAGGAGCCCGGCTACCCGCACCTCGGGGACCCCTACGCGGCTCTCAGCCCGCTTCACCAGCACCAGCAGCCGGCCTGGCCCCCGCAGCGCGGCCGGCAGGACGACGCGGGGCTGCTCTCTCAGACCCACCGCGCCCTGGGGCTCGACCCCCGCCGCGAGTACCCCGCCGTGCCCCGCCTGCTGCACGGGCTGCCCGACGGCGGGCACGGCCTCGCCGACGGCCCGCTGGGCCTCCACGGCCTCGGCCACCACGGCATCGAGGACATCCAGGTACCGGGGGATGGAGGGAGGCCGGGGGGATGGCTGCGGGGAGGGGAGGGGGGGGCACGGCGGGGACCGATCCCGCCGCCGTCTGTGCGACCGCGGGGGTTCCCGACCCGGACGGATCGGGCCCCGCGGCGTCCGTACCCTTGGGCAAGGGGGGCCGCCGAGCCGGGAGCCCCGTTACCGGGGGCTCTTTCGTGCCCCGACGATCCCTCGCGGGCGGGGGCAGCGGGGGGGCCCGTCCGCGCCGGGAGCCGCCGGCTGACGGCTCTGCCTTGGGTGCTTTCAGGCCGTGGACGAGGGCGGGATGAACCTGCTCGATCAGTCCGTGATCAAGAAAGGTAAGAGCGCGGCGGCAGCGCGGGACGCGGCACCGGGCCGGGCTCCGCGCCCCGCTCCTGCCCTCGGGGCTCCCCCGCGTCGGGTTTTCTCCCCGCTGGGCCGCTCCCCTCCCGTCGGGACGGGCTCGCTGCCGGCCCCGGCGAGGCTCAAACGAAAGCGGCGGGTCCCGGCGGGCCGGCGCGTCCCCCCGCCCCCAGCCCCCCCCCCCCGTACCGAGGCCCCGGCTCCTTCCCGGTAGCGGGGACCGAGGGGCCCGCACGGGTGGGCCCGGCTGTCGGGGAGCTCCAGGGCCCCCCGCGCCGGCGGCCGCGGCCGGTTTGCGTGAGAAGCCCCGGGGATGCCCCGGCGGGGCTCGGCGAAGGCTCCCGGTGCTGCCGGTCCCGCCTGGCCGGGGCCGGGGGAAGGGGCCCGGGCTCCGCACCGCTCCGCACCGCTTCGGCGGGGACAGCGCCGGGCCGCGGCGGAGCGGGCCCGCTCGTCGGGGCTCTTACCGGGGGGAAGGACGCGTTTACCGGGGCCGAGGAGCTGGCGCGGCCGTAGGAACCGGAGCCGCGTCCCGCAGAGCCCCGGGCAGCCGCCCCCATCCCGCTCCGCGGCTCGGCCCCCGCCTCGGCAGCAACCCCAGGCCCGCGGGGACTGCCCCGTCTGCGGGCCCGCAACCGGGCTCTGCCGCGGGGAGCGGCGGGGAGGGCAGTCGCCCCCCCCCGGGGCCGGGCCGGGGAAGCGGGGCTGCGGGCGAGGGCCCCGCACGGCCCCCGGTGTCCCCCGCCGCCTCTCCTGATTTACTGCCGGCTCCCCCCGCGCTGAACAGCCCCTCCGCTTCCCGACCAAGCCCCGCCGTTAAAGCAGCTCAACCTCGCCAAATATCGTTCCGAGGAAAACTCGGCCGGGGCATTGCGGGGAGCAAGGGTGCGGGAGCGGCGATGGCTGCTGCGAGCTGTCCCGGCGCTGCGCTCGGCTTCTCCCCGCGGGTTTTGGGCAGAAATGCGTGATGGCCGGGGACCGGGAGTAGCCGGGTTGCTGGGCGAAACCCCCAGAGCCCCGGGGCCGGGGGGGGCTGACAAAACGCCGCTGAGACCGGGAGGTTTTGGTCGTTAACGGCGGCCGGGGCTGCGGGGAGCTGCGGGGCCGGTCCCGCTCCCGTCCCGCCGCGGCTCGGCTCGGGGGAGGTTTCCCACGGCCTGGCCGCAGCCGAACCCCCCGGTGACCCCCCCCCCCCGCCCCCGCAATATCCCGACCGTGCGGTTCTTCCCCGCCGACGCCGGCGGTGCGGTGGCTGCGCGGGGGGAGCCGCGTTCCCGGCCCCTTTTCCGCCAAAATCGTGATTCCGCGGACACGGCTCCGCGCCGCGCGGGGTTTCTGCGGAGCGTGAACGGCCGTAATTATTCTGGCGTTAATTACAGCTCGCGAGAGGCGTTTCGTTAAGCATCGCGGGGTGAGGAGCGGCTGCGAGGGGCGGCGGGTGCGGGTGCAGCGCTGGGGCGGGAGAGCCGGCCGCTTGCGGGTTTGCTGGCAGCGCTCCGCAAAACGCCCACGAAGGGAGGGTTCGGCTGAGGGTGCAGTGCGGTTCTTTCCCCCCTCCCCTCCTTTTATTAAACCGCGCCATTACTTCGGGAGTTTCGTCTCCCGTCGGGAGGATTCGTTGTTGTGCGGTGCCAGGTTTGCGCTGCGGGCGCTCTTCGGAAAAAAAGGAAAAAAAGGAGATAACCAAATATCCCCGGCTGGAGCGGGTCCGGGCCCGCAGGGGGTCCGCAGCCCCCCCCGCCCCGCTCTCTCGTTTTTCCCTGCTGTGCGTGGAATAAAGACGCGAAGCAAACCAGTAACTCGCGGCGGGAGCTGCGCTGCGGGGGTCCCGGCCCGGCGCGGGAGCTCGGCGCCCCGACTTCGGGGGAGCGGCTGAGAGATGGAGAAATCCCGAGCTAAATGTGTGTGGTTGGGGGGGGGGAACACGGCGCGGCCCCCCAGAGCGGCAGCAGCGATCGGGACCGGCGGGATCGTGCGGGGGGTCCCGAGCAACCGGGCGCTTCGCTCCGCGCCGGGCGCTGCCGTGCGGGATCGGCCATGGCTGCGGCCCGCCGGCGCCTCGCCCCGACTCGGCTCTATTTTATTTAATTTATATATATAGATAGATAAAGATATATATACGAAATACGAGGCCGCTCTTCCTCCACGGGCCCTGCCCGCGCTGCTCTGGTTCCCGGAGATGAGCCCGAGGGGAAGCCCCAATCTCACCCTCGGAAAAAAATAAAATTAATATTAAAAATAGGAGAGGCGAACGGCGAGCGGTGCTCGGGCGGGCAGCGGGGCCGCTCTCCGCGGGGACGGGCGGTAAACGTTAAAAAACGCATTTTTGTTCTAAATCGCGCCGAGGTCTCCAGCACCGCACCGGGGCCGGCTGATCCCGCAGCTCCTCGCGGTGCGGCCGTCGGGCAGGGACCCGGTGTCAATCTGTGCGTGTGACTACAGAGAAACCCCCCGCAACCAGCCCCCGAGGTGCTTTGTCCCACTTCGACAGCACCGGAGCCACCCGCCCCCGGCCCCCGCAGCCCCCGCTGAGCCCCCCGGAGCGGGAGGGGAGCGCAGGCAGCCCCCGGTGCTGCCCCCGCTCCCCGCCACCCCCCGGGGCCCCGGGCTCGTCCCCAGCACTGGGGGGTCCCATCGCTGACCGTCCCCCGCACGGCCGGGGCTGCGGGGCTGCTGGGACGGAGCGGCCCGGAGCGCGATGCGGGACCCCCGGCTGCGTGGCCGCTCCCCCCGCCTCGTTTCCTTCTTAATTAAACACGGGTTTCAGCAGCTCGCGTCGCTGCGGGGGGTTGCGGCGGGCTCCGCGGGGTGCAGCGCCCAGGTACCCGCCGGGTGCGTTTTACCGAGCCCGCAGCGGCCTTTTGCTGCGGGTGCCCTCGAGTTTAGGAAGCGGTGGGGGGAGAGGAGAAGGAGGCCGGGGGGGGGGGATGGCGCCTCAGCAAGGGCTCGGGGCGGGGGGCGGCCCCGGGGTCCCCGTCCCGCAGCCCCGGCCGTGGCTGCGCGACTCCCGCATAGCCGGGTCCCGCGGCGGGGACAGCCCCGGGCGGCAGATCCGAGCCCCCGGGGGGGGGCTCCGGGTCGCGGTTCCCGCGGGGACCCCGAGGCGCCGGTCCCGGGGATCCCGGGGCGGGGGGGCCTGGGCGGCGGGGAAGCTGCGGGAGGGAGGCAGGGCCGGGGTCCCGCGTCCAGCACGGGAGAGCGGAGCCTGAGCTGCCCCGCGCTGGGGGGGCTGGCGGGGACGCGGCGCTCCCAGAACCGAACGGGTAAAACCCTGCGCGGGGTAGAAGAGCTTTTACGAATATTTAATTTTTTGTATACACCTTTGTTTGTTCTTCCTCCTTTTCAAAAGTATTTCAGAAATTATTTTCTGTCTTGTTTTTGTTGTTGTTGTATTTGTTTAGGGTTTTTTTTCTTTTTTTTTTTGTTTGTTTTAGGGGTTTTTTTGGTTGTTTTTTTGTTTTTTTGTTTTTTTTGTTTTTTTGTTTTTTTTGTTTTTTTGTTTTTTTTTTTTCCCCCTCCCAAGAATTTATATAAGACCAGGAAGATATTTGACTTGAAAACAGTAAAATTAACTCTGAAAAAGTTGAAGTCCGTGGCTCTGGCTGCGTTAGGCTACGGCAGCTGCAGGCATTTTCTGCTCGGCTCGCCTGCTGCCCTGTGTGCAGACGCCCAGCACAGCGACTCACGCCCGGACACGAAACCCCCGGAGAACCGGGAGACCCCGCGAGCCCGGAGCGGCCGGTGCTCCTGCTGCGGGTCCTTCCCCGCCTGGGCGAGGAGAGGGCGATTTTCTGCTTGTGAGGAGAGGGCGATTTTCTGCTTGTGAAATCAAGCATTACGCCATCGCGCTCGGTAGCAAAAAATCCTGCAGCTTGGTCGTAAAATAAGGAGGGGTTTTATCGCTCTGACATCCCTTCAGGATCAGCCGAAAGCTTCTGGTAGAGGGTTTTATTAGAAAGAAAACCAGGAATCTCTTTGCCTGGCACCTCGGGCCGTGGCGAGACGGGGCCCAGCGAGCAGCGGGAGCAGAGAGAGCCGCGGGGGCCTGCGCACCCCGTCTGCGGGCGAGCGGTTTGGCTGCGACGTTTTACAACCCGGAGTACAGACGGAGCAGGGCGCAGGCAGCGTGGGCTCGCGCCGGCACCTGGGCATGCACGGGCGCTGGGTGGCTGGTGGGGACCCAGCTCCCCCGGCCTCACGCCGAGGCAGCAGGATTCGGCCGCCGCGCTTCTCCCGCGTGTTTGTGACTCGTTGAAATTTCCACCCGAGGCTTTGCGGCTGCTGCGGCGCGGCAGTGCTAGCGTTTCTGCGCAGGAATGTGGACCTGTTTGGCTGGATGCTGGACAGACGGAGGGAAAGCTGTGCCTTAGAGTGCTCCAAGCCCACGTTTAGAAATACTGCGAGAGGTAGCTGTCACTATTAAAGAATGCAGCAGGGGAGGGAGATTTAGACCGCGATCCTTAGATTCACTCGCCACCGCACGCGAGCTCCGGGTTTCGAAGTAAAACCTCCCCGCGGGCTTGGCGTGCGGGGCTGCCGGTGGGACCGGGGTGCCGGCGTGGCACGGCGGTGCCGCTTCTCCTCCGTTTCAGCGCAGAGAGGAATCGAGCCGTAAGGAACGCCGCGTGAAGCCAGATGTGGCAGAAGGAAAAAAAAACCAAAAAACCAAAAAATCCTGCAAGAAGGGTAGATTAGATAAACATCATTTCCTGTGACGAGCGAGGTAATAAATGAGGTCACCCTGTAAAACACCCGGGGCTGCGAAGACATGTCTTTTATCAGCCTGTCCGCGGACGTGGGCGGAGGTGCTGGGGCTCCAGTCCGATGCGGGGTGCTGAGCTCGGCTGGCAGAGCCCTCCCGGCTCGCTGCGGCTCTGCCTGCTGCCGTCGTCTGCCCGAGTGGGAAAAGGGGCTCACCCGGGACAAGCCGGGTCTTGACTGGAGGCTGGGAAGTTGAGACAAGCCCTCGCACACACCACGAGATAGAGCGCTCGTCAAAGCACGGTCACACCTCCCGGTCCGGGCGCTTCTCCCGCGCGCACGCAGGCGTGCGTGGCAGGAACACCTACTAATCAAACCCAGAAACTTGAAAGAAAGTTTTTACTCTGAACTGCATCCAGATCACCATTCCTCCATTAAAATTATATTTTTAATGTCCTATAATTGCACCAGGATAAAGCCAGGTGTGTGTTCATGCGAGATAACACACGCGGGTACCGGTGAAGGCGCTGGGCTTTGTCTCAACCTCCCCGCTGCCTCCCAGGCATGCGTTATCTCCAAGTTTCATGCACCTTGTCATGACTTAGTGTTTAATTAGATGTTTTTAAATGAATTTTTTTTTCTTTGTTAGAAGTAAAGAGCAGTTCTTAAAGGGTACGCTCAGAAAAGCCAGCTTGGGTCGCTTTTTGGCCTGTGGCTTGTGAGTCAAACCCGCAGCGCTTCTCCTCCAGCAGCCGGACCCCGGGGAGGCTCCTCTGTGGGACAGCACGGAGCGGGGCACCACGGACGCGCTGGGCTGGCTCTGGGGCAGCTCTGCCTCCGTTCCGGGGGCTGCAAGACCCTTCTGCAGCTCAGCAGCACGGCTGGTGCTGGGCTGCCGCAGCCCCTGTGGCAGCCGTCCGCACTCCTGGGCGAAGGGGTCACCAGGGGCTGGCTGTCCCCTGGCCACCCGGTCACCCTGTGTGCTCCCTCCCTGATCCAAAGAGCCACATAAAGGTGTGAAAGCTTTTGGGGAAGGGCGCAGCGCACACTCCCACCCTCCCCGGCTGCCACGCCGCAGCCCCGGCTCCCACAGGCAGCGGGGCCAGCAGGAGCGGCCTCGGCCGGGTGACATCCACCCATGGGGCTTGTCCCCACATCGGCCCCGTGAAGGAGGTGGTGCTGAGATTTTAATTTTGCAGATGATGCCACGCAGCAGGCACGTTCCTTGCCAGGGTCCCACGGGGCACCCACCCGTGGCAGTGCAGACACAGGCAGACCCATGGGGACCTGCTCGTGTGCCCCCAGCCCAGTGTCACACCAAACCCACATCAGAGCAGAGGTCAGCATAGACCTTTCCTCCGCATTTAGTAATATTCCAAGATACGTGATCTCAGGAAAAAAAAATGTTTGCAATCTGTCTTAATTATTTAAGATCCTAACTGAGGTTCTCTGAAGTCCTAGACCAGCACCCTAACCACTAAACCATCCCACCCTTTCCTGTGTGATCCTAGGGAATTACTCATTCTTGCTGTCCTTCTATTTGTTTGTTTGTTTATTTTAATTCTTAATGGAGGAACTAATTAGCAAATGTGGATGTGATGCTCGGAGCTGCTGCATGCTCAGCCCTCCTCTCCGTGCCGTATCCCGAACCCAGCTCTGCTGCGCCTGGGTACGCCTTCGGTCCGGGGAGAGGGGAGCTGCCGTGGCTTGGCGGAGCAGAGAAGCACCAGGGAGCGAGAAAGAATTGCTAGAAATGAGCCCAGACTACTCACTGCCACTGGACACCCCAGAAGACGGCGTGCCCGCAGCTCAGGAGCGAGGGGCTCTGGAGCGGGATGGGGGGAGCTGCCGGCAGGTTCACCTCTGCAGCCCAAAAAACCCGTCGCAGCGTCTGCAGCGCGTGCTTGGGATTCCAGCCAGGCCGAGCCTCCCCACCCTCTATCTCAGGCATTTATCTGGCACCAGTCACCCCAGTGCCGAGGCGCCAGGGAGCGAGGGATCCGGTCAGGCCCTATTCCCTCCGGACTGGTTGGACGGGTCCCAGGGAGCAAGCGGTGTCCCCAGCAAGGAGGTGGCTGCGTGGGGCCGGCGCGTCCCCGGGGAGCCCCGAGATGGTCCCCACGCGCCGGGTGAAGCGGGGCTGCAGCCCTGGGGCTGCTGGGGTGCGAGCAGAGGGTCTGCCCTCGGGTGCTGAGGGTTGCCTCGAGCACAAGATCCGAGTTAGCCAGAGACAGGGGCAGTCACTGAGTAAACGTCACCAGAGGGTTTGTCGATGTTGCCGGAGCTGCCCGCAGCCCCCCGTGCGTGTGTGCATTCCCCCGCACAGCGGCTGGGCTCTCCTGATCACAGAATCACAGACTGGCAGGGGTTGGCAGGGACCTCTGTGGGTCACCCAGCCCAACCCCCTGCCCAAGCAGGGTCACCCAGAGCAGGCTGCACAGCACCGTGTCCAGGCGGGGCTGGAATATCTCCAGAGAAGGAGACTCCACAGCCCCTCTGGGCAGCCTGGGCCAGGGCTCCGTCACCCTCAGAGGGAAGAAGTTCTTCCTCGGGTTCAGCTGGAGCTTCCTCTGCTTCAGTTTGTGCCCGTTGCCCCTTGTCCTGTCGCTGCTTCTGTGCTGGTCGGAGTTTTCCCCACAGAAAGACGAGGACGTTGCTCCTTCCCTGAGGTTCCTCCCCGGCTCCGTGGTGGGTCTGGCTGCTGCAGAGAGGTCTGGGCTGTGCGTCCCGGCCAGGCACGGTGCCGCCCGGGCTGCAACACGCCCGCTTTGCTGGACATCGCGCCGGTGCGCAGGTGTGAGACGCCCAGGGCACCTTGCAAGCAAGGAAAAGCAGAAGCCGTTTCGCTGCGGTGGTGGGCGAGCGGTGCCTGTCCCCAGAGCCATCCCCGGGCGAGCCGGCGGCTCCGGAGCGGCAGATCGACACTGCTGCGGTCCGAGGCTCAGCTCGGATCCCTCCCGCGTGCTCTGCCCATCGGCAGCCAGCTCTGTATGAAGAGAAGTATTTTTCTATTTTTATCCCTGTCTGATCTTTGCTGACGGGTCCCTTTGCCCTGCAATAATCTAAATACATTTCAACAAATTGATAGCAGCGTTACCGTGGCTTACGCAGGATCCGCTGCCGTTCGCAGAAGACACTGCAGCTTTGTTCTCCCTTTCTGGACGATGTAGATCCAAGCCACACAAATCCAGGCGCTTCTGTAGGGAATACAGGGAAAACCTCTCAAGCACGTTACTGTAAAATGGATTATACTGTTTAAACACATAAAGATCCCCTAGACTGGTTGCCAAAATGTAATGGGAGTTTGTGCTGCTCAGTGAATAAACCTGTGATGGTTAACGCTGCAGGGCAGAGCCGTGGGGTGCGAGTCCGGGAGCGACCCGGGCTGGGGTGACACCGGCTGAGAAACTTTCCCTGGCATCAGCACGGAGCAGCACAGATTCCCAGCCCCCTTGGCTGAAATCCCCGGGCTCTGCAGCCTCCCGGTGCCGTTCCTCCGCTTGCTGACACGGGCGTGCTGTGTGCCGTGAGACACGCGGGTTCTGTGCAACCGGCGGCAGAGCCGCACGCGTCCGTCCCGAGCGGTCGCTCGCCGAGCGGGTTTTGAACTGTTGCTGCTCTTCTGGGGTCGGCGTGAACGGGCTGAGCTGCAGAGTCAGAAAAAACCAATTTTGATCCAGGGGGAATGAAATGACTTGAATTCCCGCACCAAAGTGACCTTTCAGATAAAGTCACAGAGGTACAAGTGAGAAGTGCAGCAGGGGGGAAGGAGGGGACGGGGGGGACGGGGCTCTGCTGTACCGGGGCAGCTCTGTCAGCGAACAGCAAAAACCCCGAGCAGCGAATATGTGCAAATACACTTCAACATCCAAAAGCAGAATCCAAATCCTTGCTCATTCACGTCCTGTGACGGTTCAAGCGCTTGGGTTCCACTGGTTAGGAGGACATCTTAATCATGACTAATTGCTGCTTTCCAGTGGGGTATTCCTTTTATTCCTTTTATTCCTGCTCAGGCTGCTGCACCAGAGGCTCCCCACGCAGCACGGCCCAATCCACACAGTGAAGGGCGGCAGGGAAATGTGTGGGAACTCACAACAAATTTTTTGTGAGCAGTCCCCGAAAAATTCCCAAAACACTCTGCAGAAGCAGCATATTTGAGGCCAAGTCGTTCTTAAATGGTAAAGCAGGGAAATGCATTGGCTGAAGTTCTTAATTGCAGACCGCTTACTAATCCCCTTCCCCGTCCTCAAGGAGCACAGGGTGCTTTTGCAGAGGTCTGAGTAAATGTTGCTACTCGATTGACTGGCCCTTTCCACCGAGACGTGATGCACCAAGCAGGTACCCTCTGTAACTGAGACGTTGCAGCCCCTGCTCCCGGGGAGGCTGAGCCCTCCTGCCCCGCCGACCCGTCCCGAAGCTCCCCGGGAGCAGAGACCTGCACACGGTGGGTACTTGGCTGGGTAAAACAGAGGCACAGCAAGAAAAACGCAATTCATATCACATGGCACCTTAACATTTAGTTCATAACCTAATGGGTTGATTTGCATGGGAAACAAACTGTCAAGTGCGGGAGCTTTGCATGGGCATGGGACCTCTCCTGATCAGCTTTCTCATGGGAATGGTCCGAGCCTGCCGAGTTGTATCCCTGCTCCCTCTCTTCTTCTGAGGGTCCGAGATCCATTTCCCTATCGGGACTCAGCAATCTGGAAAGCCCAGAGATAAACCCAAGATTCTTTCCATCCTTCCATTTGAAAAGGCCTTCGAGCCGATTACGGCGTTTCCTAGAGAGGCTCTTTGAGATGGGGACTCGGCTCAGGTTGTGCATTCAAGATAAAGAAAATACCTGTATAATCCCCTCTGGGAAGAAAGGATAATTACAGACCACGGGTTTGAAATACAGCTGATGGCACTGACCTCCTTCCCCGGACCATCAATAAATACCTCTCCTCTGAAACACCAGGAAACGGCAGCAGCTGAACTCGGCAGCACCTCCGCAGCGAAAAAGGGCTTTAAAAGGGGTGGCAGGAGCAGTTGCCTCTGGCTCACACCCACACGCAGATACTTCTTTATATGTATGTATCTCCATCTTATAATTTACATCAGAGACATTCAAACGAAGGTTAGATTAGTTCACTGAAAGCTCTTCCTGAAAGCCAGCAGTGATCCCTTGACTTTCTGGAGCGCCTTTCATCAGGGGCTGCACACAAACCCTCCCAGCAGAGCATCCCTCCACCGCCAGCCTGGCAGAGCTGCGGGGACGCCCGAACCACCGTGGGGAGCAAACCCCGGGGGGCTCGGGGCCGTCCTCGCTGGACCTGTGACAGGGGAGAGCAAAGCCCAGCAGACCTGCCACAGGTCTGCACGGTGCCGGCGGCCCCTTGGCAGGGCAGCTCGTCACCGGCCGCCCGCAGCCCCTTTTCTGGGGCTGCCCTGGGTCTGCAGCAATGCCCGGCGTGGCTGGGCTGACCGACACGTGGCCCCGGAGAGGGACTGGGGGGCTGAGGTGCTTTTGGGGTCCTGGAGACAGCACTGTGCCCCAAGACGAGCGATTGCTTTGTCCCGGGTAGTCTCCCAAAAGGATTAACCGACGCCTCTTTACAACGCGATCTAAGCCGTAGCGCGCTCCCACTTTCGAAAGAGACGTGGCAACAAAAGCTCCGCTACCCAGGGATTCGGCGCTGCGGAGGAGGAGGAGGATTTACCTGTAATGGATCTAAGGAGAGAAGCAAACAGACTTGTCAGGCGGGCCGCCGTGTGCGTGCTCCCTCCGGCCCTGCTTTTCCCCCTGCAGCACCCCGAGCTCCAGCTGGACGCGGAGCTGCGCAGATCACACCGCGGGAAGAAATTCAGTTTCCAAGCACCACACGTTTTCCTGCTTAGCAGTCATTTTGCAAGCAGGCAGCACGTTTCTCATATGGAAATGAGTCAGTACTTCGTCTTTTTCTTTTTGTAGGTAAAATCTCTTTTCCCTTAAAGCCCCAAAGCTGGCGGTGTGCAGCCAGCCCCCGAGCGTGGGCACCGCCGTCCCGCAGCCCCCGGCAGCAGCCACGCACCGAGCCTGAGCCCAGGCTGTGGATGCACCTTTTGCACTGAATATTGACCTGTAAAAGCAGCCATTTTCAGGAATCATCGTGGTAATTTCAGACACAGAGGTTTGTGAACACAGAGGAGGAAGGTGAAGGAGTGCGGGAGCTTGGGGACAGAGCATCGTCACCCAGATCGTGCCGGAGAGGGATGAGGCGGCAGCGGAGGCACAGGGCTGCGGATCAGCCCGTGCTGAAACTCAGCAGGGAATTCTCCAAGGCTTTCTAGCTCCCTGGGTAAAAAGCCTGTGAAGAAGTATTTTTTTTTGCTCCTTCTTCCTTTGTGCCTGGAACTTAAAAACCAGGGGACTCAACTCTACAAGCTAGAACGACAGTGTCAGAGACTTGCTGCTCCATCTCGGGACGCCCAGCAGGCGCTGAGCTCCTCACCCTGTCGGCTCGATCCCCACCGGGGCGAGCAGCAGGCCAGCAGTGCTCCTCGTCTCCCACCCTGCCACCCAGCACCGCCCGCAAACCCCTCGCAGCAGCCGGGCTGTGCCCCCCACCACACCGCAGCAGCGTGGGGGACTTGGGGGTCCCGTGTGCATGGGGACTGCGCTTCCACTCCCGCCTGCCTCTCCGAGGAGCACCGTCACGCCCCGTGCCGAGCCCCCGGACCAGCTCCTGCTGCCTACGCTTGCCACCCAGGGACTTCTTGCCTGGCGAAATCTTTCACCCTGGGATCGCTTGGCGAGGTTTAACTGGGCATCGCCGCGTCGCTGCCGGGTGGATGTTATCAGCTCCACCTTGCTGATGGAGACAGTCAAGCCCAGACCGGGGAGGTGACCTGCCCTGTGTCGTAAAACAGTTCCCTGCAGCGCAGGGAGCCAGCTGCAGCCATCCCAGCCCGCGGGCTCCCGGCTGCGGGACGCGGGGGCACAGCCACGTGGGAGCGGGCAGCGTGCCCCCCAGCTCAGGACAGCCCGGGAGCGAAGCCGGTGGTGCTCGTGGAAGCCGGGACCTGTTCTGAAATCCCTCGCTCTCCCTGCATCAGGGGGTTTGGTGCCACAGCGAACGGAGCTGTATGAGTCTCATCATCCGACAGTTACACCCGAGGTGCGTTTCAAAACAAGCTGGATCCGACTCGGCACGAAAAACTCCTCTCTGCTGGGAGCCCACCAGCCCGGTGGGTTCCGAGACGAAGCCGCGCGTCCGTGCTGCGCGGTGCCGGGGCAGGCGGTCCGGTGGGGCCGTGTGTCAGCCCGCACGGCTGCTCGCCGTGCACCGAGATGCACAGCGCAGTGCGAGCGGTACCTGCAGCGCGGCGAGCGAGGCGGCGGCGAGGTGCTGAGCCTCGTGGAAACGTCCCGTGACGTTGCCCGGAGTGAGGAGTGTTCCCCTCCCCACGCCCAGCCAGACGTCGCGTACCTGCGACCGACGTGCCCCCGCGCGCAGCCGCTGGCTGCGGAACACGAGAGCATCGCGAGGCAGGACGGTGCAGTGACCAACACCTCTATTCCACAGCACTGAAGAGAGTCTGGAGCGATAAAAGCAGAGGCCGTGCTCAAGCAGATTTCTGTGCAGCAACAGCAAAAGCCCAGGTTGCTCAGGAAAGCATTCCCACCGACCGGCAGCGCCCGCATTCAGACCATGCCCACGTACCTGATCCTTGGTAAATCATTTAACTTGCTCTGTGCCTCAGTTTTCCCCAGCTACAGCAACGAGCCGGCTCACACGGGCGCTGGGAGCGAGTTAATGGCTTCAGGGGCTGGTCCTGTACCGGCGCTGTGCTGGGGCTTGGCAACACGTGAAGCATTTTGAGGTCTGTCAGCACAACCTGCCTTCCAAAGCAGTCTTCCCTTTCGAGTCGGACCCCTCTGACCCGCAGCGCTTACCCGCGCCCGGCTGCGGCACCCCCGGGGCCGGAGGCAAAACCCTTCTCTGGGGCGTCGGCGGGTGAAACCCGCAGCCGAGCTCTCCTCTGCGTGGGGAGCCGGGCACCCCCAGCACGGGCCACGGCCTCTTGGAGTTGCTGAATTCGATGTAGCAGCATTCAGGTGGATTACGCAGCCCTCCCGTGGGGAATAAACCTCTCAGGAGCAGCTGGCAGCTAAAGGAAAGAGCAAAAAAATCTTTAGGGGGACAAAGTGAAGCCACCAAGTCCCAATGAGCAGATTAAGATATTTTTTTAACTTTCCCCCATGTAGACACATCTCCAGCCTCTCCAGTCACACCTTGCCCAGGGCTTCGGTCTCTCCCCCGCCGTCCCCAGCTCCCTGGGTGACACCAACCTGCCTGGCCGCTCGTTTTCTCAGAAGCCCCCCACACTCACAGCGTTTCGTGCTCGAGAACAAGTCCCCCAGCAGCAGAGCCGGGCTGCTCGCCGTCTCAGTCCCCCAGATTCAGCTGCGCCTTTGCCATGAGGTCCCCGGCCAGAGGCCACCAGCGCTGGGGGGGGGTCTGGCTGCAGCCCCCCAGCTCCAGGGAACAGCCTTTCCCCAGCTCTGCCGCAGGCTCCCCAGCTCAGCCCCCGTTCACCCATCGACCACACAGCCTGCAGAGCTCACATGGAGCCAACCAGGAAAGAAACAGGAAATAATAATAATAATAATAGAAGCAGGCAGCAGTGGGACACAAGAAGAAGACAGGAGCTCACCCTCCCCCAGAGGCTGCTGAGCAGTCACTAAAAGCCCAACGTCCCCTTCCCTCGCGTCAGCCATCCCCACGGAGCCCCGCAGAGCGAAACGCGGCTTCCCGGGGTGGGGGGACCCCAGCTGAGCCCTGACCCCTCTTCAGGCATGGCCAGAGGGAGGGGACACCCGGCTCCTCGGGCACCGGCACCCACACCTCTCCTGCTCAGCCTGGGCACCGCGTCAGCCCATCGCCGCAGGGACGAGCAGCTCTGGGGCGTGGGTTCTGCTGAGAACCCCATCCTCCACGGCCACGCGTGGAGCAGAGCCTGCCCAAGTCCCTGCCACAGGGGTGAGCCGGGATGGAGCCGGCTGGCAGAGGGGATGGCGATGTCCTGCCCCACACCCCAACCCGGGGAACCCCGACGAGGTGACCAGGGCAGTGACACCGATGTGACACCTCTGCGCCCAGCTCTGCGTGGGGCTCAGCTCCGCGCCTGGTCCAGCCGCTCCTCGGCTCGGGCGCGGTGGCACCCAGTGCCTCCCACTCGCGTTGCGGCTCTTCAGCCCCTGGCACCCAGAAACCTCGCCGCGACAGCCCGGTCCCTGCGCCCGCGGTTCGTTCCTCTGCCCCGTCGCTGGGGTGAGCCCTGGGCTCGGGGCACCCGGCGTGGCGTGGAAGGGTGCCGGGGCGCCGGGCTGTCGGCTGCGCGCCGCGCCGTGCCGACCCGCGACCGTCTCATGCTTCCTTCTCGTCTGCAGGCTGGCTCAGGTGCTCCGATCACCTGCTGCTTGCGGGAACAGGAAAGCAGCAGCTGAAGATCGAGGGGGACTTTTGGTTTACTCAGATGACAAGAGACAATTTTGGTTCCCCAAAAGCCAAGGAAACAAAGCTGTCAGGCTTTAATGGTAGCTTGTCTCCCTCCTGCAGCATGTTTATGGGCAAACAAGCTGCAGATCAGACCAGGCAAACAGCAGCAGGTGAGGCCAAATAACAATAATTAATAATTAATGGCAAATGTGGCTGTGTTTATTCTTGTTGTGTCGAGGCGACGCTGTCTAATGGCTGAAGCACTGTTACAGGACCCAAGAGGCCGGCTCGGTTTCCAGCGTTGCCGCTAACGTCTGCGTGATGCTGGGCCAGGCACCCGCCCTGCTGCTCCCCCCGCACCCCGTGTGCCCCGCTGCCGGGGGTGCGAGCTCGCTGCGGCACGGCAGCCCCGTCCCACGCCTGCATGTGCCGAACGGGTCGGGGCTCCGGCCCCGGCTGGGGCTCGGGGCAGAAGAGTGATGCCAACGTCCACGTTCTGCCATGGGTGCCCGGTGCCTGCATGGTTTGCTTGTGGCACGGAGCAGGGCTGACCTGGCCGCCCTGGGCTTTACCCCTCGCGGCGGTGGGCTCCGGGTTGCAGCTTGTCAGGGGGTTTGTTTCTGACAGCAGCATCGTTCCTAAAAATGCCAGTGCGTGTTTCAAAAGTGTTGTGGTGTCCCCACGCTGTCCATCGCACCCATCCGTGCCTTCCCACCGCTGCCCCGCTCCTCCCCGCACGCCGCCGGCACACATGGGCGACTCGCCGGAGCGGCACCGGACCCACCTCCAGCCCAGTTTTCCCCAGGCTCCGGTGTTAACTCACCCGGGTGCCAGCCGGGTTTGCCTCACAGAATCACAGAATGGTCGGGGTTGGAAGGGACCCCTGGGGATCCCCCAGCCCAACCCCCTGCCCAAGCAGGGTCACCCAGAGCAGGGGGCACAGCACCGCGTCCAGGCGGGGCTGGAATATCTCCAGAGAAGGAGACTCCACAGCCTCCCTGGGCAGCCTGGGCCAGGGCTCCGTCACCCTCAGAGGGAAGAAGTTCTTCCTCGGGTTCAGCTGGAGCTTCCTCGGCTTCAGTTTGTGCCCGTTGCCCCTTGTCCTGTCGCTGGGCACCACTGGAAAGAGTCTGGCCCCGTCCTCCTGACCCCCACCCTGCAGATATTTAGAGGCATTTCTAAGGTCCCCTTGCAGCCTTCTCTTCTCCAGGCTGAACAAGCCCAGCTCCCTCAGCCTCTCCTCCCGGTGCCACGTCTCCCAGGCGCGCGTGGGGAGGCACGGCCCCCCTCTCCCGCATGCCTGCCCAGTCCCTCCTGTGTGCGCGGGTCCCCGGCCACGCATGCGGCTCGGGTGCATGCCACCGCATGGCTGCAGGCATGCACAGAGACGCGAGTAGTTAAACTACGCAGAGCTCTGCGGACAGACAAAGTGTTTGGTGCTCCGAGGATCACCGGCTCTCCGGGGGTGCCTGGGCTGGGGGGGCCCTGGCTGCAGCAGAACCCTCAGCCCCTGGGTGCCCGGACTGGCACGGATACCTGTAAAACACGCTCTGACTTCTCATTTTAAGGGCGTCCCCTAGAGAGAAATAGAACCTGTTCTGGGACCGTGGAAGAAAGCTTTGAAGTTGCTGCTTCCTGGAAATAGCTCTGGTTTCCTGCCTTGCACGGTGATGTTCCCGTGGTTGCTCTTCCCTGAGCATCCCTCAAGCCGCTGCAGCCGTGGCAAAGGCCAGCGCTGCCGTGGCTGACCCCAGCAGGGCACCGGCGCATCTTGCCCGTCAGTCCCCCGACTCTGCCCAAGTTTCACGCTGAGAGGAAACTTAATGTGCCTCAGCTCCTTTCCATTCATCTTTTGGTCTTAAAACATTAACCATTTTTATGTAACATGTGCTCCTTTTTTATTGCCAGACTAACAAGTTGTTGAGCTGTATTTACAATATGTTGATTGTAAGCACCCCCTAATAGGTCCAGTGTACATGCCCTCCCCAATTAATTTTCGGGTTTTCCATTTCATTTTGGGCCTGTGTATTTCCTTTATAAAACCTGCACCTCGCCCTGGTATTCGCTGCTGTGTTACCTGCAGGAGCCATCTGAACGCGCGCTGTGGAACAGCCATTCCCGAGGAACCGCGAGGAATGCCAGGGCTGAAAGGATCTGGAGCGACGGCGTTTGCAGTCCTCTTTGGATTCTTTCAAAACCTGCTTTTTTCCAGAGTTAACCTGGTTATTAATTTCAGAACATAAAAGCCAAGGAGGTCTGGCACGAGTTGCAGCCACAGCTCTGACCCATAAACCTGTACTGCGTCTAAGAATGGTGCTCACTGGAACGACGTACGGGAACACCGTGCCCCCTCCTCGCCGGGCGCAATGCCGTGGGCCCGGTGCGACGCTGCCGTCGCCCTTCCCTGCCCACCCGCTTGTGTTCGCTGACTTCTGCCCGTTAAGTAGAAAGAAGCCTGTGCTGGATTAATTGGGTTTGATCCGCTCAAGCTTCCTTTCAGCCAGGGACGATGAAAGTTCAGAGCCGTGGCTTGTTGTGGGGCTAATCCCAAAGCTGCAGCCAGAGAGGCTCTTACCGCTGGTTCCTGCGGGCGCACGCTGGCAAACCCGGCCCTTGCCCACCCTGGCACCTCCTGGGTTTCCGCAGGGTGGGACGGTGGTGGCTGAGCCCGCTGACCCTGTCCGGTGGGACGCTGCCGGGTGCCGGCGCGGCGCTGGGCTGCAGCCGCCATCCCGTCCCGAGGCCGGGAGAGGGACGGCACCCAGGGCAGCGCGAGGAGCCCGCGCTTTGCCCCCACCCCACCTCCACGGCTGCCCGGCAGACAGGCGGGGAAGCTGCTCACAGTCCAGGCAGCGATGCTGCGGACGGTCCCCAGCCCTCCAGCAGACCAGCCCAAAATCTTGGGTGTAATTACAGCAGAGCTGGGAGGTGTGGGACAGCAGGCGAGAGCAGAGTCCAGGCTGCTTCCATTTTTTTTTTCTTCATTTAGTTCAGTTTCATCACCCCACCTCTCTTCTATTGAGGAAAACAGGAACCTAACTGAGACCCCAGGCAGCCACGGCCGGCGGTGCCGGGAGGGTCACTGAGCAGCGTCCCTGGCGCTGGAGTCTCAGCCCCGGTCCCCTCTTCTCTCTCCCCTCCTTCTCTCCCAGTGCCCATCCCCTCGAAGGCCAACGGCACGACCATTCCCACCCTGGCGATGAACAAAGACGGCCTGATTGGGGGGGTGACGAACCCTAACGAGGTCTTCTGCTCCGTGCCCGGCCGCCTCTCTCTTCTCAGCTCCACCTCCAAGTACAAGGTGACGGTCGGGGAGGTGCAGAGAAGGCTCTCACCCCCCGAGTGCCTCAACGCCTCTCTCCTCGGCGGAGTCCTCCGCAGGTAAGCGGCTCCCAGAGCCCCTGGGCGCTGAAACGCCGGGGGTAACGCCGGAGCAAGCTTCGTGTTCAGCACCGGCTCTTACCTCTCCGATTGACAGAGACGAGGAATTACTGGTGTGTGGTATATGGGGGAACAGCGTTTTTGTTGCTTTTTCTTCTTTCTTTTCAAACCTAAACCCTGAAACTCAGATTAGTTATAACATTAATTACAATATAATTTTTCTCCCCTCCTTGTTTTCTCTTTTCAGAGCAAAATCAAAAAACGGGGGTCGGTGTTTAAGGGAAAGGTTAGAGAAAATCGGACTAAATCTGCCTGCAGGGAGGCGCAAAGCTGCCAACGTCACCCTGCTGACGTCCCTCGTGGAAGGTAAGAGCCGCTCGCCACTCCCGCGGAGGATGGGAGTGCCGAAACTCCAATGCCCTTCATTTGCAGCTCCCCACAAACGAGAACACTTAAAGTATGAGGCAGCCACCGCCGATGGAGACTGGAAACCTCCCCGTGTACGGCTCCGTGCCGATCCCAGCACGTCTGTCTCCCGAAACTCCGACAGTTCTGTCGGAGCGGCCACGGCCCTTCAGGAGCAGGCACCCACGGCCTGAGCGGGGCCGCAGGCTTCCCGTCGGCTCCGTCCAAGCGTGCCGGTCACTTCTGTGAAGTGGTTCCGATAATGCTAAGTCAGGTTCACAAAAACCAAATACAAAAAAAGCTTCAACGAAGGTGCCACGGATTTAGCAGGCTCTGGAGGAGCAGCTCCTCGAGGCTCCACCACCCCCCAGCTCCGGGTCCTGTCTCCCGTGAGCAGGAGCTGCCCCGTTCCCGAGCCCTGCCCTGCTCCCTGGGCCGGCGGGGACGAGCGAGACCCCGCGGAGATGCCCCCGGCAGCGTCCTCAGAGCGCGGCGTTGCGGGCTGCCCGGGGGAACCGGGCTGCAGGCAGCCCAGTCAGCGCCCCAGCCAAAGCCACCTCTTCCCTTGCTCCCCTCCTACCTTCGGCACTGCGGAGATGATGCTGCGGCCACTGCGTCTTGGGGGAAAAGGACACGGGACGCAAACAACTGCAGCGAGAGCTCCGGCTCCCTTCGCGCTTCGGCAGCCATTGTGCTGGCGCCCAGCGTGCTGGAGGCAGCTGCCCGCGGTTTCTGAATAGAAAATCATCTCCATTGTCGCCAGCAAATTAAATGACCCGCTTCATTAGGCGGAGGTTGTTACTGAGAGCAGTTGGTTCCTGCTGAATGAGAGGCTGATTTCCATTAAAAGAAAAGAGAGAAAAGAATGAAAGAAAGAAAGGAAGGAAGAAACACACATTTCGATTTCAGGTGGCTGCTGATGTTTTGGTTACTGCTCACCAGCTCATAGGAAATAAAAGAGCGGTGCCATGTGTGCTGGATGGAGGTGGTTCCCTCCCACCCACGAGTGTTCTGGTACCCGGGGACGTTTCACCCCGGGGAAGGTGCTGCTGCGTTGCCGTTACTCAGCACACAGAAGCTGGCTCGTGCCCCTGTGCCCCAGGCACCCTCTCTCTTGGACATTTGCTGTCTTGCTTTAATTTGTTTTCTCCCCTCTGCCTTCCCAATATCTGTTCATTTAAAAAAACAAATACTGGGGGTTTTTTGAGTGCTAATCATATACTTTTTCTTACACTGACCCACAGCTGTTCATATAGATGGGGAGAATAGGTGCCAGAGAACCCAGGGAGCACTGCGAGGGCCGCAGGGAGAAGCATGGCTTCCTTTGGGAGCCCTCACCACAGACACCGAGCGTTTGCCCTCTCCTGGGCACCTGCTCCGCGGGAGCAGCTCCAGCACGGAGCCAGGGGAGCAGCAGGGCCATAGTCCAGGTTCCGAAACACCCCTCAGCCCGCAGAGAGAGGGGTGGGCTCCGGCAGCCCCCGCAGCCCCTCTGCCTGCCGCAGCCTCCTGCCCCACGAGCGCTCCCCTCCAGCCTCCCCTCCCCAGGCTGGAAGCAAAGCCTGGCTCCAGCCTGGGCTCTCACCGCCAGGTCACACCGCCCTTGGTTATTGCCACCTTAATTGGTTTTCAGCAGCTGTTACCCTTGGATTGTTTTTTCGCATACAGACGACCGCAGTTCTGATTCTCTGGGTTTACCTCATCTGCTCCTTCTCTGGAGGAGGAGATGAAATGGGACGTGTTCCCGCTGCACGGGAAGCACAGACACTTCCCCCGTCACACACAGAGCTCCGGGAGCGGGGCAGACTGCGACGGGATCTAGGTTAATGCTGTCAGGATGGATGGCCTAATACGACTGAGCAGCAGGGGGGCGAGTCAAATTAGCTCTGCCTGCCCGGCCGGGCTTTCGGGTGTTGGGCATGATCGATTGCCATCAGCTCCGATTATTTCCACGGGGACGCCCGGAGATGGATCAATTCCATCAGTGGGTGGGCATTTCCGCGGGGTGATGGATGCGCTGCCCGCGCCTCCAGCCCGAGGGCCCTGCTCGCTGTGGGGGGATGCAAACCCCTTCCTTCTGCCCGTTTCTCACCCCCCCGTGTTGTCTCGCGGCCACGGGGCTAAGGTCGCAGTCTCACCCTCCAGCCCCTGTTTAAAACTCTGCTCAATGTGGAGAGGCCAAGTAAGAAATTTTGGGAGAAGTAGAGAGGGAAAGAAGCAGCTGGGGAAGCACCCGAGTGAGAAGCACCTCTGTCACCCAGAGGGCTCTTGGGTGGCAGCTGAGACAGGAAAGTGCTCCAGACATGGCAGGAATCAGCCCCATCAGTGAGAGGTGACAGCAAGTGCTCCCCTTGCACGGGGACGCTGACGCGGCTCGTTCATCTCTCCCGCTCGTAGGCGAAGCTGTTCACCTGGCTCGGGACTTCGGGTACGTGTGCGAGACGGAGTTCCCAGCCAAGGCGGCGGCGGAGTACCTGTGCCGGCAGCACTCCGACCCCACCGAGCTCCACGCCAGGAAGAACATGCTGCTGGCTACCAAGTGAGTACGGACGGCAACGAGCTGCCGCCGCGCTCGGTACCCACAGCCTGGCCGGGCAGCGCTCGCCCCGAAAGCTCGCTCTGCTGCGGGGAAGAGACGGTCTCGCATGCGGAAAGCTGCGCAGCGAGGTGAACGGTTAGCAGGGGCTGAAGGGCTGGCTGCTAGGTGGGAGAGGTTAACCGGTTAACCTAACCCCAGGGAGCATTTCGGCAGCAGCTCCAACTCCGACCCAGGGGCTCTCCCCAGGCTGGAGCCAAAAACTCCCGGAGGGAGGGAATGGAGCAGGGAAAGAATCCCCACGTCCCTGTGGCTTCCCAACAGTATCTGTGCTAACACAGACCTCTCTCTTCCAGGCAAATCTGTAAAGAGTTTGCAGACTTGATAGCCCAGGACCGCTCGCCGCTGGGGAACAGCCGCCCCTCCCTCATCCTGGAGCCCGGGGTCCAGAGCTGCTTGACTCACTTCAGCTTGATAACCCACGGCTTCGGGGGCCCGGCCATCTGCGCAGCGCTCACCGCCTTCCAGAACTACCTGGTGGAGTCCCTCAAGGGGCTGGATAAAATGTTCATGAACAGCACAGGGAACGGGCACGCGGCCGGAGACTCCAAAGCGTCAGAGAAAGAAGCGAAGCATCGGAAGTAACGTGCTGCCTCCCTCCCTCTCCCCGCGGGAGCTCTCCCCGGTCGCCGTAGGTAGCGCTGGGGGGGAAGAAGATCCAGGGCACTGTCTTCTGAACTGCTGCATTTGAACTTGGGATGAAACTCATAAAGCAAATAAAAGACAAAAAAGAAGATTTTAAGAATTTAAGAAGAAAGCAACTCTAATGGACACAGTGAGATGGAGAAAATAAGCCAGGTTGATGGCTTTTGGATTTTGCTTTTTTTTTTTTTTTAAATCATGGATGCAGGAAGCCAAGTCATGTGCAATTTTATTTTGTTTTTTTAAACACCCACAGTGAAATCCTGATATGCTCCAGGAATTTGTTCCAACTGAAGAACGAGAAGAAAGAGCAGAGGCCTCGTGGATGCGAGCGGCAGAGGCCGGGGAGCCGGATCGCCGGCGGTACCTGGATTTATCAGCTGGTTTTGACAGGCAAACACAGGGGAACCTTCCCACCTCCCCACTGCCGCCCAGTCCCGAAGCCAGGCAAGAGGAACTTGCCAGCAGAACTGCTTCGGATTTAAAGCAGGTGCAGACTTCGTTTACAGTTTTCGAGCCGAGACTCGAGGCAGATTCCCCCCGGGCTGAGGAGCCCCGCGCCGCGGCACGCGGGGAGGAACAGACCGCAGAGCCGGCGGCTCCCGGGCAGGCACCGACCGAGGGAGCCTTCCTGGCCGCAGCTGGGGATAAAGCAGGTTAAGTTAAACCCAGGACTAACTAAAACTTCACAACCTACAGCTCACAGCACACAAGTTTCTAGAATTAATGATTACTAAAGCACAAGGAGCAGAACTTGAACCAGGCCAAACTGAACTGTTCTAAATCTGTATATATTTATTTATGTGTAATTAAAATCTGAAAGTTTTAAAATGTCCAGTGCAAGTTATTTATATCAAATTGAGTTGGGTTTTTTGTTTTGCCTTTTTTTGTTTTGGGTTTGTTTATTTCTGGAAAGATGAAAGTCTTTGGATTTTCTGCCATAGAAGTGGGAATGAAGTTTTGGATACACAAAACTGTAGCATGGACAAGATAGGCTGTGACGGTAATGACTATAGAAGTTCTGGAGGATTTTGTACTTGCTGTTGTTTCTCTTAATGCTGCAATAGATGTACAACACCCACACCACAATGTCATTCTCGTTATCCTAATAAACCTCTTTTTATTTGAAGAAAGCACCTCCATCGTCTTTGTGAACACGGATCTCTGCCTCCGTGGCTGCACCCTGAAACCTTGCACAGCGTTAAGCAGCAACGTCCCCCCGGCTGCCGCCCGACTGACCTGGGCGGTCGCAACCAGAGAGCTCAGAGCAGGGCCGGGGCTGGGGGTAACGCCCTGCGCTCGCACGCCGTCGCCGGCCGGCCTCGCTGCTAACACCTCGCAAGGAGGTGTTTGTGGGTGCTTCAGAACTGCTCAAGACAGTCAAACCTAAACCTGTCTGCGAAGGGCTGCAGAAGGACCTCAGGGTAGCAGGAGAATGAGTGAGAAATTAGCAGATAAAATAACCCTACTAATCCATACGCAATGCAGCTCTAAGTGAGCTGCTGTGTTTGAGGCATTATTATGGACAGGACTCTGCAAACAGCCACCGCGTACTCGCAGGAGGTTGGAAATACAAATTACGGGAGCTGCTAGAAAAGGACTAACAAACCAGAGAAGAGATTACACTGCCTGACATACGGGTGCCTGCATGGTATCGCTCTACCCCGAGAGCCACTTGCAGACCCAGCCAGCCCAACCGGCAAAGCCTGAGGAAAGCGGGCAGCGAGGGCGTGGGTGGGAGCCGACGTCTCTGCCAGGAACGGCCCCGGGACTGGGGCTGCACCACTTGCACAAGGCACGAGCAGTGTGTGACACAGGCAGGGAAAAAGAGTATAAAAGAATACAAACTGGGCATGGTGATGCTAAAACTGGAGGCAGGACACCAGATGAAATAGCCAGGCAGCAGGTTTACAGCAAGGGACAGCAGACCAGGAAGAAGCCACGGCGTTCCATGGAAGCAGGCGTGTACGTGGCTTTTCACAAAATGGAAGAGGGGTGATTTTAGTGTGTTTGCAGTCCTCCCCACGCACCCATTGCTTGTCACAGCCGGACACGGGTGCAAGTCATTGCAGCACTTGTTATATTGGAACTTGCTCGGAGTTGTACCCATCAGTTTTCTCTGGAGGTTGCAGAATAGGCCGATGATAGAGAAATAATCAAAAGGTCCCAAAAGGGACCACAGGCTTCCAGAGGGATCTCCCTTTTAGAAAAGCACAAAAGGAAACATTCTACATACTAATATAATTTGTGGGGATGGCTCAGAGTCAAAAACTTGCATCTAATACTCCGTTCAAAAGCTGAGGGATGCATTTATATTGGGAATCGCATTGGAAATGTCCCTTGGTATGAACTTTGGGAAAGCAAAGACCTAAACAACAGGCTCTGCAGGTCTGGTTTTGCTCTGGACCTTCCCAAAGGAAGAGTCGGGGAACAAGGAAGAGCCAGGGCGAGAATGGAAACACGACAGACACATTAGAGGCTTGTCTACACTTCAAAGCTGCTTTGGATAATGCAGGGCGTGAGCTGAAAGCACAAAAACTATTCCTACTTAAAATTCTTCCAAAATAGGAGTGCCCTGTTCTGCATCAGCATAATCCATGTTTAAAATGGATTATGATAAAGGAGAGTGAGGTGCCTCTGTGCTACAGTACAGGTTTCTCTACATGGAGTTATTTAGGACAACCATCCTGAAAGAATTCAATTTGCAGACATCCTCTGGTGCACGGTATCAGAGCAGAGCAAACTACACTCCGATACATGATGAAAGTGTGGATGTGCACACTATAATATTCAGGCGTGAAATACAATTTCATAATATAACCATATTATGAAAACCCGACTTGGTTAGGGCACTCTTTGAATATCAAGGGATTCCTAGACGTAGCAGCGCTGAGCAATGCAGACAAAGCATCAGGGTATGCCGACAGTAATTGCCTGCTATGTCCATCGGCTGGAAAAATACCTCCCTCCTCATTTTCCTCTTTGGGTAACTGCAAGGCTTCTGAGTTTTATGAGGACGGGCCAGGATGCTCCAATTACTTTTTAATTGGGAGGAAGTCTGATGATTTAGATTCACTTGTTGATTCTGCCACAGACGCTCCAGCCTGAAGATGGACATGTCATGTAGGGCCAACTTTCTAACAGCATTGAGACTTCCACTTCCCAAAATTTTGGACAGCTTTATTTCTGCCTACCTCTGTTCTCAGCGACACCCCAGCAGAGCAGAGCTTCCCGAGGCTGCACCAGGCCAACGGTTATTTGTACCGAGTCAGGACTGGAGTTCCCCTCCCGGCTCACTGTCAGACAAGGCCATCCCCTGGTGTGCTCTTCGCCTTTCCATCCGAAGAGAAGAAAAAAAAAAAAAAAAAAAGGCATTTTACACAATTCAGGGCTCAACCCTGGTATAAATTCCCACACTGATTACAAATATTATCGTGGGAAAACACGTGGGATTGTGTCAAAGAGTAAAAATAGATTCAGGCTCATGGTTTCTACGCTTGTTATAGAACACGCTGGAATTTCAGTCCTAAAGGGGAATTGAAAAAAAAATCTTTTTTGAATTAATTTTGAATGAATGACAAGTCCAGGGAAACCACATGACAATCCTTGACAAGTGAAAAAGAAAAAGAACATTACGAGAAACTCTTCACTCCCCAACAGCCAGCTATCCCAAGGGTAAACTGAGGTTAGCACCGAACCGTGACTCTACGCTGCCTCATTCATGCAAACACGCAGAGGCTGCGCTGGCATTCTGCGTGGCTTTGGGTAGACTAAACAATTACCTTTAAGCAGCCTACCTTAAAAGCAACAGGGTAATAATAGTTCTCTGTACTAAAACAACACAATAAGCAGACTTTGCTGACCTGTAGTTAATGCATTCCTTCATATATGAGAGAGTCCATGAAATTCCAAACTTTACATACAGAATCCAAGGAGCCACCTCATCAGTCAGCAAGGGAAGTTTTTCCGGTTAGCGCAACCGAATCAAAACACCCAAACCAAAACCATTTTCAAATCAGGCAGTAAAACAAATGTTATTTGCAAGGGCGACAAAAGGCTGGCTTCAGAGCTTATTGATTCAGCAGCCTAGACAAACAGCACAGTATCACGCGCAGCACAGGACCAGAGCCTTGATTATCCCAACAGACCTTGGGAGCAACAGTCTCAACCCAGTCATTACACCAGCTCTGAACATGCTGAGCCAGAAGGTATCATTTGGGTCTTCCTGCCTGACCTCCTTTATATTGCGAAGAATTCCCACCACGGCCACCTGAGCATCACTGAATTTCCAATAGGATGCCATAAATAGCAATAATAATTCCAGACATTGGATATCCACCCAAGCTTTGACCCCATAATCGCAGTGCTGAAGCATCCCAGCAACCTCTGAGGCAGGCAGGCAACAGAAATTATGCTGGTGTTTCTCTGGATGGCTCCTTTGGATGTTTTTATCCTGACACCTTCAGATGCTGTTCATCTGATCCTTTTCTGCAGAGAAAAGGCTAAAATTATACCCTGAAATTCAGAAGTATTTCCCATAAGCATGGCTTCATTTTAGTAGCAAAGGTTACAGCCAAAGAAGGTTTGTTAAATGGAGACAACTCGGCTTTTTTTGGGGTGTGAAATGAGATCAGAGAAAGATCAAGCCATTGCTCCAAGTCATGAAGTTCTGCAGCAGAAGATGTGTCTGGACACCACTGTCTTCTCACCTGATGATGGGTCTGTCCTGCAGAAACGCCCTGGGCTCCCCTCGAGTCCTTCCATGGCACCGAGCCTCAAGCTGGCTAAAGCATCCCCAAGAGGCAGTGTTTTCTCGCTGTGACTGAATGACCTGCAGTCAACAACAACCAACCATCAGTCCACCATCCTCCTCTGTCCACACCCAAAATTTTGTGTGTTTTACATGGTTCTATTCGTTATCTCAAGATCAGACAAGTTTCATCTAATTCTGCAATGGCATCTCGGATTTATTTATCTTTCAGTGCATGCTACAAGAAGTAAATTACTTTCCATTGGACACTCAAGGTCTTCCACAGGCAAACTTACACGGTGATACAGCCCTGACCAGCGTGGAACCATGGAGGTTTTTGCTGGATGAGGTTCAGAACGCCAGTGGCTGAAATACCACATGCTTTCATTCTGGAGCTCACAGGGTTCCATCACACCTCGGAGGCTTCACTCCGACAGCTGCATGGAAGTGTAACCAGAGGACCTCTCTGTATTTCCTGCACACGTTGTATCATCCAGGAACATTTCTTTTCCAACAGGTTTACTTCTCTGCATGCAGCAAATACTTTCAAAAGAGCAGCATTTTCTGCTGGAACACTTCACCCAGCCCAACCCAACCCAAGCAGCAGAGCTGACCATCTGCTCCAGGAGCATTACAGCTACGTTCCAGCAGTGCCATCAGACACCCCGCTCTCCCTGCATTAGGCCCTGTGCAAAGAGATCTTACCCCAACACTTCTGTTTCAGCAGACAAGACTTCAGAGGAGCTCGTTACCTGTGTCCTACAGAAGAGAGATGCAAGATACAGGGTTAATGCGATTTGCAGAGGGACATATGGGGTTTGGGAGAAAGCTGGGATCCGAACTCGGATAATTCAAGCCTAGCACCATAACTACAAAACACCAAAATTAGTTTCAACAGTCTGTTTCAGACAGAGGAGCAGGCTGTGAGTTTATAATTTTATTTCCAATGATAAGAAGTTATCATCTCCTTGAAGAATCACTGCTCTGCTTTGCTGCCTGTTGGCTCACTGCCGCAACAGACACAGAACAGCAGTCGCAGGAGGCAGGCGAGGCACCGAGCGTCGGTGCTGCCGAGGAGGGGCTCATGGGACGGCCAGTCTGCTGGGGCTGGACAGCACGGGCAGCCTCGCTGCACCCCCTGCGTAACGCGCTGCTGCTCTGCCTCCCAGACGGACCCTGGCCCCACAGCGAGCCGCTCCAGCCCAGGCCTCCCACTCCTGACCCATTTTCCTTGCATTGCCTCTCCCCCAGCCTCGCCACATCTCAGGAGCATATTATACCTTCTAGAGTTTCCTGCTAATTTGGTCATCACAGGGAGCCTCCAGAAGAATGCAGTAATTGCCTAATTACTAAATCAGAATAGTCTTTTAGCACAGCTAACTCTGACTCTGCCCCGTCCAGGATCTCTGCGAGGAAGTCGGGGTTTGGCACAGGTCTCTGGAGCCAAAAGAGGAGCAAAGGCATCTGCAGCCCTGCATGGGACGGGGAGCCCATCACTGCCACTGCACGGCACGGCCATGCACCAGGGAGGGAGGCAGGGCTCGGCCAAATGGAGAATCGTTTGGCTGTCCCCAGGAAAATGAGCATGGCAAGAGAGGTGGGAAACCTGCCCACCCTGCGGAGCATCTTTCGTAACATTTGGCAGAAAGGTGGGCAGTTTAGAGAATCTACACTACAGGTCTTACCTGGTAAAGCCTGAAGAATTTGATGAAAAGGTAAAAGATAAAGGAACATTCCTGTATTAAAGTATTCTGAAAAAAGTTGTCAGTGCCTTTGAATCTGCTGAGCGAAGGAGCAATGCAGCCGAGTGCTGTGAGGAGAAACAGCTCTGTTCAGTTTGGGGCAAAGATTTTTTTCTATTAATACCATGTGTTAATAAGCTTTTTCACAGCTTTTGGACATAAAGAACCTTTTGGTTTAGCTCTCTGCAGATTTTGGAGCCAACGTGGAAACCAAAACCGTATGGCTTTGCAGCTCCTACAAACACCAGCGGAGGTTAACCTCAAATCTGTGCCCAGCTTACGCAAACATCTGCGACGGAGGCGAGCGGAGCTCTGGCAGCGCTCGCACAGCCAGCCTTCCTGACGCTGCGTCAAAGCGCGGGCAATCAGCACCACGGCAAACCCTCCTGCGCAAGCCCAGCGAGATCAGATGCACCAGAGCAAAGCCCCAGGAGTGACGATTCGGACAGGTTTCTCCAGTGCTTCGAGTGCATGCTGTAAGACAAACAAAATCAGAACCCAGCTTTAATTGGTTTCTTCTTGAAGGTGCCCACTCAGAGCTACATGATTTTAAGGATGATTATAACAAATGAAAAGAGAAACAAGTTTGAAAGTTATAACCCTAAATGAGAGAAAATAAGAAATAAGTAAACCCTGGAGATCCTTTTCTATCTTGGCCTTGCTTGCTAACAGAAGATTCAAAGGTTCAAGAAACTGTTGCCCAAAAAAGAAACCCACAAAATGATCTGAGAGTTTAGGCAATGTCTTCCCAATTCCCAAACGCCAGAGTCTGGTTCTGTACTTTCAAGTTGCCGATTCCCAGATACTCCAACTGCGGACATTTTAATCACACAGACAAGTGCGTTCTCTGCTAAAGCCAGGACCATAACGACACCTTTCAGCCGTGGCCTCAACACACTCCAGGTTTGTTGGGTAAGAGCAGTTGGATGTGTTAAAACATTCCACATTCCAAACCAGCCAGTTCAGACTTTTCCTGATTTTTTTTTTTCTTCAGCAAATTTTGCTGTGGGATCACAGGAATTTCTTTGAAAATGGTATCACAAGGTGCTGTAGCTTCTCCTCCCCAGCACACTGCTGCTGATAAAACACTGCCAGCACCCTCACTCCAAGCACACGGTAAAAGTCAAGAGCACTTTTGCAATGGAGAATGGCATTATCTTAAAAAAATTAACCATGTACTTTAACTCCACATCGCTGCTCGTTAATGCTTGGACTAACTAGTAGGGGATGGATTCCAGCCACTCTTTTTGGTTGTTTTGGCAAGTCAGTAGCTATCCTGGCCTCCGCTTGTGAACGCATGGATGACTCTGTTGCATGGAACAGCTGCCCCGACGCTAACGAAAAATAAAGCGTGCATCTTCCAAGGGAAGCAACAGCCTTGCCTGCCCGATCTGCCGCTGCTGGGCGAGGCATTAACCGCTCCCCACAGCGCTGCGTTTCTGCGAGCGTGGGATGATCGGCGCAGAGGCGACGAGGCCAAGGCGGTGTGCGTGCAAGCTCACTGCCCTCTGCTGAATGCAGGAGGCTGGAGACGCACAGGCGTTCTCCCCAAACCCAGTCCAAAGAGCTCTGGTAGCGGCAGTGGCATCTGCTGCATTCTGGGCACAACGTTCAGCAAGAGGAGAGGAAGCACCACTCAAGCCCCCAGCCATCGCGGTGGTACCACAGCAGGATGGTCAATCAGCCTACAAATACTGACGCAAAATATGACGGAGGCTGCTTTGGCTTCTGTAAATTAACTCAAGGAGATGCACTACTTTCATGTTTGTGCCGAAACGCTAGAAATATTTGACGAAACCAAGGAAGCCTCTGCTAAGCAACAGGTACGCTACCCAAACCAAAGCACACTTCGCCAAGTCACCATTTTGGACAATTAGATTATTAGGTTGGCCCCACCTTGCATGGTTGCCTTAGTTTCTAGATACAAACTTTCACTACACTGGCTGGCATTCAGATCTAGCCACATCTTAGTTTCACCTCTCTATAGATTTGATCAGCAGAATTTAATTTTTCACAAATCTTGCTAACCTTTAACGCTTTACTATATTACACAGGGAAGAAGAACCTACTAGCAATGCTGAAATGGATCCTCTTGAACATCCTTCCCCCTCTCAGCATCCCTCAACAGTAAGGGTTTTTGCCATTCCTTGCACAGCTGTCTTGAGTTAAGACTACATGAATGAGCTTATTGGATAACTACCTAATTGCACATTAGCACAGAAACAAAACGCTTAAACTGTCACTTTACATTTTCAAGACAACTAACTTATTTTTAGCATAGTCCTCAGCAAGTCAGGGGTACGCAGAAGTTTAAACCAACATAGTCAAGAAAGTGGAAAAAAAGAGAAGCTGCATGTTTTAATTCCACCATTTCCATTTTGCTTTTTAAAACCTGTTAAAACAACTCATGTCTGTTTAGTTTGATCAGTGCTCACATGAAAATTTCCTGCACTTAATTACTGTTGATGGCAGACTGATAACAACACATGGAAACTCTGTATAAGGTTAAACCTTTAAAGAAATAAAAATGGCTTGAAGGATAAATTTTTTATGAGTAGAATAAATTTATTTTCCCTTACAGACACAATACATACAGTGCTTCACAGGCAGCAAAGTCAGAGGTTTTTCCTTCCTTAGATGTCAGGCTGTCTTATACAAAAGGAATATTCTGTCTCTGCTTCAGACGGGAAAATGGAACCGACCAAATCCCAAGCACGGTGAACATAATCCATAATGACATCCATAACGTCAGCCCTGGCACCAGCTCACGCTTCTTGTAGGAACCTGGCGTCAAAACTAGAGACGAGAGCAAAGACAAACACTTCCTCGGGAGGGTTCAGCCTGATCCCTCCCCTCTGCTCCGAGAAGCGACAGCTCCATTGGTTGCACACAGTTGCTGCCAGCGACTGTTTCATCACTTCACCACGACCAGCAACCAGACTCAGAGACGGTCGAGAATACTGTACGGGATCGCTCCAGACATGCTTGATTTCCGTATCTTTGCTTATTCCGTTGCCATGCAGACTCCCAGCTGGCCCACCAGTTTTCAGCAGCACCCCTACCGCAGGCCCCCAAGGTCCCCCAGGAAGAGCAGTCCCTGCCCAAGGCATCGCACCGATGCGCGGCTGCAGCATCTCTCGGTTTGCTTCACTGAACGGGCTCACGAGTTCATAGGGCTGGGAAGGTCTTGGGGAAACATTCAGGGGAACCAACCTGGGGCACTCCCCCCCCCCCAGCAGTGCCATGTACAGGCTGAACACAGCAAGAGGGGAGGTGCGTTCTACCCTTCAGCCATTTCAGTTCCTAATTGCGTGTCTGTGCCTGGCTGTCACTCGCCTTCCCATGCGGGCAGCAGCCTCACCACTCAAGACAACTTCCAGCCATCTCGTCACTGTTCGGACCGCAGAACCATCCTGATGACATTACAAACTTGTGCTAAGAACTAATCCAGCCAGCTGTCTGAGCGGATGACCAATGACCTCCGCTGTGCCAATGTTTCTCACGTGCATGAAGTTCTACAAAATGCAGATTTTTCTTCCACAAAGAGGTGTAACGAACACCAAGAAAGCGACCTCCGAGCACTGCACCTACACTCACGCACTGCTTTCAGCAAAGCTCTCCCAAGGTAACGTGGCCTAAGGCACAGAGGCTGTGCTCCCTTGTAAAGCGACCTGCGAGCAGGCTCGGAGCTCTGGAAGAGATGAGCCAGCGCAGTGATCTGTTACACGCACAGTGCTCAGGAAGGGACGGTCTTTAAACAGGAAACCTACACCAAGAAAAAGCGCCTTGTTAACTCTTTAGGCCCTGAGGCTTTGGTAGTAAAACATATGGTCAGAATTACCAGCCAAAGCAAAGCAGAACAGCTCACTGCGGCTACAATGCCCTAGGAATACCTTACCTTGGTTTACAACATTAATTTTTTATAATATGAAGAACCAAAAACTTATTGGCAGCAAGCAGCACTTTCCTGCAGTGCTCAATTCTCAAAGAGATTTCTTATGAAAGAGAGGCCTGTCACGATACATACAGATGCTTTTCAAATGGAAAGGTGAATTCTTTCCAAAAGGTATTCCTGGATTCTAGGCAAAATAACCATTTCCAAAAGCTTCAGGGCTAAATTTGAAGCAGGTAAGAGGTTTTCTTCTCCTTAAGTAATGCAAATGGGAAACTTGATTGATTTTTCAAACATATTACTGTTAAAAATGAAAGTTGAACGTTTCTGAATGTAAAGATCACCACTGTAGACCTCTAAGACAACCCAAAGTTACACAGCGTTAAGTATCACACCTTTCCTTAAAAAGTGCAAATTCTTGGAAAGTCATCAAAAGCGTCTACTTTGTTAGAGGCTAGGGTCCAAGCTCACTGGGGGCCAGTTCTTTTGTTCTCCTGCTTTGCAATGCAGGCCTGCGTTTATTCACCCCAGAGGCTGCGGCTCTGCTGGCTTCTGATGCAACCCCTCGTATCTCTCACTCCGTGGGGGATTCAGATCCTGGGCCCTGCCCCCAGGCAAAACATATGTTCCACTCCAACCTGACTCCAACAGGGGGGTTTGCAAGGGAATAATTGTTTTATGTTTATTAATCACCTGCATGCAAATAGGTGCCAATACCAACTCCAGGCAGACTCTCTGCCAGACTCACACGATCTCATAGCACCACACCCCGGTCTGGGTGTCTGAAATAATGAGTAACTCCAATAAGGAGGCATCGCTGCTTCGATATGCAGTGACAAAAATATCACATCAGCTCAGCCACCCTGCAATGATGACTTTGAGAAGAGAAACAAGAAACCTGCAAAAACATTCAACAGCAGTGGTAAAATAAATTAGAAATGCTGCATATTAAGCTTAACAAATACATTAATGCAACATGAAGGGGTGAGATTTCACCCACGGAACTGGAACAGTCAGACTCTGCTCATGTTCAGTGTGACCTGCCAGGAGAAAATATTCAGGCTGGGGACTTCCTTTTCAAAAACCTTTTCGAATGTTTAAGATGACAAAATAAATTTTCACAAACTGTTTCAGACAGTTATATACCATTGGCCTTAAATAAAAGCCATTGCAGCAATCACCACACCAAAACCAGCTGATAATTCAACTCTTTCTGGTAAGAGTTAAACTATAAGCCCTGACGGGACTTCAGTTAAGAACTAGCTTTAAGTAAGGGCAGTCGTAAGAGGCAAGAAGAGTTAAGGCACTGGAGCTGCAACCTTCTTTATGACATTAAGCGAGTCTCAGTCTCTAATCCAGTTCTTTCATGTTCAGTAAAATGGGAATACTTGGTCTTTAAGATTAGTAACTTACTGGGGAAGAGACTAACAAACATTTTCAAACACACTGCTGAGGCAAGACCAGAAAAGCTTTGACAAAAACAGTTAGGTCTGTCACTTACCTTTTCCACCTGAGAACTCGGGTGTTACGCCATGCCACACAAGTAACACACAATCTTGTACACATCCGTCCTTCTATTTCCAAGGTTCTTTCTCCAAGGTTATTGAAACGTCAAACAAGCAAGAGCATTTTAAATGGTTAACTCTTTCAATGCAACTTCAAGTAGGGAAGCAGTCTCAATGAAAATTACTCAGAAGAAGGCACTTCTGGGCAGAGTGCAGCCATCAGCCACGTGATAATTACCTGAGGCTGCTCCGTGAATGGAGTTCTGATATGGAAGCATCATCTGGAGCCTAGACAGATCAGTGATTATTCTCATGGAAAGAAAGCTCCAGCTAGTTAAGAGTAATTCAAAGATCTTTGAGAATTGCTGCAGTTTTATTTCTCACTGAACCTCTTTCATATTCTTCTAAATGTACAGACACATCAACTAAGAAAAACCATGCAACTGATAAATATTTTAAGTACAAACCGATGTAACGTAGTTATGAGCCTACTGTGCCAGCAGCAGAATGTTCTTTTGCAGTAACAGAACCATGGCCAGGTGAGTTAAAAATGACACTAGCATTTTAAAACCCATTCCACTTGAAAATCTGTTCTTTCACCCTTCACTTGGATTAGACTGAAACAAAAGATTCTATGTTAGATTACAACAAAAGCAGATGAAGTCTTTGACAACCTAATTATTATTTTTTTATAAAGCAAACAGTAGTAACATCTTTGGAAAAATGAAGTAGATGCTGTTTGTTTAGCATGAAACACTTGCCCGGTGTTTGCTGAGCTTTAACACTCAGTTATGAGAGTGGATGACAGCACACTGATAGTTACAGTTTGCCCCCACATAAGAAAACTTATGGAGTGGGAGTCAAAATCTCAGAAGAGGAAAGAAAGATAAGTAACCTGAATGTGCACCCATGAACAATAAATCAAGTTTCACCTTCACCACAGCACGATTTACTTAAATATGATTTACTGAAACTCAGGAAGGATCAGTGGAATAAAAAGATAAAACCGGCTGTATAAATGTCAATCTTTATTCGATCTCCCAGTGCACTACATGACTTGTGTGCCTCAAATGAATAGAAAAAGATGAAAGTGAACAAAAAAAGACGACTGCTGAAGAAAGATCTCAGGGGTTAGGACATGGCTTTTGGAAGGGGTATATTGTCCACTTCATGGATGCCATCTTTGTCAATGAACCGGGCATTGAAAGAAGCCAGATTCAGGATGAAGCGTTTCTGAAGCTGTTCAACAAAAGACAAAAAAGACAAAAGAGATGAGAGTCATTCAAAGCTTAAATAAAAGAGGAGAGCATAATTTAAGGGATGTGCTGTTGCACATCAAAATTTCCATCCTGATTCTAGTGACCTGAAATATTAGGAAATACGAGTGGTTTTTTCACTGCTTAGGAATCAGTTAGTACGAGTTTGTTCTCTGCTATAAGACTATCCATGTTAGACAAGCCTAGCCTAGAGATGCAAAACAGAGAAGCCTGTTAATAAGGGAGACATTTAAGCAGGAAGACTAGAGTGGGCTACAACCTAGGGCACAAAGCATACGTATCAGAAAGCTACTTCAAACAGAACTTCTTTCAAGTACTTCTTCCTGAGGTTTCCCTAGATGTTTCTTCCCAATTACATTCAATTCAATCTCTTAAAGACAAGGCCAAAGAATATTTTCCTGCAATAAAAGCCTTGGAGTCTGAAATGTTTATTTATGTTATTTATGTTTACACTAAAATTGATCACAAACTTTAAGGTCAAATCTTTTCCTCAGCTAGATATCACTTCACATGCTGGAAGAGAAGTGCACTGAGAAGTACAGACTGGTGAAGTGTAAGTAGAAGTAGCAGAATGATGCTTGCGTTATGTTCAGAAGCAACATAAAAGGAAAAACTCGAAGACCGTCTGTATCAATATTATGCTAAGCATGGAAGAAGCAGAAGAAAAGAAAAGCAATTAAGCTTCAAGTTTACATTCTGGAGCACATGAACCATACTAAGGCAATGCAAGTGCCCACAAATCCTTTTCCTCAGTAGCTATCCCGCATCTGGTCAATGTGCATTTATTACCCCTTCTGGCAAAGACAGCAAAAAAATGCGACAGGAGGAACAGGAAAATATCAGCAAATGAATGCAAACAAACATTCCTTTCTCAAGATCGTGAGGGCCTGAGTTTGGCAACTCACCTCCTCTAGACATTTTTTTAGGAGCTCCACAGCTTCCTCACGTGTGATACCTGAAAGAGAAAACATCCACAGATTGATTGAATTAGAGGCCATTTCTCTCAACAGAAACTTTATTAAATTTAAACAACTTTTCAGCTGAGCACCAAAACCTCTCCTTCCCAGCTCACAGAAAACACTTTCCAGATGTACTGAGGACGCCCTGCACCAAAGCACTCACACTGCAACAAGCCATTGAGAATCGATTTGTTACACTGAATGGGGAGCATGACGGAATTCTGCCTCCCATGGCCAGGGACCGGGCTTCGGAGAAGTCCAGCCGTCTCTCTCTCCTCGAGTTTATTACAGTTTTAAATCAGCTCCATCTGTCCTCAGCTGGCTGCAAGTCAGTGACAGTAGGCGGGGAGTGGTTTTAGGGCTACGTTCCCTGCTGGGTATTAGTTTTAACAACGGGAAAGGCACGTGTGTGATGCCCCTGCTATTCTCACACATTAGGATAAAATCCAGCACTCTATAGGGATGGCAAGCCATGACAAGGCATTGTAGCTCACTATTTTTCTCTTTTCACAGGAAACAGTGAAAATGGAGCAGCATCATTTCCAAGGGACATGACTAGAAAAACAACTAAGCTCTGTGGATCTCACAAAACCTGTTTCTAGAGTTTGTTCCAGACCTGCATCCACTAGTCAGGCAGAAGTCCCATCACAACAGAATTCTCAAGTTTATAGCTACATTTCTTGCAGGACATAGATGAAAGTATTACGAAGCAAACATCTCTGCTATGAGATTAAACTCAGCTTTCCACACAGGAGTAAAGCAGTTTTGTAGCTAAAGCCAAAGCTGTCAGACTAACAGCATTCCCAGCTTTATACATTTCCTCATCAGTAAAGCAGGGATGGGGCCACGTTTACTCCTTGGCAGTGTAAGAACTGGATAATGATTCTAAAATTAGAACTTTCGACAGGTACAGACATACAAAAAAAACTACAATCAACACCACCACGGGCTTAAAACTGTAAACCAAACCAACCAATCTTTATCACCACCGCTCCAGAGTACTGAAGACCATCTTGCTAGGAATATCTTTTTTCTTGTGTGTTTTTAATACATCACACACAAAGCTTATCCAAGATATGGAGCAACAGGATCTGGGACTGCCCTCTAAAGATTGATACTCTGGGAAAATGTACATGTCATAGCCAGCAGACAAGCAACTAGAAGATAAAGTTAACAAAACATTATTTATTAAAACCAGACTACTAGCAGCTAATGGTCCAGGAAAGTCTAGTCATTTTTTCAGAATAAATTGAAACTTCCTTCATTTACAGCCTGTTATGCTTCAAACACGAAAACACTTTCAGGAGTTGACTAGTTTCACATTACCATTTCAGCAAAACCAGAAGGCAATCTTTAAAGCTGCATTTATTCTAACAAGTCAAGTTCAAATCTGTAGCACCACAGCCACTGTGCTAGACGATCGACTCGGCAAACATCAGTCTCCCAGTTCAAGCCTTTAATTTATTAATCGTCAACAGGAGAATGTTCTTCTCAGTAGACTCCACTTACTCGGTTTGTAATAGCGGTCGAGGATGCTGAGGGTAAGGAATGCACCGTATCCGTGTGCTGCAAAAGGAGCTTTCGCCAGAGCCGCAAGGTAATCCATGTAGTAAAGGGCAGGACCTTCGTGGTCATCGTAGCCAGCCAGGAGAAGGTTGACGTGGTAAGGGGTCTAGAGACAGAAGCGATGTTTTCATTAAAGCAGCCACACCCAAATCTTTGAACCTTAATTCCCCATGCCACCTACAGAACAGAGACATATGGGTTTCACAATTCTTTGCCACAAAATGCTGCTAGCAACTACATCCACGCTGTCTGCAGGAGATTACAGATCTCAGTCTAAAAATGATTAGGTCTTTTGGTAATACGGAATGCAAAAGCCAGTAAAAACATAAAACTCCAATTCTCCTGAAGACTAGTTGTTCTGGGCTTTTTTGAAAAAAGCTTTCATAGCACATTCAAACTTAAGCAAACTTTAATTATGTTTTCACAACAGATTCTTTCACCTCAGCATAAAACTTGTGGACTTTTACTGTCAACATGTGAGCACAATGTGAACATTTTGCCGTTTATAAGAACTTCTTTGTTAATTTAGCATGCTCTTTTCTCAGCCACACTACAGCTAACCATAAGCCATTTTAGCACGTATGAAAGCTTACATACAGTGCAAAAGTTATGCACAGTATTGCGCTGTCTTGTTAATTAGCAGTTAGATTTTTATTGCACGTACCAAGTTTAATCTTTAATATTAGGCTAACTTGACCAAGTGAGTGAAGAAGATCTCAGGAATTGGTTTGTTTCTATTCAAAACTGACTACTGAGACACTGCAACATCACGTTAGCAGTGGCTTTCTTGTTTGGTTGGAAACAGTTTTCTTAAACTAGAAATTTAGTCTGCCTTATCTGCTGCCTTCTCTGATTCTTGTTTATGACTTCAGCAAGAGCCTATCAAACAAGATTGAGAAACACCTACAGCTTCTCCAAAAAGACCATGCAACTGCATTAATGTAACCATGCCTTTTTACTGTGCTCTGCTTACAAGTCTAGCGATTCCTTAGCTGTTTCCTTCATGGTTTAGGTTTAGTGTGTTGCACCATAACAAATAAAGCAGATATCCCTATACCTCTTCTTCTAAGATGTGTACTTCGTAAGATCATGAAACACACATGCACTGTATTATTTTTAAATGTAGGCTCAGAAGAAAATTTTGGAATTTTATCTATTTTCTAAAACCTGCTTTTATATACTTCCAATATTTTCATATTTATATAATGTTTCTTATTAATCATACTAACAGGATATCTCTTCAAATGCTGGAAAGTTTAGATCAACAAAGCAACAAAATGAGAAAACAGTGATGATGCAACTAACAACAGATTAGAACAAGCAAGCACAACTTTGCCCTAAAGCCAAAACATTAGCTTTACTACAAGAAAAAGTTCATTTTGATAATAAGCACAGTGAATTTGCACTAAAAAAATATTACAGGATACTTTATTTTGACTTTCACCAGATAGTAAGAAAGAATAAAGCAGGCTACAGTTATATAGCAAACATCACTGTAAATCGTGTGATTTAATCTTCAAAGCATTCAAGAATCTTTGGAACCAAGTTACCATGCAGCTGTACTCGTTTAATTAGTCTGTATTTCATCATTTATTTATTCTGAAACATCACACAAGTTGGTATTTAAGAGCCGTGACACAAGATCACTCAAATTATTGTGTGACTTTGAATTACCAACATTGGCATATGCGAGATGCTCAACCATAAATAAATGGTGTTATACAGACTTGAACAAATCTGTAAGCTGTTTTGCAGTTGTAAGTTCTCCCGCTAATGGTCTATGAGACAACTTTTTAAAACTCAAATGTAAATCAAGCATCCTCCATGCCTTCCTATTATTATTGAAGAAAGGCAGGATTTAAACATTGGAAAACATATATCATCTATTTACTACTTCCATGATTACAAATGACATTTGCAGACTGCACCTTTCCCTGCTGTCTTAGTGGGACTAACACCTCTGTGCTGGGACCAGTATTCCTTCGACATCTCAACCCTTTTGTCCATTCCAAAGGCAGCCCTGGACTTCGTCACTAAATCCATGCCAACAGTTCTAAACTCATTTAGAAGCCTGGTATAATTAAAACGCTACCAAATGAGTGGGTGACTGACACTCCAGGAGAGATTCATTTTTCTTTCCCCCCAAACTTACCTTCCTATTAGAGGCAATATTTCTCATCCCAGGCAGCTTTGCACTTCATGCTGTTTGATTTAAAATAACTACAGCAATTAAGAGATGTGTGAAATTCTTCAGAATTTGCAGCTGAAGAGAAGAGCTGTGACAAATACGCCAACCCAAGGAGATCTGCAGCGGGAGGTGGGACGGTGACAGGCAGCGGCGTGACATCTGGCGGAAGCCAAAGCCACAGCAAGGGGGGAAAGGTGGGCGTGAGGAAGCATCCCGCCAAGCGTGGACAGGAGAGAGGAACTGACAGCCTGCCTTTGGACGCAGGCCAGACCCTCTCACCTATAATTAAACACAGCACCGCAACAAGAAACTGAACTTCATCGGGTTTGGAGGGGCAGGGGGTTATTTTTCCTACTCCCCACCACCACACAACCTCAGTAGTGTCTTAAACGTACGAAACCCAGCACTCGGTTCAGCAGGTGAATCAGGTGAGATGCTGGGGCAGGTGACAGTGGAAGAGGAACTGCAGCCCCACTCACCGATGCGAAGCCTGCTGGCTCCAAAGCAGTTTCTAGGTTTGCTTCAATTGCAACATACGAACAGAAATCAACAAAGATTCTTTTCAGATCCTACTCTGGAGCACAAACTCCTCATGTTAAAAAGAGAAATGTCATGAAAAAACACGTTGACTATTCAGTAAAAGAAAAGAGCACAGTAATGTAATGGCCTTAGGTTACAAGCCCAGCCCCATTACATTTGATACTTTCCACCCAAAGAACAACTTCAAGGCACTGCCTGACACGGCAGCCATCCATCCCCAAGAGATCAGGAACCCGGCCTACGTGAGCCACAAGGTTCATAAATGAACTCAAACTCGACAACATCGGGAGGAACCCAGACAGTGATTAACAACGCAGAACAAGCTCTGTTCTGGGCTGGGCCACGACATCAGTTTAACGCCCGAAAAAGCCCCGTTTCAGTGTTCGCCAGCCCGCTTCAGACACCTTCTAGCCCTCCAGGACAGAAACAGCTTCACACGGTGAGTGGCAATACAGCAACAAACTACCTTTTCCCCCACCAAACTTTTTACTTCTATTTTCCCACTCCTAACAGGAGTGGTGGCATGTTTTACCTTTTCCTTTTTTATTTTTATCATCCACATAATTAAATTAGTAGCCTCCAGGAATCACATATGCAATTTAAATACAGAGAGCTAGTGTTAATCCTTCTGGTATCCCACAAATTATGATGAAAATGTAACAAAATTTACAGGAAAAAATTCTGATGGCAAGGTTTGTATCATCAAATTCTAAATCCCACAAACAAATCATTAAGTGCTATGTTTAAAGAAAAAGAGTTCTCCCCACAGTACAGAGATCGCTGTAGTGTGACGGTAGTGTCAGAGTGCGCCGCTTGCTCCAGGGCATCGCCATCTGCAGCAGCACAACATTTCGTCTCCAGTAAATAAACACATCTGCCTTTGCCAGTGTCCTCCCCACTGTGCTGCCCATCTGGAGCAGGTGAGCTGGAAGACAGGCGTGGGCTCAGGAAGGAGGGGAGACACAGGGAGGATCAGGCCTCAAGGGACATGACGCAAGGGAAGACAGCAGTGCCACATCCTGCTGGCTAAGTTTATCAAAAAGCCTGCTAAATAACTCCTGTAAGAGGTACTTTAAGTCGTATGTAAGAAATAGCTGCCTCTGTTCAAGTGGGCAGGACATCCAGTGTCAGCCTCACCTACACCATCTGCGCAGGTCAGAGGCCCCTGAGCACCAGGCAGCCAACAGCCATCTGGGCCAGGCACCAAGCAGCATTACCCCCTCGCACCAGCCTCAAAAACCACACAGAGTTCCACAGAACACACACAGAGCTTCCACATCACATCTGAACAAAAGCTACAGCAAGCAGTGTCACTGCCAGCCATCATCTACCAGCCACGCTTAATCCACATAGTTGGCTGCAGTCATTTAAACCAGAAGAGTAGCGGTTCATGTACAAGACTGAGACAGGACCCCGCACTGAGGTCTTCCACCAACCCGCTCTAACTTCAGTAACTTCAAAACTTGCCACCTTCAGCGGTCATCCATGTCAGAAATGAGAACAGTGATCTTGGGTTGTTCCTGCGGATGAGTTCTGGAAGAAGGGTCTGGGCCCCACTCCACACGTGTGTAATTCCCAGCAATACAGCTCTGATCGTTAACATTGCTTTTGGCTGCTGTCAAACCTCATTTCAGGCCTGTGCAGCACTGTTCAAATAGCAACATCATTTATCCCATGCCCTACCCGTGACAGAGCTGTTCAACTTCATCCCCACATGCTATTCCTTCTCGTTTTCTTTCACATAGCACATTGAGAAGAACACTAATGAAATGCTTCCTAACCTCGGATCTTTAAAAGTCTGTGTGCCCCTTCATGACAACTTCTCATACTTTGAAAAAATTACCATGAGAAAAATCAGTAACTGCTGTTTAGTAACTTGAAAATACAGCTCCAGCTTGGATTTGATATTTACTGAAAGCCTCATGTTGCTGTTTACAAAAGGGACATGTTTTGCTAAGTACATCAAACAGCTTTGCTCTATTAAATCATTTTCCAAGAAGATTAAATGGATTCAGTGCATTTGCATGAAAACTGACAACCTTATCTCGATGTTAAAGAGGCTTAATTCACTTAGCTGTCTGCAGTGCTTGTGACAACGTGTTTATCGGGCCCCGGGCTGCAATTATAAGACTATAGTTGTATCACTTATCAATAAGTGATGTGATAAGTCTTTTTAAATAAGCAAATCGAGTTATATTTTAATAAAACATCCTTTCAGCAAAGTGAATTCATCACTAAAGACAGAAGCTGCCACCTTTTCATCAAACTCCATCACTTGAAAATGGAAAAGTTTTCCCCTGTAAGCCTTTGCAGAATCTTTCCGCTATTACTCACCCGACTCCGAAGATAGTCAGCTAGGTTTCGTCGTGTAAAGTTTGCAGCTGCAGTAGGAGACAATTCATAACCTGGAGAATAAATGTGTGTATTTGATAACAGTACAAATCCATATTCATGTTTCACTTCCTGACTTCCCATTCCTATTTCAAAATAACACGATGTTCTTGAATGACAAAGTGTCATTTGTCTAATTCCAGTTTATTCTGAAAGCTACAAGCATAAAAAGGGCCCCCAAAATCCAGGTAGCTCATATCTGTATAGACCACTAAAATACCCAGATTCAAAAAACTAAAATTCAGTGGGCAGGTGGCCTGAATTTTTCAGTCAGGTATATCAGGGAAAACTTGTAAATATTGTCATGCAATGGACTTATTAACAGAAATATTTTACTAACAAACCTATTACCGTGTCATTTAAACTACAGACAGGTTAGCTGGGCTTTGGATAAACCTCTTGGTTCATGCTATATAGTCCAATCTCCATTTGTTTATCCTGCCTTCACTACCACTAAAAACGCAGAAACCCTTAAAGCTCGAGCAGCTTTGAGAACAGCACTTTCCATAACATTCAACTGTAAACTGCACCCATGGTTGACTCTGCCTCCAAACCCTCAGTGAGTAACTGTTCTCCTTCACTCACCATTTCTCATCTTGTAGAGCTGAACATTTTTCTGGATGTATTCTGCGAACTGGACAGTGTCTCCAGCCTCCCCAACGCACAGGAGTAAGATCTTTTCACTCATCTTAAACATTTTGTCATGGTCTAGGCAAAGAAACGTAACACTTAAGAGCCATGGTCACAAGAAAGAATATACTATTTTGACAATATCATAGCACATGATTTCTTTCATAAGAGAGTAAGAGACACTGAGAACTACATTATGGCCTGGAGTTCTACCAAAAAAGTCTTCCTGAGCAAACCTGGCATTCAGCCTCTCACAGCTGGTGGCACAGTGCACCAGACTTGTTAAACACATCACCAAGAGAAACAAAGACGAAATGCACAGAGTGCTTCTTTCAGGAAGGGAGGCATGGTCTTTCTCACATAGAAACAGACTAAAACTTCACACACAATATTGTCTTCAGACAAAGTTCAGCATTATACGTGGTGCTTCCTGGGGTCAGCAACAAGAATTTTGCTCCGTGGCCACTCCACTTTACCTAAACATGCTGCATCAGAAGCAAATCCTTTAGTATAATGCTGAAATATCAACACACTGAGCGAAAGCAATCTTCGGAAACCCAGAACCAAATTCCATGTCAAATGATCCTCTCTTCCCGATATCCAGGACTGTCCCAGAAATTGGCAACTTAGGTGAGTGAGGCTTTTTCACAAACAGGTTTTTGCCTGTCATTATTTTTTGTAAAAAAATGAACACTTAAGTATTGATTATAAATCACAAAGCAGCCCACTGATATACACGGAAATTAAGGAACAGTAAGCTACTACACTTTTACTCATAATAGCAGTTTAAAAAACTTGTCTGTGTGTATTTGAGGGAATTCAAGCCGTCACGATGACGGCACTGAAGACAATTCTGCGCTCACTCTAACACTGCAGTCTCACTGGACGAGAGCAGACTGGCTCTCAGGTACTCGAGACAGAAAAATTCAAGCAGCTGCTGGTGTGAAAGGAAAAGCACTTCTCTGTACTGAAGGCAGGTCTGAGGAGCAGCGCTAACCTGCCACCTCTGAACCCTGAACTTTCAGTTTATTAAATGCTGCTGAATAATCCCTGCTGCAAGGCAAGTACGGAGTGTCACAATCCTCTAACAGGACTCTGGGAGTTCTCACAGTGCGCAGCGGCTGCACAGAAGCTGCAGGTCTTGAGAATTCAGGAAAGGCCACTGACACTGATCAGCCCTTGCAACCAATTTATAGATTAAAGCCAGTAAATGCCAATATTCTAAACAAATACCTGAAATTTGTGGGGTTGCCCCCTCCCAAAGACAAGTAAATGCTATGTGCTAAGTACATTTCTTTAAAGTTTATGAATAAGCCTCCTTGGAAGCAACGTTAACTTACAAAACATTGTTTAAAGTGGTATTTGTATTTTGTGTGTGCCACCACCTTTGAGTCATCTTTCTAACATTGCTCCAGTTGACTTTTACAGACCTGACGTGAAATATCTTAGGTAAAAGCACTACTACAACATTCACAATTTATGGGATGTTTCGCAATACTGCAATCCACTTTATTGTTTTTTTTTAAAAAGAGCTTCTAAACCACAGTGTTTAGATTAAAAAGATCAGTACACCTTGCAAACAACTTCAGTCTAGGTTACTGCAACAGCAGGCAGAAAAATTAATTTTAGAGAATTTCAAAGGCTTGATAATGCCCCAGACGTCTTAGCATGTAAAGAAACCAAAACCACACTGCAGTTCGGCTCGTACGCCTTGTGCTACCAACCTCACTGGTGCTTTTCCTTCCAGCATCCCCTTTTTTCCACGAATTACCTCCTGCCAGGGAACCGCCGAGCACTGAACCTCACCCGCCGCTGTCCCTGCGCAGCGTTTCCACACCACCGCATCGCGCTGCCCGGCGAGGCTGCGGCTAAGGAGCCTGCGCTGGGAGCTGAGGTGAGAGCCCAGCACGGTGCCGCCGCGCCAGGCCTGCGGACCCCCCGCGGGCAGGGCCCGGGCCCACCCCGGTGACAGACCAGCCAGCCGTCCTTCCCCGCCCTCCCGGTCACCCAGGGACCCGCACCCCACGCGCGGAGCCCGGCCCTGGCCCCCCGCCGGGCCCGCCCCGCCTCGGGCAGAGCCCCCCGACACCCCCCCCCCCCCCCCCCGGGGCAGCGGCGGGCCTGCTCCCGCCGGGCGGGCCTCGCCTCTCACCGTGCTTCATCTGGACGATGCTGGAGGCCGCCACCGTGTCGGCGGCCACCAGGACGTAGTCGGGGCCCTGGATGCCGATCAGGTACTCCATGGCGGCCGCGCCGTCCCCTCAGCCGCGCCGTGACACAGCGAACCGCCGCCGGCCCCCCCTCCCCGCGCCTCCTCCGCTCCGCGCATGCGCCGGCGCGCAGCGATGACGTCACGGTTGGCGGGGGGGGTCACGTGGGGCGGCGGCGGCCCTGCCCCGGTTTATGGCCCCGTTGGGGGGGCGGGGCTGTGCCGGGTTGGTGCTGTTGGGACACGAATGCGGCGCGTGCGGTGCCTCGGGCAGGCACAGCGGGATGGAGCGCGGCCGCCAGGCGCGGCCCCGGTGCGGGAGTGGCGTGGCCGCGGTCACGCAGCCAGGACAAGGGGCAACGGGCACAAACTGGAGCAGAGGAAGCTCCAGCTGAACCCGAGGAAGAACTTCTTCCCTCTGAGGGTGCCGGAGCCCTGGCCCAGGCTGCCCAGGGAGGCTGTGGAGTCTCCTTCTCTGCAGATATTCCAGCCCCCCTGGCCGCGGTGCTGTGCAGCCTGCTGTGGGTGACCCTGCTTGGGCAGGGGGTTGGGCTGGGGGACCCACAGAGGGCCCTGCCAACCCTGAACGTTCTGTGATTCTTTTTCTTCCCCCTTGGGAAGAAAACCACTAAACCTCTGCGTCAGGGGAGGTGTAGATTGGATATTGGGAAAAATTTCAGTGCTGGAAGAGCGGTCAGGCACTGGACCAGGCTGCCCAGGGCAGCGGTGGAGTCCCCATCCCTGGAGGGGTTCAAAACACCTGTAGATGTGGCACTTGGGGACAGGGTTTAGCAGGCACGGTGCTGTTGGGTTGAGGGTTGGACTCCGTGATCTTAGAGGTCTTTGCCAACTGGAATGATTCTGTGATTCTATTCTATGATGAACCCTGCTCGTAGGGCCGCTGTTTGTAGGCCCAGATTCTTCTGGAAACGCGGTCCCTCCCGGGGCGATGGAGTGCTTTATGTGCTGCCGTCTCTCTGCGTCGGCGGTGGCCGGCAGTGCCAGCTGTGTGCGGAGCCGAGCCCCGAGCTGCTGCGCAGGGTCCCTGCGGCTCCTGGCCCGGCTGCGGTAACGGCCTGCCGGTCCTGCCGGTCTGCAGCCGGTGACTGCAAGGGCATGCTCAGCCCGTCCAGCCCGGAGTCCCTCCGGCCGCCCCAAACACCACCCTGAGCAGGATCCCTCACGATCAAAGGGACGAGCCCTAGCTTGACCCGCCTGTCGAGCCAATAAAGGACTTTTTTTGTTGAAATAGAAAACCCCTGAGCTGCAGAAGTGCCTGTGGATTTCTGTTAGCCTCAGACCCCCTCCGTGGGCTCAGCTGGAGAGCTTGGGTGGCATCTCAGTTTCGTCGCCTGGCTGGACATGGCTGCTGACAGCCACTGATCAGATGCTGTTCTCTGCTGTCCCCTTCTTTTCCCCCCGCTCTCAATCTACTTAAATTTCTCAGGGCAGAAAATGTCTCATCGTAGGTGGCTTTGCAGCACCCAGGAGCTTCCAGGTGTGGCTGTAATTTAGAGAATTAATGACAAGAGAAACAAAACGAATACTCTAATTGCCTGGCCATCGTCTGGCTGCAGGCGCCATCCTGACGAGCGGAGTAACTCCAGCTTGGTGCTTGGTTTATTGAATAGACTCTGCCCCTGCCCGAGCCCGTTCCCTGAGTGCGGCTCCGCCAAGGCCCAGCCCCGCGCTATGAAAGGGGCCGCCGAAGCGTTCAGCCCCCGCGGCGGATGCCGTAGAGGAGGCAGCCCCAGGACGCGAAACCCTGGACGCTGCAGCGCGTGGCAAGCGCCCAACTGCACCTCGACCGGGGAAGGTGCTGTGCAGTTACGAGAACCGGGCATAACCTTTGTGTGGTTTAAAAAACACTAAATGTGCCAAAAAGCAACAGCAAATTGTCTTCAGGGAACAGTATAAATGAGTGTAAGCAGCAAATTCACCATTTTGACTGTTTTCCAATTGCCTGTAGCTACACTTGTTAAATTGAGTGCTGCGTGCGTAAATCAGAACAGGATGTTTCCTGGTGCCTAACAATGGCCGAGCTCTGCGCCAGCGCTGGAGCATTTTCTGCTCGGATCCCACATGAAGTGTTAAACGTATTTTTCCCTATAGATCTCCAGACGCGTTGCACATGTACATACAGCTAGCCAGTCTAACATAGCTGCTATTTTTTGAGACCTTTTTAAGATAAGGTTAATGAAAAATCAACAACTACCATCCTTGTTGGTTTTTATTGGGCCCTAGGGTGCAATTAAATGTTAAGGTTGTTATTGCATTTTCTTGACAGATTGGATTTCCCTGTTTCGGAAGACCGTGTGCACCCAGTACACACCTACCTCTCCTCCTGGGGTGAGGGTGACGCTGACATCGCTGCGTTGGTAGAAGAAGGGCAGCAGGACATCTCTGCCGAGCAGAAATTGGGGAATATTTTCCACCATTAAAGGGAAATTGTCCAGGCTCCAGTATATCTTAAAATTGAACGTGCCTTTGCCCATTTTATTTGCAAGACAAATATTGCAGCTGTGTGTATCTGTACATGGGTGTGCTACACAGCCTCGCTGGGGGCTGTTCCAAGAACAGAAGCTGTGAACAGCACAGGGGTGCTAAGCAGCCTACGTCACACTCTTCCACATACTGAGATACCTGCTATACAATATATTGTTCCTGATCCTGACATCCTATACCCAATCTATGGAGATATCCAAAGACCCTGTGGTCCTTGGAGCATCTTTTCTCAGTAGGTCCAGGTGAGTTATGGAGCTGAAGCATCCCAGTGTAAAGCGGGAATGGGAGCACAGAGAGCGAGAGGCTGTGACAGAGAGGGGAGCTCGCCCTCCTGTCCGCCCGTCACACCTTCTAGCAGGTAGAGTGTTCTTTAGCTGGAATTGTGGTATCTTCTTAAAAAGGAAGGTTGATCCTGTAAGGAATCCTGAAATTAAAAAAAAAAAAGAAAAAAAAGAGACCACCCACAAAGGGGGAAGCAGCTTGAATTTCTTGTGTGCCTTGCCATAACTCCCTGGACCGCTCTACACCAACAAACCAGCGTAAAGATACACGCAGTGAAGGAAACTCAGCAAGGCCAGACTGGTTGGGGAACGGAAAAATGGAGGGCTGAGAAGTAGATGGAAAAGCTGTCAAGGATGAGTAGCTGTCATGTTTTCTATACCGCTGGCTAGTTGCTTGACGACTGGCATCCCCCCCTCTTCCACCTCTTCCAACAGCAGAACGTGGTTTAGAGGGGACACAGTTCCCTAAATGCGGCAGAGGAAAGGGAAGCTCTGCGGTTTCTACTCCTGTCTCCCAGTCTGGTGATCCCGAGTTCCCGTTCCCCTTCCAGAAGAGCGATGCTGAGCCCTCCCGGGTGCATCGCCGCTGCCTTCTGCTAAAGCAAAGCTGGGCAGTGCTGGCCTGAAACACCCGGGCTCAGCTCTCTGCTCCGTCCCCGGCTTGCAGGGCAGCTGGCATGGGGCTGCAGTGTGACGCACGGCTGCGGTATGGGAGATGTTGTTAATTCCAGGGGCTGCTTGACTAGTGTTTGCACTGGCTTTTGCCCTTTGCTGTCATCTGTCTCAATATGGTATTAGCAAAGACGCTGTTACAGTCACTGTCACGCCTAGACAAGGCTCCCTGCTAGGAGCTCATGGCTTTCCAGAGAAGAAAAGGATCCTCACGTTCCTGCTGTTTCAGGTGCAGGAAATGAAGGCGCAGAGAGGAGAAGTGATTTAGTGGAGATCACAGGGCAGGCTGGCGGACTGGACAGGAATAGAAATGTCTTGATTCACTGAGCTCCTCCCTGGCTGCTGAAGCGTGCCGTTTGGATCACACAACCCCGGAATGAACTCTGTGAGGCTTACGTGGAGCTTTGCTCTTAATCTGTCCGTCTGGGCTCTGCAGAGCTCCTCAAGCTGACTTTCTATCAGCCTAAACATGGTATATTTAAACAGATTCTCCTTAGGGATGGGCAGGGACCCACCTTGCACTGTTCCTTCCGTGCCTGGGCTGGTGGGCAGCCCCTGGTGCCAGTCTGCTTCTGGCCCTGTGCTCCCCACCACGATGCCTCTGGGGCACCGCAGAGCAGCTCGTCCTGACGCTTCAGCTAGCGAAAGTGGCACAGTCTTTCTTTTACATGTTTGTTCAGACAGGTGGGTGTCCAACACCACCGGGATGGAGGGGTTTTGTCAGTGGTATTTGCATGGTGAGCCTGGCTCTCCTGGGACGCCGAGCGGGCTGTTAGCGTCTCCCCGCAGCGCTTGCCTGCTTTGCTCTGAACACCCCCAAGCCGAGGTCAGCATGGAGGGTGTGCGTCCTCCTTGCCCACCGCCAGCAAAGCTTCCGAAGAGCCCTCATTCTCACCGAACTGATCAGGGAGCGTCAGTGCCTGGCAGCGGCAGTCCCGCGGCACCCCGCGGCAGCCCCCGTGCCGGCGGTGGGCGAGCGGCCGCTCTGCTTCCCCGGCCCCGCTGCGGGGTGTTCACCCTCCACCTGCGAAGGCAAGAACAGGGCATCCGTTGGGGTGTGCAGGTGAAAATGGATTGTCACCCGCCGTGTCAATGGAGCTGATTAGCGCTTGTGTGTGTCTCTGGCAGGATTGATCTTGCAGGTGAGAATGTTTCAGAGACCAGCTGGGGCCGCGCTCCTCAGCGGGATGCTCCTGCCTGAGCGGTTCTGCGGTGGCCGTCGTTGTCTGCTTGTGGTGGGCGAGGAGATATTCACCGCAGGCAGCTGGGCTGCCCAGGGACGGGGAGCCTTCTTGCCCAGTTTTCCCATTTCTGGAGCCCCCCCAGCAGCGCAGAGCATCACGGCTCCTTCCTGCTGTGTTAACGTTCGGTTCCCTCTCCCGGCTTGGTTTGCTGCTCAGACCTTCTTGGTGAGGCGGGGAAGCTATGGGCACTGCAGGCAAACTTTGTCAAAGCTCCGTTATGCCAAACCAGGCTGGGGATCCCAGTACAACGTCTCGCTTTGAGCGGTGTGTGACCCACAACCGCACAGCTCTGCGGGGTCCAGAGGGACGACCCATTTCATAGCTGTTGCTAATTGTAAAATTAAATCAGAACAGGAAAAGCTGCTTCAAATCATCAGATAGTTTTTTCCCCACTGAGGAGGCACAAATCAAGAAATCAAAATATTTAACAAAACAAAGAGAGGTTTCTGCAGTATTGGGGGAGATCCATAGACAGCAACATCTAGCGACAGCTCTCCAGCTCCTCCAGCTCAGTCCTTCGGTTTGAATTCCTGCTAGTCACTGAATTATTACTTTTCTTACTATTTCCTGTGCTTTAAAAGTGAGGAAAGCACAATCAAATTATCGTCATGCTCATTTGGTTAATTACCCATTTAGTTACTTATTCAGTTCATTAAAAAGACGCTGGCCACTGTCAGTGTGGAGGAAATTCAGAGGCAGGCAGTTAGGAGACAGGATATAGGACGAAATAGGCCATTACTCCGGCCCCGTGAATGGCAATTTAGAGCCTTTCTTTTCTGCTACGTCACTTCTGTGCACAGTTTGTTCTGGATTTTAAAAAAATAACAGCCAACAAACAAACGAAGGAAGCGTTCTGCTGGAGATCACCATTACTGGTTAGAATCCATTTAGGTTTAACCCAAAGCTCTGCAGAAGGCCAAACCGCCTATTTTAGGACTCCTTTTCTCGGCTGAGAAAAATGTGCTGCTCCACAGGTCAGAAGATGCCTGTAATTATGACCCTGAATAGATAGAAATGTTGCTTCTTGAGACAAATTCCATCTGACAGATTTTACAGTACGTTCGTTCAGAGCAAAATGCCCTGTCCCCTGTCACCCGGATTGAAATTATTAAGAAAGACAGACATTTCACTGACAACTCTCGCCTCAGGGGGGGAAATATTCCTTCTGTTCCCCTCTGAAGGTCAGAGCTCACATAATGCAAAACACTTTGAGCACACGCATACACATGCTCACACACATGCGGAGTAAAAGTTTCTCTTCAGCGGAGCTCTGGGGAGATCTTGCGGCAGACAGGAACCCGCTTCGCGTGCGGCTCGGGGAATTTTGGCCCTAAAAGCTGAGCCTTACGTTTCTTCGATTTGAAGTTCTTATCGTTTGTAAATTAGCTCTTTCTCCTCTGCGTGTGAGACACATCAGCAGACGGTCACGTGTGCTCGCGTGGTCGCGCCTCCACTCACGCGGCGCACGCCCAGACCTGGCACATCCGTCGCTGGCAGCCTGGAATCTGCCGGAACGTCACGCCGCCCTGGCGTCTCTTCATTCTTTCACAACATTTCCTCCCTGCTTCTCCTTACTGATAAAAGCCCATTTGCAACTCGTGTGTCCCACTTCTCACCCAAACCGCTCTGCCTGCCGTCGTTCGGCCGGGTTGGTCACACAGAGGTGTCCCCGCGCTGGGGACGCGCGGGTCCCCTCTGCGGGAGCGCCAGCTCCTGCCTGTTCAGAGCCTTTTTGTGCCGGAGGAAGGGCAAAGCCCGGCTCTTCAGCGCGTCCACAGTCCCGGCTCGACGTGTTAATACAGAGGTCCGCTGCCGCGTACGAGCTGTCATTCACCGCGTCTTGCCCGTGGATCACTGGGCTCGCTCAATCTGGGGCTGAAAATTGGACTTGAGCCAGGGCGGCTGGAGGTGGGAAACCAGGCTGCGGTTCATTAACCTCTTCCCATCGCACGAGGGGAAGCAGCGGCTCCGTCCTGCCCGTCTCTCCAGCAACCTGGCGTGCACCGGGCTCCTGCCGGGTCCCTGCTGACCACACACGTGGCCCGGTGTTGTCTGCACCGAGTTTCCCTGGCTGGAGCCAGCTCCCAAGCACCGACCCTGCTTTGTCACCCTGTCCTGGAAACGCTTTCTAGATCAGGGTGTTCATGGGCAGCTGGTTTGCAGCCCCCCTCCCAGCCCCCCGAGACGGAGCCCTTCTGAGCTGCTGGCCCACTCCTGTCTGTGAAAGCACAAAGTTAATGTCATGCTCTGCCCGGGGAGCTGGGGACCCCAACGGCGCAGACCAGCTCGGTGTTTTGGCTGGCTCAGTGAGAGGTCTCAAGTCGCACGCTGGCGTCGGTGGCAGAGCTGGAAACAGAGCTGGGAAGCCTTTGTTCCATGTTTACTCACAGAAAAAGGGTGGAAATCCCGCGTCCTGCTCTGTGCTGCCCGCTCCAACCATCCCATCCCATCCCATCCCGTCCCATCCCATCCCATCCCATCCCATCCCATCCCATCCCATCCCGTCCCGTCCCGTCCCATCCCGTCCCCATCCCCATCCCATCCCCATCCCATCCCATCCCATCCCATTCCATCCCATCCCATCCCATCCCATCCCATCCCATCCCATCCCATCCCATCCCATCCCATCCCACTGTGCTCCTGCTGGGTGGGAACGCAGCCCAGCCCGGAGCTCATCGCCCCGGCCTTGCTCTATCCATCACCTCCAAGCGCCTTACAGGGGCTCGCTGGGCCACCAGCGCCTGCCGTCCCCTCTCCCGGTGGGTGTGCTGCTGTCTGTGCTTGCTGTTGGTATCCACCAAGCACCATAGGGATGGGATGGGATGGGATGGGATGGGATGGATGCGATGGAATGGGATGGAATGGGGTGGGATGGGATGGGATGGGATGGGATGGGATGGGATGGGATGGGATGGGATGGGATGGGATGCGATGGGAGGGATGGGATGGAATGGGATGGGATGGGATGGGATAGGATGCGATGGGATGGGATGGGATGGGATGGGATGGGATGGGATGGGATAGGATGCAATGGGATGCGATGGGATGCAATGGGATGGGATGCAATGGGATGCGATGGGATGGGATGGGATGGGATGAGATGGGATGGGATGGGATGGGATGGGATGGGATGGGATGGGAGCATAGGGATGTCAGGATGCAGGGAGGACACAAGCTCCTCCCAGGTTCGGGGTGCCGGTAGCAGCGGGAGGCTGAGCGCTCCCCGGAGATGCTGTGCCGGAGCAGCGGATGGGACCGAGGGGTGCTCGAAGGTCTCCCCTGTGAAGCCAGGGCTGGGGGCAGGCTGGTGAGGAGCCGAGCGGGGAAGGCGGAGGGCTGGGCAGGCAGCACAGCTGGGAGCACCCCGAGAGCGGAGGGGGGACGGGGAGTGCTCCAGCGGCCGCTCCCCTGCCCCAGCGAGCCAGCCCATCTTCCCGACTGCTCTTCCCACGAGGACGCCAGCTCCTGCCCAGCATCTTCCCTCCGATCCGCAAGAATCTTAAAACTTTTCTTTCTTCTTGCTCTCACTCCCTCTTTCTCTAAGTTTAATTCTGAACAGCCGGCTGCGTTCAGCCTCACTGGTTTGTTATGGCTTATAATTTGTGTTAGGATTAATTAACTAATTACCGACAAATGTCCGTTGGCAAGATTCTGCTTCTGCTTGTCAACTTGAAGTATTTAATTATTTTAATCATTTACTTTCATCTTCAGAATTTATGCTCTTCCAAGAGCGTTTCTAGGCATCTTTTAATTATTATTCTGATTTTTTTTCAGAGGGGTGGTGAGCTGGGGGGAGAGAGGTGGGGGATGGTATAATTTCTCATTAACTGTTTCAGTGAGGTAACTTCCTCAGAAACTCGTCCTTGGTTTTCGAACCCTGGCGCAGAGAAGAGACAGTCTGAAATGAAGGTTGTGAGGGATGCACGGAGAGGGCTGGGCTGGGCGTTCGCTTCCCAGCTGGAGTCCTCCCTTTCCCAAAAGGATTCCAGGGATCCAGGCTGGGTGATGCTGCTGGACCTGATCCCTGGTCTAGGGGCTCGGGCGGGCGCTGACGCGCACAGATGCTTCCCTCAGCAGGAATAACCCCCTGACTCCGGGGGAGCTCTCAGGGCACCCCGATAGGCACAGAAGAGTCTCTGCAGTATCAAAGTCCAGGTGGGCTCTCAGCCTTTGTGCCAGCAAGAAAATAAAACCAAAGATCATGGGAAAACATCTGTTTATACAGATTTTTCCTCTTGAAAAGATCATGAATTGCTTAAAGCCCACAAACCAAATTCTGCGTTGAGCATCGCGCAGGTTTGAACGGGGAAGGCAGGAGCGCGTCGGGACCCACTCGGGCTGTGGGCATGCGTGGGGCTCCCGGCCCCTGGACCGGCTGCCAGCGGTGGGATGGGAGGGCAGCGGGGAACGGGGGCAGCGGAAAATTCAGCTGAGGACTTCTTGCTTTTACAGGAAATTCCACAGGGCTGCCACAGCCAGGACCCCACCCGAGAGCACCCTGGATGAAGAGTCAATTTGCTCAGTAAAATAATGGTCCCCCTTAAAATATATTGCATAAATTCAACGTATGCATTCAATTCTTCCTCTCCAGACACACTGGCCTTTGCTGTCCCTTCCCAGTTTTGCTCGCACAGTAGGGCAGTGTGCCACGGTGATGCCCCCGTAGCCCCCACGCACACCGGCCGTGGTGGCACGGGCAGGCGTCACCCAGGCACCGCGTGCCTTGGGAAGCTTCCCTCGCCAGCCTTCGCGGCCGGCACAGGCGCACGGCCGCCGGGCACCCGTGTCTCCGGCCGGCCCAGCTGGTGCAGAGGGCACCGAGAGGTGAAACAGCAACTCAGCACCTTCCCGTGCCCGGGCAGACGCCGGGAATGCCGGCTCACACTCGGAGCCGAGCAGCCAAGGGGTCCAATCTCTTTTTCTTTCACACATCAGAGCCGCAGCACTTCTCTGGGATTAAAACATGAGAGAAGAAAGCGCGATAAGCTGATAAAAGGCGGTGAAACTCAGAATCTTGCGTTGATACTCTCCAGCAGACTTCCAGGCTTTTGTTCTTGCCAAATGCTTTATGCTGCCAACAAACCGAATTCTGAGGCGCTTGCAGAAATCTGCCCTTGGTGGCCAGCTGCCCGGACGGGCGCAGCCCCGCGTCTCCGACGGGGCACACGCGCCCTGCTGACTGCAGTGGGAGTCTCTCAAGTAACGACTAATGAGGGATTCAGCCCCAAGAATATTACTTTCCCGAAACAAATGAATCCCTTGGACCAGAGCGCTGATGAGAGTGCGCTATTTAAAAGGTTTCTGGAGGGTACGTAATTATATTGAAAATAATTAGGGGCAAGGCAGCGGTATTATTACTACTTATCATATCACTCTAAACTTAATTCAGACTGATCTATGGGAAGGCATCGGGAATGCAGGAGATGGACACTTCTTGAGCAGGATGAGTCCGTAACGTTGCCAGTTTACTGGGCTGAGATGGGAGGCAGGAGGCCAGCTGCCCCTCGGGAGCCAGCGCGGCCGGCGGGTTTGTGCAGGGTGTGAAAGGAGGGGACCAGCAAGGCTGAGGCACCGTCCTGGAACCTCTGGAGCCTGAGATGCGGTGCCGATCACTTGGTCCTGTAGACAAACATATGTTCCAGGGCCTGTCAGCCTCTGAGGTGACATCCCAGCCCCCTGACAGCCCTTGGGACGTGAGCGGAGGCTCCCTAGGTGCCCGGGAAAGCAGCCATGCCTTGGTGAGCGCTTGTGGATAGACCTAAATGAGATGAGAAAGATTGTCTTAATTAACTTCAGAATCCTGTTAATTAGAAGCCTCTCTGCATTAAAAATTACTCCAGTGGCCAGACCAAGTCGTGGCTACACGTGAAGGCAGGGGTACAGGTCGGGGATGGTTCACGCCCAAGGGCAGAGGCATGGCATGGCAGGAGGGGAGGAGGACGTCGTGCAGAGGCTAAGAGCCGCAGTGGGACCTTGAGAGAGAGAAGATGTGACCAAGCCCTGGGAGAGCTGGGCTGGAGGGGCTGGGCAAACCTGCAGAGAGGGAAACTGAGGCAGGGGGGGAGCACCGGGGACGGAGGAAGGCGCTGCAGAGCTGTGAGCAGCCTCTGCGTCCCCCAGCTCCTGGGATGTGCTTTAAGCACCCCAAGACTCCGGAAACAGCCCTGCGGAGGGCACCGGGGCTTGCAGGGCTCCGGGGGTTCCTCTGCTCGCCCCCAGCAGAAGGGGAGCAGCTCTGGGGTCACCGGGGCGCAGGAGCCGGGCTGGGTCTGGGCGTACGAACGGGTCCTTGTGGGAAGGAGAGCCGCGTCCTATTGAAGGCTGACAGAATGAACTTCAGTTGATGCCCCTGGCAGTTTTTTACAGCTCAGCTATTCCATTTAGGGCTTGGGAGCCAGTGGAAGGAAGCTCGGATCGCTTCACTGACCAGCCATAACATCTAGCCAGTACATTAACTGCCCTGCTGCCCTGATCTGATGTGGTTTTACAGACAATAGCTACTGGCTATTTAGGCAATGTATAAATTAACATATTCTGCACAAACTGGGAGCATATTTAAATTAAAGGAGAGTGCCCTTTATTTGTCAATCATTCAACATCCACATTTTTACATTCCTTTAAAAAGACAATTTCAGCCTTCTTAATCCTACCTCAGACCGTTCATCTTCGCGAGGGGAAAACATTGTTTGATTGCTGAAGTGTTTCTTTGCCCCCCTTCCCCTGCCCCTCTCCTTTAATTAAAACAATCCCAATCTGCTCTGCTGGAATTTCTTTCCCAGTTCGGCTCAGTAACTTGTGACCTTCGAGCCAGAGCGCCTTCGCTTCTGACCGGGCTGGAGTCTGCCTGGCACGCAGGGGTCAGAGATGTGGAGATAAAGCAGTCACCTCGCGCAGGAGCCATCAGAGTGTGGGTGCACGGCAGAATGTGGGTGCACGGCAGAATGTGGGTGCACGGCGTGCGGGGCGGCCGCGCCTGCGGCAGAGGAGATCGCCGGGGCTGCGGCAGCGACTGACTTCGTCTGCGGCTGTTCTGGTAGCGATGCCTGCCAGTGCGGTACGGCAAGACGCGGGCGTTGTGGACATATCGAACTGATGGATTGGACAAAGTGCTGCTCAAAGGGGGAAAAAAATGAGCCCAGTGGTATTTTGCAAACCTGCAGCAGCCTGAGTTCGCTCATCTCTCAAATGCCATCTCTAATAGTTTTAAGAACCACACGCTGCTGGTGCAAGACCCAGAGAGGAGTTTCCCGTTTTGCGTTTCCAAGGATCTCGGGGTTTCTTGGAGCTCTGTGGCTCTGGCAGTGGATTGCAGTAGCTCAGCACACTGGCAAAGGGCTTTCCTCTTAATAGCAGCTGCCGACAAGGGAACCCCTTTACCTGCTGGATGCTCGGATCGGTCAGCAGGGAGATATCTGACAGCTTGCAGCAGGACAGTACTATTTGAATATTTTAACTCCATCTCAGTTGTTTTTCTGTCTACAGAAAACATAAGTTAAAAAGAAAAATGCAAAATAACTCATGTCCCCAAACCCTCCTAACTGCCATATCCCATCTTTTGCCCATCACGTGCCACAGTGCCGACAGGAGATAAAATATATTGCCAAGAAATGCTCGTTTGGCAAAGTTTGCCCCCTCTCTGCCAGTCAGCCAGAAGCCGACAGCTCGCTCTTCCCCGGCGAATGGGGCCAATGTGTTTATTTAAGACCAAAACCAGCATCGATCGGGGTCTGTCACTCACTCTCCCGGAATAAAGCGCTGGGGCTGCAGCAGGCTTTGGGGCGGGGGACGGTAATGGACACACGCTCGGCTGAGCTTGCAGCCATTTCGCTAAGTGCCCCAAGGCTGGAATCCTTTTTTTATTATTATTTAGAAAATAAACATTTTGTTTGTTAAGAAACTGCATTTAAGGTGCTGAAATGGAGCTTTCTTTAGCACCGAGGGGCCTCTCCCGCAACACCTTGCTGGCAGGCAGCTCCGGAGGGGATTCGGGGGACGCGGCTGGGTGCGGAGCCCTGCGCATGGGGCAGCCCCAGCTCTGGAGGGGACTTGGGGGACGCAGCAGGGTGCGGAGCCCTGCGCATGGGGCAGCCCCAGCGTGTCCTGCAGCAGTGCGGGGGGAGCGCAGGAGGGGACCTGCTCCGGCTCGGTGGGTGCCCGGGCAGCAGCGAGACGCGCAGCCCGACGGCGTCGCAGAGCCGCCTGCGACCCAGCGGTTGATAACGTGCGTGAGAGGTGCGAAGGCTGCAGCGTGCAGGAGGCTCCACATTGGTAACAACACGCCGAGGGAAAACCACCCCAACTGCCCCCAAAACGGAGCTGCCTCCTCCCTGCTCCCCCCCTTCCTCCTCCCACCTGCCATTCATTTTTCCTCATGCATGGAAGGTATTAATTACCCAGCCCGCGTTAATGGCTCGCAGGAAGTGCCCTGCAGCAATCCCGGTGCAGGGCGAGCTGTGCCCGGTGCCGCTCGGCGGCGTGCACACCCCCTGGGCTGCTGGCCGAGGAAGAGGAGCACGGTGTGAAGCTGCCGGCACACGAGGCGTTTCCCACGGCCCTGTGGAAGGGACCCCCTTTTTCCGAGCCCTCTGAGCTCTTTTATCTCTGGTGTCCAGCTAAAGTGGCTCCTGTGCCCTGGGGGTGGCTGCGTGGGGTTTGTTAACCTCGGGGACGCACAAGCCGTGACCTCTCGCCTCCCTGCAATGAGCACGGCCGCTGGCTCCCGCTCACCGGCTGGGGATTTGCCTCCGCTGAGCTGTGCCCGACCTCGCCGAGCCGTGCCGAACCCCGTTACCCGGCGTGCCGAACCCTGCCACCCTGCCGGGGAGAGCCCGGGGAGCAGGGCCAGGCAACTCGTCCCGCTGCATCCCGCGGGAAGGGCTGCGTCCCGCAGCTGGATGCCACGCCGGGATCGCCGAGCGTGGCCGCAGCAAGCGGGGGCCAGGACCCCCCCTGCTGCGCCCAGCTCCGTGCCCCGGCTGTCTGCGGAGCAGCTTGGGCACCGGACCGGTTTCTGCTGCGGAATCACAGAATCACAGAATAGTAGGGGTTGGAAGGGACCTCTGTGGGTCATCTAGTCCAACCCCCCTGCCGAAGCAGGGTCACCTACAGTAGGCTGCACAGGACCTTGTCCAGGCGGGTCTTGAATATCTCCAGAGAAGGAGACTCTACAACCTCCCTGGGTAGCCTGTTCCAGTGCTCCGTCACCTCAGAGGGAAGAAGTTCTTCCTCATGTTCAGACGGAACTTCGTGTGCCTCAGTTTGTGCCCATTGCCCCTTGTCCTGTCACTGGGCACCACTGAAAAGAGCTTGCGGAGGACCAGCACCTCTCCTCCCGCTCTCCAAGCAGCTCACGGGGGCTGCAGGGGCCTCCGGCGAAGTTGTGTTTGTATCAGCAATTTTAATAAAGGATTTGGAAAATAAACTGGTGGAGCAGGAGGGCACAGGGGGGTTTATCCCCAGCAGTGCCTGCCTCAGCGCTGAAACTTGGGGTGCAACTCCCTGGGGAGCTCCTGAGCTTAAATTCGGGCTGTCCCTTGCTCCCAGCCACCGCTTTCTTTGCATCAGCCTAAAACCGAAGGCAACGTGCTCATCAGATTGCTCTGCAAACAGATCGATACGGGGCAGCTCCGGCCCGTCTGAGCAAGGTGCACGCGGCAGGAGCCGGGTCTGAGCCTCAGCCCTGGGATTCCTAAAACCCTCTGGCCCCGGAGAGCACGCAGCGCTGGGATGCTCTGGGAAGAGAGGTGACAAAAAGCCCCTCTCCCGGGAACAGCCGTTAATTCACAGACCATTCCATGGCCAAGGAGGAGTCCCGGGGTTGGAGCCCTGGCTCTGCCCTGCCCTTTCCCTGCCCTGCCAGCTCCATCCCTGCCCTTGGCACCGGGAAAACCGAGCCATCCCCTGCGAAGCCGCTTGCCTGGTGCCCGCCGGTGCGGGACCTGCCGAGGCAGCAGGGCTGAGCGCGGGGAGCACGGGAACAGAGCAGCGACGCGCGGGAGCAGAAGGGCATTAATCACCTCGCCGTGATTCAGGGCTCGCTGAGCACAGGCTGCCTCGGGGCCTTTCTGCTCCCGCTGCTCCCAGTGCCCCAGTTCGCCGTGCTCTCAGGCAGACGCGGTCCCGGCGTGCACACGAGCCCTCGGTCCGGGCAGCGCTGGCTGGTTTGCGTTCCCCGCTGGCTCCAGCTCCTTCCCATCCCCTGCCAGCTGCTACGGGATGGTCTGTGGCCACGCTGGAAACGGCCGTTTCTTAATTGCTTTTAGTGCTTTGCTGCACAGGAGGCCACGCAGAGCAGAGCCTGCTCCCACGTCACGCCGGCTCCCGGCTGGAAGTCGCCTTCCCGGGGCTGAGGCTTAGCCCGGCCCGCAGCACCGGAGCCCTCGGTCCGTCACTCGTGGAGGATGGAGGCGGTGGCAAGGGCAGGGCGGCCGAGGGCTGCCCGGAGGCCGGAGCCCCGGGAAGAGCCGTCAGCGGAGCGGGGAAGCAGAGCTGCTGGAGGGACGGGCAGAGAGCGGGGACGAGGGGCACGATGCACCGCCCCGGGGACGGCAGCCCGAGCCACGTTGTCCGGGGAAGAGCACCCACCCCGGAGAAGCCAAGAGTCAGAAGATGAAGCCAAGAGTCAGAGGATGCAGAGATGCTTTTTTTCCATCGTGAAGTACACACGTTTATTCACTTGGAGCCATTTTATTGCATGGAGATGGATGTGTGCGCACGCGCTATTTTGACTTCACGGCTCTCCCATCCGTACATAAAACAGCCCAGGGAGCCAAAGCTGATTCATCTGTTTGCCACAGAAGATGGATCAGTTAGCAAATTATTTTATTGACCCGCAGCTCTGCTCAAGGTCATTTGTTTCAGCGGACAGGGCAGCCTGCCTGGCATGGCAAAGAGGGCTGAGGAGGGAACCTCCATATGTGCAAGGCAGATCCAAGCCCCCAGGAAGGTGGCCTCATGGCGAACCCCTCAGCGTCACGCCGGACCCCTCGCAGCCCGGCTGCGCTCGCCGGATAAGCTCGGCACTGGGGCTTCAATGCTGTGGCTTTCTCAGCTGGCTCGAGGCTTCTATCCCTGGCTGCTGCTGGGAAAGAAAATCCCTCCTTCACCACAATGTGGTTTGAAATCTTTTTGCTTTGTTCTTAAAGGACAATGAAAATAATTTCAGATGAGGAAGGGAGGAAATAGCATTAAGTAGCTCAGTCCTCATCCAGACTCAACCCAGGTCCGCAGCCCATAGGGACGAGGGCTGTGCACAGCAAACCGCACTGCAGAAAAGCCAGGCCCTTCCCAGAGCTGCTGATCTGCACCTAAAATCAGTCAGGGAGAAAAATGCAGACTTTCTTCTTATAGTCTGGGGGTGCCTGAGGGGTTTCTCTGCAGGGAGCGGGTTTTGTGAGCGTCCCTGCTGCCCCACGTCCTTGTGAGGTCCCACCAATGCGGCGAGACCCACGGCTGCCCCAGCACGTCTTCCCTTGGCTCCCGCACCCCGCACATCTACCGGAGCCATCCGCTGCTCCCAGCATCCCTGCCTTTTGCTGCCCTCTCCGAGCCTCCTGCTGAGCCGGGGCCTCGCTAACCCCCATCGACTTCACCTAAACATTTATTAATTGATGGCTGCAGGGTCACCACAGGCTTCTGCTTGCGTTCGGGGGAGACGAGATGTCCACGGCGTATCCTCGCATGAACTCCCACCGTACCTCCATCAGCACGCGCGCGGTTCTGCGTCTGCTGCTCTTGCTGCCGAAGTGGCGTTTAACCAAAGACATATGGGGCCCATTAACACGGCTTTGCTTGTCTGCAAAACCCAGTCCGAGGGAGAACTGGCTGATTTCAGCCCGTAGCTGAAAATGCCAAGCCTGGATACAACTGGGTGCAGCAGCAGAGAGCAGCGAGCTGGTGCCAGCCCGGCAGCTGGCCGTCGGCACACGCGGTCGCATCGAGTTCGGGACGGACGCGCAGGAGGCTGAATGCGCAGTGGGCACAGAACAGACTCACTGCGGCAAAGCCGTTGGTGTTTGCTTTTGGCCAGCCCCACGCCGAGCCCTCCCCGCAGTGGGTCTCATCCCCCTGCAGCCTGCTCGGGTGGAGGGGAAGGGGCTGGGGGGCACGGCCGGGCTGCGGGGACTCGCCGCGGCCGCGAGGAAACGGTCCTGGTGGAAAGGACTGGGGCAGTGCCTCTGCCCCTCGCCTCGGCCTCGAGGAATGGACCTGGAGTAAAAGCTGGGCTTGCTCCATCTGTAGCCCCACCCTGGTCTTCACACTTCAACTTTACAAACGTGCCAGATTAGGGGGGGAAAAAAAAAAAGAAAGAAGAAACGAAAAGGGAAAGTAGCACATCCCTTTGTGCAAGGCTTTCTGAAAATCCCTGTTAAGTTCCTGTACATGCTGACAGTTTTACAATTTACATGACAGCTGGCTTGCTTGGAGGAGATCTCTGTTAATTAAAATAACACAAAAGGAAAGAAGCGAAATCGTGTCAGCGGATAATTAATTCGGAGCAGGGCACCAGGCTGCACGCCGATCCCGCTAACAAAACTCTGCAGGAATTCACAGCTTTCTGGGGCCCAGCCCCGCTGAGCCTCCCAGAGCCTGGTTCGCTGCTTGGCCCCCATCCTCCGCACCGAGCCGGTCCCCTCCCCGGCAGGACACACGTCCCAGCACCTTGCACCCAGGGCGAGCTGGGATTTGGACACGTGCTCTCCCGAGGCGTCCGGGTCCGGCCGTAGCCCTCCTGCCCTCCTCCTGGCTGGGCTCAGGCTCTCCAAAAGGAACGCTTTCTGCTCCTGCCCTGTTCCGCTGAGCCCGGCTGCCCTGGCTTCAGCTGGAGTCGAGTCCCTGAACATCCCTCATCCCACGTGCAAAAGCCATGGGAGAGCATCTCATCCCCCCGTCACCTCCGCTGCTCGACGCCGGGGCTTTCCAGGGCCCCCGGCCCGTGGCCAGCGCAGCCGAGGCCACGCCGTGGCTGGCGGCAGCCGGCGGTTATCTCCCCGCTCCAGCCCGCTCCGCCGGGCAGCCCGTCTGACGCCGAGCCAGCCGCAGCCGCGCCGCTGGAGACCAGCTCCGTCCCTCTTGGCTGGGCAGCAAAGCTGCGGCGGGCTGAGCCGCCTCGGTGCCTCCCCGGCAGGACGGGAGTCACGCGAGGGGCGAGGGGTGGGCGCATGGGGGGAAGGAGGGTGGGCAGAGGGGGGTCCGGTGAGCCCCGAGCAGATCTGGGGAGCCCGGGAGGGCAGGGGAGCCGGGAAGGAGCTGCTGCAGGGAGTAACAGGATTTAGCGGGGCCGCGGGAAGCGGAGCAAGCCAAGCCCTTGGCTGCTGGCCGTGGCCCTGGGGCACTGGCTGGGTGCAGGCTGTGCCACCGCCGTGCTTGGGTCCCCTTCTCGCTGTCCCGGTGCCAACGGTGGCATCTCGCGGTGCCGCTGTGCTCTCCAGCACCCTCCACCAAACCGGCCGCTCCGCCGCGCGCGGTTTGAGTTGTGCTTGGTTAACTATTCTGCGGCTGCTCTCGCTGCTTCAGTGTGCTGAGCAGGCGGGCTCCGAGATGGGGAAAGGGAAAAAAAACCACGGAAAGGAAAGAGAAAGAGCAGCCCAGGGCTCCAAAGCAGCTGAGGTGTCAAAGACAGAGATTTAATGAATGTGCCTGCGGTTCACCTGAACAGATGAGCACAAGCTAGGAGGAGAGAAGGAAGAAAATGGAAAAAAGAAAGGATCATTTTTCAGATTGGCAGCTCCCCTCCCAGACATCTTTTAACAAGAGAGGGGGAAAAAAAAAAAAGGCTTTAAAGAGCCAGCAGCTGCTTCCCTCGGCCGCAGCGGGGACCCAGGCACCCCGAGCCCCGTGGCGGGGGTCCGGCTGGGTCGGTGCTGCGGCTGCCAGAGCCCCGGCTCCCCGTGGGCCCCGGCTGCTCCTGGTGTGTGGGGACCGGACCAGGGGGCTGCGGGGGCTGCGGAGGGGACCGGCAGAAGCGGCGGTGAGGGGAGATGAAGCTGCTGGCCCATCCATCACCCTGCGCCAGACCCTGTGTGACGGCGAGCAATAAGCGCCCACCCGCAGAACAAATCTGCGCGCCGAACGTGTTAATAAGCGGCGGGGGCTGCGATAGCCGGTGCAGGTCGGCGCCTCACCGCGTGCCCGGAGCTGCCCTGGCGTGCCGTGGGCGCTGCTCGGGCCCGGGCAGACCCCCGGGGCGTCCCCAGCATCCCCCACCCCGCACCCGGGCTGGGATCCCTCCGCTCCCTCGCTCGCTCCGGCCTCGGGAGGTTGCGCGGCGGAGTTTCCCTGCAGTTTGCCAAGAGAGAGATTCTCTTCCCCAGCAGCTCTGGGTAGCTCCTCTGCTCTCCTCCTTTGTAGCCACTTCCCACGCAGGGACTTACTCTGAGCAGTGCCCTGCCCAAGCAGCTGGCCATGCCTTCCATCCCGTGCTTCTTTTTCAAAGGTCTAGAGGCAACTATTTTAGTGAAATTGAATTTAATACAACTTGTGGTGTGTCCTGAGCCAGGAGCTTCGCTCTGCCCCTTCATCCAGTGAGGGAAAAAGAATAAACCACACAAGAATATCCCTTGGAAAAGTCACGGTCAGCTGGCACAGGAGGGGGGAGCTGGGGACAGCGTGGATGCTGGCACTGGGACCCCAGGGGAGCAGGGGCGAGGACCCGCCGTCCCCCCAGCAACCCCACGGCAGCGTCCCCCTCCCAGGGCCGAGGAGGAACCCGGGCTCTGCCCAGAGCAAACTTGGGCTGAGCCATTCAGAACTGGTTAATGAGAAGCTCTTCCCTGTTCTGGAGCAGCCCAGCTCCGGCACGCTCGTTAACCGTGGCAGAGGAGGGACCGAGGCCGGCACCGGGCAGGAGACGGCAGCGTTCCGGGTGCTGGAGGCAGGCAGACACCTACTGCAGCCCCTGCCTGCCTCCAGAGCCGTAACTGGCCCCAGAAACGCCACGCTGTGCCATGCCGTGCCATGCCGTGCCGTGCCATGCCGTGCCGTGCCATGCTGTGCCATGCCGTGCCATGCCGTGCCGTGCCATGCCGTGCCGTGCCTGCCGGCGGCTGAGCCGGGAATGCTGCCCGGTCCCAGGGCGCTGCGGGCGGTCTCGGTGCCGTGAGCCCCTGCCCAGGCTCTTCTGCAGGGCGTGATAAAATCTGGCTGCTCCGCCGGCGAGCGAGCCGGGGGCTGGTTCAGCGCCGAGAGTCCAGCGCGGCTGCGCTGGAAGGCGCACGGCTGGCTCTGGTGCCGGAGCATCCCGCCCCGGCTGCAGACTGAACAGCGGCAGATTTGGGGCTGATTTTTCCCCGCGTCCCCCGCAGTTGCGCGCCCAGGCGCTGTCGGGAGGAGCTGGTGCGGAGGGGGCCAGTGCAGACCCCACTCGCCCTCGCCCACCCTTCGCATGAGGACCAGCACCGCCATTCTGCTGGCTTGCCCATCGCTCCGGGGCTCCGTGGGCTGGTGGGAACGGGGGCAGGAGTACTCCAAAACAAAGAAAAAAGGCCAACCGAGCGTCACCCTGGTGTTCCTGTCCCTCCCGGCCGGGTGCTGGGACCTCAGGGTCCCCCCGTGCCCGTCCCCCGCTGCACCAGTGCTCCGGTGCTGCACCCTGCACGGCGGCCGCAGTGAGGGCTATCTGGGTTTCTTCGTAGCTGCAGGACGTTTCTCAAAGCAGGACTTTGATCTTATTTCCTAAGAGCTGCTCTTTCCCTCCCTTTCCGTGTGTGTTTTCCCTGCTTTGTGCCTCATTACTCAGGTGAAGGCTGATGTTCCCCAGGGCGGCCGTGCCGGAGCCGCCGTCCCCGTCTCGCCCCGAACCGCAGCCTCGGCCGCCGCGACCCGCGGGCGCAGGAACGGGCATCGCTTCGTCCTGGAGCAAGTTCGTCTGCGGGCCTCTCCGGGGCAGAGGCTGCCAATTACGCTCAGCACGCCGAGCTCTGTCAGATCCGGTTCTTGTCAGGGAAAACACTGCGCTGGGGTCCTGCTTCCCCCCGTTTTTTGTCCGTGGTTGCTTTTTTCTTGATGATTTTAATGATTTTGCGAAGGAGCCCTAACGATGGAGGTGAGGACACCGCTCCCAGCAGCACCGCTGGCCCTGGGGACCGTCACCGCCAAGCACTGCACCGGGCAGGCGATGGGGACAGGGACAGCCCCGCGTCCCCGGGATGTGCTGCCGAAGAGCGGGCGGGCACAGGGAGGCTGCCCGCCTCCGGGGACGGGCTGCTGGCTCAGCCCCAGGGCATCAGACTCAGCCTGGACAAATAAAAAAGTAAATCTGGTCCCCTGAACATTAGCATTTCTTCTTAAAACAGGCCCAGCCTTCTCGTAGCCATAATCCTCCCCAACGCCAATCTCTGATTAAAACTCCGGTGTTGAGTGAGTCGTAATCCTTCCCACCTCAGGGCCATTTTAGTATTTATTTCTTTTTATCCATTAAAACCTGTTTTCTCTAAATGAAATAAAATAGGGGCAGCAATAACAAAACTCATTGCCTTTTCATATATATATAAAAGAAAGAAACATTCTGCATTCAAAAAAAAAGTTAATAAATGGCCGAGCCCCAACAGATGGGGGTGTGTGCGGAATTTGCATTTTTCAGATTAACATGCACGAGCGAAGATAGAAAACGCACTTGCCCCAGGGAAATAATTTGAGAAATCTTTGCATATTTTATTTAAAAGCATGCCGCGTTAGGCAGGGTAATAATGCAGAGCGATGGTGATTAGGTTAGGCCTGGAGGGATCGCAGGCTGGGACCCTCCCTCCTCTCTCCCGGTCTCATCCTCCCTCCAAGCCCCCCTCCACCCCTCGGTGTCACCCCCCAAACACCCACCCTGCCGGCCAGCCCCGTCGGGGGTTGGTGCATCAGTGGGTTTAGCCCCACGGCTTTGGGGCATCTCCGAGCGCCGGCAGCGAGGCGCGGGATGCTCCAGCCCCACGCTCAGTGACTCGAGGACATCGTCCCCAGGACATCCCCTGCCCGGGGCTCTGCTCGACCCCCGGGGCTCACAGCCCCCCGCGGGGCGGTTGGGGTCCCAGCCCCCCGATCCCGCAGGCTGCCTGGGAAATCCCGACCGCGACGTTCGGGTCGGGCAGCGCCAAGGTCCCACTCTGCAGACGCGGGCTCAGCTGGCGCGAGAGCGTTTGTGCCGCCGTCGTCTCCCGTTTGAAGCCAGGCGGTAAATCAAGGCTCATCCCTGAAAGTGCGTCTCAGCCTGGGAACGCGGCGTGGAATACGCTTTAAAAATGCGTGGCCTTTGTTGCGGGGATTCAGGCAGCTTGGAAGAAATCGGGTGATCTCTCATGAAGGGCTTACGGAGCACGAACAGCCTGCTCATCGCTTTTCTACCTCTTCAAAGCCCTGGATTGGAAAGCGCTTGACAAAGGTGTTTTGTCCCCATCCCACGGTGAGGGAAGGGAAGGTGAAGCCAGCCAGGTGCCAGCAGCCCCCCGGAGCCACCCCCCCTGGGCTGCAGCCATGGGCAGCCGTCCCCGCTGCGGGCTGGGTGACATGCCATGGGCTGGCAGGGACCGCGCTGCCCCGCTCCGTGGGGTTTCAGACCCTCCTTTGGGTTCCTCCCCGCTAATTAATCCCTCGCTCTGGCAGAAGCCCGGGCAGATGGAGGTGCCCCTCCAGGAGCCCACCCCTCCGCAAGCCTCCGGAGGGGACCGATCCTGCAGCCCCCGTTGGTACCAGCGGTGTGAGGCTGGGCTGAAGCCTGCGGAGCGGAGTCTGGAGATGCCCGTCCCGGCAGCTGTGCGGTTTAACGGGGTGATAATTGGGCAGCAGGAGGGGAAGGAGCATAAATAGGAGGCACAGCAGGGCCAAGGGGCTTTTGCACTGAGCTGGAGGCTGCTTCCTTCACGGGGCAGGACATGGACTTGGCGGCTGCCCTGCGCTCTTCTGGGGGTGCCTGCAGGGTGGGCTGCTCCTCTGTGCCCTGCTCTCATGGGCAGGGAGGGGGTTAACGGTGCAGCTCCCATGGGGCATCTTCTCACAGGGTGGCTGTCCCCTTTCTGCTGATGGGAAGGTGAGAGGAGGGAGAACCCTCGGAGCTCTGTCCTGCTCTGAGGTGAGCAAAGCTTTGTCCAGCCGACGGGTGCCAAGGCTGCCGCCGCCTCCCAGCTCAGGGGTGCTGGGCTGGGTGCTGGGCTGGGCGCTGCTGGCCTTGCTGGGGATGCACAAGAAGCTGAGCAGACCCCAGCAGCAAAGGCAGCGCTGGCAGGAATTTTGCTATTCTGCCTAAAAAGGATGAAAGCACCAGAACTAGGGCCACAATGCTGCTTTAGCCTTGAAAATCTAAATCTCTTCTTCAGCGTGGGCCTCTTCATTCTGGCATTGAAAGCCTAAGGTCTTGTTTGTCGGGTCTTCTTCAGGATGATGAGGTCTTGCGATCATTTAAGAAATTCTTCAGCTGGGGGCTGCGAGGGACACAGCCCTGTGCAACGCAAGGAAGGAGCTCGGAGCAGCCCCGGAGCAGCCAAACCCGTTTAGGGGGGTTCCGGGGGCTCCGCATCCCGGCCCCTCGCTGCCCACCAACCGCTCCTGCAGCCTTCAGACCTGGCTTGAAACGTGGCAAAAAACCCTCTTCCCTGGCAAAACCAGGCCCTTGGAAAGCTCCTGCCACTTCCCCGGCTTTGAAATCCGACCCAGAGCCCAGCTCGCTCCCTGTCTGCTCCCATTATTAATAAACTTTGAAGGGCTCCCTTCTGTCCTTAATGAGATTAGTGTTATTTTCATGCGTTGCTGCAGGGCAAAGAACTGAAAAAGTGGCTGATCTGTAAACTAAAGGGTGCTAATCTATAGAGGGAGGGACCCCCTTCTCCTGGCCTCGGGGGCTGGGTGAGGGTAATCAATTAAAAGAGGGGATTAGGGGTGCTGTGGTCACCTACTTTACCGAGGTCACCCTGACACCCTTCGAGAGCAGGGGCTGTGGGCACGCTGCGGGTCCAGCCCGGTCACTGAGGCTCTTAGAATTTAAAAAAGAAAGCTTTAATCAGCTCCTGTTTACACTCTGGACCCAAAGGAGCAGTGGGGGAAAATCTGTTGTTAATATATTAATGGGCACAATTTGCTTAGCAGGTCTGCCTGGGCTTTGTAAATTAATGCTAATTTAAAGCACAATCTCACTGTCTTGTTTTTTTTTCCAGCTTTATTCAAGCGCTTTCATTTTGCCATGAACTTGGGAGGGAAAAACATACGACTTGACCAAACACACCATTGCGTTTGCTTTGGTGTCGTCGAGATTGTTCTGAACGTGGGTGGGTGAAGGGAAGCAGAGGGTGGCCGGGCTCGGACTGTGTCGGAACACGGTTCCAGTGCCTACAACTGTGCGTAGAAGCGATTTTCACTCTGAGCTTCCTCCTCACCAGCAGTACCTCGGGCAGCTTTGTGCGGGGCTCGAGTCGCTGCCCACGCTCTCGCTGCCTGCCGCTCCGAAACGAGCCGTGCTGCGCTGGCGCCGGCCGTCACGGCGTGCTCCCGGGGTCTCCGTCCTTCCCTTCGGACCGCAAATCTGTCTGAAAACGGCCCAAAGCCCTGACCTGGCCCCGGCCCCTGTCTGGGGAGAGGCGGGAGCGGTTTGCACGCCGCGGGACTCGGCGCTGACAGGAATTAAATGCCTCTTTGCAGCGAGCAGGAGCCTCGGAGCATCCCGTGCCGGAGCTGCGGCCGGGGACCACAGCTCGCCGGCACCCTGGGGAGTGGGATGCCGCGCACCCCTCGCCTCTCCTCTAACGTCCCTCTCCTGGGACGTCCCAGCCACCTCGGGGACACCCGGGGCCTCTGCTGACCGCGACCCCAGCGATGCTCGGTGTCGAGGACAAGCCGTGCCCTGACCGCAGCGGGCGCGGGGTGCGGGGCTTGGGCAGCGGTGCCAATTAGCGGTGCCACAGTTGTCACCCGCAGACGTGGCTTGGTGGCGTTGTGCTAACGCTGATCCACCCTGAGCGCAGGCGAGGAGCCGGTGGGACGCGTCGCTGCCACCGTAACGCGTCCCCCGACACCCCGCGGTGCCTGAGCTTGCCGGCAAGGACCCTCCGCTGCCTCTCTCCTCGCTTCCACGTGCGAAAGGGATGTCACTTCGGTTCTGTCCCCGGCCCCGCCAGCGTCTCGGTGATAGCTGTGGGGTGCTAAAGGGATTAGCAGCCCCCGCCGCGTGTGCCGGGTGGGCACCGCGCCTCGCTCCCGCAGATAACGCGGCGGAGAAGGGGAGGCTGCAAAAATAACGACCTTAATTTCCAGACCAGCTTTAGACAGAGGAGAAGCCTGGTGCTACGGGGAGAGGCGGCTCCTTTCCTGGGTGCTGGGGTGGGCGTCAGGCCCCGAGGAGGGGGCTGCCCTTCAAGCGAGGGTGGGCAGCGTGTGCCGGGAGCGGGCGGGTCGTGGGGGAAGGCGTGTGAGCATCCCGGTCATCGGGTCCAGCCATTGCAGGACTGCTGGTCTCGGGGGGGGGGGTGTGCTCACCCCATCCCTGCCCTGCAGGGAGATCCCCCCTCACTGTAGCCTGGCGTTGGGGTGGTCGGCACCGAGCTGGGAGCTGGGAGGCGACAGCCATAAGGGAAAAGCAGCCGGTCTGATGGCTCCTGGCACCGCCTTGGAAGGCCTCAAGTTAGCTTAACAGCTGCCATTTGCTGTTAACGCTTTATAGGATTTTGTGTAAAAACAGGAGGAATAAAGGATTTCTTTGGGGAAAGCAACCAGAGGCGGGGACTGTGACCCACTACGTCCAGCGACCGACATTTATTAAACTGTCAGGGGCGGCAGCCGCACCCCCAGGGCTCGCACCGCCCGTCCCACGGTGCCGAAAGGACCCTTGGTGGCACGGCGACTCGGCCCCGCGGCCACGCCGCCGCCAGCCCTGGCTCACTCCTCGCACCCCTCGGCGCAGCTCCGCGCGATTTCTGCTCAGCTCATTCGTGTCTTGATGCTTTTTCCTTCTCACGCGTGGCATCGATGGCCCCTCCATGGGTGCCCGCAGATGGGTGGTGACGAGCAGCGGCAGCAGCCCAGGATGGGCCAAGGGAACCCCTTGGGTGCAAGGGCTTGGCTGTGGGATGTGGCCGGGGCCGGATCCTGCTCTGCGGTTCCCCAGGCTGTTGCAGTTATTCCCTGAGGCTGGAGAAGCTGCTGGGGACACGGTGGCTCTTGCTTCACCATCGCATCTCTGCTGAGCCCAGCTCCATGGGTGGGTTTGTGTCCTCGGTTGGCTCCCAGCATCCCACCTCCAGCCTCCACCAGCCCCAGAACTGGCACCGCTCCCCTGGGGAAGAGGGGCAGCGGGTCCCCGGCTTCGCCTCGCCGCTCCCACCCCACCTCCCGCATCCAGCCCCGAGGGCACGGCCGCCCCGGAGGGCTCTTGCTGCCGAAAGCCCCTCCGGGTGGGCCGGGGAGGGCGGGGGGGACACCGCTCCGCACCCCCAGCCCTGCCGCTAAACCCTCCCCTTGGCAGCGGGTCTAATCCTCGCAGGCTCAGGGTCCGGGCCGCGCTGCCGTGGGCGCTGGATTAGGGACCAGCCCCGCAGCCCTCCTTTGTCCTCCCCATTGTGCGGCATTTTGCTCGCCTCTGCTTTCGGCCTTGTAACCGTTTTGCTGCCTTTTAAAAGCTGGCTGAATAGGGGGTGGGCTGGAGAGGGGTGCGGGGGGAAGAGGAGCCGAGGCTTTGAGGCTGAAGAGAAGCATTCAGGCTGCAGCTGCCCCGTCTCGGCACATTCCCCGTGACCCCCACGGGCACCGCCGCGGCCACCGAGCACCATTGGCAGCGCGGCCGCGCCGGGACAATCCACCTGCTTGCTCAGGACAAGCACTTTCATGCCTGTTGGGATTAGAGATTTTAAGTGTCGTTCCAAATTGTGCAGATAAACAGTCTTGTGAAAACTTGTTATCGTGGCGAAAAGGCCCCCGCCGCCACCCTTCGTCCCTGGCCTTTTGTTCGGGCAATTTTTATTGCCGGATTGGATTTGATGAGGTTTAAGGTTTATTCTTAGGACTCCATTGAAGAGCTGATCCTTTGTCTCCTGCCGTGGAGCGTGAAGAATATGAAACGTAGGCAAAAATAAATCTGCTTTTCACACGCATTAGCCCCCGGTACACGCAGGGACCACCAAACGCAGCTGAGAGCAGCAGCACCCCCGGCCCTCCCCTGCGCCTGCACGGGGTCTGCTCCGGGCTCAGCGGGCTCCGCGCCCGCTCCCCGAGTCCCCTCGGAGCTGGGACGGGCCCCGCGTGGCGATGGCCGCAGGCGACCTTCTCCCTCTGCCGCCCGAGCTGCGGGAGCCGGGTTTGGCTGCTGGGGCGATGCGGATTTAGGGGATGCCGGGTCTGCAAAGAGCCCAGACCGTGGCGGGGGGAGAGGAGAGCATGCCTCCCTGCCTGCCCCCTCCAAAAAATCCACCCCCACTGGCAGGTCAGTCCCTTGATCGCTTCATTTATCAGCAGTCACTTCGGGAAAGATTAATCAGCAGGGTAATTCCTGAGGACAGGTTGCTCCAGGGGCTGCCTTTCATTTGCGAGAAGCTCCCGGCGAGTTTCACCTTTATTGCGGGGAACCTGCTCCGACACGCTGCACGCCGGCACGGCCGCCCGAGCACCGGGGACGAGCCTGCGCCGCGGGCTGCGTCCCCACCTCGTCCCCACCTCGTCCCCACAGCCGCGGGGCCACCGAGCACGGGGCAAGGCTCGTGCCCGGGCTTTGGGCTGGCCGCTCCCGAGCAGGGTCCAGAGCAGTTTGGGCAGCACCGGGAGCCGGCGGCAGGCGCCTGGCACGAGCTGGGAGGCTGAGCTTCTGGAGAGCCTGGAGCCGGAGGCGGAAAATCATGCAAAACTTGGTGGATTGGGTTGGTTCCAAGCAAAAGAAAAAACAAAACCACAACCCAGGGTGGGCAAAACCTGCTCAGAGCTGCGCCGGAGCGGCGCTGGCCGGAGGAGCACGGCCGGCTTTGGGAGACGCCTCTCCCCGCGGCTCCCACCACGGTGCTGGGAGCTGCCGAGGTCGGTGCCGGCTCCACGCCGTGGTCCGGACGAACGGAGCCCGGTGGAGCTCAGCACCCCGCGAGAGCGTCCAGCGTGACCTCAAGTCTTCGCTTCTCCCTGCGTCTCCTCAGCCAAGCCGCATCCCCGCAACGCCCGACCCTCGAATGAGTGAGAACTAAATGATAAAGTTAGAGGGAGAGGGGGACAACAGGGTGGCAGAGGCCAGCGAGGAGAAAGCTCTCCCCCCGACAGGGCTCGTAAAGAGGTGGCAGATGAGCAGGGTGGGACAGGAGCGTGCCACCGCCACGCATTTGGGGTGCAAGCCCCCTCGGTGGACACCCGCTGCCTGGACAGTTGTCCCACCACGACGTAGCATGTCGCTGGGAGGGACAGCAGAGGAGGAGAAGGACGAAGGCTCTGCCTGCGGGAGGCAGGACGCAGCCGCCGGAGTTAGCTCGGCTTCCCGCTCTGCATCTCGCACGATGATTCCCTCGATACCCAGTGATGTTGCAGCTCCTCCTGTTTGGATAAAATATCTGTAATTACACGCATGCCTAATCTGAATTATTTCCACAGTGCAATCCTAGCGCTTTGGACCCCGCTAAGCATCTCGGCAGGAGACCACCTTGTCAACGGGGAGAAGCTCAGTGATGGCCCTTCTGCTCCTTGGCTGGGCGACCAGCATGGCTGTTGGGTGACCATTGGGTGCTCACTGCTCATTCCCAGCACCCAGGGAGCTCCTTCCCGGGGGTCCGGCAGGTTCTCGTGTGTACTTTACGTGTCTGATCCCAGAGGGAGGAGTAGGAAGGGGATTTCTACCTCTGCTCTTAGCCTTGCCATGGTCACCCCTGTTCTGGATCTGGGAGGGTGTGAGAAGTTAACCGATGTGCCCAAGGCCTCGTTCGTAGCTGCAGAGACGATGGACGCCTTCCCAAAAGCAACGCTGCTGTCAGATTGTGGGGCTGGGGGAGGAGGTACGGAGTGAGCCGCTTTGGCCCGCGCCGGGCGAGACGTCAGGTTCCGTTCTCGTCAGGGTCCCTGCTGGCCCTGCAGCTGGCAGGCTCCAGAGTGGGGCTGCTTCGAGAAGGAACAAGAACTGTTTCATCAAATGCACAAGGTTTTAAAACTTGGGTTTCTTCCAGCGTGCAACCAAACTGAGCCCTTTTTAAAGATTTCCACGGCGAGCCACCCCCAACATGAGCGTGTCCCTAGGAGCTGGGGGCTGCGGGCAGAGCCCCCGCGGGCAGGAGAAGCCTGGGCGGGCATTTCGGGGGGCAGGCGTCGTCCCAGCGATGGCATGGCCAGCCCCGAGCCCCCCGTGCCCTCCCCGCCGCTGCTCCCTGCCCGCCCGCTGCCCGTGCTGCCCGGCAGCGTTGTCTCCGCATGGCGGGTTTCCTTCCGTGCGGGAGAGCTGCGCGGCCCTCTCGGCTGCGCTCGGCTGCCTTTCGCTGTCACATTGCGTTATTTGCTCGACGAGAAGTGACTGATGCACCTTCCCCACCCTTCCCCTGCCTGCAAAAACTCCCGGTAGCTGCCCGGCATCGCCGGTGGGTGAGGGGACCCCGGACCTCAGCACCCATCGCTGCCCCCCTGCCCCCAGCACCCACAGAGGTGACCCGGGTGGCTCAGGAACTGGGGAGGGATCTTATTTGGGGACTGGGAAGTGACATCTCAGCTGGGTTTCAAAGGCAGGTCCTGATCCCCTCCCGGGTTCGGCGTGGGGTGGGCATCTTGGCATCTCCCCACCCAGCCTCCCGCCCGCTGCAGGTTTTGGGGGCGAGGGTCCGGCCAAGGCTGAGCCCCTCATTGGGGGCACGGCAGCCACCCCCCACGTTTCTCCCAACTCTTCATTCGCTCTCCATTATTTTTGCCTTCCCCTCCTCCCCCTCTCCGTCTCAGCTGCCTGGTGAATGAAGGATGGGTTTTTAAGCCTTTTTTACCCCCAAGGCCCGCAGCGCTGGCTCGCCTGCTATCGCAGGGATAAATGCAGGCTCTGCGGCCCGGAGCAGCATCCGGCAGAGCCGCGCTGGCCCCCCCGCGCCGGGTTATCAATCCCCGCTCAGCATCGCCCGCGCCGGGCTGGGTCCTCTCCACTGGGAGCCCTTTTCCTACCCTCTGGCCACAAGAAAGACCAGTGTGGCTTAATTCTGCACAGTATCAACACCAAACAGGCTCAGCCCAGCGCTACTGGCTTTCTCTTCATTCGTCTTTCTATTCCTCGTTTTTCATGAATTTTTAAAAAGTTTCCATTTCTCTCCGTGCTTCTGTCTTCTCCGCCGGGTTTGGGGGGGTTGCCGGGGCGTGCGTGCCCCTGTGCCTGCGTAGGCTCTGCATCCCCCTCCTCGCCCTCCCGGAGAAAACAAAGGAGACAGGAACTCAGCTTGGCTCTCCCCACCCCAGAAAGATTTTGGATGGCTTGAGAAATAAAATCTCCCGCAGCTCAGCAGATGCAAGGGCCCGGGCGGTGATCAGATCCACACCGCTCGGGTGCGGGCACGGCCCGGCAGCACGGTGCTCGCCCGCTCGCCTGCCAGCATCGCTCAGACGTGAACGTACAGATGGTGCCACTCGCAGGGCTGGAGCCGTGGGGTGGAAGGAGACTTTTGGAAGGCAAAGCAAAATTATCTGAGCCCTCTATGGACTTAAAAAACCCCAAATGCATTTATCTGTTGTTTTGCTCCAGTGCAAAACGCAGCTTCCATCCGTGACTGGGAACTGGAAGCTGCCTTCCCGCTCCTGGCCCAGTCCAGAGAGCAGAGAAATTAAGGCAGGATGGAGAAAAACGGAGATTCCAAGATGGAGAACACAGATAGAGCCGGTGAGCGCAGCCAAGCCGGGGTTGTTCAGGGCCGGCGTTTCGGTTTGTCTCTAAGCCCAGACAAGCCGGGAGCCTCCCTGCACCCACCCCGAGCTGAGCCTTCCTCCGCTCCCCCGGCCCGCGGGGGGCCGTGCCGGGGGCTGCTGCTCCGTGCCGGGGCGTCGGGTCTGCGGAGGGCGGCGGCAGCGATGCCGCGGTCCCACGTGTGCCACGGCTGAGCCGGACCCCGTCCTCGGCAGCCCCCGGCCCAGCGCGCAGCAGCCCCCGGGGGGGTTGTCTCCCCGTCCCGGCCAAAAGCAGCCGGCAGAGCTTGCGGCGAGCCCCGTTTGGGCTGGGTAGGTGCTTCCTGGCCGTCCAAGCAGAACCTTTGTTTTCAAGCCCTCAATCGAATGCTCACAGAGAGCCAGCTCGCGCGGCACTCGGCTGATTATCCCCTCGCAGGGATAAAGTGCAGCATGGAGGCTTCTGGGATTCCACCCGATGGCTCCAGATATTTCAGTGCTGATGCTTAAAAGCAGGACGGCGTTCCCTCCAGCGAGACAGCCCCTGCATCACGGGGGGAACGCGCTCTGAAATAATGATGTACCGCCGGCCTTGAGGCGCTCATTGCAGCTCGGCTGGCCTCAATGGCAGAAGGAGAACCCAGAGTTTATTGCTTCTCTTCTCCTGAGCTTTACTCCCAGCTGTTTTCTCGGGGAGGCCTGGATCCCCGCACCTCATCCGAAGAGCCGTGGGCTGCCAGCGAGGCGCAGAGCTTGGCCGGTCCCCGGGATGGGGCTCTGCCATCACGGGGTGGATCCCTGTGGGAAAATCCCCCCGATCTCTGCCCAGGGCAGGCGATGAGGCCGGGGCACGGCGGGGACCCCTTCCCCCTCCTCCTGCGGGTGCCCTGAGCAGCACCCGGCACCCAACCACCCCGAACAGAGAGCACCCGGCTGCTCGCCCCGCGGCACCACGTCCCCTCCACCAGCACCCAACCACCCGGCGTGCCCGGTGCTGCAGCTGGGCAGAGCCCCCGCGACGGCGGCGATGCCCAGGAGCCACTTTCTGCCCGCTGAAATCCCTGCTGCCGGCGCGGGCAAACCGGGCAAAGAGCCTTTTCAGGCATTGGCGATCCCCAGCTCCTGCGCCCTTTGCAGAGGGCAAAGGTTAGATGGTGGCAGGTGATTTTTTTTTCCCTTTTCTTTTGAGGAGCCATGCTGCAAATAGCCTGATTTCTAAGATTCCTCTATCATTAAAATGTAAATGAAAACAGACACGAAAACAATCTGAATTTCCAGCCGAGTTGCTCTTGCTTAATATTCTACCCCGAAGGGGGATGTGCGGAAGCAACAACATTTCAAAGGGAATCATTAAAGAAGGCAGGCTCAAACTGCGTCTTCATCAGATACCGCGGCAGAGCCGGGCACTCGGGGTCTTGCCCATCCCGCCGCCGCCGGAAAGGACGAGTGGGAAACAGCTTTGGAAAACAGGAACGTCCAAGCCAGGGCAAGGAGGACGCACATGGCGAGCCGGGGCTGTGCCGGGGCTGTGCCGGGGCTGTGCCGGGGCTGTGCCAGGGCTGTGCCGGCGCTGTGCCGGGGCTGTGCCAGTGCTGTGCCAGGGCTGTGCCAGGGCTGTGCCGGGGCTGTGCCAGTGCTGTGCCAGGGCTGTGCCAGGGCTGTGCCAGTGCTGTGCCAGGGCTGTGCCGGGGCTGTGCCCGGGCTGTGCTGGTGCTGTGCCAGGGCTGTGCCGGGGCTGTGCCAGGGCTGTGCCGGGGCTGTGCCGGGGCTGTGCCAGGGCGGTGCGGGGCTGTGCCGGGCAGGGCTGTGTCCTGGGGCGGTTCAGCTCCGGCTGCGGGCAGTCCACGTGTGCGGGTGCGTGGTTGCAGCGTGAGCCGTGCCAGCCTGGTGATGACTGGGACGATGCCCGGGTTGTGATGGCTCCCGCGTTGGTAGGAAGGCCCTGGCAGGGCAGCGGGTGCTGCGGTGTGTCCGGACGTGTTAGCAGCGCGGGGAGGGGGGGGAAGACCCCAACACTCCCCACACCCGCCCGCAGCCCCCCTCCACCCCCAGCTCTCAGCATCCGCGCTGCTTTGCCCTGTTTCAAGCAGGAGGCTGAGGTGGCTGTGTTGACACTGCCAATGTAACACATTTAAAATGAAATATGAAATACGAGGGAGTGAGAACAGCCTGAAAAAATCCCGTGAGTCGTGGTTCAGCCATGCAGCGGAGCACCCAGGGTAGGGTGACCTCTGCCAGCGCCGGACCCGGCTCATCGCCAGCTGAGGGAGAAAAGGCGATGGCTCCCGGGCACAGGGCTGCGGGACGGCTTCGGCATCGCTCTGGGACGGTCCCCAGGCGCTGCAGGGCCAGCTCCGGCAGCTGGGGCTCTGTCCCAGCGGGTGCTGCTGGAAGAGGAGGGATGCACCGAGGCTGGTGGGTGCCCACCACTCGGTGCCACGTACCCAGGGCTGCGGGAAGACAAAGCCTGGCTGGGCAAAGAGCGTCTCTCGGCTCAGAGGCAGGAGCAGCAAAGGCATCCTGTGACCAGAGCTCTCTCCAGGCCATCCCACGGGCGATGCTCACCAGGCAGGACAGGGCAGGTCCCCTCCGATCCCTGCCCTGGCCCCGGACCCCCTCCTTTGCCCTGTCACCTCCCCAGTCCATGCTCCCCAGCTGTCCGGAGGGGGCTGCAGCATCCGTGCCGCTCCGTGCCAGGAAGGGGCTGCATGGGAAAGGCTCTCAGGCGCCTGGCCCCGATGCCCGCAGGCGGGACGGCTGAGCCCCTCTGCTCCCCGCCGCCCTCCCAGACCTCCCAGGCAGCGGGCAGGTGCTCGCGGCACGGCAGCACATATGGATCCTATAAGGGCTGAGATCATCCCTGCGGGCAGCCTTGCTGCACCGTGCACCGGGGAGGGACGGCGGCGGTGGGACCCCAGGGCTGCCCAGGGGTGCGGAGCCCCTCGCAGCGCTGGGTGCTGCCTGGGTGCGGCGTTTGGGGCGAGGGGAGCAGCCCCGGCCGGGCTCACGCTGCCAGCGCAGAGCAAAGGAAAGCCCTTTTCCCGCTGTAAACCCAACGCGTGGGACCTGGAAGTCTCCAAGACACAACAAGCGGGGGATCCCGGGGTGCTTTAAGCGCGTCCCAGTCTGGATCTCTGGATGTTAATAGCCTGAGATGATTAATTTTCTTTTGTACTTTCATGGTATCAGTTATCACATCATTCAATTTTATTTTAAAAGACTTTTTCTTTAAGCCCACAAAATACTGGAAAGAGTTCGAACGGATTCAAATTACAAGGTAAAATATTTCCCTCCAAAGCTTCCCAAATACTTGTTGTTTTTTTTTAAATGCTATTATTTCAACTTTCAAAGGCAACATTTGCCAATTCTTGCTTTGTGCAGTAAAACCAGTCCAGTGTTACAGGGATTTAATATAATAATAACAATAAACTTTCAGAGGGGACCTTAAAAACAAAGGGCCCTGTCTGCTGCGCGTGGAAACCCAAGCTCCCTGCCCCGGGGTCCGCAGCTCGCCTTGCCCCGTGTGCCGGGGAGCGGTGACGTGCGCGCCGCAGCCCCGCGTGGCTCCCATGCGAGGGCCCGATCCAGACCCCGCTGGCCACGCTCAGCCTTCCCACCGACCTGGGCAGGTTTTGAAGCCGGAGCGTCTCCTCCGAGCCCCCGAGAGCCGCGTTACCCATCTGCGAGCTGGGGATCCAGCCCCGCATTTACCGAGGACGAAACCCCCAGGATGGCGACGTCCCCGGCGGGGTCCTCGGGCGCATCCCCGTCCCCAGCCCCGAGCTGGTGCCCGCCCGTTGCACCCATCCTGCGCGGGGCTGGATCCGCACCCATGCAGGGAGCTGAGCGCTGGGTGCAGGGGGGTTCGCGGGGTTCCAGCCTCCCGGGTGCGAGTGCCCGGGGGCAGAGCCGGGTCCCGGCTCCCACCAAGCTGGCACGGGCTCAGCCTTGCAGTTTGTTGTTTTTCCCCCTGCAGTTGGTCGGGTTTTTAATTAATTCCCAAATCTCATTTGGGCACCGGAGCTGGGGGTGGAAAAAACTCTGTCTGAAGTTGATTTTGCAAATCAGCACTGGCCATCGCAAACCCGCTCCGGGGGCACCGGGGCTCCCAATAACCGAGGAGGAAGGCTCTTGCTTGCGGGGCAGAGCCACCACTTTGATGTGCTCCCGCAGTTATTCTTTCATTTCTTGAGCAAATAATCCAGATTTTCACAATATTTACCTTGGAAATAATTATTTGTGTAAAGCATTTGACCAAGATAAACAGAATCGCTGGGTCTCTCTGCGGGGCTGGGAGGTCTCGTCTTCCCCGAAGCCCCCCGGAGCGTGCGCAGCGGCAGCAGCCCAGGTGGAATCGGCCATAAGGGCGAGCTCACGCCTGCCCTACGGGACCTGCCGAGGGCTGGGGACAAACCTGGGGACAAACCTGGTAGCCCCAGCCGCAGGGCACGTACACGGACAGAAAAACGCAGCCGCTCTGCCCTGCCTGGATTGCTAACCCAGCCCCGTGCCTGTACAAGGGGCTGTCGCACCCCGCCATTCCCACGCGCCCAGAGGCTGCAAAGGAGAAGCAGGAAAGGGGGCGGCGGGGGGGGGGGGAAAGGTGAAGGAAGGTTCAAAGACCTGCTACAGCTTCGGTTTTTCATCTCTAGTTAATCTCGGCAAGGCCTGAGGCAAAGTCACCTTCGGGTCAGCACTCAGGTGTTTTTATCTGCCCTCCCCATCTGCCCGGCGCTGCCTCCCAGCCCTCCCATCCGCCGGGCAGGGGGGAACGCGGACCCCCTGCTTCACGCCAGGCTCTGCCAGGGCAGGGGGCAACCCCTGCACCCGCGCCGCACCCCAGCGCCGGCTCCCCGCCACCCACCGCCCCACGGCCTCGGGGAGGGACGGGACTGGCGTCGCGCTTGGGGTTTTCAAAGCAAAAAGGCTTTAAATTGAGCAGGAGTGAAGGGCCGGTGTCGGTGCCCAGGGACGCAGGGACGGTGCCCAGACCCGTGCCCTCGACCTGCCGCCCACCCCGGCTCCTGCGCCTGGCCGGCTTGGGAAGGGCGACAGGGGAACAAATCCACGCGGGGCTCGGCTCTTTCGCCTCCAAGGCTTTTATTCAGGCGTGCAGCGTGCCCACGATGACACGGCTGGGATGGGACACGGGCAGCAGGCGCTGGGCACGAGCGAGCGGGAGGGCGGCCGGCAGCCGAGCAGTGCCAGCCTCGCAGGGACGCGGCCGGAGTCCTCCAGCCCCAGCGCCGGGGCCGAGCGTGGCCATCACCCCCACCACGTCCTTCCCAGCAGCAGAGCTCTGCGGACCCCCCCGTCTGCAGCAGCCCCCGGCCGTGGTCGGTCATCGGCAGTGCCGGAGCGTCTGGCGGTCGGTGGAAGCCGGGATCTCCCCGTCCGGGCGCCGCACCCCGGCAGCAGAGCGGGATCCCGGCGAAGTCACGGCCACCTCTCAGCTCCGCAGGAGGAAGCTTGGCTGGGGGGGACGCAGCAACTCCAGAACCTCCCATCACCCTCCTCTGTGCCTGGCTCAGCCCAGCGACGCCGGGCAGGACGGGGAGCGCGGTCCCCCCCGGGCCGAGCCCTCGGCGCGCAGCCAAGCCGCCCCGCTGCCGCTCCTTCCACGCCAGCAACCTCAGCAGGACAGATGTCACATCAACACTTCGTGAAGTACAGCAAGCAAACACAGCATCTCCTTTTTAATCTCGATTTAAGACGACTGCTCTTCGTATTCGGCACGGGATAAAATGTAGATCAGGAGAAAATGTTCTCTTTGCTTTCAAATGATAAATGAACACAAACACCGACAGCACAACTTCGCAAGCAGCTTCCTGCTCACGCACCGTGTCCCGGCACCTCCCGCGACAGACGGATGTGCGCACACACACTGGCGGGAGGAAAAGTCTAAATTAACTCTTCTCTAATACTGAAACTAAAAAAAACATATTGGGCTTGAATCAGTTGACACCAATTTATTTTTAAGCATTCTGAGGTCACTATTCAGAACGATTTTTTTTTGTTCTCTCTCCCTCCTCTCTCTGCATGAGTTTAGATCTTATCTGCAAAGCTTCCACACGTGCTTCATCAGGCGGTGCGCGGGGGCGAGTCCGAGCAGAGCTCAGCACCCGCAGCACCAGCCGCGTCTCACGGAGGCCGGGCAGCTGCCATGCGGTCACGCCGCCGCGGGTGCCGTGCCGGGGCGAGGTGGGCTGGTGCTGTGCCCCCGCACGCGCTGAAGAACTTCACCCAGCTCAGACACAGGACCGTGAATTAGATTTAAAAGATGAGCCTGGTCACCCTGGGCTCAGCAAACCCTGAGGTCTGCCCAGCCCGACGCCCCGCGGCCCCCTGACCGGCGGGACGCGGTGCAGAAGAAAATTCATTCCCATGCAGAGGGAAAATGGGGATGAATGCTCCGGGGACTCTGAGCTGGGCTGGAGAGAGATGGGGAGGGCAGGGTGGGCGCCCGGCGAGCGTTCTGCACTGGCGAGCCCCGCCGAGACGCCGCAGCCAGCCCTGCGCCGCGGCATCGCTCAGGGGCTGGGGTCGGCGGTGCCGGCGGGGCACGCCGGGCCGTGCCGCATGCAGCGGATGAGCTCCTTGCGGTTATCCAGGATGGTGTCGAAGCTCTCCTGCAGCCGGTTCTGCTGGTCCAGGACTTTCTGCTGGAGGCCGTGGATCCAGCGCAGCAGGGCCAGGCGCCGGTACATCACCAGCTGGACGTGGTGCTTCTCCTTCTCCCGCTCCTTGAAGCGCTCCTTGTCCTGGAGGTGCTGCACGGCCTCCGCCAGCGCCGGGAAGAGGGTCCCGGGCTCGGCCGCCCCCGGCTGGGGTGGGCTCCCGGGGAGGGGGCCAGCGGCGGGGGGGTCCCAGGCGCTCCCGCTGTCGGGGCTGTCGATGCTGAGGGAGCTGCTGGCGTAGCCGTTGTCCTCCACGGGGGAGCTCGGGGGCTTCCCGCACCCCCCGGCCAGCTCCTCGGCGGTGCTCTGGCCCCCCGCCCCGCCGACCTCCGCTCCCTCGGGGGGGCTGCGCAGCCCCGGCGTGGGGGGACGCGGCCGCACGGCGCCCGGGTTCGGGGCGGCGTCCCCAAGCCGGCCCTGGACCATCTGTCTCTGCGTTAATAACAGCAGATTATCGGACGGATTTGTGGTGTTTTCGCTCCGGCTGGAGCCCTCCTCCGGCGGGGACCCCGGCGCTGGCCGGCTCCAGTTCTCGTTGCTGTCGCACACCTCTCCCACGAAGTTGGAGTTGGAGTCGTGCCCGCAGCCGGCCCCCGGGACGGCCGTGCCCAGCGCCGGGCGCTGCCCGAACGGGGCATTGACCGGGCAGACAGCGAACATCTCGCCGGCCTCCTGCCTGCAAGAGAGACGCGGAGCCGTGACGCGGCCGCGGGGCCCCGCCAGCGCCCTGACCAGCCGCGGCGAGATCGCACCCGCTCCCGCTTTATTTGCCTCTCGTTAAAGCTGCTGAACCCAAGCCGCGGGCTCAGCCTTCCCCGGCGCTTCGCCGCTGCTCCCAGCGTGTCCCCAGGCAGCGTCGTCCCGGGGTGACTGCTCGCCCGACACCGAAGCTGGGGTCAGGGTCGGTGGCTTCCCCTCGGGACGGTCGCAGGGCAGCGCAGGGCGCGGGCACGCGGCCGGCACGCTCGGCTCCAGCAGCGCCTGCGCGCGCGGCAGACGCAATTGATTCCGCGCTGGCGGAGGGTTGCTCGGAAGGAGCTGCTTTTCAACGGCAATAAAATTTATTTAAGGAGGTGAAGCTGCCCAGGCTCCTCCACACAAACTCTGCCCCTGCCCTGGGCTGGGCCATGGGTTGGGGCTGGTCCCTGTCAGCGCCCAAACCAGTAACCCCAGCGGGCTCCAGTAACCCCAGCGGGCTGCGCCCTTCCTTCTCTGCAGGGCTGGGAGCAGACGGGACCAGGAGTGGGAAGGTTACCCCAGCACCTCTTGCTGGGTCATCAGCAGGGATGGCCGATCTCCCAGCTCTCCCCCACCACGGACACGCTCACAAGAACCATGCGAAGGAAAACCCACCCAGTGCCCCAGACCCACCGAGCATCCCAAACCCACCGAGCGTCCCAGACCCACCGAGCGTCCCAGACCCACCAAGTGTCCCAGACCCACCAAGTGTCCCAAACCCACCGAGTGTCCCAGACCCACCGAGTGTCCCAAACCCACCGAGCATCCCAAACCCACCAAGTGTCCCAAACCCACCCAGCATCCCAAACCCACCGAGTGTCCCAAACCCACCGAGCATCCCAAACCCACCGAGTGTCCCAAACCCACCCAGCATCCCAAACCCACCGAGCGTCCCAAACCCACCCAGCATCCCCACCTCGCCCCTGGAAAGCGGGCGCAGAGGCAGCAGGGTCCGGGGCGCGGGGCAGGGGCTGCAGTGGTGACGGGGTCCCACCCGCGGTGCCCCCACCCCGGCTGCGGCCCCTGGTCCTGCTCTGGGGGGCACGGAGGGGACCCACGCGCACTGCTGGCAAGGCCACGGCCGGCAGCGGAGGGCGAGGGCCCACGCATGCCCCCCCCACCCCGCTGCCACCGGCACTGACACGGCCAAGGACCCCCCCACGCCGTGCAGCGGGGAGGGAGGACAGCGGGGGGGGGGGGGGGTCGAGGAGCATCCCCGCATCCGCAGAGCCCCCCGTGATGGGGGGGGGAGCGAAGGGGGGAAGCGACGCGGCGAAGCGGCGGCTCCATCCCCCCCCCCCCGCAGCCGAACCGCCCGGGAAGCGGCGGGGAGGGGGGGGGTACCGAGGGGGGGGGCCGCGATCCCCCGCCGTCCCGCAGCACTCACCGCCGCTGCGGGCCCGTCCGCCGCCGCCGCGGGTGGGAGCGGAAGCGGCCCCGCGTGGGGAGGCGTCACGGCCGCACTTCCGAGCGCTCCCGCCGCCCCCCCGCCCCCCCGCACCCTCCCGTCCGCCTTTCCGCCGCGCCCCGAGCACCCCACGGCCCCCCCGCACCCCACGCCCAGCGCCCCGAGCACCCCGCAGCCCCCCCGCACCCGCCCCCGGCGCCCCGAGCACCCCGCAGCCCCCCCGCACCCCCCCGAGCACTGCGCGGATCCCCCGCACCCCCCCCTCGAGCACCCCGCAGCCCCCCCGCACTCCCCCCCGAGCACCCCGCGGCAACCCCCCCCCGGGGCGGCAGGGACCGTGCGGGATCCCCACCCGCATCAGCCCCCCCTGGGGGGGGGCTGGGAGAGGGGTCGCGGGTGGGGGCAGGGGGCCGCGGGTGGGAGCCCCCTGCCACCCCCAGCCCGCCGTGGCGTTGGGCTCTGGGCGGCCGGGCTTGGGCCACCCCGGCCCCTCGCAGCCCCGTGCCCCTCAGCAGACCCCGGGGGTCCCGGAGCCCCCCGGGTGGGCGCTGGGAGACGGACGGGCATCGAAGGGCTCCCACCAGCGCCGGGCCGGTGTGGGCGTCACGCGGAGCCCCATGAGCATCCCGGGGATGAAGGGGCTTTGTGGGGCCGGGGGAGACAGCAGCGTGGTGGCGAGGTCAGGGGCTGGGAGCCGGGGCGGGGGCAGCCGGGGGGCGGCAGACGCCCCTTTGCCACAGACTGGGCACAGAACCACGGGGTCCCAGACTGGCAGGGGTTGGCAGGGACCCCTGGGGATCCCCCACCCAACCCCTGCCCAAGCAGGGTCACCCAGAGCAGGGGGCACAGCACCGCAGCCAGGCGGGGCTGGAATATCTCCAGAGAAGGAGACTCCACAGCCTCCCTGGGCAGCCTGGGCCAGGGCTCTGTCACCCTCAGAGGGAAGAAGTTCTTCCTCGGGTTCAGCTGGAGCTTCCTCTGCTTCAGTTTGTGCCCGTTGCCCCTTGTCCTGTCGCTGGGCACCACTGAGCAGAACCTGGTCTCACCTCTGCTGGGTCCCCCAGACGTCTTGCTGGGACGGACAGGGCACGAGCACAGCGCCTTCACCCCAGGGGCTCTGCAGCCCAAGCCCACCCTGGCCAAAGCGACTCTCGCTGGGGTCTCAGCACCTCCTGCCCTCCCCAGAGGAAGAGGAGGGGAGGATGAAGATGCTTTCAGGGCTGCCAGACAACCTCTCCAAAGCTCTGGACTGTTGGAGGTGGGCCGTGGTGGAGAAACTCTGAGAGCAGATGTTCCCCGTGACATCGCAAGGGTTCGGAGCAGTGGAACAGCGCTAAGGACTGAGAAATCGTTCTTTGAACCTCCCGTCTGCCTGGCGGGGCCCTGGGCCGCCGTCCTGCCCCGGGCTGCTCCTGCCCCAAAGGCTTCGACACCTCCGTGGCCGGGATCGGTGGGGTGGGACCCAGCGCCGTAGCCACCCTGTCCTGGGCAAGCCCGTGGCTAAAGGGACAAACCCTTCCCGTCACACAGGAACGGCCGAGAGCGGCTGCGACGCGGCTGCGGGTGGGCAGGAGGGAAACAAGGGTTTGGGCCAACAACGGGCTCGGCTCCGCTCCGCTCTGCCGCGAGCCGAGTGTCTGTCCGGGAGCGCTGGTTTGTGCTTCGCTCCCGTCTGGGCCAACGGAACTCACGGCAGCGCAAAACGTTTGTCACTGAGAGAGCAAGGGGGACAGTTCCCTCCCTTCGGGGACCTCCTGCCCCGGTCTGCGGAGAGGAGGCACCTCAGGAACGGGCCTCTTGCCACCCGTGTGGGCTCCAACAAGCAGCAGGGAGCTCCAAGTTCAGCTGCAGTTCGGCTCTCGGGGCGGGAGCGGGGTCTGCTCCCCTCTCGCCTTCCCTCGTCCCCAGCCCTGGAATGGCTGCGGGGCCGGCGGGCGCGGGTGAGCCGGAGCCTGGTGTGGACCCACGGCGCGTGGCTCCGGCCCCGCTGGCGCTGCTGGGAACCCACCCTGTCATGGGGGGTTCCTGCCCCAAGTGCCGGCCGCGGCAGGGGCCGGTGGGTGCCGGGAGCGGTGTTTGCAGGGCTCCGTCCCGCTGGGGTTGGTTTGCACTGGTGCAGCTCCAGTTCAGCCCAGCACCCCCAGCCCCGGGATTATCGGTGTCTGACGGAGAGCGGAGGGGTTTGCTGCCTGCAATGAAAACGGCTCCGTGTCCCTGCCAGCCAGCCATGCCCCAGCTGCCCCCCGCCCCAAGGACCCTGCCAGCGGGGACGGCGGCGGGGACCCCCAGCTCAGGGCGCAGGAGAGAGGGGACGTGGGGCAGCGGGAGGGCTGGGCTGATCCCTTTGGGCGGGGGGAAAGGGAAGGTTTGGAGGTGGAGGGGGCTTAGGGACGGATTTCAGTCACCTTCCCCTCCCCTTCCCCTGCTTTGTTCCAGAAATAAATTAAAAGCTCTTCCTCCAGGAAATTAAAAACCATTTAAGCGGGCTGAGCGCAGGATCTGATGTGCCGGGGTTTCAGAGCTGGGTGTCCTGGGCGAGGTAATCACAGTGCACCTTGGGGCCCAGGAGAAGGGTGCCGGGGTGACCCCCCGGAGCCGCTCCAGACAGCACTGACACCCGGTTCCTCCTCCAAAGCAGGTCCCAGGGACCCTGGGTGCAGCCCCCTTCCCCTGGGCTCAGCGCCTGTCCTGCCTGTGGGACCCCCCTTGCACCCAGGGGACTTCCGTGACCGCTGGGACCTTGCACGAGCAGAGACCCAGCACCGCGGCAGGGAAACGCCGGCGCGGGAGCCCAGCACCGGCCGTGGTGGAAATCGTCCTTCAAACCCCGCACCCGGCTCCCCGCGCCCCGCAGCCGCCCCACGCGCGGGGCAGGCTGCCGTCTGCTTCTCATCTGCCGGCCGTCCCGCTAACCGACGCAACGTGCCGCGGGCTTGGGACAAAATCGCTCCCAGAAGCAGCCCTCACGCTCGGCCCCGCGCCCGCGTGACGTCGGCCCCGTGTCGCAGGCGCGGTGCCGGGTGCCCAGTTTCTCTGCTGGGAAGGAGGCACCGGGGAGCTGAAAGCTGCCCCGTGCGGGGTGGGTTGGGGGCACCAACCGTGCACGGCCGTGTCCAGCCCCGCCAGCAAGGACCAGGCCAGCGGAGGGGGCCTTCGGCAGCAGGCGGGGGCTGCCTCCCCCTGCCCCAGGGCAGGGACCCTGCAGCCTTGCCGGGGGGCTGCGGGGTGCGGGAGCAGGCAAGTGTGGGCGTTGCTGCTCCCCGGGCTCTGCCTGCAGCCCCGCTGCCCGCTGTGCACGGGTGATGCACGCCCACGTGCACCCGCCACGTGCCACACGTGTGCACTGCACACCCGCTACACACCCGCTACACAGCCGCTACACACCCGCTACACACCCGCTGCACGCCCGCTGTGGTCACCGAGCACTGGTGCCTGGGGATGCTGCGTGCGGGGACAGGCGTGCGGGGACAGGCGTGCGGGCTGGAGGCTGCAGCGCCAGCAGGAAATGGAGCAGGGTCTGGGGGACGATGGCCGCGTTCCTCGCCTCCGCGGGTCCCGTCGGCTCCCGCCTCTCACCCTGTCCCGCGTCGGGCACCGTCCGGGCTGTGCACGCCGGGAGCTGCGCAGGGCCCCTCGTGTGGGTGACGGCCGCGGTGGGGCCGTGCTCGGCCGCGCAGCGATGACGGGATGGGCTCGGCCGGGCGCCTTCGTGGCCAAGAGCGTCTGGGCACCAGCCCACCCAGGACACTGCTCACCCAGGAGCCACCGCCCCACCAGACTGGGACCCCGGGGCGGACACAGGGAACCCGTCCCGAAAGAGTTAAGGGTGAAACAAATAAAAGGAAAAAAAAAAGAAAAAAATTTGCAAAAGAAAAAAGTGCCCTGAACCACATGCGACCTAACCCCCCCAGCGGCTCATCTGCGTTTAATAACGGAGCGGGGAGAGCTCCCAAAAAGCTCTCCGAGAAATTAAAGTAAACAGCGTGCTGACCTCCAGCCCTCGCTGCCCCGCTGCTGACGCGGCCCGGCCGCCGCAGCCACCGGCGGCTCGGGGTTCGGGGTAATTGTAAACACGTTCGGTAAACACGAGGGGGGGTCCCGGGGGGTCCCGGGGGAGCTGGGCGGGTGGGAGCTGCTCTCCCAGCACCCATCAGGAGCCGGGGCCGGGTGTCGGGTCAGCGGGCACAGCCGTGGCCGTGGGGGCTGCCTGGAGCCATGGCTCCGGGCTGCGTGGCCACGTTGCGTCCCCGGCTGCGGGGGGCTTGGCACGGCCGAGGCTTCCGACGGTCGTTGCTGGTGGGAACTGGAACCACTGGGATCAACGCGCTGCCCCGTGACCGCGGGCTTGGGGCTGGAAAAGCAACGTCAGGAGCGCTGGCGAGTCCTGCTGACGGAGGGAGGAGGAGGAGGAGGAGGATGCTGTAAAGGGTTTGTCCTCTTGGCCTCACAAAATTTAAAACCAATGCTCTTGTTTTCGTAGATCCTGGTCATTTTTGTCGGCTGAGGGAAAGCAAAGCAGCCCCAGGCTGTGTGGGTGCTGGCTCTCGTCTCCAGGAAGGGGCCGGCAGAGCTGCCGGCCTCCGAGGGGGGAAGCAGGAGCTGAGCATCGCTGCCAGCCTGGCCCTGGCCCTGCTCCATCCTCATCCCTGTCCCTGTCCCCATCCCCATCCCCGCCCCTGTCCCCATGCCCACCTCCATCTCCATCCCCATCTCTGTCCCCATGCCCATCCCTGTCCCCATGCCCACCTCCATCTCCATCCCCATCCCCGTCCCCATCCCCATCCCTGTCCCTGTCCCCATGCCCACCTCCATCTCCATCCTGATCCCCATCCCATCCCTGTCCCCATCCCCATCCCCATCCACGTCCCTGTCCCCATCCCCGTCCCTGTCCCCATGCCGACCTCCATCTCCATCCTGATCCCCATCCCATCCCCATCCCCATCTCCATCCCCATCCCTGTCCCCATCTCCATCCCCATCCCCATCCCCATCCCCGTCCCCATCCCCATCCCCGTCCCTGTCCCCATGCCCACCTCCATCCCTATCCCTGTCCCCATCCCCGTCCCCGTCCCCACCCCATCCCTGCCGCGCGCTCGCCTGCAGCATCCCAGCGGCTGCATTTCCCGTGGGGTTTCTGGGGAAAACGCAGCTCAGAGGCAGGGGAAGGGGGCAGAGGGGGCTGGGGCCGGGCGAGCTCCCCTGCCCTGCCCTGCCCTGCCCTGCCCTGCCCTGCCCCAGCGCCAGCCCCGGGCCGGTGCCCGCCGCCTGCCAGCTGCCTGCCAGCCCCGCGGTGTTTCAGGCAGAATCAAAGGCAGCCCCAGATGCGCTGTATTTGGTGAAAAATGCCAGGAATCCGCAGTCAGCTTGGATTTCAGCGGAGCCGGGAACCCCGCGGAGGCCAGAGCGTGTCCACGGGACCGGAGGTCAGCGCCCGCTCCCCCCAGCAGCCCCCAGCCCCCAGCATCAGCCCTTGGGAGGGTACCGGCGAGAGGAGGAGGAGGAGGTGGATGAAGGGGCGGCAGGGCCAGGGAGCCCAGCGGAGGTGTGAACATCCCACGGAGGGACAAGCCATCGGCGACGGGGACCCAGCTCTGCCCCGGGACACGCAGCCCCGTGACCCGGCGAGGGGAGAGACCCCCTCGCCAAACCGCCCGGGGAGAAGCCCCCAGGCTCTGCTCTCCCGACCCCCGGGAAGGGGCTGGCTTGGCGCGGGGGCTCTGCTCTGCCAAGGGAGCGGAGCTGGCGTCCCGCAGACGTCTCCTCCGGGCTTTATCCGCTGCTGAGCTACAGAAGGGAATGTTGACACCAGCTCCACCCCTTCCATCGGAGCAGGACCAAAAATCACCATTTCCTCTTGGCCTGTGAATCGCTAATAAACTCCAGACAGAACGGTCTGATTAGGAAATTGTTTGGGAAATGGAGAGGAAGGGGGAGGGACGGGCGCTCGCTGCCTCGGCCGGTGGCTCTGGGCGGCTTTGCCCCTCGGCGTCACCTCCCTGCGACGTGGGACGGGTCCCTGCCTTGGGCTTACAGCCCTGGGGTTCCTGCCTCGGGGTCCCGTCTTTGGGCTCCCAGCCTCGGGGTCCCAGCCCCGGGGTCCTGGCTGGGACGGGTCCCTGCCTCAGGCTCCCAGCCCTGGGGTCCTGGCCTTGGGCTCCCAGCTTTGGGGTCACGGCCTCAGGGTCCCATCCCCGGGGTCCCAGCCTCGGGGTCCCAGCCCCAGGTTCCCTGCCTCTGGGTCCCGTCTTTGGGCTCCCAGCCCCGGGGTCCTGGCCTTGGGGTCCCAGCCTCAGGGTCCCAGCCCCGGGGTCCCAGCCTTGGGGTCCCCAAGTCCGCATCCCGAGCCCAGCCCAGGGGCTCTCCGAGTCTGGCTGCATCCACCGGCAGATGGATTTGTCTGCCTGCAAGGATCTGTGGATGAAAATCACTCTACATTTAAGCGTGTATTTTTACTTTGCTGCTGTCCAGGGGCTGTGCCGGGGCGGCAGCGCGAGATGAAACCTGTCCATCATTTGATACCTGCGGCTGGGCCCCCGCCAGCCCCTGAGCGTGAGACGCTCGGCTCGTGCCCAAGCGCCGCGCGTCCCCACGCTGTCTCCTGCCCGCGCCAGACCCGGCCATGGGCTTCTGGCAGCCCGCAGCGCGGAGGTGCTCCGGGCAGCGGCCCCTGGCTCGCAAATAACGGCACAAAGGCAGCAAAGCCTGCGGGTTACGGATCGCTGCTCCGCGTGTGTCTGGGCACGGCTGCGCTGTTGCCCTCCTTGCAGCCTAACGGAGCCCGGCAGCACCGTCCGTGCCCGGTCCCCACCGCGGCGTCCGGCAGCGCAGAGCCCTCGGGGCGACGGGACCGACCCCCCGCCCGCTGCGGACGGGACGGTCACCCCGCGCGGCTCCCTGCGCCCCGACTGCTGCCCGCTCGTCCTGGGACAGAGCGGCTCCGCGTTTGGACCTCATCGCGCAGAGAACGGCGGGGTTTGGAAATTTCAGTCTTGGACACAAATCTGATGCATTCCACAAATGCTTTAATTTATCCTTTTGTCACAATATTCGATAAAAGGTTTTGTTTCAGCTGCGCCGCTTTGATTAAGGACTGTAACAGATTCTAACCTGAAGGAATCGTCTCACATCGCGTTCGTGGAAATTAAACGTTTGATTGCACATAGTCAGAATTCTCTGATCTGGAAACTGCTCCACCAGAGAACTTTGAACGAGCTCTAATCAAAAAACACTTTGGTTTTTTTTTCTCAGCTTCCCCTTCACCTATAACAAGTCCAAACATCTGTTAAAATTCAATCAGAGCAAAAACTGGCTGAAAAAAATTAAAATTCGGAGTCCAACGTTAAATGGCTGTCCATGTTGCGGCCAGGCGGGACGGTGGCAGGCGGGCTCCGCACGCAGGGTCTGCGAGGAGCCGGGGCCCACGGGAGCTGCCCACCGCCCCATCCCACCGGCACCGGCACCGGCACCCGCACCGGCACCGCGCTCGTCGCTGTGAGGCTGCGAGCAGCACGGTCCTGCCGGCACCTGCTGGGATGCCATGGCCGGGGAGGCTGGCGATGGCACAGCACGGCTCAGGGGGTCCCGCGGTGTTGGCTGGTGCTGCCTGGTCCCCCCTCTGCGGCAGAAGGTGCCTTGTGAGCCTAGCGGGACGTTTGCCTCCTGCCTGGAGTCCTCTGCGCCTTAACGGGAGCAGAGACGCTGGAATCCCAGGGCCGGGCTGGTTTTCCTTCCTCTCTGCTCCTTTTCCCCGGCAGGGCCGGGGGCTGACGTTTCCCCCAGCCAGGAGAGAAGGCAGAGGGCTGGGAAGCCAGAGGGAAAACCAAAACCCCGCGGGCGTTTGGGAGCAGGAGCACCTTTCCGCAGGGGTGGCAGCTCCTGCTTCTCGGTGCTCAGCCGCAGGTGCCCCTGTGCCGGACGGGGAGCGGTGGCACGTTTTTGGGGTCAGAAAGCAGATTTGAGCAGTTCGAGCAGCACGCTGAGATAAGCCCTGACTTCCTGGCAGCTCCGTTCCCACCAGGCTGTTGGGGTCCCGGCGAGACGGACCCCGGCGAGGGGCTCTCCTGGCGGGAACAGCCCGGCAAATTCTCTCTGCATGGGTGAAATTCCCCCCGCTGCCGCGGCTGTTATCTCCGCACAGGAACCAACAATATCCTTTCATTTAGGCACTAATTCGAACAATGTGCGCCGGCCGGGGGAGGAAGGGCGCTCGCTGCTCCGGAGCCTTTGAAAAATCCGGGCGGGAGCCAAACCAGAGGGAAAACAAAACCCCGCGCCGACGCGAGCGGGTGGGCGACGCGGGGCCGGGGCCGCGGGCTCCAGCCGTGCCGCCTGGGCAAAGGGTGACGGCGGGGAGAGCCGCGGTGCTGCCAGCGCCGGGCACGGCACCGGGACGCGTCGGGCACCGGGCACCCGTTTCCCGGCTCGTGTCGGGGTGAGGTTGTGGTTTGGGCCGTCCTGGAGCTGAGACCCCTCCGTGGCTGGGGGGTTTTGCCCACCGGGGAGAACGGCCGCCCCGGCTCAGCCAGCCGGTTCGGCCTCGTAATTAGGGCTCCACGGGGCTGGAGGGCGCAGTAAAACGCGTCGAAACCTCCGCTGCCATAAAGCTCGCGCTAGGCACCAGAGAAAGTCAGAGGGTGTAACTGATAACTGTAAAAGCATTTTAATTTCCATTTTTCAGGAGGCGACAAGACAAACACAGCCGGGGGGAGGGGAGGGAGCACCCACCAACAGCACACGGGTCCCCCGCCGATCCCCCCCACTGCTCCAGCACCCAGGGCCTGGCAGCAGGGTCCCACGGGCTGCAGCCACCTTGTCCCATGTGGTTTGCAGTGGGACCAGCATGGTTCGCAATCATTGCCAGCAGGGATCTCCACTGGCACGTGGCCGGTGGCAGCAGCATCCCCATCCCCATCCCCATCCCATCCCATCCCACCCTATCGCATCCAATCCCATCTGCATCCCATCCCATCCCATCCCATCCCATTGCATCCCATCCCACCCTATCGCATCCAATCCCATCTGCATCCTATCCCATCTGCATCCTATCCCATCCCATCCTATCACATCCAATCCCATCCCATCCCATCCCACCCTATCGTATCCCATCCCATCCCATCCCATCCCATCCCATCCCATCCCATCCCATCCTATCACATCCAATCCCATCCCCATCCTATCCCATCCCATCCCACCCCATCCCCATCCCATCCCCATCCCTATCCCATCCCATCCTATCACATCCCATCCCATCCCATCCCACCCTATCGTATCCCATCCCATCCCATCCCATCCCATCCCATCCCATCCCATCCCATCCCATCCCATCCCATCCCATCCCATCCCATTGCCATCCCTGTGACCAGCAGGACACAGCACCCCGTTCCCAGCGGCCACCCCAGTGCTGGTCCCTCCCGGGCAGACCCCAAGAGGGCTTGCAGGGGAAAACGGGGGGGTTGGGGGCGTTTGCTCCTCCCGTGGAGCTGCTCCGAACATTCACACCCGTGGGGAGATCCCCGCGCTCCCCGACGGGGGGATCCGCCGGAGCATCCTCCGGTTGATGACGTGGAAATTGCTGCTGGTGGCGAGGGAAGCCCTCGCCTCTTGGTGAATTAATTTAGCTTTTGCCATTCTTCGCTGTGCTCAATTAATCTCGTTAAAGTGATATAATTTTAGCTCGTACTTCACGCGCGGGGGTGGCGGGGAGGCCCTGGCGGACACTGACGGAGGTCAGCTCGCGACGGGGGGCTGGGGGCTCGCTCCCCTCGCGCAGGAGGGGCAGCAGTGGCAGAGGGGCTGCTGCCCCGCGCCGCTGGCCCTGGGCCCGTGGGCAGGATCAGCCCCGGGGTACCCCGGGGTGCCGTCCCTGCGGGGGGGCTGGGCCCACCGGCGCGCAGGGTGCTGGGTGCCGCGGCCGGGTGCCTGGGCCGTCCCCAGACAAAGAGCGTCGGCTCCGCAGCCCCCCGGCAGCTGGCGTGGGGGACGTAATCCCACAAAACTCCTGCTCCGGGGGGATCAGCGGGCAGGGTGAGGGGCACGCCGCCGAGCCCCCCGCCGCCGCTGCCCCTTTCTATCCCCGCTATTGACTGCCTAAACAGTTCTTTGGTGATTACAATGTAAATATAGCTTTTCATGGAGTAAAGGCCTTTTATGGGCTCCGCACACACTTAACCACTTAACCCCGGCGACAAAAAGAGCAGTGAATGAGCTGTTCAGGGGCTGCTCGTGCAGAAAAGCGGGCGCTGAATGGGATTTGGGCATCTCTGTGTATCAATTGCTCTGCTCCGGGGGCCCGCAACGGGGCCTCGGCGTTCGAGCATGTGCCAAGGGGCTCGCGCGGCTGTGGCTGGAGTGTCCGAAAAAAGAAGGAGAAGAAGAAAAAAAGCAGCTGCTTCTCTTTAATAAAACAATGATTTATTCATGGCAACTTGGGGAAGGGGCGGGGGGACGCGGGGAAGTGCCAAAGCGATGCTCGCCCTGCTCGGTGCCCGGGAGAGGCGTGGGGGCTGAGCCCGCCTGGGGAGCGGGAGGCACAGGGACCCCCGGAGCTGCTCAGGGGGACCCCCAGAGCTGCCCATGGGGAACCCCGGAACTGTCTGTGGAGGACCCCCGGAACTACCTTTGGGGGACCCCTGGAGCTGCCCATGGGTCCCCAAGAGTTGCCCAAAGAGATACCCAGAGCAGCTCATGAGGGACCCCCGGAGCTGCCCCTGGGGACCCCCGGAGCAGCTCGGGCAGCAGAGCCCGGCGAAGCAGCGGGGCTGTGCACGGTTATGGGTGCAGGGACCGATGTGGGGCTGGGTGTGCGGCCCCCCCAGCCCGGGCGTTTTGGGGCAGGCGTGGTGCAAGGAAGGGCTGCACTTGCTGTCCCGGGTTAAACGAGCCCGGGTGCCGCGGATGCCACAGCTGGGACGGGGCTCTCGTCCCACCGGGGTGGGCAGCCGAGCACCTCGGGCCGGTGGTCAGGCAGCGGGGGCACGGGGCTCGGCCACCCCCCAGCCGCGCCGGCCACCGGCCAAGAGGAGCCTTCGTGGAGCAGGGGCTGGGGGGAGCAAACTCAAAGCAAATCTGAAGTGAACGGCCTGAGACGGGGAGCGGCGGCTGGAACGGTGCCCGTCTGTCGGCTCACGCGGAGCAAAACTCAGGGGGTGCGGGGACCCCGGCACGGCCGCTCGGCACCGCTGCTCTGCCGCAGGAAAGCGACGCCGGAGGGACGGCAGCGGGTCCTCGCCGGGCCGCAGACGGGACCTCGCTGAAGGCGCGACGGGCTGCGAGGAGCAGATCAAGTTGGGCTGTGGCCCTATTTTTAGGTCTGCACAGATGGAAGGATGAAAGCGGAGGGGGCAGGAGGGCAGGAATGGGAACGAAAGACAAACAAACGCCGAGCAGATGTTGGGAGCGGTGCTCTTCCCCTCGCAGGATGTGTGTGCGGCTCCCGGCGACACCGGCTCTGCCGGCCTCGACCCCCGGAGCAACGTCCCCTCTGCTCGTCCCCCATCGCCAGGGTTTCCACCGACACGCCGGGGCCATGGCACCGCGTCAGCCCCCACCCTTGTTAGAGGTCCCGGGTGGCCTCCCGGGTGTCCCCTCTCCACTTGCCATCCTCGTTGGTCCCACCATGGGCTCCCGGAGCTGCACCAAGACTGCACACGCACGGTGGAACCCAGCCCCTGCTGCGGGATGATCAGGCAACGCCAAGGCGGCAGCGAAGTTAAGGTGTGGGTCTGCTAATTAGAAACAGCCCGTGATCAACTTGGCACGGCTCCAGGGACGAAGCTGGGGCTTCACGGAGCAGACCTGGTGCCCAGGTCACCGATCAGCCCACGCACCCCTGCTGTGCCCCTTTCTGACGCCTGACGGTTCCTCAAGGTCTTGCTGGACCAGGACATCGCCGGGACGGCGGCGGGGGGTGTTTTGGCCTCTCCAGTTTCCATTCGAGCTGGAGACCCCGGCAGCGTCGCTCGCAGGCGTTTAGCAGGAGCCACGGAGAAGACGCAGCCAGCGCCCGGCCAAATCCCAACCCCTCCAGACCTCCGTCGGGTTTGGGGCCTCGGTGCTGGCTGACGAGTATCAAACCCAGCTCCTCCAGCCCTGCTTGTGCCCCCTGCAGATGTTTGAGGGCCTTTGCCAACTGCGTTGACCCCATCTCATCTTTTCTTCCTTCCTTTTCTGTTCCCTCCCCAGCAGAAGGGGATGGGATGGGGCGACCGCGGCGGGTCGGGCTGGGGCCGTTGGCAGCCCCGCCGCCGGGCAGTGACACCTCGGGAGCTGTTCTCATGCTTTGGGGCTCAAGTCATCCTCGCCGCGAAGCTCCCACGCGCTCAGCAAATCCAGAGGTGGAGCGGAGGCTACCGAAATACGGGCAGCTCTGCCTGTGAGCTCATCCCTCCGGATGCCTCGCTCCGAGAGCATCGCCCTCGCGTCACGCAAAATAAGGAACACATGGCAGGTATAATTGCCTGTTGCTTTAATTATCTGCCTGACGTCAGCGGGCTGGAGGGGTTTGTATTACCTTTGGCTGGAGCGTCTGCAGCCGTGGCTGGCGGAGCCGGGATGTGCATCCCGCGGGAGATGCTGGTGGTGGCCATGACCGCCCTGCTACCGGAGCAGGGATGGGAAACGTCCTGGATGCCAAAATCCCTATGTGGGTCCTCAGGCTGCTGCTGCGGGGTGCCTCAGCAAGCTGCCCCGCAGCAGCCTCAACGGTGGCACCGGCCCACACCGTCACCGTGCCAGCCTGGAGCTGCGACCGGGAAAAATCCACCCAAAAGCAGCAGCTGCCGTGCCTCGCATCCCGAGGTAGGGATGGGGGCTGCGCGGGGCAGGATCAGGCCCCTGCGCCCCATCCGGGCTCACTGGGCTGGGGAGCAGGAGGGAGGGAGGAAGGAAAACCCATTTTTCTTTCTAATTTGGTGTTTAATTGCAAAAGGTTGGGGATTTTCAAAGCCCCCCCTTCGGGCTTCGTGTAAAATAGGAACGTGGAAATCTCACCTCTGCGTATCCCGAGCAGCCGGGGAGGTGGCATTAGCACCTCAGCGGTTAATTAAGCTTCCTGCACAGAAATGAGTCTCCATCAGCCGCGGCTGCTGGAAATCAGGCAGCGCAGAAAGACGCTGCCGCGCTGGCCCACGCTGCCCTGCAGCCAGCACCCCGGGGCTGAGCACGGCCAGGGCTCACGGCACGGCTTGGCACGGCGGCCGCATCCAGCCATGCCAGGACGCAGTGGGACACCCGGGCTCGGGGCAGCATCCCCCGCGGCAGGGCTGAGGGCTCAGATGCTTTCGGGGTGCCGGACGGGTGCGAGGACACCCGTGAACACGTGCACGTCTCGCCCTGGGCAGGGCACGCGCCGCCGGGGGCCGATCCTCCATCACCGCGCGCGAACATCGCCAGCTATTGAAAATCCATCGGCCGCTGCAAGGGAAGCAGCACAGAGCACGTTGCAGGAAAACAGCCTTGAGGAGCAGGGAAAAAAAACATATTAGCTAAAAATAAAATTAATCTCTTGCAAAGCTGTAAGATTTGCTCCTCCCCCCTCCCCCCTGTGCTGCAATCTTTTATGTCATTTTCTTTAATTACAGCTGGTTTAGATCTCGCTGCCTGGAGAAGCATAGCTGCAGTCAGCCATCACTTGGGCTGCTGGATGCTACAAGAGAAAATAATCACCCCCCAGGACTGCACATCTGTCCGCACAGCGCACGCGCCACGTTATAATTAATATTAATGACAAATAGTTCATATGGAATGAAACTTCTGCTTTACAGGTCACCCAATAAACCCAGCCCCGCTGCAAGTCTCAGGCAGGGCTATTTTCCACGTCCCCACCGAGGGGTCTCCCTTTCCCTTCCGATATTCTTAGGCTGCGTTTAATTTCTTAAATCCCCGGCCCCGTTTCAGTCAGACTGGAGCTGCTGCCGCCTGCTTCTGCTCGGCGTTTCCTTTGCTGGGGAGGGAGAACCCAAAGGCGAGGAGACAGAGACTGGAAACATCACCTGCTCCGTTCCAAAGTCAAAGGTGTTCCCCTGGGCCCCAAAATGCGCCCCAAAATGCGCCCCGTTCCTCCCTCCCGGGGACAGGACGCACCAGCAGCAAGCAGGGTGGGAGCCAGAGAGGGCAGATGCTGGTGACACGGCTGCTCTGCAGACCCCTCCCCATGGCGCTGGCGCGGCTGCCTGGGGGTCTTTCTGTCCTTTAACCCTCATCTGGGGCCCGGGAGAACGGATTGAAGGTGCGGGGCAGACGGGGTGCGGCGGCGCACGTGGCGAGCGCCCACAGAACACGCAGCACGCTGCTTCTCGTGTGTCCACTCCGACACAATTTTTCACACGTTGGAAATACAGATGATTTTAGCCTGGGTCCATCTGGTTTCCCAAATAACCTGTCTATTTGATAAATAACATAAATTAAATTAGACAAGACAAACAAATAGTTTTTTTTCGCTCCCCCTTTCAGTCTCTTAGCAAAAAGGAAAAAAAAAAAAAAAAAAGAAAACATAATTCAGCGACGGCCGCGAGCCCCCAGGAGCCGTGCGGCGGCGAAGGCTGTGATTATGAACGTGTCTGCAATGCTAACCTCTCACACGGGCCGAAGGCCTCTCCTTCCTCGGCTTGTCAGCTCTTTTCCAGCTCCTTCACTGCCCGTGATGTCCCTGAAGGCCCATTCTCTCTGCAAGCCCGGCAGTGACACCGCACCCGGCGCAGCTCTCCTCTCGCCAAGGCTCTGCTCAGGCCTGGCAGGCTCTGTCTCTCCTTTGGGGAAGGGAAACTGAGGCACAGAGCCGGACAGTCGCTGCCGCTGCCCATCTCCGATGGAAGCGCCGGCGTCCTACCAAGGTGCAGCCACTGCTGCATCTCGTGCAAAGCCAGAACTCAACATCAGGGACGCAGCTGGCGCTGCGCGGAGTTGGCCCGAGGCGTGACCTGGGGGGCAAAGCAGCGAGCGGAGCAGAAGGAGCCCTGCCGTCAGCCCAGGACGGCCCCGCAGAGCCCGGGATGCCCCACTGCCCTGCGTGGGACCCTCGCTCCCACCTGACAGCCCCCCCAGCCCCAGCCCCTCAGCACTGCCAGCAGCCCCAGGGATGCATTTTTCTCCTCGACAGCGCAGCAGCAGCATCTCGGGGCAAGGAGGGGCGAGCTGAATCGATACTTGAAAATGAGAAGGCAAAGCGGAGCTGATGTGCCAGACGGGAGGTGGCCGGGGGGCCGAGACAGATGAGAGCGGGTCGGGGGCACGGGCGAGGGTCAGGCCCAAGCCCCCAGCCTTCGGCTCCGCTGGGAAGATGGAGCCTGGCACCATCATCATCAGCATCTCAGCGTGTGTCCAGCCCCTCCTGCCACAGAGATTTCAGCTCCTCCGGGACCTGCCCCGGCCCCCCAGGACACAGCCCGGACCACGCGCCCCGGCGAGGGGTTTCTGGGCGCGAGGCAGCGCTCCCCCACAGCACTGCGCAACCCCCAAACTCCTGAACGGGTGCGGTGCGGGAAACGCTTACTCTGAGCAGCAGCAGCCAGAAACCTTCCCCATCCACGTATTGCAATGTAAAAGCTCGTCAGGCCCAACAATATTTTGGTTCTGGAACAAGCAAAATGTATCTCGAAGGGAAAATTCTAAAGGGAAAGCGAAACAAATACCATCCTTGTGGGAAGCACAAGCTGATGAGAGGCCAGCAAGACCCCTGCCACAAAGCCAACCCTCTGAGGGTGCTCTTCAAGCTACCTCCTCATGCAAAAGTAGCAATTATAGCCCTATATAAATTTAATCCTTTGCAGTGCCATAGAGCAGGGGAAGCTGTAAGAATTTCCCCGAGTCAGGAGGACAGTTTAAGCTTTAATCAGTCTTCCTGCCCCTTTCGCTGGAAGCAGCGCATTCTCTTGCTGCTCTCTAGTGGCATGCATTATTAGCAAAATTAAGACAAGATGGGTATTTTGCAGCTTCAAATGTTTTTGGCCGATAAATCTGCACTGAATTAGTACAAATCAGCACAAACACCGCGATGGAGAATTAACTGGATATTCAGATACCTTCCTTCAGTTACGCTGTTCTTCAAGAAACATCTGATAAATGACCTTTCCTCCTTCATTCTCTTCCCTGAACCTCCCATCCCAAATCCAGATACACCAATTACTAGAATTGCTACAATGAACTGAAACCCGGATGTCTCAAGCCAACAATAAAGCAAGTTTTGTCTAGGAACTATCAAAACCAAAACTATTGAAGCAGCAAAAGGAAACACATTCTTAGGGCCAAGAATTTTATGCAAACCTAAGCGCAAGACTTGAGGACTGGTGAATTTACACTCCAATAAACACAGGAGGGGCTGTTTTTTTTGTATTCCAATATTATTGCAGCTGCTCATCGTGAAGGGCTTAGCAGTGGCTATGAGAAAAAAGCAGCAATGAAAAAAGAGACAGACAAACGTTTCTGGAACAAAACCCCACGTCCACACAACGGAGTGAAATCCTGTACATTAATTCCAAGTGCCTCCGAAATTAAAAACATGTTTTATTGTAAAATTGCACTCCAGTTAGTACCATAATTCTTTATAAACATAATATACAGTAAAATATTTTACATGTAGCACACCAGGCGTATGCTTATGATGCTACAACATTTACAACTCTGGATACTTCTCCGACAGAGTCGGCAACCTACGGATGTGACATCAAGCCCCAGGGAGATTTCAGTCTTACAGAGCAAGCCACTGTCTTGCCATTATCCGGCCTCTACTTTAACACATTCGACATGTAATCAGAAATGCTGTACATTGTGTCCCAAGTTTCTTTCACACTATTTAGAATAGTTGTGAATGAAGGTTCCTTACTATCTAATGTCCTCATTCCAGAGCAGGCCTTTCAGTACCAGCAGTTCAGAAATGGATGGTTTCTCCTGGATGGGTGCAGCTTGCATGAAAATAACGGAATGGGCGATTTAAGAGAGTCTTCAGTTGGGCAAACCAAACCAAACTCCCTCCTCCCAAGCAAGTAAAAAACCCGACACACCTCCTTTTCCTCTCCCACATCCGTTACTCACATTCACATGCACGTGTAAGAACATAAACAGTAATAAAAACTTGGAAAAAAAATCCTTATGATACTGTCTCATAAGAGACTGGGACCTTTTTTAAAGGCATACATTTCAAATATAAATTAGAGCTTCTTAAAATGTCAAGCTAATGAATGGTTAACATTAGAGAAAATACGACATCGGAGGAAGCCATAGCTACCTTCACACTGCAAGTGCAAACAACGTCCCTCCTGCCGTAGTTAACACTGCTTTCTGCTGGCCCAAAGCACAGAAACACCTCCTTCGCCTGCGCTTGAAGCTAACAGCAGCATTCCTGCCTCCTACCTGTCACACGGACGGTGTTTGCAGACGGAACAGATACCCCTGAAACACGCGAGACGACAGCAGTGTGAGTTTCCTTAATGCTTGGGAAAGACCAAGTTACCATTTCATTCCAAGCCAAGCACGGATTTTGTGCTCTCGTTTGCCACGGAGCACTGAGTAAAAACACGGGAATAAACGAGACCATCGCTTGGAAATTGCTGGAACTTGTGAAGCAAGCGGCAGCAGCGTGAGCGCACAGCAACGTGTTTACCTTCCCGAGAACGGCTGGTAGATTTGCAAAACAAACTGCAGCTGGCAAAGGGACGAGTTACAACCTCTGGCCCTGCACAGAAATATTCAGCTCTCCAAGTACTGGAATATGCTTCGGCTCTGACTCGTTTCCTCTGCGCTGTCTACCCTGGGCCGTTTGGCCAGAGACGTTATTACTGCGGTCGGACCTCGTTTCTTCACCTACAGGGAGTAAGATACATTAGAACAGTTAAAATCTCCAAAAAGTTTAAATTCTGAACTATGAGAGAATTATTTGGTGTGAGAGCACATACTGAGAAATCAGAGAATATTTCGAACAGCAATGCTCTCAAGCCCTCGGCAGTCCTTAGCGTCTGTACGTGCAAACAATCCACACAACCGGCAGCACATCCCACACAAATGTTTACCTGCAGTTTTGATTTCTCCTTTGCCTCTTCACTCTTGTCTGGGGAAAGTGTGTGAAAGACAAAATTCCTTGAATTTCGAGGTGCATTTGGATTAAGATCTGACATCGCTGCTAGTTTCTGAAGGACAGCTTTAGGTCTGTTCAAGAGAGACCCATTTTTTATCTGAAGAACAAAGAAAGGCTGTGTTAAACCACTCACAGGAACAAGACAGCTCTTTCAGTAGGTTACTCTTACTAGAAAAGACTACTCCCTGCTAAAACGCCAGCTGATGTGGCTGTGTTCTGCATATGCAGTTGGGAAACACCATTTTCCGGAGCCATTACCAACCTGGACGTCACTGGTGGGTCTGAAGGTCTCAAACGGGTTCCTGGGTAACAGTGTTGTGTCCTGTGCCACTACTGCTGGGCTTGCTAGCAGAGACAAAGAGGAAAATGCCAGTTTCTGAACTTCACTTGAAAGAATATAATTTTGTATCAAACTGAAGAACTCAAAATTGACAACAGTAAATACTGTAGGAAAAAAAAAGCCTGCATCAAATTATACTATGAGCCATACAAGTAATAGATGACCCTGGCAATTAGTTCTACCAGTTAGAAGGGAAAATGGGGTTTTGAAACAGCTTCGCACACTTCAGAGTCATGTTTTTGCCACAACCAAGGAAAACTTTTTACTGTGCTACACACTTTTCCCTCAAGTCACAGATATCTGGAGAAACTGCTAGGCTGAGTGTCTCTTAAGGCGCAGAGCGGAAGACTGTAAAGGCAAGCAAAGGAAGAATAAAATACTGAACAAAGATGTAGAGGAATTTATTGTCACTCTACATCATTTTTTTTTCAAGAACTAACATGCTATTTTATTAAGTGAATAGACACAATTATCATCAACCTTGCAGCTGGAGATCTTCAATGCTTTTATGCCTTTAGCTTTTCAAGCTCTGGAAGACACGCGCTGCGACTGGTGTAAGGAAACTAGACACTGGAGTTTCCCCATCCGTAGCGTGCTTCACTGGAGACCACGAGCGACGACTGGAAGTTAAACTTTCTTTCTCCTACTTGATTGTCACTTCAATAAAAAGTAAGCTTACCTTTCTTCTGTAGGGACTTCGCAGTTACTTTTTTTGCTAGTTTCATGAATTGGCTGTCTTCACCAATCTCTTCCTCCTCCTCCTCCCCCTCCTGCTCTTTATTTTTTTCCTTCTGTAGCAGAGAGAAGGCACTTTGTAAAATGGAAAGAAAGTTCATAATAACAAAGTATTTCACTCAGTATTTTAAGTAGACCAAGTCCTTTCATTATGTAAATTCATAGTCTTTTTTATTTACTTTCAACTGTAAAAAATCATTGCAATTTCTTAGATACTTCATCATCCTCGTTCTATTAATGAACAGCAAACCTGTAGTATCACATTCAGCTGACAAATCTGACCTAATACTGAAACTTATAAAGCTTGAAGCTCTGCTCCCAGCATGAAAGACTTATTCCAGCTTTGAAGCTGACTTGTTTCAGAGCATAGCTGGTTTGCCTCTCCCTCCTGAATTAGCTTCTCTCTCTGTACGATAGTTGTAGAAGAGCAGAATTCATGATGAAAAAAAAAAGATACAGTTATGAACGGTATTTCTTTCAGAGTTTAACTTAAGGAACTAACAATTTCACATCTAGCACTGGTACAGAGAAACACAGAGCGAGATGCCATTCTGGCAGCTAGCTATTACCTGCTCCCGAAGCCACTGCTCTCGTTCAAACCGCTCCTTCCTCCATTTCACTTCTGTCTCATCAAACTGTTCATTTTCATCATCATTGTCTGAATCTTTCTGAAACAAGTCAATCTGTGAAGCATAATCTAGACAAAGAACAGAAAATAATTAGCTGTCAATTTTAAAAGAGGCATAAAAATATGTAACTAGTAACAAACCAAACAATACCCCGCAACAAAGAACCCCCCAAACCCAATTTATTTCTGAAAGACTTTATTTACTTCTGAAGGACTACAGAGTGCTGTTTCACACACACACTCTCTCTTTAATGTATCTTTCCCCCGCATCTATTGATTCTGGATCAGAAAGGCACCTATGTTTTTCCATCTGAACCTCCTCGTCCTGCCAGGCCCATCACTATGCAGGTCACCATCAATGAGGTATCTCTCCTGGTACAAGCGCAGCTGACGCTTGTCGTCATCAAGCATTGCCTTCCTGTCAACAGAGGAGAAAGGGAGGAGGTCAGTCCAGATTACATCCAAGAGCCACGACCTCATACACAAAAATAGATAGTAATACTGTCACTGACATGTGTAGTTTCTGTATTTGATTTTCTAATTCCACTTCATTAGGGAGTTCCTCATCAATAATCTCTTCTTCATATTCATTCAGGTCTTCACCATCATACTCATCCTCGCTTCCCACATCACTCCCCGACAGCTCTGCCTCATCTTCCATGAAATCCTGCAGTCTTCTATAAAAGAATGTTGAAAGAGTTCAGTTTGGTAGACCAATAATCATCACAGAAATCTGCTGAAAGCAAGATTTACCTTTTGACATAAAAATAACACATATCCTAAATGAGAAATTATGATTCATCTTTAATTTTTCAGAAGACTAAGACTTGAGTTCTTGCACATTTATACACAGAGTCTGCCAACCTCAAATCATTGTCGTCCACCAGATTCCTTGCCAGTTGCCTACCAAACGCGGTGGCGATGATAACCGCCAACTAGATGTTTTACTTACTAGAACAAATAAAGATCTTAAGACATGAGGAATGACAGCAACACTCCTGCACTTTTTTGGTCAGAAAAATGTTGTGTTGCTTTCATTGTGGCCTTTTGATTTCCATCTATAACAAAAATTGTAATGGAAATCCACTATAACCCACCAGCAACATAATTAAACTCAGGCAACATGACAGCACCAAAGCAAAAAACAGCCAGAGCCAACACCACGTAAACATTAGCTACCAAAGCTGGGGAGGGAATAATTATAGACTAAATTTCTAGCGATATTAATGTTCTATTGCATCTGGCAATTAAGATACAAAAAAGATAAACTCACAGTTTTTTCTTCAAGCCCTGTCTATGTCTCAGCAGTTCTTCTTCTTCATCACTCGTTTCTGCTTCTTTAGCATCACTATCTCCACTTTTTTCATCCTGTCAAAGAGAAGCGTTTCAGAAATTGAGGAATTTCTGACAGATTGCTTTGTAATGACAGTTTAGTCAATTCTTCAACCAATAAACACAGACCAAGACACCACAGATTTTTCAGAGGATTTGCTATGCTAAGATGCTTTATCTAGTATATCATCATATTAAGGAAACATTTTAAATGATCCAAACGCTGCTCTTTAAAACATTTCAGTAGCTTGTTCTGGAAGTCACGACACTTTGCATTGATGGCTATATTCAAAAACTAAGTAGATAAATGGAGTTCTCTTAGAATGCTGTAGCAGTTGCTTTGCTCCATCAGTTCATACCTCTTCACTATCAAAGGCATTGTCATCTGTTAAAAGCTGAAAACCACCAAGTTCCTTCTGCGCCTCCTCATCTTCCTCTTCCCTAGGAGAACGCAAATCAAAGAAACACACGTTTTCATTTCACCTCCAATGACGGCTTCACAATAGCTCAAGGCAAGATTTCAGCCATCACAATAGCTGGTCTCAGGGAACTGAGCTACAGTATCTCAACAGCATTTAGCTTTAAATGCCCCAAACCGCCATTAACAGTGATGTTTTAAGACCTCAGGTCTTCACTTGCAGAAACTGTGGGGCAAGTATTAAATCCGGAGTTTGTTTCCCTCTAAAATTCCTCTTGGATCCCCTTAACACTCCCATTTGTTAAGCCTCCTCATCCTTTTGTTAGGCAGCCACACACCTTTCTAGTTTAATCAATGGAAAAAATGCAAGTATCCAACTTCATTTGGTTATGGTTCCTGTAGTTTGGCAACAGCCCAGAACAGAACCCCAAAGTCCTATATTCTAACAATCTTTTCTCATTTTGATCAAAGTTCTTCAACACTTCTTTCACGACCAGTGAAAGACAAAGCAGAATTTCCCTTCACAGCAGCTGTGGGAAACAGTACACGCTGCTGATATAGAAGGTGCTTGCTGAGCACTCTGCAGCGTTCCTCTCCTTCACCTCCAAAACAGACCACATTTTTGCTGACAGCAATAAGAAAACATATTAAAAGTGAAACAAGACAACTACCACTACAAACTTCTAAATTTTAGGATGATCAATGCTAACCTGTCTGTGGGAAAGGAGCCTGAACAAAGTGCTAGAGCTTCTGCCATGGGGTCTTCTATGTCACTGTCTTTTTCTGCCTTGGAAGATACCGAAGATGCCCATGTTGGAGAACCTGCTACAAAAAGAAATAAGATGGCAACTTATTAGACAGATACATTTCTACTCTTAACATGTCAGAGGGTGTCCTAGAAATGACAGTTAGTGTGCTCCCACAAAGGCAACACATTGTTCGAGCTCTCAGAAGTCTCAGAAGTTCCACATTCTGCTTTAGCGCCCAGAACTAAAGAGGACCTTGGCGTACAGCTTATAAATCAAGTAGCCAGCAAAGCTGGAAACAGAATTCAGGACATACTCTGAGACACAAATTTTCCTGAACAAAGATTGAGCAGTTCTTCTATGTTCTGCTTCTTGTTGCTGTTGGTATTTGGCACGTGTTCAGCTTGACCACTGAACTGTCCAGAACACAAGTCCAGTAACTCATCCATATTGGCATCCATTGCGTTCTCATCCATACTGGCCAGAGTCAGCTGATGCTTTGAGGACTGGTATTTATTCCTATGTTGTCCAACATTCAAGAACCTGAAAGAAAGTCTGTAGTTAGAAAGATCTTGCTGGTCTGCATGCCTTATTTCTGTTAAAAGGCACAAAACCTCATCCTTTACACCGATTACTTACCCATCTGCATCAAGCAGCTGGCTCTGAGTGTCATCTTCCAGACAAAATTGAAACCGTGACTCCCCAGCCCCTGGAAATAAAGTCTTAGGCTCTGGAGAGGCATTATACAGGTCCTGGGAATCCTCTATGGGAAGAGAGGGCTCAGATGTCTTTCCTGAGCTCTAGACAAACAAATGTAAAAGTATACAAGTTATTTGTTTTGCAACTCTAAAAGTCAAAAGCCACAATGGAATAAAACATTTAAGCTGTTTTAAAGGACTAACACCATGCAAGTGTCAAGTATGTCCACACTGCTCTGATAAATCACAGGAGTTCACTGGCATCAGATGCTGCGGAACCCGTGTAAGTAAACTTAAAAAAATATTTACGATGTACATATTTTAGATATCAAAAGCAGATTATAGCATCTTTTCTTTGATGTTTCAGAATCTAAGTTTTTATAATTCATTTTTATCCATTCGAACGTGGAGACATTTTAAATTCCAAAGACAGATCGCTTTTCTGAAATCTTACCCTCATAAAAGCATTTGGCTAGATGCCTTCTTCTGGTGGTATTTTTTTGATAGATACAACACTCAAGATAAAATACATTTATTCCCTATCCACCATATTAATACAGGATGGGAACAGAACGAAAACCTTACCTTGGAAGCAGAGCTGATAAAGCTCGTTTTGAAAAAACCTGGGGAAGGTGACCTGAAACCTCCTGCTGCAGATGAACAGTTCCCTCCACGCGACATCTGTTTGTTACAGGGCTGATACGAGGGAATCATGGAGCCGATCAACTCAAAGCTGCTGTTATGGCTATTTTCTTTTGCTAGTGTTGGTAGAGAAAATGAATCGTCATCCTCTGGGGGAAAAAAAATTAAATAAAGTGATTAAATATAGTGCTTGACTTTTTTGTTTTTTGTGATCCAGTAAAACCTCAAGATACTATTTTGCAACACTGACACTTGCTAAAAATTCAGTATTTTGTGCTCATGTTGGATTTCTTTCTCCATAGAGCATGCATATTGCACTTTTTTACTGAATTTCAACCTTACTGATTCCTGACCATTTCTGATTTTTTTCCAGTATAATTTTCAACTTTTTTCCCTCTATTTTTTTCAAGCCCTGACACTTTTTTCCACCAGTCTAAACTTCTATAATCACACTGTATAACCATACAGGTGATGAAATAACAAAAATGTTGCATACCAATCCCAAATAGAAGCTTCTACACGTGCCATGTGAAAAAAATGCTATCTATGATAAAAGTTCCAGTTTACCTAACTTGGTAGGTCCTTTGTCTGCAGCTTCTTCCATTTCAAGTTTCTCATCAGGAAGAGAATATCTGCAATTCATCAAATAAAATGTATTTGCCAACATATACCAGATGAATTGCTATTGACTGTCAAACCTAACTGCAAAAACCAAGGTAACACACAAAAATATACCTAGTACATTTTGATTAAGAAACTGATTATTCCGCTAAACAGCAACTATAGTCATTAAGCTTTTCAAAGAAAATGTGTATGAATGCACACATAACTACTGGAACAAGACAGAAAAAATACTTATAGAAAGTACTTTAAATCAAAACATCTACATGTATTGATCAAATTTAAAATTGCTCAGTCACCATTTTTAAAGCTTGGTTTATTTACCCCATTTTTGAGGAGCTGTCCTTAAAAAGCATCAATGTAGACTCTGTTGAAGGTGGTTTGGCAACAGAATCACAGTGCACAGATTTCTCCAGCTTTTCTCCATCAATTGATTCTTTGTCGGTTTCTTTATCACCATCTTCAACATCTTTCTCTTCTGTATCTTCATTATCTTCCTCTGCTTCACCCAGCAGAAATTCCACATTCTAAAAAAATCCCCAAACATAGCAGGGATATGCTGATTACTGCTTTGCTCTGCCAACTTGCTTGCATGCTTTTCAAGAAAACATTTTAACATACGAGGATGAAGCCGAGTGACCTTCACAGTTCTTACCTGCACCTATCCCACCCCAAGACAACTGACACAGGGGTCCTTGAAACAGCCAAGCTGTTCTGAGCCTTTTTACAAGGAAAGGCCATGGCAAACCCTACCCCAGGTCAGGCAGGTGGCCTCAGTTTGTCCCCTGCTAGCAATGAACCAAGGATATACAAAAAGAGAAAGCAGCCCCAGAATCTTGTATATACTCACATTTCGTTTTAATATTGTTTAGACAAATAAAGAAACCGCTAATAAATTCGGTTTTAGAAAATCCAAACCCTGAACATGCTAATTGTAGCAATTTTTTAACTTCTAGGAAGATTTCTTGGCAATTTCCCTAATATCAATTGTGCACAAAAGTCTAATTTCTTTGGGGAGAGGCCACAGAATTGAGAAGCGACTAGGTTATGTAGAAAAGTTGCATATAGACCTCAGGATTGCCTTCTTCCTCTTCCTCAGACTCATCAGTCATCTCTTCCTCCTCCTCCTCTTCCTCCAGCATGTCCTCATTATCCAGTTTGAACAACGCTTGCCGCTTTTGGCGTTCCTCAGTCCTGCGGAGTTTCATGGCCTCCTGGAGTTTAGCCTTCAGCGCTTGCAGCTTTTCACCTGGACAGAAATGAATAAATGAATACATCAGATGAACCATGGTGAATCCTTAACTTCACTGCCTTCAAGAATCCAACCTGATGTAACTACACACATAAAAAGGGCGTTAAAAAACCACTTGTTTCTCAATGTTTTTATGAATTGATCTGCCAGCTCTAAGAGTTAGAGCAGATAGTTTCAATGAGCTCCATTTAGAGAGACCACAAAATCTAACAAATTATCAAGATTCCTCATTATCCATAAATGCCACCGGCGCAGCACTCTGCATGAGAATGGAGCCTGTCTCTCCACTGCGCCTTTTGGGAACAAGAGCATCCAACTGCCACAGGCAGATCTGCTATAGCACATAAAATAATTAAGAGCAGCCAAATCTATCACGTGCCCACAGAGCCAGCCAAATAATCTATTTCTTTTAATGGATACTATGGGAGAGTCACATTCCACACATCTTTTCGTTTGACACACACAATTCTATTAGAAACTGCAGTATAGAAATATGAAAGCATGAGAGATCTAATCAATGTTCGTAAGAAGTCTGAGAGTTACATTCAGAGTGCTGATGGAAAGCAACAGTGCGGATATTCGCTCACGTAAAATTTTGGTACAGATGGGGAGAAATCCAGAGAACCAGCTGCAAAGTTCTGACTGAGGCTGTTCTGCGTTGGCCGGTGCTATTTAAGAGGCCTATCAAGATTCTTTTTTAAAACAGGGCTATCCATTAGAGGGAACACACATACAATTTTACAGATGAAGATCCCTTCATCTGTATATCATAGGGCAGCACTGGGAAAGGGGAATGAGAGAGAGGAAAAGACAAAGTGTTTTCCAATTCAGTCATCGTCACTTCTCCTCCCCAACTGACCTGGCTTTGTGTGGACGGTTTCATCCAGGCTCTCTGCAGCTAGCACTGCCGGTACCACGTCTGCTTTCAGCTCCTCCTTCCCTTCAGATGTAGTCTCCTTACGAATAATGCTCATGTTTATGGTCCGTTCAACTTTGGATTTTGACGTTTTAAGAGTGTGCTTCAAGAAACGTGCTTTCAAGGCTTCTAATTCTTTAAATAGATATTAAATAAATTTCAAAATGCAAATTAAATTAATTTGATAGCATTTAAAAGCATTGAGTGTTACAGTTGTATCAAGAGTAGGCCTTGAGAATTTTTTTTCAAAAGGAAGTTAGTACAGAATATTTTTGCTGTAACTTGTATTTAATTGATATTTGTTAATATTACATTACCCTACCACTGACTGTGATTTATCCACAAGACCTCAATTCCCTTCCAGTCCAGCCTTCCAGCCACCAGGCAATTCTAATTTCTGTTAACACATGTATCTAAACCCAGACTGCTGGCTGACAAAAACACTGTTTCTTGGCAGAGGTCAGCCTCCTGCATGCATGGAAGTAGGATCCAATCCAGACATCCTCCTAGTATCCTCTAATACTTAACAGATTTAGCGGAATTATAAAAATGCCTGATTATTTTCAATCTTTCCTTGAAATAAGGTCAACTATTTAATATTGATGAATAGATGTTCAAATTCCAGTACCTACAAGACATTCAAAACACTCTTGCTACAAAAGTAAATTTTTGCTTGCTACCCCGCCTTGCCTTTTAACAAACTCAGTGGTAAACACTCTGGACCACAGGCCAGTTTTGTTTCCAGATCATTAGTGCATGCCTCATTTTGAATCAATTTGAAAAAAGCGTTCCCATGTGCTTTATGTACCAACGTCATTCACTACAACAAAATGAAAATAAATCATTCATCACTAAATAGTTGTCACTGAGCAGTCCTTCAAGCTTTCACGACTCAGAACCTCCCTCAAACATCAGGCGAAAGAAAACAGATACCAACATTAAGCAAAGAATCCACACGAAGCACAGGCAGGCACATTCTCTTGCATCACCTCAACACTTCTCAGCAATTTTCCAGTTAAAGTCAGATTAACCCTGCTTACTTGGACAGATCTGACAAGACTACAACAATAAAAGCGATACCTTTATTTGAATCAGCCTCGTCGAGGTTTATGAAGGATTCATTGCCAGAGCAGATTCTTGGCTGGATGGATAGGTCTATTCCCAGTTCACGAAGTTTATCCAGCTTGGACTTCCTCACTTTTTCAGGTTGTGCCACCAACCCAGGCCCCACTTGTTGATTGCTTTTTTCACATTCTAAGTCTGGTGGTGTTTCGTCTCTTTGCTCAGGGGCATCTCCTCCGACTGCTAGCAAAATTTCATTCTCTTTTTGTTCACTACAATCAGTGCTTCCGAAGCTAGAGTGCTGCTGTTCTGTATTATTATCACTTGTTACAGTCCTAACGGTATGAGAATCATCAGTGTCCTGCCTGGGCTTTCCAGCACAGTCATCTGCCAAGTTCCTCCCTACATCAGCAAGAGGTTTGTTCACAGTGGTACCAACATCTCCGCCAAGGCTTGTTTCTGGTTCATTAGCTGCTGATGGATCACCCTCGATTTGCCCATCTTTGCAATCCGTGCTCAAGTTCTTAGTGTCTGCAGATTCTTCATTTAGGGATAGCTGGTACTTAGTGGACCTAATGAAGGCAGAAAGAAACATATCACCCACGGCTTTTGTGGGAGGGGAGAAGAGGTTGAGAGCAAACTCAGAGGAAGAAATTATTTTCTAATTATTGTCATTAATGTGTAGGAAGAGGTGAAGGACAGAAGTCTGGAAAACTTCATTCTGAGGAGATAAGGAAGTGTAGAGTAGTATAAAGAGTCTGTACTAGCCAGTTACATTATCACAGTATAAAATTCCTGAGAGATTTTTGTGACAACAATAGCTTAAGTATTTTCCTACACATTACTCAGAAGAAGAAATAGCCCAAGTAAAACATCGTGGTCCGGTCTAAACCACATTCAAGTAACTTTGCACGAGCATGTTACTTCACCTGGAGTTGCTATCAGGCCCTGATTACCTCAACAGTACAACTGTGTCAAGAGTGCAGCATTGCCTTATGTTAATAGTGACATGCTCCTCATTTCCAGGTGTTCACAGAATTAAAGGAGCCTAAGAAAATTTCTTAATAAAAATTTCCAGTCAAAGCAACAACTAAAATTAAACCAGAAAGAAGCTGTGACTGTAAACAGAGCAGGCGTGTATGTCACACGATGCCTACAGCATACAAAAAACTGGTTATCCTGAAAAGCAAAGCTGGGATAACCTGAAAATTCATGAAAAAATCTGAGGAAGGTTGAAGTCCTTACTTCAGCAATGCCATGGCATTTCCTTGACATACTATTCGAGGTCTGCGCTTGAAGAAGTCATGAATGCTTTTGGTCTCAGGCACATGATACGGGAGAGACACAGATGATTCTACCAGAGAAAGGAGGTGAAAGAACATTTAAAATGTTACCCGAGGCATTTATTTGATATCTCTGAAATTCAAAGAAGCTTGACACAAGTGTTTTGCAGCAAAGACATCTGTCTAGGCACAAACCGCACAGTTTAAGCTGGAATACAGCAAACACTGCTGTCTGGGAGAGCTCTAACAGCAACAGTCTTGCAGAGTGAATTTGCAACATGTCCACGGACTCATTTGGAAATGAACTGAGACGTTAATACCAGAATGGCAGGACCAGTATCAATTTTACTACATGCCTATCAAACCCTCTGAACGTTCTACTAACTTTACACAAGTTTACAGGCTCAAGTGTTTGCACAATGATTTTTTTTTTTCCTTGGTTACAAAGGTATCTTTCAACAGGTCCTTGACTAAAAATGGTCATGCACCCTTCAATCCTAAATAACTCCTGCTAGGTGAGAGAAGGCTCTAGCCTTTTGGGTAAATTCTTTCAATTTCTCCACTGAATTTCTGGATAGTTTATACCCTTCTACATATAAAGAACTTCAGTTTTACCTCTAATAAGTCGTTGGGTCTCACTATGCAGTTGTTTAATGGCTTCTTTGCTTAACCTTGCTGCTTTCCGCTCCTTAAAGAAAGAAAAGAAAGGCTTCTGAAGTCAGAAAACTAAATGTGGAACTCTATATTTTCTACAAAGCTTATTTTTCCCTTTCAAAGAAAGGAGTCAGAATAAAGCAGCCAGTTAAAAAAAAAAAAACAACAAACTAAAAATAGCAAACTAACAAAAACACTGGACAGCGTGCATACAAAAAACATATGAGTCACTACAACAAACAACGGAGAGCTTTAAAAAGAAGAATACTTCACCTTCCTTTTTGGTTCTTTTAATACCGGTTCCTCGTTCTCATCGTCAAATACATGTTTGTAGCCTTCACCCTCAGAAAACCGTTCTTTGTTCTGCAGTGCATAGAAAGAGATTCATTAATTTGTCTAGACATGCAGGCACCACCAAGGGCAAACAAGTCAAAAGTAAAAAATAATGGTACAGAATCATCACCGGTCATCAAAGCCAGCAAGCATTCTCACAATCCAACCCAAACACCACATAATAGTTATGGTAGATTTCCAAAGCTTCTACTGGAGCATTATCTTCATAACTTCCCAGGACAACGTCCCTCCAACTCTAAGAACAAAAAGCAGAGGACCATTCTCTCCTCTCTCTTAGCAGCAGAAATGCACCACTGTCACAAAGAGTTTTAACACATGCTCTGGTACAATAATTCCCACTAATAACCAATTAGTTATCAAATGTTACCTTGTACTTTTTTATTTTGTTTTTCACTGCCGCTCGTATTGATTCTATCGACTCTTCATCCTCTGGGGGGCAATCATTTTCCTCTTCTAAGCCATTATCAAAAAGTTCTTTGTCATCAAGAAGACATCCACTGTCGTTGAAAGGATACCTCTCACCACCATCCACCTGCGTGCCATAAGGATAAAGAGTTTGTGTAATTCATTTCATTTCAGAAGGTCCCCTGCAGTTCTTTGACATTAAGCTTACTATCAAAAGGCCTTGATGAAAGAAGTTAGAAAAGGTACATGCCATCTTTAACCTAGCATCTTGTGAGTCATGTTCACTTCATAGCACCGCGAAGCTGATAAGGTAATTCATGGAGCAGCGTTCCCTACATCTAGAAGCAGGGAATTTCAGTAATTACTGAAGACCAAAATGGCTCAGAGAGAATAAATTAACACTTGAAATATGCATTGTGTAAACAGCAACAATATGTAACCTCCCAAGCAGCCATTTACTTAGACCAGCATTCCCATTTGAAAGTAGCCCAAAGCTTCCTCCAGAAACCAGCACAGCAACGTAGAGAAAAGCTGAAATACCCATCAAAGCCGTTTGCGCACGTAACAAACCCCCAACGAATCCAAAGACCTCAGAGAATTTCTGCCTGGCGTAACACGCACTCACAGTAAATCATCAAGCATCAGGGTTTGTACTTTCTTTGCCGAGGAAGCTGGCAGGCTTGTCTGGTGTTCAGCAGATCCCTGCGGATCCCACAGCTGCTGCAGGAATGTGGCACCAGCAATGCTGAAGCATCAAAACGTAATATCCAACTGCAGCAATAAATTTACCTTAGTTGAGGAAACATCTGGGATTTTCTGCCAAAATACATACCTTTGTTCTAGGCTTCTTTTCTTTTTTCAGCTGTTTAATGGACTCGATTCTTCTCTCCTTCTCCTTTCTTCTCCTTGATTTTTCTGCAGCTTTTTTTGATGTCTGCTCTTCAAAACCACGTTTATGTTTTCTGTACTTCTTCCCAGATTTTAGGGGTCTCCCCTCTTCCAACTCTTTCTCAGGCAAACCAGACTTCCTGCTTGTTTCAAGGTTTTCAGTCTGCAATTGTTCACCAGTGTCACTGTCATCACTGTCCAGCGGACCTCGGCGAATCCGGTGAGATTTCTTGTTCCTCTCAGCACTGATGTTCTCTTTTTCCTCTCCGCTTTCCTCATCTCTATCCGCAGTGTTGTTCTGCACAAAAGAGCCACCATCCTCTCCATCTTCGCTCTCACTCTCCTGAAGCACCTTCTTGCTTTTTGCTTTTTTACGTACAACAATCTCTTCCTCTGAATCTGACAAAATATATTAAAAGAAAAAAAAGTGATGCACGCTACGGAGAGGAAAATTCCACAAGTTAACTAACAATCCGTCAGTTAGACAGTTAGACATCTGTTAAATTTCACAGATGTCAGCATCTATAGCAAATCAGCTTGAACTCAAGTTTTCTCCCTGTAGTGCAGTCTATAATTGACCCAAATTGGTGTTATAGCTCTTTAACCTTTAAAAAAAAGGCAAAGCTGAAAATCCTTCACTGACAATTAGTGGCTTGCCTCGAAACAGTAATAAAGCCCACTGTAAGTAACTAACTCTGTAGCTCAAGCAAACCATATAAGGAAAGGGAACAACCAATGAAGACACATCCCATTTACTATTTTCCTTTCTGCACCTCAAAAAATGCTTTTCAGAGATTTACAGATGTCTTCCCACGTTCTGAGCAACAAATAAAGGCAGCTTGGATACACATAGGTCAAGTAACGACGACTTCCAGAAAGGTGATTATAAAATGAAAAATGCCCTGTTGAATGCAACACCCAGCAGGCACAGCTCATGGAACCACCACAGACCTCTGTCGTCAGGAGCCACGGTCCCCTTGCTGCGGTGACCCGGAGAGGCTGTCTCGCAGCTGCCCTGCCCGCTGTCAGAGTCGCTGTCGAGGGTTTTCGGCAAGTCTGAAGTCGCATCTTCTAACGGAAGCTACAAAGCGAAAGAAAGGTCTCCTCACTGCGACAAGCGCTGTTTATGGAGTAACGACTCGTGGTGTCTAACTCCACTCCAAAACCTCAGCTAACCCCTTAGACGCAATTATATTCACATCCGTTATCGTTGTACTTTAAGAATTAATTAGTATTCACGTGAAGGGAGATTAGGTCAACTTTTATTAGTATTCAAAGGCGAGCTTGCACACAGGATAAAACCAGAGTCCACACACTGGCCGATCTCCGCTGCTTATTATCCAGAATCACTGCAACGACACCTGCATTCTCCCACATTTCACCCAAATTACCCGAACAGGGACCAGCGGACACCTGCGGGGTCTCTCCCGCACGGCTCCTCCACGACAAGCGGCCCAGGCCCGGCGCGCAGGCCCCTCCCGCGCCCCCGGAACCCGCTCACAGCTGCCACCCCGCGGGCCCCGCAGCCCAGCACGGCCCGGCCCGGCGGCGCTCCCAGCCCTGCTGAGCCGGCCCTGGCAGCCGGGCAGGGACGGGGACCGACACCGTCCGGGGCGCCCCGCGCCGGACCCAGCCCCACCGCCGCTCCCAGCACGCACCGCGCCCGCCCCGGCCTTCCCGGCGCGCACCCAGCTCCCGGCCGGTGCCCGCGCCCCTCCCAGCATGCACCGCGCCCGCGGGGATAGGGCGGCCAGGCGGAAGGGCGAGCCGCCGGCGCTGCTGGGAGCTGTAGTCGGTGCCAGGCGAGCAGCCAGCCCGGCGGCGGCCGGGAGCCAGCGCGGTGGCGGGGCGGTGCCGCCCGGGCTCAGGGGCGGCCGAGGAGGCAGCGCTACCACGGCCACCCGGCTCGCCGCCCCTCCCGGCCCCCCGCCGCGCCCCAGGCAGGGGAGCCCCCAGGCCGCGGGCCGCCGCCAGCCGGTCGCGCGGCGCGGCAGGACTCACCTCAGCGGGGGCCGCCATGGCCTCGGCCCGACCCAGCTCCCGCGCGCGGCCGCCGAGGAAGCCGCTTCGAGTCTTCGCGCGCTGCCCCAGTCCCGCCTAACCCCAGGAGACAGCCAATGGTTGTCCGGGGTTGTCGCGGGAGCCCGGCCCTACGCTTCTTTATTGGGAGATTTTTTTCCGTGTAGCCCCGCCCTCTCAGCCTGGCCCAATCATTGCTCGCCCTTCCAGCCACCCGCGCGTCCCATAACCCCGCCCCGCGGCGGCGCTCGGTGAGGCGATGTGTCCCGCCGCGGCGGACGGCTGTGAGGGCCGGGGGCGGGCTGGGGCCTGCGGCGGGCCCCGGCCGGCGGGAGCAGGGGAGCGCAGCCCCCCCGGCGCGGCGCCGGCCTGCGGGGGTGCCTCGGGGCTCTGCGCGCACGGCCCCCTGCGGTCCGGCGGGCCCCCCGCTCTCGGGCCGGGCCGGGCCGGGCTGGGCCGTGTCACTGAGGGGGCTCAGCGGTGAGCGCGGCCCGGCCCGGCCTCCGGAGCCGCTGGGAGCTGCCGTCCGCGCCTGGTGCTGCCTCACCCGCGGAGGCCGCGGACCGGCTCCCGGGCACCTGCGGGCGTTCGGCAGTGGGACCGCGGTCGGGAGCGGTGAGTACGGGCGGGCCCGAGGAGGGAGCAGCCTGGCGCCTGGCTTCTCTGCGGCCGCTCCGTAGGGAGAGCTGCCGCCACGCAACGCCACCGCGCCCGCAGCACGCAGGGCCCCAGCGCTGCCGAGGAGGGGAGGGATGGCGGGCTGAGCTCGGCCCTGGTGCTCGAGAGGCTGCTGCTGGCCTGTGGGAAGGTGAGGGAAAACGGAACGCTTTGGTCTGCTGTCAGTGGCTGCGGGGTGTGCGTCACCTCTGCTTTGCTTCCCCAGAACCTGTAGCTGTGACAGGAGCTACAGTAATTTAATAATTACTACTTAATGTTGGGGGGACAGAAGCTGTCTCTACGGAAACACCATTAGTCTGTGTAATTAAGACACTGTCTCTCACCTACTGGATAAAGTCAGGGAAAGAAGAGAAAAAACAGTCCTCAGTTTTAGCAACAAACAAAATTACCTGCTTTTAAAAAAGGTACTCACTTTTGCGAACAAATAAAACCTTGGAGATTGTAGACTGTTGTGCAATGGTAAACTAGACCTACTCAGCTAGCATTTGCCTGTCCTTTTTCTGCAGAGCTCCTTGCTGAAGAAGCAGTAACTGCGCAGCCCTGTGCTTCCCGGGGCTGTTCCCTGGCTGCTGACAGTGCAGAAAGGGTGGTGCCATCGCCCGGGCAATTCCTGGAGTCTGGGGATCTTTCTGGGTAGTCTGCCAGGAAAAAAAAGAAATACTAGCAAACAGTTTATTGTACTTCCTCAAGGCTGTAATCACATTGCTATGGTAGGAATGGTTTGGAGAGTCAGCTTGGAAGAAAAAGGTGGCAAGAAGATGAGCTACCTGCCGTGTTGGGTTATTTCTGACCCCGAGTCCTGTTACTCGGAGCTGGCACACCAAGGCGGTCTCACAGAGCCGGTAACTCTTGGTCAGCGTTTGCCATGAAGGAAGTTCTAAACTGAATTCACACTTTTTTTTTTAGCACTGGATAAAATACAATATTAAAACATTGATTTTTTTTTTTAATTAAAGCTAGTTTATTAGTCTGTTTTTTTACTAAATAACATACTCCTTCCACAGCTTCTGGCAGGTGAGGTGTTCCAGAGCGGATCCTTAGAATGGAGCCTGTCGTGACTGCTGTCTGTCGGAACCAGACTGGGTCTCGCCGCTGGAAACCTGCAGCTGTTTGCAGCAGGAGGCAGGGCTAACGTACAGGAAGAAGGTGCTGGCCACTGTGGCAGTCAGGATGCCTCAACGCGTACGTAATGTTTATCAACTTAATTGCTTTCCTGACTTTTTTGAATTTATAATGCATGAAGAATAGGCTTGAGTTGTCGTACTCAGCACCCTTACAGCACCGAGCCTTTGTTTTGCAGGTTTCTTGGGGTGGAGATTGCATCTTGGTTTTTTTCCAAGTACTCTGTGTGTGGCTCTGCGTAGAGGGTTTTTTACACGGAGCTATGCTGAATAATGGCGTGGAGATGTTGCCGGATGTCACGGGGGTTGGTTACTGCTCTTGTAAAACCGGTGTTTCCCTTGAGCGTCAACTGGTGTCAGGCGATTGTGTGAGAACCTCATTTCACTTTAAAATAGGGTTTTGATGTTTCACCTTGGAAAATATCAACCCTGCAGGTGGGAGAAGGCAAATAAAATGGACTTGGCATTTATTATTTATGAAGTGCTTTGGCTTCCGACCTGCGTGTGAGCCAGCTGCGAACTGGCTGGACAGAACCCGGGGGTGTGCGGGAGCAGCGGAGAGCCGAGCCGCTGAGGAGCGGGGAGCAAGTCGCCCCCTCACTGCGGGTACTGGGCCCAAACGCTGCCTCTCCGGCAGCCGCCTTCCTTCCCGGTGGGCCCGCTCCCCCGCCGGTTCCAGCTGAAAGCGGCCCGGGGATGCTCTCCGGGCGGGGCCCAGGGCCGCTGTCCCGCACCCGCCGCCAGCCCCGCTGAGGTGAGGCGGGCCGGGCCGCCCTGAGGCGCCCGGGGCTCGCCCGACGTCTACGACCGCGGGGGTTTCGGGTGGTTTAAATCGCCCGAGGGCGGCTCAGCGGGCACGGGGAGCTAATTAATGTCACTAATGAGCCCGGGCCGGCTCCCCGCTTCGGGGCCGGGCGGGAGCCGCAGCGGCGCGGCTGTGGCGGAGCAGCCCCCCCTGCCCCCCCCCCCCCGGCGAGGCGGCTCCCTGAGGCGAGGGGCGGGGCCGCGCGCGGGAAGCCGCCGCCGCCGTCACCTGTTGCCGCCGCGGGGCCGCGCCGGCGTCGAAAGGGTGCGGGCGGCGTGCGCGCCCCCGCCGGCAGGAGGCGGCGCGCGTGCGCGAGCCGGCGGCGCCGGGCAGCGTGGAGTGGCCTCTTCCTCCTCCTCCTCCTCCTCCTCCTCGCGCGGGGGGAGGCGGCGCGTGCTGGCGGCGGCGGGGGCGCGCGCGGGCTCGGCGGCGCAGCGGGGGGATTGTTCGCGCCGCCGCGCGGGGAAGCGGAGCCCGGGGAGCGCTCCCCGCCGCGGCCCCCCCCCCGCCCTCCTCCTCCTCGTCCCCCCCGCGCCCCGCCGCCGCCCCCGTTCCCGCGCCGGGCCCCCACCCCGCAGCCAACATTCCCGAGATCAAGCGCTACGCGGCGGCGGCGGGGCCGGCGGCGGGGCCCGGGGCGGGCGGCGGGGCCGGGGGGGACCGCAGCGAGGCCGCCGCCGCCGCCATGGAAGCGCTGGGACCCGGTGAGAGCGGCGGGGGCGCGGCGCGGCGGGGGCGGCCTGGCGGGGGGCGGTCAGCGCCGGCGCTGTCAGGCGCGGGCCCGGCGGGCCGTGTCAGCGGGGGGGGAGGAGGCCGCGGGCCGGGCCGGCAGCCGCCGCGGCCTGGGGCGGGCGGTGCGGGGCGGTGCGTGCCGCAGGCCGGGCCCGGGGCGGCGGGGAGCCCCGCAGCAGGCCTCCGGCGGCGGGCTGACAGGCGAGCGGGCTCGGCAGCCGGCGGGCCCCGGACTTGGCGAGGCCCCGGCCGCCCCGGGAGCTGTCTGCCGGGCTGGCGGCGGCTTCCCCGCCCGGACCCCGCGGGACGCGGCCTCGGGTGCGGCGGGGCCGGGGGTGGGGAGGGCCCCGGGGCTCTCCGGATCCGCGCGGTAACGGGCTCCCTGCGCGGAGTCCTGCTGCCTGTGCGGGACGGAGCGTGGTTTTGACACTGAGCCGTGGTGCGGAGTCCACAGCGGCACTTCCTGAAAACGCAGGCCTCGTTGTTAACGTTGTTAACTGACTTTGGGTCAGCACCGGTGGCATTTTGCGTGTGGCGCTTTCCTCCTTGGGCCTCGTTCCATGATTATTCCTCTGTCAGATGTCTGCAGGACGCATTTCTGGACCTCAGCGGTCTGCGCAGCTCATCCGTCAGGGTCCCGTTCAAACTATTGGTGTAATGGAAGTAGCGTTAATTTTGGTGCGATAGGAAATGTTCAGTGACAGAAAGGTGCGATTCCAGAGGAGTCCAGGTTTGAAGATTGCAGGGGGCTGACTCGGAGGGTCTGCGGTGCGTCGGTGTGAGGGAGCGTGTCCTCTCTGAGTTCCAGCTGCAGAAGCAGATCCTCTTTTAGCTTTGCGAAACTGCTTCCTGTCGGAAGTAACTTAGCTGGGGGTGCTGGAGCGATGCAGGGCAGAAGAAATTAAGAGGCTAACAGAACACGTAACCCTAGTCAGGCTGATCAGGTAAAAATCCTGATAAAGTAAGTGTGAATCGCACAGCAGCCTGGCTGCAAGTGGGAAGGCAGCTCTTGGCTGGTTCTCTGGAGTCCTGTGAGAAATAACTTCAGGAAAGAGAAGATGTAAGTTCTGTCTCCTTTGATCAAAATGGACTGAGGTCAGCATTGCCTTGCCTGTTTACAGAACTTGTCAATACCAAGGGAGGAAAATGGGTAAATATAGTTGTCATTTAATCTCTTGCAGGAGGTCAATGCCTGCACTTACTTCAGACTAATTAGCGTTGGATTAATGGATCATCTCTCTAGTATCCAAATAAGCACAGCAAACGTTGATTGCCCTTGATGATTCACTCTCGTCAAGACAGCTGTTGTTTTTTACAGTACTAACTGTACCCCCCAACCGGTTTAACTCTGTCCTCGCGAGCTCCTCCTGGACAGATCGCAATTAGCCAGGCGGGTGCAGAGCCAGCGCTGCGTCGCGTGGGCAGGCTGTGGCCCCGGCAGCCACCCTGCCACCGCAGCGCTGGGGAGCCGACGTGTCCGGTGGGCTACAGCTGCCTACACACTCTAAGTATTGCTTCTGCTTAAAAATATTTTGGGGTTCGTGTCCTCAGAGCGGTAATTCTAACTGGTAAGGCAGTAGCCATTGGATGGCTTATAAACCCAGCGTAGAAGGCTTGTTGGATTTGTCCTGGGTTTAGTTTATGGTTGTGTTAAAGTTTACTGCTGCGCCCTGAAGTGTCCCCAAACAGGAGTTCTGTCCACCCACGGCTTGCCTACCTCTCTTCCCTCCTGGTACGAACTGTGTGCCTGTGACTTAGATGGGTACCGGCAGGTTGACACAGTCTTACGATACTGAATTTGCCCAGAGTTTTAGGATTGGTATATTATTGCATTCTCGTGTTGTAATACTTTTTTTCCCCCTCTCCTTTGCTACTCTGCAACAGAGGGAAGAAGCTTTGATCACACAAAGCACTGGCAGATACAGACAAAACCCATGAAAACATACTATTTCAGTTTGCATTATGTGCAGTGTCAGCTGAGGCTGCGACAGGTTTTAAAGAAAGTCTGTTTAATCTTGTTAAGATGGTATCTCAGATCTTAGCTCTTTGAGGAAGTTAACCAAAGACTTAACTAGTGACTGGCTTGTGTGAATACTTTTCGAAGCCTCTAGTACCTTAGAACTGTTCCTGAAGCTCTTGGTTTTGTCCAGAGGAGTTCTCTTCCCCACGTCTGTTAGGAGTCTGTACCTGTCTTCATGCTTTCTCCCTTGCTCGTCTTTTTAGAAGAAAGCCTAAAGCTTTCCTCACTCCTTTCTTTGTGTTGGAATTTTAAATTGGCTGAAATTGTGCTCTAGGGGAAAAGCATTTCACTATTAACAAAAACGATGCATTCATGATGTAAAGGAAATGACAAAACTGTTTTAGCTTAGATCCAGTATGGGAATATGTTTTTAATTTAGTTTGAATAATAATATCCCTTACCCATTTCCAGATAGTAGCAATTTTCAGATAAAAATTGGGGATGTATGTCCAAAGTGTGCCGAGAGTGACAACCATTCACATCTAAACTTTAAACCTATAGTGAAAACAATGGAAAAATGCGGCTGGTGTGGCTATTGGCTAGCTCCAGAAATGGTGGTAGGGATATATTTATCTTTACAATACATAAAAATACATGGTATGTAAATGGTTGCGTTCCATCTCGGAGCTCTGTGAAGTCCATAACCACGGTCATGAATAAACATCACTGGGCTTGTTCAGCCTGAAGAAGAGAAGGCTGCGAGGGGACCTTATAAATGCCTACAAATATCTGAAGGGTGGGTGTCAGGAGGATGGGGCCAAGCTCTTTTCAGTGGTGCCCAGTGACAGGACAAGGGGCAATGGGCACAAAGTGAGGCACAGGAAGTTCCGTCTGAACATGAGGAAGAACTTCTTCCCTCTGAGGGTGACGGAGCACTGGAACAGGCTGCCCAGGGAGGCTGTGGAGTCTCCTTCTCTGGAGATATTCAAGACCCGCCTGGACAAGGTCCTGTGCAGCCTGCTGTAGGTGACCCTGCTTCGGCAGGGGGGTTGGACTAGATGACCCACAGAGGTCCCTTCCAACCCCTACTATTCTGTGATTCTGTGATTCTGTAAAATTTTGAGGATGAATGATGGCACTAACCTGTGTATGGTTCGGGGAACATGCTTTTTACCTGGAAGTTCCGGGCAGCTGGAAGGCTGAGCCACTTGGAACACCACCGTGTGCAGCCTCAGAAAGCTGCGGAAGATTTCTTTCTGCCCTGTCTGAATGTCAGCTAAAGCCTGAAAGGATATTGCACTGAATGCTCAATTCCATCTCATACGTATTTGTTGCATTCCCTAGGGCCCCCGGCAAGCCTTTTCCAGCCCCCCCGTCGCCCAGGCCTGGGAACTGTTGGGAAACCCATCCGCCTCCTGGCCAATCACTTTCAGGTCCAGATCCCCAAGATCGATGTTTATCACTATGATGTAGATATCAAACCAGAAAAACGCCCCCGAAGAGTGAACAGGTACGAGTGGTTTAATAAAAAAAATTAAAAAGTGTACATGCCTTAGTTTAAGAAAACTCTACATCCTAGAAATTCTCCCTCTGGTAAAGGCCAGTTTATGTTTGTACTAGGGTTAGCGGTTGCTTTTCAGTGAACTGTAATAAAATAGTTGCCTTATTTTTATTAAGATGTTTTGCGATTGGCCTGTGACCTGGAAGGCTCTAGGAAAGGCACTAAGCGTTGAACTACAGCTGGTGTTATTTTACAGCCTACAAGTGAATGTCCCTGCTAATTGTTCCGCAGTCTGTTATACAACCGTGTGTTAGCAGCTGCGGGGAGGGAATTCGGCTTGCAGATTGACACCAGCGTTTGAGGGTCCACACGTCGATGCTTTGTCGGTAGAATCAATCCACAGAGCACCCTGCTCGCCCCAGGCAGATGCTTGTATTTGCTTCTGTGTGCGAACAGCTCTCCAGATTCCGCTGCCGGTTGTGACCGTGTCTCTGCCGACAGTGCAGATCCCTGCCTGGCGTGTAGACACCTGTGTGGTGAAACTCAGATCTCAGAACCTGGAGGTGACTCCTAAAGCTCCTGGTGTTGACATTCATATACTCTAGTGCATTGTGGTTTTCGTACCTTGCTGAAAAAAGGGATTTTAACCTGTGTAAGACCGTTGCCGGATTTCCTGTTCTTCAACCTAACTCGATAAATCCCTCTGCAGAGAGGTGGTGGACACTATGGTGAGGCACTTCAAGATGCAGATATTTGGTGACCGGCAGCCTGGGTACGATGGGAAGCGGAACATGTACACTGCACACCCGTTACCTATTGGCCGGGACAGAGTAAGTGTTACTATAAGCAGTTTTCAGGTTTTGTGGGCAAACTCTTACAGTGTCGTTTGAAAAGTGTTCTTTTGTTGACATCAACCCAAAATGGTGCCACAGGTGTTAGTCGAGTCTTGGAAATGACAGGCAGTGCCAGTCAGGGATCTCTAGGAACTTACTGGTGTTTTACTGAAGTTTGGCTTCTCCACGTTTCTAATTCCCAGCTCTTAGTTGAGAATTTGTCAGTGATAGTGTCAGTTAGTATGCTGTGCTCTTTCAGCTCCAAGTAGATTTTTTCTTTCCCCCACCCTGATAGAAACTTCCTTTTTCTCTGTTCTAACCCGTGTTCTGTTGCTAAACGATAAAGCAGTCGCAGATGACAAATACGCTGTTTTGGTTTGGCTGCACTGTTGAGTTACCTCCTCCCGTTCCAGCAGATCGTGTGGCACAAGCAGCGTCCACAGCTGGATCAGCTGCGCGGGCCCCGCGTGTTCGCGGCCCTGCTCGCCAGCACACCGGCGCTAACAGACTGCGGCCGGTGCTGACCAGTCCCGATACAAAACTTAACCCCCGTCCACTCTTCTCCCCGGGGATCTGGTTATTGCTGGCACAGTGCCGCGAGGAATGCTGAAAGGAGTTCACGTTTGTGCTTCGGGCTGATGGTGTGTGAGATCGTCATGGACTCACAGAATAGTTTGGGTTGGAACGGACCTTGAGAGGTCAGCTAGCCCGACCCCCTGCCGTGATCTGAAGTGCTGTGCTGGAACTCTCAGATCTGTGTTTCCCAGTGAGTTGTCTTTTTGACCAAAAGGATTGGGTTTTTTTTGCCTTCCGCTTTGGTTCACGAGACATCTTGCTATTAACTGGCTGACTAAAAAAAAAAAAAAAAAGCCTCACAGTTCTGCAGAGCTTTGATGTCACCATACTAATTACTACTTAAAATTTACAAATTTACACTTAAAGATACCTCACTGCAGTTTCTCAGGTGAATAAATTACAAGCTTTCAGAATCCTAAGGAAACCAATTGTAATATTTAAAGAGGATTACACAAACTTAATTGTCAAAAATACAGATTCAAAAGATACCTAGGAGAAAAACGTACCACTGCTTAGTGCTGTGATCGTCTGCAGTCCGTAACAAAAGCTTGTGCTTCGTTCTGTTCTGCCCGTGGCAGGTGGACATGGAGGTGACGCTTCCAGGAGAGGGGAAGGACCAGACGTTTAAGGTCTCCATTCAGTGGGTGTCCGTCGTCAGCCTGCAGCTGCTGCTGGAGGCTCTGGCAGGGCACTTGAACGAAGTTCCGGAGGATTCTGTCCAGGCGCTTGACGTCATCACGCGGCACCTTCCCTCCATGCGGTGGGTGCTGTCGGAGCCTTCCTGTCTGGCTGCATCTTGTACCTGTCGTAACGTTTGTATTAGTTACTACTTGCTGCTATTCTACTGCTGTTACACTCTGAGGGATGAGGGGTGCAGTTGTGTAATTCAACGCCTGCCTTACAAATTTGCGCTCGAGTAGGGAAATCCGATCTGAAGTCGGGACTTGTATCTGCTGGTCACGTTTCTAATGGCAGTTTGCTGTAGCCTGTCCAGCGGCACTGCCTGCGGGTAGAGGCTTCGTATGCTTGCCGTAAGTTCACTCCAGCAGTTCTAAAGTACTGCAGAAATGTGTTTTAAACATTATAAGCATGAATGTAAAAAGGAGTATCAGAAAGGAGTGATCAAAGTAGTCATTTTCTTTTTTTTAGGTACACTCCTGTGGGTCGCTCCTTCTTCTCCCCCCCCGAAGGTTACTACCACCCCCTGGGAGGCGGCAGGGAGGTCTGGTTCGGCTTCCACCAGTCGGTCAGGCCTGCCATGTGGAACATGATGCTCAACATTGATGGTACGGATGAAATTCTGTCTCGCTAATGTAACAGCATTCTCACTGCTGCTAAATTAAATGCCCTCTTTTTTTTACCTCAGTGTCAGCAACTGCTTTCTATCGTGCCCAGCCTATCATTGAGTTCATGTGCGAGGTCTTGGACATTCAGAACATCAATGAACAAACCAAGCCTCTTACGGACTCCCAGCGTGTCAAGTTTACCAAAGAAATCAGAGGTAAAGGCTCGTTCTAAGCTGCTGCAACAAAATGCTGGAAACCTGCTGACATTACGTTGTAATGAAAATTTGCAGGGCGCTTGGGAAGCTGGCCTGTTCCTTTTTGCCCTCACCTTTTGCAACGGTGACTCCTAAGCCTGAATTTATTTAGACGACTTTTGTGTTGGGTTTTCAGGTCTAAAAGTAGAGGTTACCCATTGTGGCCAGATGAAGAGAAAATACCGAGTTTGCAATGTTACTCGGCGACCAGCCAGTCATCAGACGTATGTATAGAAGCACTTTCTGACAATTTAAAAAATCTAGAACCTATTTGGTATACTAGGTATGTTGTTTATGCAAGATTGGTTGATTCTGGAGGTGAGGCAGCTGTGTGGCTGAGTAGAGGAATAGAGTGGGTTTAGACCACTGCTTTATTTCCTTCAACACAGGGAAACTGAAGCTGTATCCTGGCTTTTAAATATTGTTATCACAGGCTACAATTTTTGAAATAGGTATGAAAAAATCAGTATATAGTCTATAACATCTTTTCATAAAGAACAGATCCAGTAGCTAAGGAAAATAAATGTCTCCAGCATTTCTAGTCTGGAATAGATTTTCCATACCATTTTTTCCTTTAAAAAAAATAAATCTCAAGAAGTCTAACCAGAGCAAATGTCCTTTATAGGTTTCCCCTGCAGCTGGAAAATGGGCAGGCTATGGAGTGCACAGTGGCTCAGTATTTTAAGCAGAAGTACAGTCTGCAGCTGAAATATCCTCACCTTCCCTGCCTCCAAGTAGGACAGGAACAGAAACACACATACTTACCGCTCGAGGTGAGGATCGAACTTTCTCTTGCGTTGCGGTATGCCCTCTGTCAGACGGCGTCACGCCGCCTCTCGCCGCTCTGTGCAGGTGTGTAACATAGTGGCCGGCCAGAGATGTATCAAGAAGCTGACGGACAATCAGACGTCGACTATGATAAAAGCGACGGCGAGATCTGCACCGGACCGACAGGAGGAAATCAGCAGACTAGTAAGTGTTTTTGCCAGCTGAACAGTCTGCGTTTGTCACTTCTTGTGGCTCTTCCAGCAGCAGTGTAGCATGTGTAACCGTAAGCAGAATGACCAAGAGCTGCAGAAGTTAAACAATCTGACTTCTTTAAAACAAACCCTCTGAAATAGAAAGCCTGTTCATGGCAGAGAGGACAGAGCCGCCTGAAGCATTGGCTGTAGCTACAGAAAGACTTTTTTTGTCACCAGGTGAAAAGTAACAGTATGGTGGGTGGACCTGACCCGTATCTGAAGGAGTTCGGTATTGTTGTCCATAACGAAATGACGGAGTTGACAGGCAGAGTTTTGCCAGCACCAATGCTGCAGTATGGAGGCAGGGTGAGTTTTCCGTGCCTTGTAAAATACCTTGTGCTGAGGTTACTTAAATTTGTTAAGTGTTTCGTATATCTTCTCATAAAGGTTCCTTTGTGTGAGCGCTGTTCGGCTCCAGTCAAATCAAAGCCAGGGTTTTGTTTTTAATTTGCCTTTGGTTTTTACCTAGAACAAGACTGTGGCCACACCAAACCAAGGTGTGTGGGACATGAGAGGGAAACAGTTCTATGCTGGCATTGAGATTAAAGTTTGGGCTGTTGCGTGTTTTGCTCCTCAAAAACAATGCAGGGAAGACTTACTAAAGTAAGTATTTTCCTATTTATGTGGGATATCTTTCTCAAGATTTATTTTCCTCACATTTCTGAAAGGTGATAGGCAGTATAAGTGGATTTTAATGCATCTAATAGTAAAAAGAGGAAATTACAGTTCTGCAATGTCTTAAATATTTGCAGTTTGGGAGGAGACTGTGACAAAGTTCATCACCTAATTGGCCAGCTAGGAAAAGCCTGAATCCCCTTACTGCTGAGGCTGGGTTTCCTGCTCTGGAGGCTGCATTCCACTTGCGTTCTGTTGTTTTTACAAATAACTGATGATGGTCTTTCATTCTCAAACCTAAACTATTTTTTTTTTAGCCTTCACTGCCTCCCAGGCAGCATACACCACACTTTTTCCCCTGTCCTTCGCGTTATTCTACAGAATCCTGAAGGTAGAGCTTGTGTGAACCACTGAAATGCTCAGCAAAAGTCATGGCTGCAGTAACGCTCAGATAGGTTTGGTGGAGGAGTGAAAATCTACCGGAGCGTCAGTATTAGCGTGGGAATCTGCCTCAGAATGTTCAACTCAAATGTGCGTTTGTTTCCCCAAGATGTCTAAAATGAAGAAACAGAAGCTTCTGAAATGTCCTCGGTCAGGCTTAGAATCCCATTAGTGAGTTTCTTATAGTGATGGAACTGCTGAAAAATAATTACTGTAGTGTCAAACTGGAAGTGCTGTGAAATAGCTGAAATAGCTCAGATCATGTTGATAAAATTAATGGCAAAGTGAGACCCAGTGAAAAGGCCGGGACGAATCCATCTGTATTTCATTTACAGGAGTTTTACGGACCAGCTGCGCAAGATCTCGAAGGACGCAGGGATGCCGATCCAGGGCCAGCCCTGTTTCTGTAAATACGCCCAGGGTGCAGACAGCGTGGAGCCCATGTTTAAACACTTAAAACTGACTTACGTTGGCCTGCAGCTGATCGTGGTGATCCTACCTGGAAAGACGCCTGTGTACGGTAGGGAGAAGAGGCTGTGGAGCGTTAATTAGTTGTACAGCAAGTGGGCATCTTACCGTGCCCTTCAGCGGCAGGAAGGAGGCAGAGCAGGCAATGTGTTCCTTTTTAAAAGGGGGTTTTGGTGATGGGTTTGTCAGGCCTGACTGGAGTACTTGTGTATTGCCAAAGAGCGAACTGAGCCTTTGTCAGTGAACTTTTAAGAATTTGAATTGTAATAACGCAAAAAAATAAGAGCAAGCAGACTGAACTGGTGACTGTTCAGGGATGTGGAACCCCTGACTTGTTTTTCTGTCACAGCTGAAGTCAAGCGGGTTGGTGACACTCTGCTCGGAATGGCCACTCAGTGTGTCCAGGTGAAGAACGTGGTGAAAACCTCACCGCAAACGCTGTCCAACCTGTGTCTGAAGATCAATGCGAAGCTCGGAGGAATCAACAACGTGCTTGTACCTCATCAAAGGTGAGATTAAACCTGAAGCTCTCCCTGAAGTCTGGATTGTCGAGCAAAACAGTGTCATGTGTTTTGTTCTCTGAAATGGTGCCTTTCAAAGTACTGCGTGCTCTAGAAATGGCCACAGTCTGCAGTGACACAGAGGATGCTTCTGCACACAGAGTCTGCCCAGTGAGCCCTGTGCCGAGGAGCGACTCTGGCGTCAGAGCCGTCCAGCAGTGTGTCTGTGTGACAACAAGCTCACAAAGGCTTTTTTTTTTCCCACGTCTCTCTCTCCGGCCTCTGGGATCCCTCAGTCTACCTTCTTCTCTTGCCACCTCCTTAAGCATGCTGTATTTCCTTCCAGACTGAAAGAGGAGGGAGGAAGAGCGAGTTGTGATAAATGCTTGTAACTTTGTCTGCCGTTGCTCTGGTCCTTCTCACGCTCTGTTCTCTCTGGACTTTAAGAGCTTGAGGCAGAGAACTTTGCCCTTAAAGATTCTGCCAGGGTTTCCGTTCTCTGGAGGGCTTTGGATATACCTTCCACGGCTGTCATTTTTTTTTCCTTCCTCACCCCCCTTCTTTGTATTGTTATTGTTGTTGTTATTTAATGAACCTTAATGGTATTAAACAGGCCGTCGGTGTTCCAGCAGCCAGTGATCTTTCTGGGAGCAGATGTCACTCACCCTCCCGCTGGGGACGGCAAGAAGCCCTCCATCGCCGCGGTGGTGGGCAGCATGGACGGCCACCCGAGCCGGTACTGTGCTACGGTGCGGGTGCAGACCTCCCGCCAGGAGACCTCCCAGGAGCTGCTCTACAGCCAGGAGGTGATACAGGACCTGACAAACATGGTGCGGGAGCTGTTGATCCAGTTCTACAAATCCACTCGTTTCAAGCCCACCAGGATCATTTACTACAGAGGGGGAGTATCAGAAGGACAGATGAAGCAGGTATTGCCTGATGATGTCTTGTTGCTTGTGAAAAGCGCTTGGCCCTTGAAAATACATATATTTATCTGGATTGTGTTTGGTACGGGGACAATTGACAGTTTCATTGAGTTTTTCTGGCCGAGCACAACGTACAGTTATCCTGTTGGACGTTCCTTATGAAGTGGTATATGTACGTGGAAAAAATGAAAATAATACGTACTGAACTCAGCTCCTAAGAGTTAACTCTTCTATTTCCAGGTAGCTTGGCCAGAACTGATCGCAATCCGGAAGGCCTGTATTAGTTTGGAAGAAGATTACAGACCAGGAATAACCTACATTGTTGTGCAGAAAAGGCATCACACCAGACTGTTCTGCGCTGACAAAACTGAAAGGGCAAGTAATGTTTACTGCATAAGAAGGAGGTGATGGCAGCGGGAAAGTAGAGTGTTTGGTGAAGTGCGGTGGTACCCATCTTGCCCACTAAAACTGAACTGATCAGTAGGAGCAGTAGCAGTTCTGTGCAGTAACAGACTCTCTCTACCACAACAACCGATTCCTCCCCGTTCTTGCTGCCCCAGATCCAGCCGTCAGGTGGAACAGCTTGTTCCCAGCCCCCGCTGGAGTGGGTGTCCCTGTACTGGTGTAGCAGGAGCTGCAGTCTGGGATTCCTGATGTGAACCGAGCTGGCTGGGCAGTCTGGTGCCTGTCCTGCCTCTAGATGCGTCTGTAAGATTTGCCAGTGCCACAAACCCACAAGCCAGCTAAGAAACCATTTTTAGGGAAGTTCTTGATCTTGGGTTTGCTTGAAAAATACGGATCTCTGGGGTGTGAGCGCAAACAAGGGTATGAAATGAATTTACTTCAGAAACCCTGCGTTTTCAGATCCCGAATTGCTTGTGTAGGCTTGATCCCACGCTGCAATTTTACTGGCAAGTATTTTATTTTTCTCTGATGACACACCAGTTGGATTTGGTGAAGTTTCTAAAAATGAACTCTCAGAGAACATTTTCGTTCCTCCTGTGTAAATGACCTTAATATTTTTCCACCTTTCTGAGCAGTAAATTCTCAAACAGCTTTGAGTAGAGCCTACCATAGGGAGGAGGTGGTTTTGGGTCACTTCCAAAAAAAGCCCTGGGCTAATAATAACATTTCCTCAATAGGTGGGTAAGAGCGGCAACGTACCAGCAGGCACTACGGTGGACAGCACGATCACGCATCCTTCTGAATTTGACTTTTACCTCTGTAGCCACGCAGGAATTCAGGTAACGTTTCAGCTCTGCTGTGCTCCCGCTCTGGGACTGGATCCTCGCCGCTGTCCCGATGAGTAACGTTGCGTGTGTTTATAGCGTGGCAGACTTGCAGTCGCATCCGTTCCGTGCCCCGGCGGGCGGTGCCACCGTCAGGTACCAGCTCTGGTTCTGTCGATGCTGGCCAGCTGACTGCTCGTCTGTTCTCCGCAGGGAACCAGCCGGCCCTCCCACTACCAGGTCTTGTGGGACGACAACTGTTTCACCGCAGACGAACTCCAGCTGCTGACCTACCAGCTGTGTCACACGTACGTGCGGTGTACGCGGTCGGTCTCTATTCCGGCTCCTGCGTACTACGCCAGGCTGGTAGCCTTTAGGGCCAGGTACCATCTTGTGGACAAGGATCACGACAGGTAAGGAACTGCGCCTCGCCGCCTGGGGAGCCAGGGAACGGCCCGGAGTTAGGTGCTGCCGGGGCCAGTTGTTCACGGTTCTCTGTGTGTGTGTCTGCGTTTCCACAGTGCTGAAGGCAGCCATGTGTCAGGACAGAGCAATGGCCGCGACCCCCAGGCTCTGGCAAAGGCCGTGCAGATCCACCACGACACGCAGCATACGATGTATTTTGCTTGAGAGCAGCCGGGAGGATGAGGCAAACCCAACCACCCGTGCAGTCCTGAAAGGCCTCGAATGCCTGCTGCTCTAGCTAGGGCCCCGCTGGCTTCAGACTGCCCGCTGCCGGCAGCGCTGAGCAGCCGCACTGACTCTACTTCACAGCAATGTCTGACGCACCAACGCAGCTGAGCCATTGGTTTCGTTGTTTTCCGTAACCGAAATCCGTAGACTCTCTTTTCTGACGCATTGGACTGAATTTTTACCTCAAAGCGCAAAAGGCCGATCATCCTGAAATTTTTAAAGGACTTGGCACGAAAGGTTTCTATTGAATATTTTGCTAGCTGTCGTTTCTCAGTTCTCTTCTCATCGCGTTAGTTTATCGTGACGACTGGTTCCCTGTCTTCGTGCACTGCTTGGCGAGGGTGCGGGTCCCGGCAGAGCGTTTTCCTCCGTTCAGTGTAATCGTTCTCTTGTGTGGGGCCATAGATTTTTTAATGGAGATTTTAGACTTCACTACTGTAAATGCCTTTTAACAAACATAACTTTCACAGGTATTGCGGTTTTTTGTCAGTTTTACTAATTATCTTTTTAATCTCTGCAGACTTCGGCTGCAAAGCAATTGCACTATACCGCGAGTTCAGATCGGTGGTTCTTGTTCTGTGAATGTGTGATATAACCGGGTAGTGATGCCTGTCAGTAGATGTTAATTATAACGGTTACAAATAATACTGCCGTGGTATCGTAACGAGTACCGAACCATCGCTTCCCCCGCTAAAAATGATAAAAACAAACAAAAAAAAAAATTAGCTTTTAGGTATTTTGCAAACTTTTACAAAAGTGCCCACTTTATGCTGCTGTGTGGTTTGATAAATCTAAGCGATTTTAAAACTTTTTTCTCATAGAAGGTTAAACTTTGGCAATAAATGTTTGTTTTTTAAGCCCCCCTGACAGCGTAATTTTCTAGCTGAGGATTGTGCATGAGTTGAACCAACATTCTCGTGTCGTTTTCTGAACACAAAATTTGGCAGTTTCTGAAACCGAGTAGAAAAGACACACTTCCATGCTTTTTTTAAGAATTATTTTTAACTGTTTTGTATTCACTGTTGGTGTCCTGTCTAGAACATTTTTTATAAGCTTGGAACCTGGGTGTTACGTGTAGGACAGGCTTGCCAGCCGCGCAGTCTCAGTCGTGTGACAGGCCCCCTAAGGACCGTACCAGCATTTGGAACCGTTTTCCCCCGGGAAGCGGGCTGCGCACGCAGCCGCGCTCAGCAGCGCGTTTGACCGGCGTTCGTCTCCTCTTCCGATTCCGTCCCCGCCGAGAAACCGGGGGGGGTTTCATCCTCTTGGCTTTTGTCAGCTGCAGCTCGTGATAGAGGAGGGGCTTGGTTTCAGGGCGCGCTCCTGGAGCCCACGAACGGAGTACGCGAAGGCTGGATGCCTGCGAGCGTCACCCCGATGAGCGCAGATGAAAAGCTCGGTCCGGAGCGGAGCCGGGCCAGCCCCGCTGCGTCGGCAGCGACGCGGGGGCCGCCCCACGGCGGCCCTGGGCTCCGACGCTCGCGTGGGGTTCGCTGCCGAGCTGGCTGCGCTGCCAGAGCGGAGGAACCAGCCCCCTCAAAAATCCAGCAATAGGAAACGCTGTTTCCTTCAGTCTTTGAGCTTGTAAATAAACCGAAGTTTACATTTCTAAATGCTGTTTCTCTCAGTTGTACCAGAGTGCACGGAACTTGGTCTTCAAACGGTTTTAGAACCTTATTTCAAGTAGTAAGTCTGATTAATTTAATTTTAAACTTTTTCATTTCTGTTGAAAAGGGGACTGAAGCGAACTCTGCCCCTAGCACGTACTGGGGACAGGTTTAGATTGAAAAAAAGATATTATTTTTAGTTTCTTTAATTTTTCTTTTAAAGAATACCTCACTTGTGTAATAAAATCAGGACGTGTGGGTGGGAGACTGACCGCTGCTTCAGCTAGATGGCTGCTTTTCTCAGTACTCGTTCAGGGAGAATACAAAAACCCCCTTTTTAGGATGAACTCTGACTGACCCAACACACGGAGAACTTTGGCACCTTGCAAAGAAACCGAGCGCCCTTTTGAGGCTGTAGGATCAAAGATCGCTACGTTGAGTTTGTGCACTAGGCGAGAAGGTGGCTGGTTTCATCGAGGGTGCGTAAGGAATACTGAATTTTACACCAGTGAGTGAGCTGTCCAGTGCCCAGCGCCGCTGGCCCGGACCGCGCGAGGGCAGAGCCTCTCCGGCGTGCGCCTGGGGCTGGACCGGTCGCTTCGCCGCGGGCTCGCCGGGCCCTGGGCGCGGGGCCGGACCCTCGCCTCCCTCCCGCGTGGGAGCGCGGCCCAGGGCGTGGTGCTGTCCCCGCGGGAGAGGAGCCCCGGCGCTCGGCAGCGCCGTCCTGCGCGGGCCCGCGGCGGGGTCGGCGGTCTGGACGGAGTCGTTATGCATGTGTCAATCAATGGGAGATGTGCATTCTGTGGGTGTAGTTCCTAGCGTGGTTTGGGTTGGGTTTGTTTTTTTAATAACTAAAGCCTGTCGGCCACTGTTTAGCTATGTGGTGTGAAAGATTTTAAATGTAGCAAAGTTTAAAGAGTTGGGGATGGGGATGGTGGACATTTAAAAGAATAAAAAAAAAAAAAAAAAAGAGCAGAAATCCCATTTTCCGAGCAGTTCTGCGTGCTTCGTGAACGGCTGAACTCCCGGCGAGCTCTGGCAACCGCCAGTGAGCCCCTCTCGACCGTTCGCGGAGCCCGGCCTCTGTCTCCGTGCTGCCAGCACCCCGGCTCAGCGCCGCGCCCGTGGCCGCGCCGAGGCGGCGATGCTCCGGCGAGCGCGTGCCACGCCGCGTCCCGGCCATGAGCGTCGTCGCCCGGCCGCGCCGGCAGCTTCACTGGGCGGGTGGGGACGGGCGCCGCGGGGCCGAGCCAGCGCTCGGCAGAGCCCACCCAGCCGCCCCCGGGGCCGCGTGGCCGCATTGGGCTTGCTCAGTAGCGAGGGAGCAGCGCTGCGTTCCTCCTCCTCCTCGTCGCCGGCGTCGGGAGCGCGTCGGGAGCGCGTCGGGAGCGCGTCGGGCCGGCGCTGTCCGCTGCCAGGTCTCTCCCTCCTGCTTCGGAGGGAAGATCCCGCGCCGTCGCCTGCAGATCTTGTACCTTGCTATTGACACTTTCATATTTCTATGTCTAGAGGCTGAAACTTCAGTGTAAGATGTTGGCTTTTGTTCCTTTTGACTCCTGATGTAATTTTTGTTTCTATATTGTTAGACTTGTAACGTTTAAAATTGTATTTTATTAAATGGGGACTGGGTGTATGTCTATAGCAATACGAGGTACTTTCTGAGCTGTCCTGGGCGGGTTAGCAGCCCCATGTTGCGGTGAGATGCTGGTCGTGTACAACTTGCAATGTATTTTTTTTTTCTTTTTTTTAGCCTGCAGGGATATTTTGTGTTCATGTGTCCAAAAATAATATAATAATAATAATAAAAAAATTGGCATTCTTGTGCCAAATGTTGTTTTTCCTTGTTGATGTCCAATAAATGCAATGTACAGCGTGAGCAACCGACACTGCTGCCTGTAAACAAATGTCTTAAATTATTTAACTTTTAATTAAAACTTGTACACAACGTGTAACCGGTGGAACTCATTGCCACGCCATCTTTATTTCTGCTGTGCGAGGCTGCAGAAGGCGCTGGAAGCCCACGTGGGTGACGTCTCCAGGGGCAGGGGGGCTCCGACGGCTGCTCCCAGGGAGGCGGGGGACGGGCGGGGGTTGCGGTGTTCGCGGGAGCTCCGTGGCCAGCGCCGCCTCCGCCCGAGAGTCACCGGGCAGCGAGCGCGGGAGCCGTGTGCTTGCTCTGCTCCGCTCGGCCTCGGGCGCGTTCCTTCCCACCCCGGCTGCGCCCTGCGGACGCGCGGCGCCGCGGGACGAGGCCCCCGCACGGGCGCTGTGAAGGACCTCGCCACGCGCCCTTGCTTCGAGCGACCCGCGCCGGGCGTCGTGCCGGGGCTTCACGCGGGCGCCGTGCCGCGCCACGCAGGGCCCATGGGCTGGGCATGGGGCGGGTCATCCCCGGAGCAGCGCAGAGGCCGAGGGGGGCTCCGTCCTCGTCTCCCGAAAACGCCGGGGAGATCCCCGGGAGGGTGACGCGTGCCTTGGCCTCTGGCCCGGGACGTGCCCCACGCCGGCATGGCGGGCGCCACAGGGAAAGGCGAAGGGGCTGCTGGGGCTCGCGCCTGGGGGGCTTCACGCCCTCGGGACGGGGATAACGGCTGCGCTCCCGCTCCGCCGGGTCTCGACGCCGCGCTCCCGACTCGGCCGTCGCGGGCCCGAGGAGCGGCTGGAGGCCTGCGCGCCGCTGCTCAGTGCCGTGGACCGGGGCCGCGGGGGTCTCCCGGCCCCCAGCACGGCCGGGGCAAACCGGGAGCGGCCGCCGCGGGACGGGGCTCCCCCCGCCGCCGCCAAAGACGCGAAACAAGGGGAAAAAAACCCAAAAACGGGTCTGGGCGGCGGAGTGGGGCAGGCCCGGGCGGCGCCGCGCTGCTCCCAGCCCCCGGGGCCAGGGCTCGGGCTCTGCCCCCCGCCCCGGCGCCCCCCGCCCCGGCGCCCCCCGCCCCGGTGCCTCCCCCCATCCTCCCCCCCCCGCCAGGTGCGGCCGCGCCGCCTCGCGCGGGCCCAAGATGGCGGCGGGCCCGGCGGGCGCCGCCTTTGTTGGGCGCGGGGCGGGGGCGGGGCGGCGCGTGCGCGGCGGGGCGCGGCGGCTGCGGCGGGCGGCGGTGGAGCCCCGGCCCCGGCCCTGCCCGGCCCTGCCCGGCCCCGGCTGCCAGCGGCGCCCGCGTGGATGGGATGGAAGCGGGACCCTCGGGAGCAGGTGGCGGCGGCGGGGCCGGGACCGGGCGCTGCGGGCCGGGCGGCCGTGCGGTGCGGAGGGGGGGCCGTGCGGTGCGGAGGGGGGGGGGGGCCGGGGAACCCCGCGGCGGGGGGCGGGGGGGGGGCCGGGCAGTACGGGGATTGGCGGGGGGGGCTGCGGCGTGGGGAGCCCCGAGCCCCGCGGTACCGGGGTGAGGGGGGGGTTGGAGGCGCGGGGAGCGCTGCGGCCCGGGCCCGCGGCCCGCCCGGGGGGTTGGGGGGGCCGAGCCCTGCGCGCGGGAGCAGCAGCACCCCCGCCCCCCCCCCCCGCGCCCCCCCAATGCCCTGACAGCTCCCAGGCCCGGACCGGGGGGGGGAGCACAGCTGCGGGGTCACCCCGGGTTCCCGCACACCGCTGGGGTTCGCAGGGGGCCGGGGGCGGGGAGGGGGCGGCGGGGGCTGCGGGGTCACTGCCCGCGGGGAAGAGCTGCTCCGGCCCGTCCGTCCGTCCGCCCGCCCGGGGAGCGGCTGCGGGCGCGGCGCGGGGGTCTCCCCATCCCCGCGTCACCCCTGGCCCCCGGCGCGTGGTGTCGGGGCTGACCGATGGCCGCTGGCAGCGGCGATGCGGGGTCTGTGCGGGGCCGTGGGCGACGCAGACGGCGCTGGCGCCCGCACCCTCCCGCCAGCTGCCAAGGGGCTCCCCAAGAGCCCCCCGGACGGGACGGGGACCCTCGGGGTCCCCGGGGCGGTGGGGGCTGCGCTGCGAGCGGGCCCTGACCCGTTCCCCCTTTCCTCCCCAAGCCTGGCGGGGGGTCGCCTGCTCCCGCCCGGGTCACCCCGCGTGCCGGGGAGCCTCTCGTGACCCCGCGTCGCGGGGGACGCCGCGGCCCCCGCCCGGCCTCGGCACCGCGTTCCCGGCCGACGGAGCCCCGGTGGGGCTGGGCCTGGCGCCGAGCTCTGCCGACCCGGGCTGCCACCCGCCGCGGTGACCCGGCCGCAAGCGGCTGCGCCTGGGCCCGCGCGCGGCGGGGGAGCCCGCGGCGTCTCCGACCCGCAGGTGCTGCGCGGGGGGCACGCGCTGGCTGCCCTTAAAAGCTGAAGTCGGTTTCCCCCCAGCTTTTGGGGTTTTTTTATCCCTCGCAAACTTCCTAAGCGCTGTTGGTCTGAGCTGCTGTCTTCCTGTGCTAAACCCCGCAAAAAGCCCGGAGCTGCTCCGTCTGCTGGATCCCCTTATCTGCAGGAAACACGGAATGGCACGTGCATGTTTCTGGGACGGGATTTTACCGAGGAACAAAGCCGGGAGAAGCCCCTTGCCCCGAGACGCGGCCCGTGTGATTTATCTCGGAGCACTTTCCGCAGCCTCGCTCCAAACCCGGGGAAGGACAAAACAGGGCCGAGTTCCCAAGATGGCAGGCGCTGAGAGGCAGCCAGACCAGGCAGAGCAGCGCTGCTCTTTCGGCAGGGTGCTCTGCGGCGGAGCTGCGGGCGGGTTTCAACCTCGTCGCCGCGTCCGCGGGGCTGCCCGTGGTGCGGCACAGCCGGCACGGGGCCGCGGTGGGACACGGAGAGGAGCCGGCGTCGTCTTTGTCCGTCCCCCCCGGCGCTGGGGGCTGCCTTTGTCTGCTGCTCGCGGCTCCGCGCGTCCCCGGCTGCTGCCTGGGAAGTCTGCGGAGCCGCTGGGCTCGGCAAGGCCCCCGCGCTTCGAGCCGTGTCCGTGCCGCTGGCATCGCCGTGCCACGCTCCCCGAGCCGGAGCAGCGGGCGGTGGCGATGCTCCCGCTGCTGCCGTGCTCCGTCGCAGCGCCCGCAGCTTCGCGCTGGCCGGGGGGACCGCGTGCCCGGGGAGTGGCGGCACCGGCCATGGCAGCAGGTTTTTAGCTTCACGCTTCGGAGCTCGTCGCCCGCGATTTCCAGGCGGAAAGCCGCGGTTTGACGCGGCGCAGCGATGCCCTTTGCCGCGCCTGGCGCTCGCTGTCGAGGCTGCGAAGAACTAAACGGCTTTCAGAGGTAAATCCCGCAGCAAAACAGGGCAGAGCCCGTTTTCGCGCGTTTCTTGGACGCGGCCATCACAACGCGGGGCACGAGCAGCGCTTGGGCGTCTCAGACTCCCTCAGACTCCCTCGGAAGGTGGGCTCTGGGGCGCGGGGTGGGTTCGATGCCGCAACCGGAGCCCTCTGCCCCGTCTGGGCATGAGCTGCTGCAGCTCAGTTCAGCATCGGACCGAAGAGCGCCCGCGCGACGCCGGTCGTGCTCCCGGCGACTCGGGAAGGAGCCGGCGGCCGGAGCGGTGCCGGGGCTGGGGAGGTGGGATGGTGCCTGTGGAAGTCTGGGCTCTGCGGGACGGCGTCGGTGACCGCGTGGTTTGAGCCGGCGGCTCTGGAGGTGTTGAGGCTGGAGACTGGGAAAGCCGAGTGCTCGCCCCGCCGGCCTTTCCTGCCACCGCTCGCTTTGGCTCCCGACGGGGGGCTTCACTTCCCTGGGGGGCTTCTGGGGCTGCGGTGGGGTGGGAGACGGCTCAGGGTGAGGGTGGGAGACGGCTCAGGGCGAGGGTGGGCCACGCTGAGCCCGGCGTGCCGGGGCCCTGCTTGCTCCTCGCCGACTCCCGGCTGCGTTTCGGCGGGGAGGGCGTGCGGGGAGGGGGCCGTCGCGGACCCGCCGCCGCCGCAATAAAACTGCCTTTTGTCTGGGCGCCGTTCCCGCGGCCCCTCGGCTGAATGCGGCGCTGGGGAGGATTGAAATGACATGGTAATTTGGTGCCGGCCCAGCGGCGGCTCTGCCCGGGCGCGGGCAGCTGCTGGGCAGCGGGTCGGGTACCCCAGCTGTTACAGTAAATGAGAGGAACAAAGCGTATTCCAGCACTAATTACCCCAAACGGGCTTTCCCTTGCCCTCGCCGCCATCTCTGCCCGCCGGTGCCTCGTGCGTGCCCAGCGAGGCGGCGGCAATGCTCCCGCCGCCGGCGCATCCCCGGGGCACGGCTTTTGTGTGTGAAAGTCTGGGATTTCTCCAGGGCCGCTGGATTTATAATGGCGGGCGGATTTCATCCCCCTCGCTGGCCGCATTGTGCTGCGGGAGCAGCCCTGGCCCCCAGCCCCTGGCCCCCAGCCCCCGGCCCAGCGCCCGCATTTACATGACAAAGTGGGAGCCTGGGCGGCTTCGCCATGGAGAGTCGAGGTACCCAGCAGCCCCCCGTACGCAGCAGCCCCCCGTACGCAGAACCCCCCCTCTCTTTGGGTCGCTTTTTAACGAGGCTGCTTCTGCCCGAGGGGAACGGCTCGTTTCGCCGCTGGCCGCTCGCTGCGGCTCGGAGGTGCCGGGGGACGCCCCGCTGCGCAGCCTCTGGCACCAGGGAAATCGTGGGGGGACCCTGAGCACCCCAGGGCAGGGACGTGGCGTGGGAAGGGGCGAGCCCAGCCTGCGCCTTCGCCAAAGGGCTCCGGGGTCTCTCCTGCCTGGGCGAAGCAGCCGAGGCCACGCAAGAGCCGGTCTCGAGCGCCGGATGCCGCAGCTCCCGTCGGGTGCTGAGCATCACCCCGGTCCCCTGCCCGCGCCGGCTGCCCCCGTGTCACTGTCCTTGTGAAGAGCCAGGCCATGCACAGGCACTGGGAGGTAATGGCTTCTTCAAAATCTTTTGGATCTCACAGTAATTTGTAAAGGAATAGTCGTTATCGCTCCCTGCCTTGCTGAGCATGACCCCTGCGGCGAGCCTGGGGCCGTGTGCGTCTGCGGTCGCCAAAATAAAACCCTCAGTCAGCCCAGGGCTGAGCTTTCCCATCCTTGATGCCGGCCTTGTGTCCTGCCCTGGTCTTTGCTGAGCGGCTCCCTGCCGTCGCGGTGCGGCTCCCTCCGGCCGCCCGTTACCTCGCGCCCGCGGTGTCTCGTGGCTCGAATCGAAGTCCTGAGCCAGGTTCTGCGTTGCTGGGGGCTGAGTCCTGTGATTCACCATCCTAATCGCGAGGCTTCAAGTTCAGAAAGCATCTGCTGATCCTCCAGCGCGAGGGTCTGTACGGCGGAGCGCTGGTTTGGGGCTGGCTGGGGTGCGGGGTGGGTGCGGGGCGGCCGGTCGCCCCTCTGCAGCGCGGCTCCTGCCAGCCCGAAGCTGCTTCAGCTCCTCCCCGGCGCTGACGGGTGCCGGGCTGCGTCCCCACGTCCGTGGGGATGCCGTGGGCACGTGCAGACGCCGTCCTGCTCACGCACAGCTCCCGGGATCGTCGCGGGGATGAGGAGGTCCGGGAGGGGAGGAACTGCGGGTGCTGGCCGTGGTGTGGTTGCAGGATGGCAGCGGGGAGCTGCTCTCCTCTGGCAGGGCTTGGGAGGGGGCTGAGCGGTTTCTTGCTCGAAAGGCAGAGCAGGGACCGGAGGCTCCAGCGGCGCTGGCAACTCTTCGGTTGCGAACCGTGGTTTAAAAATGGCCCCGCTTGCAGCCAGGGAGCTGGCAGTTGCCAAGAAATGTTCCAGTAGCTCATCCGAAGGGCAGTTTCTTCAAACGAGCTGCCCCTGCGGCGCAGCGCAGCTGTTTGTCTCGGCGGTGCCCACGTCGGCCTCGGACATCACCATCTTCTTCCTCGGGGTGCTCCGCGTCCCCTGTGCCTTGTCCGAGGGGGCCGGGGCCAGGTTAGCCCCAGGCTCGGGGCTCCCGGCAGAGTTTGGAGCAAGAGCAGAGCTTGGCTGTGCAGAAGCGGAGTTCAGCCCCGGGATGCTCTCGAGGGTCGTCTCGTCCCCCGGTGTCCTGCGGCGCGGTGGCCTGCCATCGGCAGGAGAGGTCCTGCAGAGGTGCGGTGCAAAAGTAGACAGCGGGTTTGAAGCTTGGTTTGCTGCTCTCGTGTTTTCCCACTTCTGATATTTTTAGCCTGGAGCTGAAATTTGGATTTAAAAGGGAAGTGGAAGGGAGCAAGGGGTGCGAAGAGCACCGTGTGCTCAGGAGCCGGGACGCTGCGTGGGGGCTGGCGCGGGCAGTCGGCCGCCCGGACGGAGCGCTCCGAACATCCGCACGCCGCGCTCCCCGCGCCCGGCCCCGCCGGCCGCGGCCTCGGGATGCGAGGAACGGGTGGAAGATGCAAACTGGGACAGGTGGAAACGGGCAGAGTGGGAGAAGGGCAGCAAGGGCAGATCGCGCCTCGAGCGCGGTGGTGTTCCGTGCTGCGGCCGTGTTTTAAGGTCCCTTTGAGCCCAAGGGTGCTGTCGGCTCAGAATCGCAGCTCGGTCCCGTGGCCCTGCCCTGGCGCCCGTCCCCAGGGCTTCCCTCGTACGTCTGCGTCAGAGGCTTTGGGAGCAGCGGTGCTTCTCTCGGTGTGGGTTTGGGGCACAGGCTGCTGTGAGTGGGATTTGGGGTTGATATTTTGTTTGCTGCCTCCCATCATCCAGAGGAAGCTTTCATCAAAATGTTTTTCATTTTCTCTGGTTTTTACCAGCAGCTTCCCTGGGGTTGGCCTTCCGTATCGATGTGACTCGTTTGGGGTTTTTTTGCTGAAGAGCCGTTGAGAATTACGTTAAGCATAAAAGGAAAGTTCAGGTGCTGGGACTTGAGTTATCTTGTTGAGTTATCTGGAGTTCGAAACGCCATCGTTAATAACCGGTATAAAACCAAAGCGAGCTGTTACCCTGCGAAATCTGGCCGTTAAATAATCGCATCGTGCAGATGCAGTAACCTGTTTCCTGTTTCTCGTGGCATCCTCCCTCCGGCAGCGGGCCGGAGTTTGCTGGGGGCTGGAGGGGGAACGCGTGCGTCTGCGGGTCCTGCTGACCAGGGAGCTGCGGCCGCGCGGAGCCGGCAGCCCTGCAGCTCCGTGCCGCGGGAGCCGGCGCTGCTCGCCGTCGGGCGCGGCGGATGCCGTAGCCTGTGCCACGCGTGCCGGCGGGGAGAGGCGGTGGGGCTGCTGCCGGCCCCTCGCTTCGCCCCTGGCAGAAGTCCTGGGCAGACGTGGTCCCTCGCCTCCTGCCGCCAGGCAGAGCCTCCCCGTTGCGCCGGGGCTGGCGCGGCCGTGGGACGAAGCCTGCCTGCGCTGCCTGCGCTGCCTGCGCTGCCGGGACACCCGGCTGAGCTCCCGCAGCAGGACCACCCCAGCCCTGGCACGGGGGCACGGGGTGCCAGCAGCCCCCTTCCCTGCCACAGCCGACCCCGGGCGTTCTGTGGGCTGAAGGGCGACGTGTTCGGAGGAGAACGCGTGGAGGCAGGGGTAGAGGGTGTCCACCTGCCACGTCTGGCAGACGGAGCTGGGCAACAGCACTCTGTGGCAGAGCCCCTTGGCAGCGTTAGACAGAATCACAGAATCCCAGCATGGCAGGGGTTGGCAGGGACCTCTGTGGGTCACCCAGCCCAACCCCCTGCCCAAGCAGGGTCACCCAGAGCAGGCTGCACAGCACCGCGGCCAGGCGGGGCTGGAATATCTCCAGAGAAGGAGACTCCACAGCCTCCCTGGGCAGCCTGGGCCAGGGCTCCGGCACCCTCAGAGGGAAGAAGTTCTTCCTCGGGTTCAGCTGGAGCTTCCTCTGCTTCAGTTTGTGCCCGTTGCCCCTTGTCCTGTCGCTGGGCACCACTGGAAAGAGTCTGGCCCCGTCCTCCTGACCCCCACCCTGCAGATATTTGTAAGCATATATTAGGTCCCCTGATGGGGCTTTCTTCTTGGGGTCCGCAGCAGCGTCCCATTTCTGCTCGCCCCCCCGCCCGGCAAGCCCCGACCCTGCTGCTCGGCGCAGGGAGCTCGCAGGCCCGGGCTATTTTTGGAGCTGCCCTTGCAGCAGAGAGCTCTGCGCGCCGAGCCCAGCGCGGGTCGGCTTGGATGTCGCCGTGGCTGCCGTGCGCGGGGCGGGCGATGCTCGGCCCGCTCTGCGCTCCTTGGGATGCTGGGGGTGCCCGGGGAGACGCCGACGGAGGGATTCATCCCGCAGGAGCTGCGGGGGTGGGCAGTGAGAACACCCCGCTGGCTCGGCGTGCCGGTGTCCCCAGCCGCCTCCGGTGAAGGTCGCTGCCGCAGACCCGCGCGAGCTCGCAGCGCAGAGACGGGGCTCTCTTGCTTTCTAAACCCGGGGCTGGCGAGTTTCTTGCCGCTCTCGTGGTTGTTTCCGTATTGCGACATTTCTTGGGCGAAACAGAAGCTGAAATGCAGCTTTGCGGCAGCGTAGCGGGCGCTTTCCAAGCTCTTTTAGTATGGACATGAGGTGCAGCCTGCCCTGCGGTGCCAGGAGCACCGATCCTGGCCTTCTGTCCTTGCGCCTGGTCGGGGAGCTGAGTTACAGGTATCGCCGCGCACACCAGGACGCGGGTGCGCCCGTGCTCGGGACAGACGGACAGCGGGAGTCCCTTGTCCTCCCGAGGTCTGTGCTGCTGCCGCGCGGGGCCCTGGGCGAGTCCCGGTCCCTACGGCACAGCAGGGAGTATTTATCGGTGGGTGGTTTGGCGTGTGCAGAGCCCGTGGTGGCACAGCGGAGCAGAGGGCTCGGCGCTGCCCTGCGACGGCGCGGTTGGCGCCGGCGCTTGCCGGATGGCGCGCAGGGAAGCTGCTCCCAGCTGTGCTGGTCCGGATTCTGCCACTGCCACCTCCTGCCAGGAGCATGGGTGGTGGGAGACCTCCCAGTTCGGGAGGCAGTGACGGGGAGCGCCGCGACTCTGCGCTGTCTGTCTGTCTGTCTGGGCAGGGGGTTTCTCCCGTCCCTCCCGACCCGTATTCTCTCCCCGCAGCTGCAGGCGCATACCTGCCACCCTTGCAGCAGGTATTTCAAGCGCCGCGTCGGCCCGGGATAGGAACCGTTGGGAAGCCCATCAAGCTCTTGGCCAACTACTTTGAAGTGGACATTCCCAAGATCGATGTGTACCATTATGAAGTGGATATCAAGCCCGACAAATGTCCACGCAGAGTCAACAGGTAAGGCAAGTATTAGAGGTTTTGGCACTCATTCTCCACTTCCAGCTTCCTCGTGGAGGCTCCGTAAGTGCCTGTCTCTGCTGTCACCAGTGGATGCCATCAGGGTGACGTGGTGGCAAGGCTCAGGGCGCTGCCTGGCACCCACAGGTGGCTGGACCACCTCAGCCATGTTTGCAGCAGCGCTGGTTCCTGGCCCTGCCACCTCGGAGGTCCTGAACCTCGGCACAGTCCCCTGCTTCTTCAAAGCAGCTGTGCTATTTTGGCAACAATCCTGTATTTAAAAATAGCAAGCCCCAGACCTCGGGCCATTGCGTACTTTTCTTTGTTTTTCTTTTTGACGCCCTCTTCGCTGCCTGTCCCCTCCTGCCCGGCAGCCTGGGTCGCTCTGCACTGGGACGAGCAGATGCTGCACATGCTCTTGGTGGCTGCTGGCAGTGGGTCGCTCCCTCTCGCCCTCCCAGCACGCGCAGGGGGTCTCCGGCGGGCGCGCGCTCCTGCGTGCCCCGTAAACGCGTTCTGCCGAAGCCGACGTACCGAGCTGCGGGGCGAGGCTGCTTGTCGGGGGCTCCTGCCTGGGGATCTCAGCTCTGCTCTGTGCTGCCCTGCGGCTCGCAGTGCCCTGGGCAGCGAGGCTGGGGACGGGCAGGTCGCAGGAGGCGTCGGGCTGTCAACAACCCGGCAAAAGCAACCTCCTCCTTCTCTCCCCCTGCCCCTCTGCTTGCCGCGCTCGGCTGCGTAGGGAGGTCGTGGAGTACATGGTGCAGCACTTCAAACCGCAGATCTTCGGCGACCGAAAGCCAGTCTACGATGGGAAGAAGAACATCTACACTGTCACGGCCCTGCCCATCGGAAACGAGCGGGTAAGAGGGGGCGGCGAGCCCCGTGCGGGCAGAAGGACCGACTAAAAACCGCCTTGTCCCCTTGTGCCTGCGGGCATGCCACCATCGCTTCCCCTTCCCTTCTGCACCCAGGTTGACTTTGAGGTGACGATCCCGGGGGAAGGCAAGGACAGGATATTTAAGGTCTCCATCAAGTGGATGGCCATCGTGAGCTGGCGCATGCTGCACGAGGCCCTGGTCAGCGGACAGATCCCCGTGCCCCTGGAGTCCGTCCAGGCGCTGGATGTTGCCATGAGGCACCTGGCTTCCATGAGGTACCGGCGGCAGGGGCCGTGCTGCGAGCACTGCGCGTGCCGGGGAGGGACCGGCTGCCCTCGGCCGGCCGTAGGGCTGGGACGGGCCTGGGAGGTCCCTGGGAGGAGGCGGCCGTGCCTGCCGTGCTGCGTGGTGCAGTCGCTCTGGATGCTCCTGCAGAAGAAATCAACGGGGTGACGCAGCCGGAGGGGCAGGCAGCGCGTGGGGGGGCTGGGGGTGCTTCGGTGGGGCTGGCGGGTGCTGTGTGACACCATGTGCCCTGGTTCGCAGGTACACGCCTGTGGGTCGCTCCTTCTTCTCCCCCCCCGAAGGTTACTACCACCCCCTGGGCGGCGGCAGGGAGGTCTGGTTCGGCTTCCACCAGTCGGTCAGGCCTGCCATGTGGAAGATGATGCTCAACATTGATGGTGATGTATTTTTCACGCTGGGGATCTGCAGCAGTGGGGCTGGGCGTGTTTGGGGAGGCCGGGTCCAGCCGGCTCTGGGGCCAGGTCCGTCGGCTGGGAGGGAGCGGAGACGCATCGTGCTATCTGTCCTGCAGTGTCGGCCACCGCCTTCTACAAAGCCCAGCCCGTAATCGAGTTCATGTGCGAGGTGCTGGACATCCGGAACATCGACGAGCAGCCGAAGCCGCTGACCGACTCGCAGAGAGTGCGTTTCACCAAGGAGATCAAAGGTAGAGCCCCAGGAGCGCTGGGGACCCGACGCCGGCCGTGCCTTGTCTGCTGGCCAGCCCCTGCAGCGACGTGGGGGTACAGGGGGGGCACACGCAAAATGTCTCCTGGGCACTGTTGCCTCCCCCCGTGCACTTGACAGGGCGTCTGCAAGCACGTCTGCCCTGCAGACAGTTAATTATTGAAGGCAGGCGTCGGCAGCGTTCCGGGGAAGCTGGGTGAAGGGGGATCACTCCTGCCTTTACCAGTGACTCTGCTGCGTCTCCCTGTCTTGCATCAGGTCTGAAAGTCGAGGTTACCCACTGCGGGCAGATGAAGAGGAAATACCGCGTGTGTAACGTTACCAGGCGGCCGGCCAGCCACCAGACGTAAGGCGGGTGGGGAGATGCCCTTGGAAAAATCCGAGCCGTCCTCCCTTTTAGCAGCTGCTGGTGTCGTTAGGGAGAGCTGGACGGGGAAGCTCCAGCCTGCGGTGGCGAGAGGAGATGCGTTCGGCGCTGTGCGGCGGCTCGCACAGCCCCGTGCCACGCGTGGCGAAGCGGGCGGGATGCAGGGGAGGGTGGGAGCGCGGAGGGTGCTTGGTCTGGCAGGCAGCGTGCTGCAGCGGGCGGGAGCTAACACGCCAGGAACTGCCCTAGTTTTTACCTCCGAGTTTGGTTTTCTTCTTTCTTAAAATAGACACTGCCAAAGCAGAGGCTTTGACAGGGATAAAGCGATCCCCTGCCTTGAAATTATTTGCGTGTGCCTGGGAGCAGACTGGGCCTGGGCCCCTCTGCGTGTCGGGGGCTGCCCTGCTCCCGCAGCCGGGACGGCAGCGCCGCGGAGGTGGGACCCTCAGCACCAAGCGCCGGGTGCCACGGCCCATGGGTGTTCCCAGGGCTCGTCACTGGGGCTTGCCCTGGGAATTGCGCTCGGGGAGGCTGGGAAGCAGGACGGGGTTGGAGGCAGAGGCGGGGGGGGAGCAGGCGGGACCCCCCTGTGCGGGCAGCGGTGGGGACAGGGCTGGGGCAGGAGTATTTCCAGAAATTTTGCCAACAGTGGAGAAAAACAAAACGAAACAAACCCAACAAAAAACCCAATACAATAAGAAATTTTGGCTCATGCTGTACAAACCCAAGCGCTGACAGAAGATCTCCCAGTGCTTGCCTGATACCAAACCAGCAGTGCCTGCTCAGGCTGGCGCCCTCCGGCTTCGGAGCCCCCACCAGAGGGGGGGCACCTCCCTCGCCCAGCCTCATCTCCGGGGGTACCTCATGGGGTTCCTGCGCCTGTCGCCGTGTCCGCCCCACTTCCCCCGCGCTCCAGCATCCTTGGGTCCCAGCCCTGGGGCCTGGTGCGCGCAGGAGGAATGCGACGCCTCGCCGGGGCGTGCGGGCTGGCTCGCCTCTCTAATTTTGGCTCCGTAAAGAATATCGGGTCAATTCTTCATTTTCACGGAGCTCTTTATGGAGCCGTGAACAGCTGGTGCTGGAGGAGGCTGGGCGTCACGCGCCCCGGCTGTGGACGGGCGGCACGGCGGCCCTCAGCCCTGCCACCGGGAAGGCTGATTTTTTTCCTGTGGTTTTGAAGGGAGATTCCCCCCTCCTGCCCCCCGTGCTCTGCCCGCCCCGGAGCCCCTGCCCCGTGCCGAGAGAGCCCGGTTAGCCACTCCCTGGAGCTCAGCCCTGCTCCCGGGGAGGACACCGAGCACAGAAGCTCTCCTGCATGGCAGTGTGCTGTATTTATGTACCTGGCAGTGGCATGCGTGGCACGTCCTGCAATAAACATTTGTCCTGATTAGCTGGATTAGTGAGGGAGAGCTTTATTTAGGGCCCTCAGTCCCACACTGAGGTCAGAGTATTCCAGACTCGATTTCTGAAAATACCACTGTCGCGCTTTTTACTTTCTTTTATGGTAGCTGGGAGTGGGAGCCTGCCAGTTCCCTCTCTTCCCAGCCAGGGTAGGTAGTGCTGGAGGTCTGGCAGTGCCTGTCTTGAGTGGGTGCATCCTTTGTGTCTTGCCTCTGCCAGGTTTCCCCTGCAGCTGGAGAGCGGCCAGACCGTGGAGTGCACAGTGGCTCAGTACTTTAAGCAGAAATACAACCTGCAGCTGAAATACCCCCACCTGCCCTGTCTCCAGGTTGGCCAGGAGCAGAAGCACACGTACCTGCCCTTGGAGGTGAGTGCTGGCCCTCGCCGTTGGGCGCCCCGGCTTTTGGGCACCGTGCAAAACAAAGGCAAGCGGCCTTTGCTGCCAGACGCGTGACAATGTTCTGCAGCTAATGTGTCGTGGGCACTAATTGCCTCAATGGTGACCTGGCAAGAGCTGCTTTTAGTAAGCGAGGGAGGAGACCACGCTGTAGAAATGCCATTTTCCTGCAGCTGCAGGCTCAGCGTCTCTGGTCTGGGGCTGGCTGCAGGGCCCAGGTGCGTGCCCACGGGGCAGGTCAGCCGTGGTCCCCCGTGTCTCACCTGTCCCTAACACGTGGCTGCCGTCTCTCCCCTGCCACGCAGGTGTGCAACATCGTGGCAGGCCAGCGGTGCATCAAGAAGCTCACAGACAATCAGACATCGACCATGATAAAAGCAACAGCCAGGTCTGCCCCAGACAGGCAGGAGGAAATCAGTCGCCTGGTACGTGGCACGAGTCCCTGGAAGGGATGGGAGGGACGGTGTCGGGGCTGCGGCTCTGATGGCGCGTTACGGCATCATGTCCGTGGTGAACCTTGCTGTGGTCCTGCTCCTGAGCTGCTCTGCACTGGAGAGCTGCGACCTGCTCAGAAGATGCTGGTGGGGTTAATGGCTTGGTTTTATCACGCTCTGCTCACTGAATCCTTGGTCAGAGATGTCTGGACGTGTGTAATGGACACTGGCATAGAGGAGCACAGCTCAAAGTGACCGTGGAAACTCGTGTGCAGCAAATCCAGGTCCTCGCAGTAGTGGAACCTGACCCAAAGGGAGCTGGAACTAAAAATAGGAAAATAAATTAGAGAAATGACCCTGGCTCTGGGTGTACATGGGGCCTGTGCGTTGTGGGGCTGTGGTACAGGAACTCTTGTCTGCAGGTCAGCCCGGGGCGAGCCAAGCGAGCAGCAAACCCGGCTCCGCCAGCAGCTGGCCAGGAGGTGGTAATGGTGCTGGTGTTACCCAAACGATGTCTCTGGGCTTTCGAAGCCGGGGACATTTGGTATTGCTTCTGGGACCCTTGATAACAGTCTCTTACCAGTCTGAACCTTCCCACTGGAGCCTTAAATCTCAGGAGCAGGCTCCGCTCTCAGTTGTGTTGGTCAGTGCGTTCAGAAGTCAGGGCCGCCATGGGTCAGTTTGGAGGACAGGGTTTGGCCCTGTTTGTTAAACTGCTTGCCCTCCCCTTATGGAGAGGACTTCAGCTCCGTAGAGATCGTGACTTCAGGTGCCCGTGTTTCCCGGCCGGGTGAAGCTGCGTGGGATGTAGCAGTCGGTCTCACTCCCTCCCATGGCCCTTCCTTCCCTCTGCAGATGAAGAACGCCAGCTACAACTTGGATCCGTACATTCAGGAGTTTGGGATCAAGGTGAAAGATGACATGACAGAGGTGACGGGGAGGGTCCTGCCCGCGCCCATCCTGCAGTACGGAGGCAGGGTAAGCAGGGCTGCCTTTCAGGTTTGCAGGTTAGAGCTTGAATTTTTGATCAGAGCGCCTAGGGTTTGGGTTTCGGGTTTTGGGGTTTTTTTGCAATACAAATGTTCTGGAAGTGTGGCCAGAAGTCGTTCAGTGACAAAAAAGTGAGCTGAAGGGGAGAAGGATGCTCAGGGTAAGGCAGCTCGGGTGAATTTGCCATCGCCTTTGAGGAGCTGAGACTCTGCATTGCCCGTCGCCACGTGGCCCGGCAGGCCCTGGCAGTGCGCGGCTCTGTGATGGGGAGCACAGCCAGGGTGCTCCCCCGGGGCTGCCGGCGTGGGGCCGGGCAGGACGCGGCACCGCTCTGACCGTCTGTTTGCCTTGCAGAACCGGGCCATTGCAACTCCCAACCAAGGCGTGTGGGACATGCGAGGGAAGCAGTTCTACAACGGCATTGAGATCAAAGTCTGGGCGATTGCTTGCTTTGCCCCGCAGAAGCAGTGTCGCGAGGAGGTGCTGAAGTAAGGAAAGGGGCAGCCCGCGCGGGTGGGATGGCGTGGGGGGCCGTGGCTCGTGGTGCGGCCACCCTGCTGCTCCCAGCCTGGGGCTGCATGCCCTGCGTCATCAGGTGTGGATCCGGATTGCTCGTGGCACAGGTTTGATCCGGGTGCAGACTGGGTGTTCGGTCTTGTTTCTGTTAGCTCATCCGGAGCGCCTGGCTGTTTAGCCTGGCTGCAGACAGTCCCTGAGCCACTGCAAAGCCTGCCGGGTTGTGGTGGGCACATCGGCACTCAGCATGTGCGAGCTGGCTGTCAGGCTCTCCTCGAGCTGCTCTTTGCATCAGGTAGCTGCAGTATCGTGATCCCGTACTGCCAGCCCCAAAGCTGTATTGAACTCTTCTCAGCTGAATCTCCTCAGAGAGATGGGGTTGTGAGGGATATTTAATGAAAAGTTTCCCCAATAGCCTTCCTGAAATAATATAATTCATGTAGGAAGCATCCTAACTCACCACGGGTTTTTATTACGAAGTCTTTGGCTTTCTGAAAAGCTTTGGTGGCTTAGAGGTTCTCTGCTTCCGTAGCAAAGCGACACAGAGCGGGGACGGTTTATTTGATGGAGGGAAATGGTCACCTTGGTTTTGGATTGTGCCGGGGACTCAGGTTTCACCTGACCCAGAGCGGATGCATCGAGGCGAGCATTTTGTGTGTCTCTTCTGGTTGTTTGGCATGGTCTGTGATGGTTTGGAGCAGCTCAGAGCCTCTGTGTCTGCAGTGACGGGGGGGAGGTGGGAGTGACACCGCGCTCCTCTTGTGACCCTTTGGGGCAGAGCTGGGAGCCCTGCGCTCCCTCGGGCTCTCCCCGCATCAAATTTATCCTTGGCAATGCAAACATCCAGAGTGCAGCTGAGCGCTTTGTCCGGTTTGGTAAGGGAAGGCTTGCATCAGCCACTTGTCTGGAAACCAAGCAGGTCTGCTCCCCCCTTCTCCAGCTTTCTAACGGAGAGCGGTTCGCAGCTCTGTCACCCCTCAGGAGTCAGTACCCGGGTAGGAGGTGCCAGGAGGGGATGGTTCAGCTCTGATACGTCTTGGTCTTGTGTTTCCCGTGCCGTGCGCTTGCTGGATGCTGTAAAGCAGAGGCGCGGTGGCGTGGTGGTGATGTCCCCGTCTGAGTCCTGTGCCGCAGCACTCGCTCCGCGGTGGTCGGGGCAGCTGCCGTGCGGCGGGGCTCAGGGCTGAACGCTTCTCCCCCCGGGGACAGGAACTTTACGGACCAGCTGCGCAAGATCTCGAAGGACGCAGGGATGCCGATCCAGGGCCAGCCCTGTTTCTGTAAATACGCCCAGGGTGCAGACAGCGTGGAGCCCATGTTTCGACACCTCAAGAACACCTATTCAGGGCTTCAGCTCATCATTGTCATCCTGCCAGGGAAAACCCCGGTGTACGGTGCGTCTGGGGCAGGGGTGGGTGGGCGGAGGAGAGGGGCTTGGCTCTGGCTCAGCAGGGCTGGCGCTGCTCCTCCGCAGCGATTTCTCTCCCCGTTTCCGAAGATGCTGCTGGAAGTGGTGCATTGCTGATTGCCTGTGTGTTCACCTGCTTCCTCTGCCCACAGCCGAGGTGAAGCGCGTCGGGGACACCCTCCTGGGAATGGCCACGCAGTGCGTCCAGGTCAAGAATGTGGTGAAAACCTCCCCGCAGACCCTTTCCAACCTCTGCCTCAAGATCAACGTCAAGCTTGGCGGGATCAACAACATCCTTGTGCCTCACCAGCGGTGCGTATGGCCGCTGCCTCTCACGGTGCTGGGGCTTGTTCCCCACGTCCCTCGTGGTGCTGCCTGCCTGGGGAAAAGTGATCTGTGGGTGGCTGCATAAAGTAACTGCTTGAAATGGGGGTTCACAGCCTGTCTCACCTTGTAATGAGCTGTTGGGGTGCCCAGGCCAGAGCCCGGAGCTCGGGAGATGTCCTCTGTGTGACTTGCTTGTCGCCGTTGGGCTGTGCATCACCCTGAACGAAAGGCTGACTGCTGCTTTCTCTTCTCTCCCACCAGCTCTGCCGTCTTTCAGCAGCCGGTGATCTTCCTCGGGGCCGACGTCACTCACCCGCCGGCGGGAGATGGGAAGAAACCCTCCATAACGGCGGTGAGTGCCCTGTCCGGGGCCAGGCGTGGTGCCGGGGAGCCCTGCGGGGTCGCAGGAGCTGGGACAGGACTCGTGTCTGGAGAGGGGCTGTGTCACCACTGTCCCCGCGGTGACACGGGGTGGCCCCGTGCCCTATCGGGTGTTTCAGTCCCTCTCCAGGGAGGTGGGTCCCCGGTCCCCTCCTGCCTCTGCGCAGAGGGGCTGTGGTTTTGGGGAGCTGCCGGGAGAGCTGCCAGCAGATGGGGCTCACGATGTGCCGGACCCCGCTGCCGGACGGGTGTGCAGCCGGAGCCCTCGCTGGGCATCCCGGTCCCGCGGTGCAGCCCTGGGAGTGACCTTCCCCAGGCAGGGAAGCTGGGGAGAGCTGGGGTGACAGGGCTGCTTCTGAGCCTCTTGGAGAGGAGGTTTTCCCTTCGCCCCAAGCGAAGAGGGAGCATCCATCGAGAGACGTGCTGCTCGCGCGCCGGTGAGGCTGGGTGGCAGCTCGTGCCCTTCGTCAGGCTGTAGGACGTCGCCTTGTGCTCGTTGCAGCGAAGGAGCGTGTCAGGTTCTCGTAGCGTCTGTTTTAATTAAGTACGTCAGCATTTTCCTATTGAGTTCTTAACTTTCCAGGACTCATAGCTCAGGTTTTCCTTGGCATGCAAATGTGTCTTTGGAGGAGTGGTTTTTTTCTTAATTAGAAGGGTTTGGGAAGTGCTTTTGGCTGTTTGCTGTAGGTGTGGGTGGGACAGAACAGTCTGTTTCCTGGCGGCGGCACTTCCACTCCGAAAACATTTTCTGTGTTTTTTGTACTGGACCACTGTGGGGGTTTTTTCCTTAATTTTTATAAAAGCATTTTTGAAGCTGCAGGGGAGGAGAAGGGTTGAGCCTTCAAATGGACTTGATCTTGTCCTTGGTCCGTAGACAATAAAAGGGGGTCCATGGCTGAGGCCAAGGGAAACATTTGTTGAGCACGTCAGCTCTGCTGGTGCAGCCCAGACCCGAGACCTCCGTTTGCGAAGCAAAAGTAAAACCAGCGCTGAGGGCAGGGGCAGCGGGCTCGACGCCGTGAGGATGTGGGGTCTGGGGGCTTCCCCTCCGCTCGGGGGTGCAGCGAAGCAGCCGGGCATCTGTCTCCCAGCGTGGGCCAGCACCTTCTGTGACGCCCATGACTCACGCTGTGCCCCAGCCCTGCGTCCCGGCCGAGCCCAGCTGCTCTCGGCTCTGTGCCCTGACGTCTTCGAGGTCTCCCCTCCAGAGCGCCTGGCTGTGATGGGAACTCCCCGCTCGACGGCTGCTGCGCAGTGACTCAGCCCCGCCGTGTCCTCGGTCCCCACGGGGCAGACCACGGCCGTCTGCACCAGCACAGGATGTGATGCCGGTGGATGCTCCGTGCGGGCATTTCCCTGGTGCAGTCGCCTTTGGCAGAGGGTCTCCAGGCAGCCCGGGGTGGGCAGGGCAGTTGTGCCACAGCTGGAGGGGCGAGGACCGGCCGATGGCAGGGCTCCCAGCGTTGCTGTGGTACCTCCACAGCAGCTCTCACAGCAGTGGCATTGCAGCTGTCGTACCTGGGGCTGTCACTGCCCTGGCGAAAGCAGCGGAGCAGGGTTTGGGGTCACACAGTCCTCTGGGGAAGCCAAAAAGCTCCGAGTGAGGGGTGGAAGGAGAAAGTCTTACACAGGCGGTGGGATGGGCGGCCCCGCTCCCCCCTCGCCCCTCTGCTGCTGAGCAGGAGGAGTGACGCAGGGGCAGAGCAGCAGCAGCCCCACAGCCACGTCGCTCAGTGGCACTGGCCAAGCTGTCTCGCTGGAAATTCTCACACACACCGCGAGGGCCACGGCCGAGTGTGAAACCAGGACGTGGCCACAACTGGGGACATCCTTTTTGGGCGCTAGTTGCCTGCACAGTATTTGTTGTCCCATCTGCCAGTCTGCGAGCTCGGGGTGCTCTGCCCGCTGCCAGCAGGCAGAGGCCAGGAATGTCCCACGTCCCCTCCATCCTTCCTGCTGTAACGCGTGGGCCTGGCCTGTCTCCGTTGCTGCAGGTTGTGGGCAGCATGGACGCCCACCCCAGCCGGTACTGTGCCACGGTGCGTGTGCAGCGTCCTCGCCAGGAAATCATCGAGGACTTGTCCTACATGGTGAGGGAGCTCCTCATCCAGTTCTACAAATCCACGCGCTTCAAACCCACCAGGATCATCTTCTACCGCGACGGCGTTCCCGAGGGGCAGCTCCCGCAGGTGAGGAGCCCTCGGATACCGAAGGGTGCACAGGGACGACTGCGTGCCAGCGTGCCCCTTCACCCTGCGTGCCCTTGTCTCTCCAGATCCTTCACTATGAGCTCCTAGCCATCCGAGACGCCTGCATCAAACTGGAAAAGGATTACCAGCCTGGCATCACCTACATCGTCGTCCAGAAAAGGCATCACACCCGTCTCTTCTGTGCAGACAAGAACGAGAGGGTGAGCGCCACAGGGTGCCGGGGCCGGAGGCGGCTGATGCAGCCCTGGCCTTTCGGAAGAGTCAGCCCTGACTTTGCCGAGGGGAAAGCTCGCCGCTGGCAGGCAGAGAGCTCTTTCTTGAATGAAACGTGCCGCTCGGTTGACTCCCGCATCCATGCGGATTAGGCTGCTGCTGGAAACCCGGACAGCTGTTTGCTGTTATTAGGAGTTGCTGGGTGCTGATGATCCTGGTGACTCTCCTGAAATAGCCGCTGTCAGCTTGAAAACATCTGTTGTTTTGGTGATAGCTGTAGCTGCTGACGTGACAGGACTAATAACCCCTTGCTTGCTCGCAGCTTGTTCGTGTGTGCTGTGCAGTGACATTGATCGCTGTAGCTTTTCCTAATTTGATCTAAATTTAGTGGTTAGATCTAGTCTAACCAGACTCTGGCTTTACCTGAGCATGAGGATTTAATCTTGGGAACCGAGGGCAGTTTTTGATCAGGCAGAGTACACTGTCTGCAGAGATCCCTTGAGTTTTGCTCACTTAATCCTCATTTCTGCAGCAGGATGGGCCAGTGCCCAGCCCTCACCCTGCCTGCGTTCCTTCTGATGCTGTTTGCTCTATCTCCGCGTCATGCCTGGTGTTGCTGCTTGCAGAAAATGCCAGCAAGCCTGTTCAGGCAGGGAGCAGAGCAGGATGAGCTGCTGCTGTTCCCCCTTAACAGGCACTCGGGGAGCGGCTCTGCACGGTGCTCTCAAACTTAAGATGCTGTGGTGGGGACCCTGCGCTGTGGCCCTGGTGCAGGGCAGGTGTGTTACAGATGGTGCTCTGGGCAGCTGGAAATAACCAAACTCTGCAGTGCTTGGGTCTCTCTTTCTGTTCCCTGTAGATTGGGAAGAGCGGGAACATCCCAGCAGGAACAACAGTGGATACAAATATCACCCACCCCTTTGAGTTCGACTTCTACCTGTGCAGTCACGCCGGCATTCAGGTACCGCGCTGTGGAGCTGGCTGTTGTGATGCTGCTGGGCTGCTTCGGCGGTTCTTGCAGATTGCACTCTCGTGCACCTGACCTGGCCCTGTCATCGCCTTCCTCCAGCGCCGGAGACGTGGGCACTTAGTCCAAGCTGCCGTTGCGGTGGTTTGGCGAGCAGATGCCAGGATGGCGTTGCTGCCGCGTTGTGTGGCACGTACTTGGTTTCTCTCCTGGAGCCAAGGATCTCTCCTCTGAGATTTTTCTCCTGCAGAGTGGCCAACTCAGCAGCTTGTCAGCTGGTGTCTGAGCGTGCCGGGCTCGCTGGGGTGTCTGGTCGTCAGCAGGGACCTGTTGTCTGGCTGTGGGCGGGAGAGCTGGGGCCAGCCAGCCCTGGAGCAGGCAGCTTGATTTGCAGCTGCCTTTCTTCAGGCAGCCAAGATTAGTCAGAAACCGTACTGAAAAAATTGCACTCATTTCATCTACAGCTGCTTCCGCAAGGGAGGCTTTTTGGCGTCCTCTCCCCCTGCCAGGAAAGCGGGGTCTGGCCCGGTTTGGCGGGGAGGCGGTGCGAGACGTGACGCAGTGGCTGTGCGGCGTCAGGAGCCAGGGCTGGCAGCACAGAAGCACCAGCAGTGCCTGGGCACGGAGCAGCTGCGTTACTGCTGGTTTGCACCTTGGTTCCTGCCTCGCGGTGCCTGTGCCCGCATGGGGTTCTCACATCAGGGAAGCGCAGGCGTCTCTCCTGCCCAGGCTGCCTGCTGGGCCGTTCTGGTCAGGGAGGGAGGGATGAAGATGTGAGGAAGCTGCCTGTGGCCGCCTGCATCTGGGCATGGGCAGCACCTTCCTCAGTGCCTCCTCTCCTTCCCAGGGTACGAGCCGGCCATCCCATTACTATGTGCTCTGGGATGACAACCGGTTCACCGCGGATGAGCTGCAGATCCTCACGTACCAGCTGTGCCATACCTACGTGCGCTGCACCCGGTCGGTCTCCATCCCGGCCCCGGCGTACTACGCCCGGCTGGTGGCCTTCAGAGCACGGTACCATCTCGTGGACAAGGAGCACGACAGGTGAGAGGGCACGGCAGACCCCAGGGTGGGGGGTGGGCAGGGGCATCACCACCCTGCCTCAGTGCTCTGTGTCGGAGCAGCGCTGCTGCAGGCCCTTTCTGGGGGGGAGACCCGCAAGCAGCTGCATCTGCTTTGGTACCAGCCATGGGGAACTGGGGGTGAAGGAGGGTTAGATCCCAGCCGGAGCTCGTCCCGGGGTGTTTGAGCGTTACCAGCCACCTCGAGGTGCCGGGATCTCTGCAGCACCCGACATGGTCACCAGCACACCCAGCATCCCTGTACGCTGATGCCTCCCTGCGCTGCCAGCGCTCGCGGACTCTCATCTCCAAGGGGGTTTCCTGGGGGGGAAATATGAAATAATTATGTGGTGATTTCCTTGATTTTCAGTGGCGAGGGCAGCCATATATCTGGACAGAGCAACGGCAGAGACCCCCAGGCCTTGGCGAAGGCTGTGCAGGTTCATCAGGACACTTTACGTACCATGTACTTTGCTTGAAAGCCTAACTTTTGTTACCTCACTCAAGAAAGCTTTCAGATTTGTAGGAGCCATACAAAAAAGGAAGCATTGGGACACCTTGGTTTTTTTCCAATGAGAAATCACTGCAGGGCAGGCAGCGTCGATTCGAGGCAGGAGACCAGCACCACGGGACAGAAAGATCCGACACCTCTGTAGGATTGGAAGAGACCGATGATTATTTTTTTAATTTTTCTGGCTTTGCAAAGTTTTGACCTGACCAAACACGTGAAGGCATTCAAGGAAGGGATAAAAATCCCAGGAGGCAGAAGCAGGTTTTCGTTTTTAAGATGCAATACTATAGACTCCTGACTGTGAAATGGCGGATTTGGTCCTCCGTTGCCCACCCGGCGCTGGTAGGTATTTTTTGTGGGGGTTGGGGGGAGGGGATTTTTAGAGCCTTAAAACAGAAGACTAGATTTATAAAACTAATATTTTAGAATATGAGATGCTTTAATGGGTTAAGGGGAAAAACAGCTAGTTTATAGGAGAATTCTAACACTAACAGTTCCCCGCCCCCGAATAATTCCCCCCGTATAATGTAAGGCACCCTAGCACTTAGCTCAGAACTGAAAACTGTCTTCCTCGTGTTCAAAGCTAGTTAGCTGCTGCCATTTGAAGCAACAGTCACAGACTTTTCCATGGGTGAGTGCCTTACTATGATGCTGCAAAATTTCAATGTTTTTAATCTTGTAAGGAAAATAGTATCCTTGTCTTGATGGTGGTCCATATTTCCATCGGAAGGAGTTGATTTCTATGGTCCTAAGTTGCAGTTTGTGTTAGATCGCGACCTCATGGTGGTTAAACTCCATTGAAAGATGTGCACTTTCATATAGGACACGTTTAATGGCTGCTGACCCATTTTTGTTTCCAATGTACTATTTGTTATTTAAAACTGTTTCTGACAAATGGGGGCATCTTCATCCCATGAGGACAGAAATCGCTATCGATTTTTTTTCTTTTTTTTTTTTTCCTGAATTTTTATGATGGACACCGGGATTTTTTTACTAAACATTATTTTTATACGATACTGAGTCTGTTGCCAAAATACACAAGTCATTAACATTCTCAGAGTTTACATCACTGCGCTTCCCGAGGCTGTGTGCTCACGCCAGAGATTTCTAACGTTCCCTGGTTCCTAATGTTTCTGAGTGTTAGCAGCTGCGGTCCGTGCAGCGCCGGGTACCCCGCAGCGCCCGTCTCCCGTGTGCGTCCGGCACACGTCTGCCCGGGTCGGCTGCTGGCTGAAGCACCGCGTGCCCCGCACCTCCAGACTGTCACCCTCTCTGCTGCTAGGTTTTGCTGCTCTTTGTGTCATGGCATCACCGATCTCATGCACAAGGTTTTTTATTCTGAAAGCACACCAGATTTGTTCCTTAGTCAGAATGATGAAATCCTTGTTATTGTCATGGGGGAAACTCCTACTGATTTGTGTTTGTGAGAGGAAAAAAGCCTTTTCCCAACAGTAACATAGCGACTGCTTTCCAGGCTCCTTTTGCTGCACAGAATGACCGTTATGCACAGCGGGGCAGTAGTAGCAACTCAATATCATGTGGGCAGATTCTGTTGTGGGGTTTTGGTTTTTTTTATATAGAAGTGTGCACAGCGTTTCCTTCAAGAGAAAAAATGACATGCACACTCCTGTCAAGCTCTTACAGGGAAGAGCACTGCTGTCATTTTACTGCCAAGCGCGAACGCGTTTCCAAGGCAGGTCCACCACAAGCACTGCCCCTTGTCAGTACGCGGGGATAGAAGCACACCTTTTTGTTTAGTACTTTCTGACATTTAAACTTGCCTTGCCTTCATGAAAACCGCATTGGTCGTGTTGGCCCATTGACCTGTCCTAGCACCAGGAATTCACTCTACCCGTTTTCTTTTTGGGCAACATGTTTGTGAAAAATGAAGACATCAATATGCTATGCAAACTAAGTGCTGAGCCCACTGATGTCACGCTTTGTGAAGATCCTACGTTTAGCACAGTCCTGTTTTTCCTCAAGACCTACAGTATTTGGTTCGCATTCTCCCTTGCACCTTGTGTCAACCTCCACTGCTGTATATCTGCAAGGTGACGGGGAGGAGACCGGGAACTGTTCATGGTCAGTAGGGTGGTGAAGTCTTAGGAAGGCTTTTAGCGAGCAGGGAATGCATCAACACTAAGCGTCAACGTGAGAAGCCTACATTCCTGTACACAAGTGCCTGCATAGCGACACCAGTTCAGCACCTCTCCATCTCATCCGCAGAACTCTGGCTTGTGTTCATTGAAAGCGAAATGATCTCAGAGGGGCTGTACCCGCTCACCGTGCGCTAGAATGCCCCTCGCTAAGAATAGAATCGGGGTTAAGGTCAAGGTTCTCTCTGCAAATCAGTTTGTTCACCAGCATTACAACGGAACGCACCTGGCTGCCGTTCTGCAGCAAGGGGCAAAGATATTTTGATTTCTAGTTTTTATTTTAGTGTTTTAGTTGGGTCTAGAATTCTGAAATGTCTTTTAGTAGCTGTGGCATAGCACGTGCCATTTTTAATCATTTGAAAAGAGATAGTGTGGGCATTTACAGAAACAGCTTGTTGCTCTGTAACAATTTTTTTTTTAACCTTGAGACTTGAAATGTAAAATGGACCTTTAAGATTTGCACTCATTTGTAAGGTGGCTGTTCATAGAAAACTATGAATGAAGACTTGCTGATGTAGCACCTACTTTTAACAGCAATTTTAACTACACAAAAGCTTCACAGCTTCTGAAACTCTCAGCCGTTGACTTGCAGATCGTGTTCTGCCCTTACTTCACCCTCTGCGTTGGGTTTTCTTGGTTTTGAATAAATAAAAAAGCCAAACTCAGTAGCTGCTGTGCCCTTTAAACCCTGTTTGCATTTTGAAGACATTTAGAAGGGGTTTGAGTTACCCGCGTGTTTTGTATAATGGACTATGCACTGTACCTTCTACACGGCTCCGGCATTCAGCATTTCTACCCTTTTCCTGTCCGAGATGCAAACGAGTAGCTGCATGTCGAGGTGCTGTGCATTTTGCTACCCACAGCGGCTGGGTGTTAGCCCAGACACATCCCTGCATTTGTAGTTAGCCACAAACCCCACAGGGACATCCCAAATGGCTCCCGAGTCTCTGCCTTCTCCACGCGCACGTGTTCCTTCTGCAACTGGAAGCGTCGCCGGGTGCGTGCAGTCCAGGGGGAAGAGGAGTGACTTCCGTTTACCTGTCGGCTGTTGGGTGCTGTTTGTTTCCCTTATCTCATATCCGAACAGAACGGGGGACGAGAGGGCAGAGCAGCCCTCTCCCCAGCGCTCCCAGGGCCAGTCGGGGTGTTCTGGTGTTCGCACGCGTACGAGCTGATGTCTTAGTGTCAGAAAGCCCAAGCATTCAACGTTGCCTCACGGAAGGTTTTCTTCTTGGAAAATTAGTGTGAAATAAAAGAATGTGATTCTTTCAGGAAGGGAAGCCAGACAGCAGGACAGCAATAAACAAGTGAAATTCATATCTTGCCTGAGTGATTTGCACTTCAATAGTTGTGAAAGAAAATTTACGGGACTCCAGTGCTTTTGTGTTCGATTTCTAGCCCCTTTCGTACCTCCTTTATACAAGCAAGTGTTGAACTGTACGTAGGGTGTTTACAAGGCACCCTGTTTGGGTTGTTATTTTTCTTGTGGGTTTTTTTTTTGCTTTAGCTTGAACTCTGTATGGTCCATTTGTTAAATAGACGTGAACAGTTGATGTACAGTACTTACTAAACAAGCAGCAGCACAAACCTTATTTTATTAAGAAAATATGGCTTATATTTTAAAGGTTGAATATCCTTTTTTTTTTTTCTATGTGTGGAATTAAGGCTGGTAAAGAGTAACAAAATCCTTGGATTAGGCCAAAAGAAAATACTGTAAGATCATAACCACCTCTTTATTAAAGAAAACGGTATGATGAAAGAGCTCCAGAACATTGTATTTATATTTGATTTGATTGCGTTTGTGGATTTTTTTTTTTTTGCCTTGGTCCTGATTTTTGCTTGCAACTTTGACTTTGCAGTCCCAAGTGTCTGTTACCCTGTAACTGTCGGCAGAAGACCTAAATAAAAGCAATGTGAATACGTTGGGGTGATGCTCCTGAGTCAGATTGTCTGGGGAAGGTGCATGCGCAGTCCTGGCCACTCACTCGAGAAGGGCTTGGGGACCAACGGTGAAATGCTGACTGGAGCTGAATTGCATCAGCTGCTGTGGAGGATCCAAAACCCCTCACTTCCCAGATTTCAATTTAATGAAACACTGGAGCGAACAAATACGTGCTTAAAACTTCTTGGAATATGGTAGCCAATTCCACTTTTTATTAAAATGTCATCTGTCTGAGAACTGGCTTCGTCTGAGCTCCTTCAGTTGTTAGATATCAGAAGTGTACCCCAAAATAGGCTGCTTCTCCAGCTACATTATGTGCCTCGGGGGCTATAAAAGGCCGGTGGCTCCGAGGTGCTTTAAGGACAGGTTTTGGACTCCTTTTGCATTGGGGTTAAACGCAGTCCTCTGGGTTTCTGTACTGCGTCAGGTTTTACGTTTCCCAGCTGTGGAGTTCCTTGCAAACACCCGACAGCTTCTGGCTGTGTCTTGGGGCCCAACACTGGAGGTTGTTTGCCATCCACTGAATTCCTTGGAGCTGCTTGTGCTTTACCTTGCAAATGTGCATTGACATACCTGTAGATGATGAATTATTTAGCAGCTGAGCTGCAGCTGTGGGTTTCTGAATAATGCCAAGGAATTGCAAGGAAGTGCTTGCTAATGGCATGCACGCACTCACTAGCTGATTGCCCTGAACTGCAGCATGCAGAATGTGTCGTACTGAACTGAGCATCTGCACACATCTTCCTCCTGTTTCTAACGTCGTATAGCCTCTTCTTTAACTCCTACCATATAACGGAAATCTTTTGCAGTTCCAAGGGGACCGTTTCTGTGAGAGAGGTGTAACAGAAAATTGTGCCTTGTGCAGCTGGGTCCAGAGTCCTGGAAAACAGGTCGGACTCCTGGGTTTCAAATGTTAGGTTGGCATTTGAGCCCTGGTGCTTGGTTCTGATTACAGAGTCCTAAGCTGCCGAACCAGAAGTGCTCGCGTGCCTCTGAAGTCTGTGCACGCCGCAGAGATGCCTCCCGCCGCCATATCTGCTTGATCTTGGGGATCACATTTCCCCTTCCCTCTCAGGATTTCAGTTAAGGAAATATTCTGGTAGCTTAATTTTAATTTGCATGGGTTTAGAATCCTTACTCTGTACCTTGCCCAATAACTAAATTTCTGCTTTTTAAGACTGATTTAGCTGGCAGTCCCAGGATGGTCATAATTAATAATGATTCTGAAATCTGGATTATGAATCTCAAACTCCTCTTCTGCTGGCCCAGAGTTCCAGTTCTGCGATGCCTCCCTGGCTGTTTGGCTGGGAAGTGCCGGTCTCGCCACCCGCAAAGGCAACATCGTTTCTTCGTAACGAGTTGCAGCTCAGACCTGCTGGGACAAGTCTCAATGTCCTGTTCTTACCAAAATATGGTATTTTAGGGGAAGAGGAAATGGAGGTAAGGGTGCCTGGCCCGGCACTGAGCCTGGTGCACCTGAACCTGCCCCACCTGCGCACAGTCGCGTTGCTCCTTCCACCCTCTGCTCGCTTGGTGACAGTTTGTGCACCAAATGTATACAAAGCGGTACTAAACGTTGTTAAAAACACTGCCAAAAACTGAGAAAAGGGCAGACGTATGCTCTGGATTTATGCCGATTGAGTGAATCACGGTCTTTGCTCTTCTCACAAACCCTAGGTACGTGGAGCCCTTGCTCCTCTGCAGACTGGAAGACCAAACGAGCCTTCTGTCAGTCCTTTGGCTGCTGGGGGAGCATCCAAGGACGATGGGCATTGACCAGCTTTTTTGCAGCCGAGCGCACGGTTCTCGGGTGTCTTTCCATCTCGCTCCCCGAGACGGCCGTTTCACAGCCCTGTGGGTGGGAGGCTGCGTACTCACCCCTGCACCCTCGTTACCCGCCGCAGCGCCTCACGCCTTGGCCTTGCCTGGTGCCTGGCCGGTGCCTGGCCCTCCCGGCAGCCCGCTCTGCCACTCGCTCCCCGGGCTCCCGCCGTGCTGCCTGGCAGCATCCCTCTGGCCGGCCGCGGGCCCTGCGGCATTGCCCGGTTGTCCAGCGCAGAGGACAAAGCCCTCGCGTCCCGGCAGCTGGCGGTGCTCCTGTCCCGGCGCCCTGCGAACGCTCCCGGAGCGCTGCGCGCCTGGCCGTGACCCAGGCCGAGGCGCGGGCCTGCTTCGGGAGGGCCGAGCGCGGGTTCCAAACGCGGCGGCGGAGGCGGCAGCAGCGCGATTCCCTCGGGACCGGGCCGGAAGCCCCGGCCACCGCCGGGCGCTGGGGCGAGGAGCAGGCCGCGGCCCTACGGCTCCGGCTGCGGCCGCTCCCCACCGAGGCCCGCGAAAGGGCCGCAGCCCCGCGCCCGGCCCTGAGGCGGCTCCGCTCGCGCCCGCCGCCCTTCCCGCCCCTCGCGCGTTGCCGGGCAACGCCGCCGGCTCCCGCCTCGCCGCGCGGCACCGGCCGCTTCCGGCCCCGCCTCCTCCCCCTTCCCCTCCGCGCGCGCGCCCGGAAGCCCCGCCCCCGGAAAAGGGCGCGCGGCCAGGTGTGCGGGGGCGGGACTTCCGGCGGTTGGCGCGCGCGCGGCGGGGTAGAGCGGCAGCGCGAGCCGGGGCTGCGGGCGGCCACGCAACTTCCGCCCGGGGGGGCTCCGCGCGCCGCCGCCGCCTGAGGGGCTGGGAGCTGCGGGCGGCCGGGGCCAGGGGCCGGACCGCGGCCTGCGGTAGCGGGGGGGCCGCCGCCGCCCAGCGCAGCCCAGCGCAGCCCGGGCCGGGCCCGGCTCAGCCGCGGAGCCCGCAGCCCCGAGCGGCTGCGCCCAGCTCCATGAATGGAAATCGGCAGCGCAGGTGAGCGCGGGGCGGCCTGGCGGGGCCCTGGGGGGGGGGCGGCGGGCGTCGGCCTGGCCCCGCGCCCCCGCCCGCCGCGCGTTTCCCGCCCCGGTGCCCGCCCCGGCGGCGCGGGAGGGCGGGAGCGGCGGGGCCGGGCCGAGCGAACCGGGCGGGGGGGGCCGCGGCAGCCCCTGCGGGGCGGCTCCGATACGCGGGGAGAGCCGGGCACCGCGTCCCGCTCCGCCGCCCGGCGCCGGGGATCGCAGAGAACGAATTTCATTTCGTATTTCATAACTCGCGTCTCGCGGGCAGCGGCCGCAGGCCGCCTTGCATAATCCGGTAGCGGCGGCGGCTTTGAGCCGAGCGGTGCCGCCGGAGCAGGCCGCTCCCGGGCGGGCTCGTTCCAGCGAGCGGGCAGAGCAGCGGGACGCGGGCCCGGGGGTCTCACGGCCGGCGACAGCCGCCCTCGGGAGGGTGCACGGCCGCCTCCCCGCGGTCTGCCCGGGTTTGCCCTCCGTCGCTGGGTTACGGGAGGCAGACGCTTAGTGTTTGTAAACCGTGTGTTTAAAACGAGTTTGGAGAGTCGGAGAAGGAACTGCTGCAGCGCTCCGAAAGGTTTTGTCTTCGAGTCGGACAGAGGAGTGGAAGGGAGAGTTCAGGTGTGGGCAGTGTTTAGTGGGCAGTTCGTGACGTAGCTGGGGGGCAAAGGGATTGTCAGAAACTGCTTCCAGATTGGATTTGGCCCTAAAAACTTGCTATCTCAGCTGTGTCTTTGCTTAACGAGGTATAGGATGGAGCTGAAACCATTTTAGGAAAATGCTGGATTTTAGGAATCTGGTGGACTTCAGGTGGTATGCTCATAATCTGGATGTGTTTAAAAAACTTTAGTTATAGCCTGGTGGAGTTCTAGTTGTCTCGTGATAAGGAACAGATTTGCCAGAGCAGCACATGAGCTTTCTAGTTTTTCTTTGGTAGGGGTTTACGTGTTGTTAGGCTGCAGGGTGCCAGGTTTCGGCACGGCGTGCCGTGAGGCCGTGCTCGGAATGGGCGCAGCTGCCAAGCACGTGCGCAGCCCGAGGGGTGTTTCTTTCCATGTTTGCTGTGTAACGAGGGAAAGGCGAAGTGCGATGTTAACAGTCCGTGTTTCAGGGAGCCTTCTCGCCAGCAGACACTGGTGTTGGTACACAAGGACACAAACCATCCTTGGCAGAGCAACTAAGGGTTAAAGTTCTGTCATAAGAGGGAGAAGGACGTTGAGGCGTGCTGCCTTTTCCGTGTGTGAAGGAGAACACGGGATAGAATTAGCAGAGTGGGGAAGCAAAGATCAGGTTGTGGTGGAAGCATGTCCCCGGGTGTTTCAGGTGAGGCGGTGCTGCAGGTGTCTTCCTATTTGTGGGGTAGGCTCAGCCTGTGAAATCCAGCAAGTATGCCTCTTCCAGCCCAAATAATTTGAATATGGTTTTAAGTAGAAGAAGGATGTGAAGCTGGCTGTTGAGGGTGCAGGATATGGTGAAATCAAGTAAACTGAGGGATAGTAATAAAATGCTTACTGTAAAAAGGTGAAGCAAGATAAAAGCAGCTCTCGATAAAAGATCAAACTCGATGTCATGCATCATGCTCCCACCAGGAGCGTGTAAAGTAAACTTCCAAAAGACGGGTGTATTGAAGCGGTGCTGCCGAGGAGCTGGGGATGCCCTGTGGTGGAGCCGAGTCGGATCGGAGTGCTCTATGTGTCTGCATTTACGTTTCACAAGTTGTTCCTTCGGAGTTCACAGCTTTTTGTGTGAAGTGTCAAATCGGGTTTTCCTGGCTCTAGTATGATATGTTTGTCGTTAAGCACTACAGACATCTTTAATCTTCTGTTTGCTTTTCTATGCAAACTTTGGGCAGATGAGATTCTGAGCATTTGCTTTTCTCTTTCTGCGTTAAGAGTAGTGATTTGGGAGGACCATTAAAAGTCCTATTTTTGTGACTGGGGTGGAGGAGGAAAGGGGAATGAATCATAAGTGCCGTCAAAAGTTACTCTGCTCTGGAACACGTGTGATGGGAGTCAGAGTGGAAGTTTTCCTCTCGAGTTGCAGTGGTAGCTGTTTGACTTGCAAGATGAACTTTACAAATTGCTTCATCCTCAGAGCTTTGTTTCCTTAGTGGTAAAGGTGTTGGGATGTTTCTTGAGCTGACTTCCAGCAGAAAGTTAAAGAAATGACAGGAATATGCAGCTCAAATGCCTTTCGACACATCTGTTACATGTTTAAACAATACGCTGACTGAACCGCGGGCTGCCTCCGTGTCCAGCTCCCGCCGATTGCTGCAGCGGAGCGCGGAGCGTCAGCCTGCGGTTGGGGTTTGCGATGCTCCTGGCTGGTCTGCAGGCCCGGCCCGCGGTCCCAGGGCTTGGGCTGAAGCAGCAAGCAGGGCGACTTGCCAAGCCATCACAGATATCCTGATAATTTTTCTCTCTCATTAGACTAGACTGTGTATCTGAACTGTTGTGCAAAGCATTGGCCTCGTAATTAAAGAAAAGGCTACAGCTGGCTACAAATTGGTTTTGTTCTTTAAATTCTTCAGTCGTCGTTTCGCATTTCTGTGTGCTCTAATGCATTTTTCTGAAAACAATGACATTTGTCATAAATCTATTGCTTTTAATTTTGTTCATGTGCAAAACTTGTTAGAATGTAATTTCTAGTATTATGTTTAAAGTACTTTTGTTTAGTAACTGTTAAAATGGTATTTCATTTTGCAAGGGGCTTTCTGGTAGCGTGGTTCTAAATTGAGTAATATGGCCGTGTGTGTCAGGTCTTACTGTTCCGCTCTTTGAGATTTTTCAGACAGTGCATTGGAAAAAGGGGAACCGCTTGCATCTTACATTTCAAACCTAAGCAGCAGTAGGTGGACAGCACGTTTCACTCTCCGTAACAGCAATTCAAAGGTAGTGAGTAAGGGGGAGGAATTACATATTTTTCAAAACAGTAAATATGAAACCAGGAAAATAAAAATGAGTGTGTGAAGAATTGCACTTTTTCTTAGAAAGTGAGTTTTTTAACGTAAATGCTAGTAAGGGTTTCTTTTGGTAGTAAAACATGGTCTGTCGACACACAACAAGAAAGAGTGTGCCGGTTTGCCATCCCGATTTTGGTCAGTGGAGACACCTTCAAGGGAGAAGCATCGCTGTGCTCGTGGGGGCTGTCGTGTTCCCTTCTCCCAGAGCAGTTAGGTAGTGACTTTACAATCTGCACAAAAGCTGCTTTTTTGAGCTTAGAGTTCTTTATGATTGTATTTTTTAATGGTTCAGAAGAGTGTATGATCTTGCAAATGCTTCCAAAGCCCTTCACTGAATGTTCTGTAACTTCGTTAGGACAGAACAAGTTAGCACGCTCGTGATTTGCTTGTGCAGTTGGCTGTTGCGGAGCATGGCATCAAAATGTTGGCTTTCGATGAGTTTTAACATAACTTATGATCTGAAACCTTAAAAAAACCCAACCAAACAAGAAAAAAGCCCCCACCAGCCTAAATGGAAAGTAGGAATGTTTAGAAAACGTGGATTGCATTACTCATAAATAATGTAATGCCACCCAGCGAGGCGGCTGCTGCAGAAATAAGGCAATTCATGATTTCTGGCAGAAGTAAGGAGCTCGATTATTGAAACCAACATTTAAATGTAATCTTACCTATCTATTTTTTTTAATCTAGAATTAACTTATTTTTTTAGTAGTGATAGAATTTTCTTTGAGCTCCGCAGGCTGGGCCTCTGAGTCCAAGCAGAGGCCGGAGGCCCTCTGAAAGGGAATCTTTTTTTCCCCTCCATCCTCTCCCACCTCCATGGAGAGGTTTCTCCCATGTGCAGGCTCCAGCCTGAGGACAGGATCTGTTAGACAAATCTGCCGTGTGTCACTGAGCCAGAGTTTAAATCATATTTTACCTGTTAAGTCCTCTGCCATGTGTTTAAGGCTGTTCAGTCACCCATTCAATTACAGATTTTAGAACAAAAATAGAACTAAGCAATCATCTGTTAATATTATTTTGGGTTTGTAAGGCTGAAGCTACAGTTGGAAAGAGGATAATTTTTTGCTAGAAGCTTGGTGCTGATGTCTCTATAAGGAAAGGAGCACGTAAGGAAATACGTGTTTTCTAGTAGCATCTTGCTAGAAATCAGTATTTTGCTTCATGCCATAAAACTGTCTCACATGCCAAAAGCTTCAGTCTTCTGTAAAATGGTTTGCTGAAAGTATTTGCGGGTTCCTGTGCCTGTGCACTTTCTGTTCAGGCTTTATTCCGATTAGGGCTTCGTTTGGTTGCTAGGTAGATTCAGGCCTGCGTTCTGGATGCACGCCAGATGTGTTCCACGCTGCTGGCTGTGTTGCCGTAGAAATTACAGTCAATTTTTGTTGTGTTTAATATTTATTGTAGCATCTATAAGAACAGGGTAGACAAGATTCCGATTCAGAGCTCACTTAAACCCTTAGAGGCACTTCCATGTTGGTCCAGAATGTGATCTGACTTTAACAGGAATTTTCAGATTGTGGAGCTGAATACTGACAACTGCCCGTTTCCACCGTTTTCAAATTCTGTTGGAGCAAATGCTTCTGTTGGCAGAGCTGCCACATAATCACACTTGAAATTAATTTCATTGTCCACATGTTTTTAATGTTACTCCCAACTTTGGGCTTTTGAAAAAGTAGCATTGGTATGAGCTCTTTCTTCAGAATGTATTTCATAAACCATACACTTCGTCCATTTTAGCAAAGTTTTTTTTAATGTTTTGAGATATTAGTTTCCTCATTAAGCCCTCTAAAAGTGATAATTCCTATTTTCATCTCTTTTTGGGTTTTGTTGACATGTTAGATTAAATACGAGGAAAGCTCTTCAAAAGATCTCCCGTCTCTCATCAGCAAGCTGCGTGGTTACGGGACATCGGTTGTGGGACGTGGTACCCAGCCTCGTGCGGCAGGCACGGACGGACAGCCAGACGGACGTGCACTAACATCCCGTGTATGCCCACGGGAAATGCCGGTGTAAATCCCTAAATCCCCTGGGAAATGCCACGGGGGTTCGAGGTCCCTGCTGCGAATCGTGGCAGTGTGGTGGGGAGCACAGCGTGGTCTTTGTGCCCTGGTGTACGCGCGCCCTGGGGCACTGCGGGTACACGGAGTAGGTGGAACTGCTGTGGTTCAGCATTAGGCTGTTTTGCAGGTATGCTGTGAGGGCTTTTGCTCCTGCTTCTTCACTGAGCATTCACTTGTGAGAAAAGAGTCTTTCAGCATTGCCGACGGATGTTTATGAATAACTACTTCAGCAAATGCTGTGAATGGTAATTTATAAGTTGATACACCTTCAGGTCCCAAAGAGACATTTTTTTTCTAGCTTGTGTTATTACTGATTTAAATGCTTAGTTAAATATTTTCTCTGCAGATTTTTCCTGTATCTTTTCTAATGAGTAACCATACATTCAGAAAGTTCAAGTTATTTAGTGGCTCATCTTGTATCTTCTTGCAACATACTCCCTGGCTGCCTAAGAGCCTTCCAAGAACCTGTCTGCAGCACCAGTTTCAGTTCCGCTCTGTGTATCCGTTGTTCTGTGCTGTAAATCGGTTGACTCAACGCTGGGGACTTTCCTTAACTGGTTTTATGAATTGAGTACTATTCTGCCAGGCCATACAGACTTGATCTATGTTTTTTTCATGGATTTTTAAGAGCATACTAGGTATATGTACATATTTGATGCTCTGATGGCAGAGTAATAGTATTTTCTTAAACACAAAGAAGTTTCTCCTCTGAAACTGCTCTTGTGGGCAACTGAACAGCGCAGGGCTTCTGCTCTGTGGCAGGCGCCGGGAGGCTGAGCGTTCCTCCGTCTCCCGCGGAGCCAGGCCACGCTGCAGCAGTGCTTTGCAAAGGTTTTTGAAACTTTAAGGGTTTTGGTTTTGCAATGGTTCAGTAACATGAAGGGATCGGTCTGCCAATCATAGTCATTCTGTGCTCTTTAGAATACTACTCCTTTAGTATTTTTGCTTGGTGTGTTTATTTCCATTAGTCTGACACAGGACTTAGGCATGAGGTTGAGTGAGTCATTGATACGCTACGGGAGCAGTAGCTGACCTTGGAGGGTGTCGTTGGTTATTTGTCTTTTATTGGGTTTTGAGTCACAGGTTTGAAGCCAGTGACACAGACTTTTGCTACGTGCTATCTGGCAATTTAGCGTATTTTGAAAGCAGGATATTCTGAGTGGGTGCTAGTGTATTTGGACGGTGGCAGCAGAATTGAGTTACAACATACGCATGTTTTTAAGTGAACTTGTCCAAGGGAATAGTGTGTAGACCTGCACTTCTTACTCATTTATTGCCACTTAATTCCTCTGTGCCAAAATCTGGGTTCTAACTTCTTCCAGGGTGAGCTGTTTCCTGAGGAGCCGTGTGTGGTACGGCTGAACAAGCGAGGCTGAAGAAAGCTTTTGTTGAACAACCGGTATTTTCTTGTTTTGTTCACCGCTGCTTTCCAAGGGCCAGAGGTTGGAGGCCTGCTTGCATACTTGGCTTTGGGTAGAGCATTTTTTTATGACCCAGGTTTTTGAAGTGCACCCTGCAACGTTTTAGTAACTGAGTATCATTCCTCTCTTTCAGGTTTTTGCCCCTGTGCAGTTGCTCGCTAGGATTCTGTTAATCTCAGCAAAGGGGTCGATAGCGGGGTAGCGTTCCGGTGAAGCAGGTTGTCTCTTCTTCAGCAGCTGAGCACTCGGTTCAAAAAAGTTCAGCTTCCAGGGGAGATGGTGACAAAGATTTTGGCCATACTGTATTTGTCTTCACACTGACTTTCTTGTGCGCTTACAAATTTTAGCAACTGTTTTTACATTTTGCATGATTTTAACAAATGGCGTGGGGGGAGGAGACAGGGCAGAGCAGACTATAGCATCCTTTTTAATGTTGACTTTATTTCATCAATTTTGTTAGCATTTCCTACAGACACGAGCTGAATATAAACTATGGCGTGTGTGTCTTTGTAACATTAAAATAAGCTCTTGAGTCATTCATGTCACTCAAATGTTTAGTAGTAACTTTTTGCATGTGCTTATATTCTGAAAATATATCTGGAGTAAATTGTAGAGCTGCTTGTGTGACAGTATTAAAATGAAGAAAAAGTTGAAGCAAACAGATGCTTGGAACAAGTTTGATATAAGCATAGCCTGTGAGGGTGTTTGAAATGATGCTGCTTGGTTTATGTTTTTGTTTTATCTTGTGGCTCGAAGCCAAGCCCACTCAGAATTTTTTGGTAGGTTTCTGGGTAGAGCCAGATAAATGTTCTGGTGAACATCAAAGCTAAGTTCCACTTATTCTCAGTACATGGTTTCCTGCAAGATAATGCGATTTTTTTTCCAGGAATGGTGGCGATTAATCAAAAGGCAAAGAAGACATTTTTACCAGTACTTGACATTTTAACTCTTCTATGAAAATGAGTGGGCTGGAATTGCTGTCTGCGTCACTGAGTAGGAGCAGAGGGGAGAACTTTTAACTAACCTAATCGAATGGTCTGTAAATCATGACATTTGTACGATGAGTAATTTTTTAAAACTCAGGCTACCAAGCATGTTTGGTTTGTTGTTGTTTCTTGACTGGAAAGAGATATTTTAAAGTGGAAATACCAGTAGAAATTCTTGGAAGTGGAGTGTGTTTACTACTGTGTTTGGTTTTGTAAGGCATGAATAACCCCGATCTTGAGCTGAAGATTCTCATCTAAATGATGCAGAGTACATTAAATAGATAACCAGAGGAGAATGTAACTTATATTACTAGATGGGCATTTTAACTGGCTTTCAAAATACCCATCTCTTACTGCAGATTTTGATGGTTTTTCTGAGCAGCTATGGGCATTCTTCTCTAATGTAGAAGTCATCAGGAGTTTTACAGTCCTGTGTCTTAATCTGAATCTTTCCTATTCTGGTCAATTGGCTTTATTGCTGCAGTTAGACAGGAGGTAACGGTTTTACTCTTCATCCATTTTCAGCCAGCACAGTTAAAGAATGACCTGTCTTCCAAGACTAAGCTAATAATGGCAATTAAATCAAGAGTTTATTGCAAACAACATACCTCAGTCCAGAACTGCTTCCGTATTTTTGTATTGTGCGGCAACTTTGTTATTGCTAGGGTGTTCGGAAAAGACTTGTAAAACTTTTATGTTTTAGTGGCGGACAGGCTTTCCACAATAGTGAAGTGTTATAAGGAAAAGCCCACTTTCTTGGTTTGTTAGGAAATCTGATTTTATTTATGGTAGTCGCAGAAGCTGAAACTCATCGCTAAGAAAACGGTCTAGATGTAGGTGGAGGCTCATGGAGGAGAAACAGGCAAGTGCTCCTTTGGAGCTTGACAGGGTAGCGTGCCATTTGGTGTGTGCTGTTCGATACAGCTGATTGTTCCCTGCTTCCAGTGTGCTGGCTCGGGTGCCTGCCCGGTGAGTTGGTTCAGGGAAGGCTGAAAAAGGGAGTACGCTAGTGAGTCTCAGTGGGAGACAAGTATGCGTACCTGCAAAGGCAAGGAGCTGTGTGTATTTAAAACTGCCAAAATGTAAGCAAGTAGTACCTTGGCGGCACAGCTTGCCTGTTGTGCGTGTCTTCTAATCTGTGATCTTTTTCTCTTTTTGCAGGACCCGTCGGGGCACAGCCCCTACTCATGGTGCCCAGACGTCCTGGCTATGGCACCATGGGCAAACCCATTAAACTGCTGGCCAACTGCTTCCAAGTTGAAATCCCAAAGATTGATGTCTACCTCTATGAGGTGGATATCAAACCAGATAAGTGTCCTCGGAGGGTGAACAGGTAAGAAGGTGAAATTTGTCTTGTAAATTATACTGATACTGAAATTTTTAAGGCAACTGAGGGACCTACTGAAGTAAATATAGTCTCTGTGTAGCTTGAAATCTGATCATTGTGCTGTGGAGACCGGAGTACAAGTTCTCAGAAACATCTGTGAGATGGGTACAGAGCCTTTTCCAGGTTCTCTCTGGTTATGACCAGATGCTGTGAAGCGGGCCAGCCATTAATGGTCACAGTTCTTTGCGAGCCGTTTGGCAGCAACCCCTATTCTTCAGGCCAGCAGAAATATGGTATAGCTGTAGGCAGTTACCTTTTTTGGTTGCAATACTGGCTGTTGAATCATTTGAGTTATCAGGAATCTGTTCCTGTGGGTGTTTTTATCCCCAGTTGACATCGAGATACATTGCAGCATTGGTTAATCTGAAAGGTTTGCCGGCTTAATTCACTCGAGTACTGTGATCAGAAGCTAGTGACTAAAAGCCATCGCTGTAGGCACAGGAGGAGACAGCCTTCAGCTGGAACACTTCTGTTAGGAGTAGTTGTATGAAAGCACTGCAAACAAACTAGTTTTCCCTGTGTTAATAGATAATTTCATACAATCAGCTTTGTATATTTGAAATGGTCAGACTTGGTTTGAGCTCCACCTGTGTCCCTTTTCTGTTGTTACAACATTTTGTGTAGGACATTGTATCTCATCTTATTTTCATGTCTGCTCTGTATTAGGGTCAGTTAAATCTCTTCCTAAGCTACTTTATGTCTAGATTGCTGGTTAAGTGGAGAGAATATTTTCATATTCTGTATCCCTGTTCATTTGGTGATCCAATAAACTCTACCTATTGAGTGCTGGATTCTTTAGCCTTAACGGATTGCTAGTACAGCTTTTTATATACGGCCTTCATGTATTTTGTCCTAAACCTCATGAATTTTGGGTGCCAGAGAAGCCTTCTCAGAAAGTGTGTTTAATTGAAAACCTAACGTTAGAGCTGTAATCATTCTTGCTTTTTAAAGGTTACAACATTTTGTATTTCCTGTATTTCTTCTCAGCATTGAATAATTTTTTTAGGAGGAGTTACTCGTTAGTCTCTTGTGAAATCTATTTCATCAGGTAAAGTTCAGGGTAGCTGAAAAGCATTTTTTTTTCTCTTTCATCTGCAACTCTGGCTTTTTGCATTTTAACAATAACATATTGCTAGGGCCTGATTCTGGCTGGTGATTTTTTTCTGCTGCTATTTGCATACTGCAGTTAAGAAGGCTATATAAATACTTATGTTAAGTATTAGCTAAAAGGAAACTAATAAATTGCTAAAATTGGGGTATAATAGTCCTGTGTGGATTAATATTTAATACAATCATACTCTCATAGGGATACAGGGAGAATATAACTGTTCTAAACTGACTTACCGTTTTGTACATCTGATTCTTTGCTAGTGTGATCTGGTTATGAAGATAATTTCACTTAAAATCTGCTGACTAAAACCACTTTTTTTGTCTGTTGTATGGAAATGCTGGATTAAAATAGACCGAGGGGGACAAAGCTGTAAGCACTCTGCTCGCTCCAGCAGTGGCAGTCTGTGATTCTCTGTGTAGTTAGCTGTTTCCACAGCAGTGGGGGAAAACTACCATTGTTTGAAAACAGGGAATTTCAAATATGTTGTTTTAAAATAGCAACTAAATTTTATTTAAAATCTAAAAGAAAAAAAAATCCCTTTCATGGTCCTGTTTGTAGGGTGATTTCAAGCCGGCTTGCAAAACCAGAGTTAAGATTTATCACAGCTTGTTTTAATTGGTTATGCCTTAGATAAATGCTGTGTCTTCTGACGTTTTCAGCTCATGTGGAGAGGCAAAAGCATTTGGTTTGAGTTTGTGAAGTAACTCTTTGTGAAATTATCAATATTTGTGCTTACCTAAATAGTAATTTTCTGAAGAGCATGTTTACAACTGAGACAACTTTTCATGCCTTTTGCAAGTCTCAGGTTGCGTATCTAACCATTGCTTTTGACTTTTGTGAGGTTGTGTGAGGGCTGGTTGTGCCGTCTATGGACTGGAGTTAAAGTGGGTTTTGAGGTTTCTCGTTAATCAATTTAGTTGTTGTAGTACAGATGTAGTTCAGATGCATGTGTAGCTTTGTCCAGAACCTCATCACCTTCCTATTCTACCAGGAAAGACACTGTCTTGCTTTTCCTTGTCTGCGTTACCAACTGATAGAAGCAGTCATCTGTTTTTTGTCAAGGTAAACTGAGGCGACTAGCTGAACACAGGCAGCAAACCTAACGAGTTGCTTTAATAGTCAGATATTTTCAAATGAAAGACTAAATTTGTTTTCAAATTTGACAGCAAATACAGTGTGTAAGAATCCCAATATAAACTGTAGTTTAAAAACTCAAGGCTGAGGGTAAATCTTGCATGCATGTTGGTTTTTTCAAAGTAAGGAACTGTGAAATTGGTTATTTAAAAATACTGTTACTTTACCGACTTTCATGTGGGTAAAAATGTGGCAGACATTAGTTAAAAACTGCAAGAGCTTGTATAAATGACCCCAATAAAAAAACAGAACATCTGCCGAATAAATGACTTTGGATAGTGTGCAGTGGATTACGCAGAGAAGAATGGCTTTCATTAAATTGAAATCAGTATACTGAAATACCCGCTTTGAAGAATTTTCCTTAGAAATAATTTTTCCCTTTTTTTGCATGCTGTGACAGTCATTTCTAAGAAGTTAGTCAGGATTTACATAGACTCAACTATTCTGAAATAGTTTCTGGCTAACATCCTGTCTATGTGCTTGTATTTGGAATAAATAGAGGGTTTAGTTCCTGAAAAGTTGCTGGGTTTTTTAAATTCACCTGCACCTTTATTAGCTTTCAGCTGTAGGGAGGCTTTAAAATCTCGAGCGTCTTCTGTTTCCTTTTCACTTTCCTTTGTAGTGGTGATCTTTCTGCTGTTTCCGCTGTGTGGAAAGCAGAAGGTAAATAAATGCTTTGCTTTGCCGCGTGCCGCGCGTGAGCTGCCCAGCAGAGCTGCACCTGAGAACTCTGCTAGGGGAGCTCTGTTTTACAGAGCCTCTTGCTTGCTCCCTTCTGCTCTTCCTCTTCATCACGAACCTTTATCCCTCTGCTTTTGTCACAGGGTACATGCCAATGAGCTGGCACTTAGGGAAATAGTTCCTTTTGCACACTTAGCCCCGCGTAGTGTTGTAAGGGAGCGGCGTACCAGTGCAGAGCAGGGCTTTCGGGTAAGATGGGCTTGTGCAGGAGCGGAATTGTGCTGAGTAGATATTTTCAAATTGCTTAAGTGTATTGATGTGCTTTTAGTCAGTGAAATAATTTGGGTTCTGAGAGTTTAGTAACATAAAGAACTGCGAAATGGAGAATTTCTCTTCCCTTTCCCCAAGTCCCAGCTGAGAGGTGAAAGTACTGCTGCTAATTTTGCTCAAAGAGGAAGTCAGTATTTATCATTTTCCGAAGGACTTTAGGTTGATGTTTCCTGGTCAGGCTGTAGTGTACTGGTAAGCTTCTGCTTTGCAAGAGTGCTACTTTGCACGTGCTTAAGAAAAGTGTTTGTAATTCCTGTAGAATAAGGGACTAAGGATAACAAAGATACTGTCGTTGGGCCACTGAAACGCAAAGAATCCCCAAAGAATTCAAATCCTGAAGGCATGTTTCAGTTAGCAGCGTTGCAAAAGTCTTTTCAGACCCAATATATCTACTACTTGTATCAAGACACCTTTTTTATATAAGGTGAAAATTTTATGGTCATTTTTTCAAGTGTAATCTCAGTGCTTGTGTCAGGTTACCATTTTCTTTATTGCTATCAACTCATAATAAAGTTAGGAGAATCTATAATTGTGTGCAAACTTGATCAGGCTTTTAATTCATTATCACAGAATCACGGAATGGTTTGGGTTGGAAGGGCCCTTATAGATCACCCAGTTCCAACCCCCTGCCGTGTGCAGGGACCCCTCCCACCGGACCAGGGTGCTCCAAGACCCATCCCAGCCCTGTCCCAGCTGGCCTTGAACACTGCCAGGGAGGAGCAGCCACAGCTGCTCTGGGCAGCGCGGGCCAGGGCATCGCCGCCCTCACGGTGAAGAATTTCTTCCTTATGTCTAATCTAAATCTGCCCTCTTTCAGTCTAAAGACATCACCCCTTGTCCTATCACTACATGCCCTGGTAAAAATTCTGTTGTAAAAACTCAGATTACTAAGGACTAAAAGCTAGGACGTTTTTGTTAGGGTGCCTCATTTTTATATACGAGGTGGGCAGAGTGCAAAACTCTTGTTAACTGAAAAGCAGATGAACGTTACTAGGTAGACCATTAACTTTCAGTTGTGAGTTCGTACTAGCTTGTGGGTTTCCTCTAAGGTAAGTGTGTCCTTGTTTTCTGTAATAAAGGTTATACAAAGGCCTCAGTTGTTTCTAGGACTTTCTGAAATTATTTCAGTAACAATATTTTCCAGTATTTGAGCATTTGCATTAATAATGATGCTATTGTTTAGTCTTTATTATTTGAGTTGAAGTACGTGAAGCACCTTTTTGGAATACGAGTGGGCGTTCTGTAATTCACTTGTGACACGTTTGTTGAAACTACTTCAGCAAAACACAGGGTGTGTGGGAGCCAGTTCCAGTCTGATACTTCTCTGAAAACATCTTCAATGTAAATATCAACTTTTCTAGGGAGGTGGTGGACTCAATGGTGCAGCATTTTAAAGTGACAATATTTGGGGACCGTAGACCGGTTTATGATGGGAAAAGAAGCCTCTATACAGCCAATCCGCTTCCTGTGGCTACTACTGGGGTAAGGTAACTGGGGGGGGAAAAAGATATTGTTAATAGCTTCTTAGGAAATAAAAAGAAACAAGCCCAACTTCTAATATTGCTGAGTTCAGAAAAGCTGAAAGTATCATACAGTTTCTGTATTGAAATGGAGTCCTGATATATTTTCTGCAAATTCCAGTGTGTGTAAATGTACACATAATAGATGCATTCAGAACATCCCCTAGAATTTAGCAGTATCTTTCTACAGAAAAATATATTAAATACTCAATTTTACGGACTGTAATACGTTATCTTACAATGAAGTACTATTTAAAAAATCAAACCACAATTTCTCTGGAATGAAGAGTTTTCTCATTCATGATGACAAAAAGTTACATGATCCTCTTCTGCTTGGTGAGGACCCACTTCTCTTTATTTTGTGCGTTTGATAATGTACTTTTGTCAAATCTGCCATGTCCTAAATATCTGTTTTTGAGTCTCTGGCCCAGTTGTGGGAAGGAATGAAAACTCAAGGCTACCAGACTTGAGATTAAACAGCTGCTGGTTTGTTTTGTTTTCTCCTCCCCCACCCAGGTGGATTTGGATGTGACCTTACCAGGAGAAGGTGGAAAAGATCGTCCCTTCAAAGTGTCAATAAAGTTTGTTTCTCGGGTGAGCTGGCACTTGCTGCATGAAGTGTTGACAGGAAGAACCTTGCCTGAGCCGCTGGAACTAGACAAGCCTATCAGCACTAACCCTGTTCATGCTGTCGATGTGGTGCTACGACACCTGCCCTCCATGAAGTAGGTTCATGTCTGCCTGCAGTCTCTCTTTACCTGAAGTATCCCTGCTGGGAGACCTTTACCCCTGTTTCTTCACAGGTGAAAAGGAAAAATGGTCCTTCCCGTGCAGCACAGCTGGTTAGCTGAGCTGGGGAGATGGAAGCTGATTAGGTAGCAGTGTGTATTTCTGTAGACATTTAAACTCCGGAGCAGGTGATGTGTGAGCAGCTGTTTCCTACCTGAGAGAGAACATTAGTTTCTCTACTTTGTTTCCACCATAGTTATTAGTTCTCTGTGTACATTGTACTCAAATGTTCCCTAGTAAAGCATGCAAAATGATATTTGAGGGTCAGTCCAGTTTTATACAACGCTGTTGTACAGAATCTGCTGTGGTGGAGATTATACTTAAACTGGAAGGTCGGAAAGGGTAAGTTAACTTAGTTCTTGGTTTGTTGTAAAAACTGAAAGTGGTTGTAAATGTCCTAGTAAATGTTTTGTCTAAATTTAAAAACACTGCAGTTGGAACAGAAGCATTCAGAATGTATTGTTTAAACTTGGTTCTAGGCACAGATTCCTGCTGCACAAAATTCCAAAAAAGAATAATGCTGTGTGTTATAATCTTTATTATAGGTTTTTTTTGTTTGGAAAGCAATAGCATAAACATGTGGTCATCTTTTTCACTAGGTATACCCCTGTGGGCCGCTCCTTTTTCTCAGCTCCAGAAGGCTATGATCACCCCTTGGGCGGCGGCAGGGAGGTCTGGTTTGGATTCCATCAGTCTGTTCGGCCTGCCATGTGGAAGATGATGCTCAATATTGATGGTAAGTTGGGATTCAGGGTTAAGAATAAAAATAATAACAAACACGCCTCTAAGAATAAAAATAACCTTGCCGTTTTGTCATTTTGCTTGAGTTTGTGGTACCATATTTCTGCGTGGTGATAATTTTGGTGCCACCTGTGCAGAGGGACTCTAGTAACCAGAAGCCATCTTCTACACTGATTCTTAGTTCATGTTGTAAATAATGAGAAGTTAAAGTAGTTTGGGGTATTTTGGTAGAATTTGTATTGGAATAAGAAAACTTTCAAACTTTTAATTGTTATACACAAGGGATTTTCACCTGAAAAATACTTGTGTGTCATTGGTCAGGTTGAGGATTTGGTAGATGTCTCTTGTAATATCCTTATCAAACACAGCGGTAACTGTGAAGTCAACCTGCTGCAGGAGTTGTAATGATAACAGTAGAGTGAGAGCGTAATAATGAAGGGTATGTGTGCATGCATTGGCTTCCTGTTCAGCTGGTTCAGACCAGACCTGTATGGCAAAGACCACCTAGATATCCTAGACTTTTTTCTGCATTTGACACCATGTCAGTGTTTGGGCAGAAATTTACCTGCCAGGCTAAAAAAAAAAATAAAAATAAAAAAAAAAAATCCTGTGTAGGAAGGAAAAGCCTAGCACAGCTTGTTTTCCTGTTTAATTTCTGTTTTGGAACATCCACAGTGCTACTGGCAGTTCGCTTGAGACGTGTCTCCGTGCAGCTGTCCGCAGTAGGTGGTGTTCAGTACTTCCAAGAAAGCTCTGTAAAATACGTCACAAACACTTTTGTGAATAGGGCTAATTGAGATGGGCTTTCTTATGCAAAATCAGATCTGCTTTGCACCACTTTATTAACTCCCAGATGAATGCATCTGAAATCAACTGGTGCGCGTGTCAGACTCCCTGGTTCTGAAAGCACTCTGAGTCTATTTAGTTGTTAAACCCCTATTGAAAAATGTCAGCGTTTGAGATGCAGGTGCTGCCTGGAGTTTTCTGTAATTCACATTCTGTTCTCACTGTCTGTTTGAAGTGCTTTATAAAACCAAGGTAAATAGCCTGTCTTGCACTAGGTTCGAACTCTAAGTCGGGTTGAGCTTAGCATCTGTCGTGGAGCATAATAAAATGTTGCAGATGATACTGAGCTTTCATGCTGAAAATTTGCAAGTCCATGCGTTCTCATTTACCTAAGTTGTGAATGATACTCATGTGACTTCAGGTGGGTTTGTTCTTGTAAAATTACCTTTCAAACAGCAGTTATGATGTAGCCGTTGTTTGAAAAATGAATGTAAAAATCTTACCCGATAAATAACCAGTACTAGTATCTGTATGCTAGGTACTAAGATAATTAATACGCTTGTCCTGCCTGAATTGTAGTTTACATCCATTTATGATGTACTGCGCTGTTACTTTCTATGAAGCAAGTTTTTCTTATCAGCATTAGAAAGAGTAGTAGCAACTCTTGCAGTAGAAATTTTTCAGTCCTTTCTGTGAATGAGAAACTTCAGAACTTTGTAAGCTACGACTTAGAGGGCAATTGCTTTATGTTGTGGTCTGAGGCTGCGAAGGTTACGTGCAAATTCCAGCGCTTGATTTGTTAAACTTGTACGAGGTTCTCCGCAAAATCTGTTTCTCTGTGTCGCTTGTGCTACTGTGGGAGACAGACGACGCGCTGCCAGTCGCTGGGGCTGTGAGCTCTTGGTGTGCATTCAGTAGCCGGCACCCAGAGGTGTTGGCCGGAGTGCGTCCTGTGAAGTTGGCCGCCTGCTAAAGTGACGCATGACTGAAGAATGTTGCGTTGTGTTAGCACAGAGATGTGGTGGGTTCGGTACACGAGATCTGCGTGTCAAGTATTTTTCTGTTGTTGCCATTTAGAGTTTTAAATGTATGGAGTAGTTTGCTTGTGTTTGAGCTATATCTAGTACCACCTCACCTTTCTTACTAAAAGGTGGTCTTTCAATTGCTTATGACTTTGTCAAGCAGATTGTTTGTGGTCTTGCTTCCATGGCGTGAGTCAACTGTCCTGTTTGAAACCAGTATATTGTCACTTAGCGTGATTGTGCCATTGGTATGCAGGGAGGGTAAGAGAGTTCAGTACATCAAGGGTTGCACTTGCCGCTACAGTGTACGTAATTTGTGTGTAGTCAAAACAGGGCTCGTGTTTCTACCAAATATTGTTTCAGTAATTGAGCAGATCGTATCATTGACAAAATTATATTGCGTATTGAATAATCTTAGCTTTGCATGTTAAAAAGTCTTCAGTAGAGAGATCTTAATACAGTCTCTGTGTGCAGCTCCATACAGAGTTGAAAGAGAATGTCTCCCTGGGATATTACAGCTCTCTAGAAATAAATAGTATCTGGAGAAAAACCATTTCAAAACCCTGAAATGCAAAGTGGTTGCAGGATGACTGTGCAGGAGACTGATGTGTCACTGTGGGCCCTATGCTGGCTTTTATACACTTAGTTGTTGCAACGCTTGCTAATCTGTTTTTCAAAATATGTGCTGCACAACGTTTGCTTGAGGCTTACGTAGAGTTTTAAAAAATTCATTTATATGCTGCTTCACAACATTCTGACTTGAGTTTTTTTTACATATTTTGCTCTTTTTAGTTTCTGCCACTGCCTTCTACAAAGCACAACCTGTAATTCAGTTTATGTGTGAAGTTCTTGACATTCATAATATTGATGAACAACCAAGACCTCTGACTGATTCTCATCGGGTAAAATTCACCAAAGAGATAAAGGGTGAGTAGAAGAGTATCTGTTCTGTCCTGGGTCACACAATCAAGCTAATTCTAAGGGACTTGTTTTAACTGGAAGCCTGCTGCTTAGCGTGCATCAGGAGGGCCCTGAAGCCGTCAAGAGAATTGCAGTATGCCCTGTTTGTAGTTCTAGTCCTGACTGAAACAGTGCAGCTCTGCAGACATGAAAGGTGAAAAGTGAGATATGTTCCCAGTGGCTTTAAGAGGGAGAAGGAAGGTATGTTGTTCACTGTCTGGATCGAGGTGAGTGACTGTTGCCTTGCTGGGTGGCTAGTCATAAGCAAGGGTCACCGAGCCCGTAGTGGTATTGAGCTGTAGGTCTCCCGCTGTTTAAATGCCGAGGCAGAGTGAAAATTGATTTCAAAGCTAACATCATTGATTCTTTGAAAGTATGCCGTTGCAGTGACTTCTAATAACTGATTCCCTTATGGAAAAACAAGTACCACTTGCTAACGTGCAGCTGGAGGCCAAATTCCATTCCAAAGGAATTGCCTAAGCTGCTGGTTTGAGTAGTTTCGCTCCATAGATGCTACTTTGCTTTGCATTTTCCCATACCGATTCATTCCAGTGTAATTTGCAGAGGCAAAAGCCTTGAAAGAGCTCAGCTCTTCAAAGCTCTGCTCTTCAACACTTGTGTTACTTGATGCAAGATTAGACTCTGAAATACTGGGCAGCAAAAAAGTAAATTTGAACTGTAGACAGAAATTGATGTGTTCATAGAATAGTCATTAGTGAAAAACAGCTTAAAGGAATTATTTTGTAGTAGTCCTAACATACCTCCATTTTACATCCACCTGTCTGTCTTCATTCTGGAAGATGGGTAACTGGAGAATAAGAAGCTGTCTCTCCTTGATCTTGGATGCCTCAGACACTGCTACCGTAGTCAGAGAATAATGAAAGGTTACCTTTGCTGTCAATATTTGTTTTCACTACTGTAGTATCTGGGAACTGCAGCCAAGATGTGATCACCTATAGTGAAACAAACCCTGCATTGAAAGAGTTGGTGCTCTGTGAGCAGCTCTGTGGGAGCGTAGCGCCTGCTGGAGTGTCACAGCAGATTAAGGACAAAGCAGTGAATGGGTTCCAGATACCTCTGTACTCACAGCCCTTTTCTGCCTGGCCTCAGTGCTTCGTGGTTTCTTTTTTGTATTTCTCTTAATGTTATATCAGGGCAGTGGTAGTTTGATTTTGCTTATGCCATCCTCTAAGTAGTACTGATGTTAATGTTGCAGTTAGTGTTGTCAGCAGTGGATGAAGTTCAGGTGATACTTCTTCGGGATGTCTGTGTCCTTAGGTTACTGAACGTGATACCTGCTGTCTGGTGCTTCGGGACCTGATTTGATGTGGGGTATTTAGTCTGGTCTGCGACGCACATAAGCCTCAGCAGGACAAGTCACCCAGCTGCTTTCTCAAAAGCCTTTACTAGTAGACTGTAGGTTGAATCTTTTGGGTAAGAAGGCTTTGTTTTCAGCTGCCTTCCCTTCCGTGGGGCTGGGGAAGAGCGCAACAGCATGTTGATGCTATGCAGCACTTGTGTGGTAGGCTCAGTACTTCCAACAGATGTTAGTCTGCTCTTTGTGTGCAATACAGGCAGTGCATGCACAGGTCATAGAAATGGCCTCTGAAAGCCTCCAGAAGCTGCCGTTTCTGCTGTCATTGTAGACAGTATCAAGTCTGGTGAGCCTCTGGTGTGTTGGCTGGGTGCTTTTAGATGAGATCTGCAGCTGCTCAAAATCTGAAGTTAAACTTGGTCAGTGAATTTAAGGAAAATTACAGGCTGAATGTGGACACAAAGCTAGAGGGAAGAATGAGCAGTAAGGTTTTGCCATTTTGATAATGTTGGAACTGCTTGTTTTAAGAGGTATACAGCATTGAGAATGAGAACAGAAGAATATGGTGAAAACAGCCGTTTGTCTGAGGTTAGTCGTGTGCCTGTTAAGTGAAACTGCTACAAGAAATTAAGATGACCTTGAACATGAAATATTACACATTATGATTTGGTTTTGAGGATAATACCTGATTAGTCAGAAATCAAATTATAATGAAAGCAAAATGTTTAGAGGATGATAATTTCTTATGTTGTACTCTTTGACGCTGACTATCAAAGCTGTTGGATTAGAACATGTTCTGTTGTAAGAAACCTTGTGTCTCCTGTGCAAATTTTTGTGTAGTTGTGACATCAGGGTTTTTGGTACTTTTGCGCAGGTCTAAAGGTAGAAGTGACTCACTGTGGAACGATGAGAAGGAAATACCGTGTTTGTAACGTAACGAGAAGGCCTGCGAGTCATCAAACGTAAGATGCTTTTAGTCAGAGCATAAAATGTGTGCTAGCTTAACACTGAATGTGTGACAGTGCCTAATATTTTATTAGTTTTGGGATGTTGATACTTGCCAACTAAGATTTTGTATTATATTAAAATGTATTTATTAAAATGTATTTTCAGCTTTCCTTTGCAGTTAGAAAACGGCCAGACTGTGGAGAGAACAGTAGCACAGTATTTCCGAGAGAAATACAACCTCCAGCTGAAATACCCTCATCTTCCTTGCCTACAAGTGGGACAAGAACAGAAACACACCTACCTGCCTTTAGAAGTAATGAGCCTGTTCTGATAAATCAGCTTGTTGTTGGTAGGCTGTGTCATTCTGCAGAACGCTAAGTAGCAGCGCACTTTGCAGTACAAGCATGTTTATGTATTTACGTGTTCACTACTCCTTTATTTCAGTAAAGACTGTCTACATTTTTATAAAGTACTTTTTAGAACTATGAGAAAGAAGGATGCAGTTGCTGGAACACTCTGGGGCTGTGTTTTGTAGTGATAGCACAGTTTTGTGAACGTATGGTATGTCAGGACCTGTTTCTAGGCGCTCCTATTGCGTGTTGATGCTGCTGATTTTCCTTTAAGGTATGTAACATTGTAGCTGGCCAGCGGTGCATCAAGAAGCTGACGGACAATCAGACATCAACTATGATAAAGGCCACAGCGAGATCTGCTCCGGATAGACAGGAGGAAATCAGCAGATTGGTTAGTTCTTTAATTCCAGTTCGGTGAGATACCAGTCACTAAATGACACTGCACTAGATGGGATTAATGCAAAAACTTCTCATACAACCAACCTAGTCTTTTCATTCCTTCCTTCTAGCCCTTTAACTTAATAGATTTTAACTCTTTTTTAAATAAGATTTATTTAAAACAGCTTGCAATAATAGCACAAGTCCAGCAGTATGGACTCCTGTGCTACAGTCTTTACAATGACTTCCCAGCAGGTGTTGGAACTGCCTAGGACGGGTAGTTCAGTGGTTTGCTGGGTTGGGCCCTAGCGTTTTTAAACAAATTTGTGAAATGGACTTGGGCTTTAGTACCCGAACTTATAAAAGTAAGATTTTGTTCTAGGTGCTTTACTTTTCCATGATTCCTGTTGATATTTGAATACCATACTTTTTTTGTTATTATAGGTGCTTGTATTTGTAGCAGCGCTAAATACTTTTAAAATCATGAGCTAGACTCTGAGGACTTGGTCTTGAGAATTTCCCATTTTTTTTCTGTTACAAGTTTGAAGATGGTAGCATCACTCTAACACTACTTAATTGTAATAGGCACTGAAGAAAAACTGGAGCAACCTGATTCATCCAGAATTGTACAAGGAATCTGTAACAGGGTAGAAGAATGATTCTAGGTCTCCTGAACCTCAGTCTTGTACTGGAGGTGTTTGACTGCTTTCCTTAGTACGCACTAAATGTTTTCACCTGATAACTCCAATATCTCTCTGTGGTGTTGAATCCAGACACTCCAAACATCGGTGTTTTTTCTGACCCTTAATATTACAAAACATTAATATTTTTAGCTGAGTACTCTTATAAGCAGATAGCTCTAATCTGAAATGGGTTGGGTTTTGAGCTGAGAAGTTAGCCAAGATTTTTCCATTAAAGTAAGCCCGTTCTGGAAAATACAGAAGACATTATTGTGCAGTAATGAAATGGATTAATTTGTTTAGTCTTGGGTTTGCTTGTCTCTAAAGGAGAATGCTTTTTGACCCATCCTGTGAGTAAACGAAATGCTTTTGAATGAGCATACTACAAATGAGCACTTGAGTAACTAAGGAACAAAAAAAAGTGATCCAACATATCTCATGGTATTCATTGTTTTCACGGGGGATAGGTTGATATTGTTGAGCATTTTTCAATGACAAAAGGAATTGTTGTGGCACACTTCTGCAGCATTCCTGTCAGTTGTTTGTTTTATGAATTATAATTAGATACTTCTGTAATATGGAAAAACTCTCCTTCTAGGTGAGAAGTGCAAATTACGATGCAGATCCATTTGTTCAAGAGTTCCAGTTCAAAGTCCGGGATGAGATGGCCCATGTGACGGGGCGCGTGCTCCCAGCTCCGATGTTGCAGTATGGAGGACGGGTGAGGTTTTTGCTGTTTCTTTTGTTTCTATTTTGAAGAGTGATTTCCCACACACATTGACTATTGTAGTCGGTTCAGTTGCATTGTGCAATACAGGAATCAGTTTGAATGGTAGACTTGTTTTTGTTATGCTGAAACTGAAAATAGCATAGGCGTTCTCTTTTTCTGTCACTTGAATATCTGTTGCTTTTGTTTCCGCAGAACCGAACAGTGGCAACCCCGAGCCATGGAGTGTGGGACATGCGAGGGAAGCAGTTTCACACTGGTGTGGAGATCAAAATGTGGGCTATAGCTTGCTTTGCAACACAGAGACAATGCAGAGAAGAAATACTGAAGTAAGGCATGTCAGCGTTCAGGCTTTGGACTGTTCCCTTAAGGAAGCCATCTTAGTGGAAACATGAACATAGGACTTATAATGAGTGTTTTGCCTGGTTTTAATCATCTGAGATGTTAGGGAGGGAATCCAAGCTGGTTTGCTTCCTTGCTGGAAGCTACAGCCAAAACACTCTACCTAGGTACACCATGAGGTGTTGGTGATATTGCTGCTTTGTATCTGGTTACTTCTGGCATCTTCAATGAAGTACTAAAGGTGTCTAAACTTTTTTTTTTTTACCTTTCTGGCCTATGATGGTTCAAAACTCTATGGCCTCCACATAATGAATGCTTTTAAAATGCTGTTTTAAAATCTATTTGGAATTGTCTTCCTTTGAGTAATACAGTTCTTCTGTCCCCTTCTGCTTTGGCTACTGTGTGCTATTGCTGCTGCGAAAATTCCAATAACTTCTCATCCTTAGGGGTTTCACAGACCAGCTGCGCAAGATCTCCAAAGATGCAGGGATGCCAATCCAAGGCCAGCCCTGTTTCTGTAAATACGCCCAGGGTGCAGACAGCGTGGAGCCCATGTTTCGACACCTCAAGAACACCTATTCAGGGCTTCAGCTCATCATTGTCATCCTGCCAGGGAAAACCCCGGTGTATGGTAAGGGAATACCTCTGTCTTCACCTGTTTGGTCAAATATCGTTCTAAGAAATTTGCTGCCCAGCATATGCTAGAAAATTCTTAAGGACTATTCTTGAGGCATTAGAAACCAATGTTTTGCCTGAAGTTAAAACGAGTTGGAAGCATGCAGTTGAGTTGGAAGTTATTTTGCAGAGTGTATGCATTAAAATTATTGTGACTTAAGCTAAGATCAAAATATAGTAATAGCTTCAAATGTTGTGTCCTAATATTTGCTTCTCAGCGGAGGTGAAGCGTGTGGGAGATACGCTGTTGGGAATGGCCACGCAGTGTGTTCAAGTCAAGAACGTCATTAAAACATCTCCGCAGACCCTATCAAATCTGTGCCTGAAGATTAATGTTAAACTAGGAGGAATCAACAACATCCTTGTACCTCATCAACGGTAAGACTCTTTGTGGAGAATTATTTGGGTTTTGCTTTTGCAGCTGTGGTTAAGTTTGATATTTAGCACACAAAATTTAAATACGGCCAAGTTTTAGGTTGAAATATTCTTCTGGTAGTAGTACTTGATATTTGAGGTAGAATTAAATTTCTTCTAGCATAGGCTCTGAGAGGTAGTTGGCTTGTGAGTTAGGTCTTACGCCAAGGTGCTTTCCAAATGTTTTATCACCACCAAAAATTTGAAGAGAAACTGCAGATCTAGAGATGTTGAAATATTAATATAATCGGAAGTTTTCTGCAGGTGTTGGAGCACTCAACACATCACAGAAGAATGTAACTCTGGGTTAACCTATCAATGTACTGTTAGAAAGGGAGAAGAATATTGGAGGCATCTTCTCTCACTTTTATAGGCTGGGTAATTCAGCTCACACTTGTTCTTTGCGTGGCTGTTCTGTGCTCTGTTTGTATGTGCGTTCCACGTGCTTTGATGCCTTCAGTGAGAAGGGTTGAGAAGTCCAACCCGCTTGTGCTGCCATCTTTCTCACATGGATTATTCTAGAGAAGCACAAGTCTTTCGGTTCTGAAGACTAGAAATTCAGGTTGACTCTGACCTTTACTAGGGCATATCTGTTCTTTGAGTGGAAATATGCATGATGCAAGGTAGCAAGCCAGAAAAACTTTTGGAGTGCAAGTCTTAAGAATTCTTTCCTGAGAGCCTGGAATCAAAGTTTAAATGTGAAACAGTGGTGCGTGGAAGGGTATTTTGAAGGCAATGGGAGATCATCCTGCTGCTTAAATCTTGTAAACCAGAATAATGTGTGTGCTACTGCACCCAGCTATTTGTTGCACAGCTGGGGCAGTACCGAAGTGGCGCTTAGCTGACCTCCAAGCACTACGGTAATCAACCTGTAGAATGATAGTTTCTGTAAGAAGCTGTCTGTCCTGTTCAGGTGCAGCTCTGTGGCTTTTCTCCACTAGAATCAAGCCACAGTTAAATGGCAGCGTATTTTGGAATGACTGCTATGGTGGTTTCAAGTTCGCATCTTGTGCACAGAGATTTCATTGTTTAGGGCTGGCCAGACTACCTGATAAGAAGGCTTCTCTGTGCAGCTTAGCTGAAATAGAAACAAGACCTCGTACTGAGCAACAACCTTGCGCCAACTGTTCATCTACAAGTGTGACTTAGCACTTTTTTCTTTTTGAAGACCTTCTGTGTTCCAGCAGCCAGTCATCTTTTTGGGAGCCGATGTCACTCACCCTCCTGCTGGAGACGGGAAGAAGCCTTCCATAGCTGCTGTAAGTTTTATTAAATTAGCAGTGTTTTTTCACCTTGGGTAAATGTTAGAATAGTAAATGCAACTCATGGGCTATGTCTGTGTTGGATATCTTTCAGGGTTTATGCCAGTTCTCTGTGCACATTTCCAATGTAATTAAAAATCATGTCTTTAAAATAAAAACACTACTTGAATCTTCAGACTGCTTGAATGTTTGCTTAGCTTTTTAATTTTTAAATCAAGGTAAAATGGTAGTCACATTTCTGCAAAAATATTCTAAAGGAAATAATGCAGTGATAGTTAATAGTTAATAACATTTTTGTATTTTTAAAGGAGAAAAATGTAATTAAAGGCCTGGTTTGGCGGGAATGTTTTTGATACTTCTTACCTTTTGTGTTGGTACAGTCCAGGAGATCAAGGTGGTGGTTGGATACTTGATCTGCCCCTTGCTATTTTGTCCCCTTGGTATTTTACTTAGCATTGGTTGCAGTTACAGAAACTGTATCCTTGTTTAAATTAACTAAGGCAAACTCTGAAGTGTGTCTCTGTGTAAAAGGTGAGAAAACTTCAAAGAAATAAAAGTCTGTATTGTAAGAATATGCGTTAGGGTGCTGTCAGGAAGACTCCAATTCTGCAGATGCATTTCAGGGTGCTGGGAGGGCATGTTTTATACCTCCCTTCAAAAGGTGTTAAACCTGGACCTGCTACAAGTTCCAGTTAAAAATGTTACTGTGGCTGTTGTTTTAACATAAGCATCTTTTACTTGAAAATTGCTTTTCTTGGCTTTTTTTTGCTATTTTAGGGGGTTTTTTTGCTGTAGATTTGATCTTGAAGCCTTCACTCACGTTGTTTTCCCCTGAAGGTTGTAGGTAGTATGGATGCTCATCCAAGCCGGTACTGTGCCACGGTCAGAGTTCAGCGACCCCGGCAGGAAATCATCCAAGATCTGGCCTCCATGGTGAGAGAGCTTCTCATCCAGTTCTACAAGTCAACACGGTTCAAGCCCACGCGTATCATCTTCTATAGGGACGGGGTCTCTGAAGGACAGTTTCGGCAGGTTGGTTCATTTGTGGGTTTCCTGAAGGACTGTGTTACTACATGGTAACTCCAGTTCTTGTATTTGAATAGCTGTACTGTTGGAGTTGCTTACAAGTACAGTGAGATACCACAAAATAGTTGAGACTTTCAAGGAGAGAATTTCTCAAGCATGTTGGGTAAGAGAAGTTGCAACTCCTCTCCTGTCTGGGAAGGAAAGGTCTTAGAACTTGGGAAACAATATATGTCTCAGTACTTCCTAAAATTACTAATTGTGTGGCAAAGTTGCACTTAGTGTTAACTACAAGCCATTTATTAGGTGTTGTATGTAGAATACAATGGAAGGAGAACTTAAACTATTCTGTTCTTGTGTTTGTAGGTTTTGTATTATGAACTGCTAGCCATTAGAGAAGCCTGCATCAGTCTGGAGAAAGATTACCAGCCTGGAATAACCTATATTGTGGTGCAGAAGCGACATCATACACGACTGTTCTGTGCTGACAGAACAGAAAGGGTAATCATTGCCCTCTCATAGCCTTATGTGAAAAGCTTGATGTCAAACTCTTATGTTGCTGCAGAAAATACTCGCATGGGCTTCTCCGTCAGTCTGATTGTCTTTGTGTTGAGCAAAGATGTTGAATTGATAAGCACAACGTGTGGTCCCAGATTGAAAAATCATTGACCTTAATATTTAAAAAAATAAAAATAAAAAATCCCCATCAGGGTTTGTGATGTTGCACATCAGGGTCTGGAGAACAAGTCTTATGAGGAGCAACTGAGGGAGCTGGGGCTGTCTAGTCTGGAGAAGAGGAGGCTGAGGGGGGGACCTTATTGTTCTCTACAGCTACCTGCAAGGAGGGTGTAGTGAGGCGGGTGTTGGTCTCTTCTCCCGGGTAACTAGCGATAGGACGAGAGGCAATGGCCTCCAGTTGCGTCAGAGGAGGTTTAGATTAGATATTAGGAAAAATTTCTTTACTGAAAGAGTGGTCAGGCACTGGACCAGGCTGCCCGGGGAGGTGGTGGAGTCACCGTCCCAGGAGGCATTTAAAAAATGTGCAGATATGGCACTTCAGGATATGGTTTAGTAGGCATGGTGGTGTTGGGGTGACAGTTGGACTTCATGATCTTAGAGGTCTTTTCCAGCCTATTATTCTATGATACTGGTGTTTGTTGGTGAACTATAGCTAATGTGTAGCTCACTGGGACCAAATCTGCAGCAATTGTAATAGATGAAAATGCAAAATGATGGAACTCTTACTGTTCTTTGGAGTGAGTCAATCCAGACTCAGGCTGACAATTCTGAATACAAATGTGTGTGCAGCTCTTCTGTCCTTCGTTCTAAAGTGCTGTAGGTGCGGTGTTCTGTGTTGAGCTGGTCGAGAGCTGTACTGTGCCCTTGTCAAACATCCTGGGCTGCTGCGTTGACACATTCCAGGCAGTACTGAGGTGGTTCATTCACTGAAACCGTGCACGTGTTGAATAGGAGCTTGTGGTTTTAATGACAGTTGAGATGTACAAACAGTTGTTAGCTGCACTTCTTAAAAAAAACCTTTTCTCTAGGTTGGACGAAGTGGCAATATTCCAGCTGGAACAACCGTAGATACAGACATTACACATCCATATGAGTTTGATTTTTACCTCTGTAGCCATGCTGGAATACAGGTATGATTGGTTCTGTGTAAGTAAATGTGAATTTAGAACATGTTGTTTTTCTCCCTTTTGTGACACTTGTGTTTACAGTTATTTAGTAGGGAAATGTCGTTTAGATTTTATTCAGTCTTATCTGAGATACCACATTATTGTGGGATGAAGAGTGTTACTTGCTTAAGAGGTGGTCTCTGCTACACTGTTAAAACTTGCATTGATGGTAAGTGATGCTTTAAGTTTACTTCAAAATGGTCATTTTATTTTGTATCTTTGTTATTTCTGAGAATAAAGCTTGCTAGTTTTAGGATTTATACCTGCAATGAAATTAACATTGAATCAAGTTTTCAGATGTAAACAGTTTAAAAGACTGAAGGCAGTGTCTGGCTGTTTGCTGACTAAATGCAGACTAGTGAGTTACAGGCTGCGGAAATTAAATCCAACAATGTGGTGGTATTGCCAGCAATACAGTGGAGAGTCAACTTAATGACAAAAATTGTATCAGGATATTGCTTAACAATGGAAAAGAACCACAACTCTTTAAATTTTTATCATGTGAGTTTGACCACGTTGTCACAGGTTTTGTTTAGGTTGGCTGGGCATGTTTTCTTTTCCAGTTTTGAATCTTTGCAATGTTTTTTTTTTATTATTCAGGGGTTCAAAACTGCTGCTGCTTCTCTCCATTTACTTGTCTATCTCTTTGCTAGGTCTGGGCAAGCCAGTTTTTGGCCCCTTGGAAAAAAATAGTATCAATATAAGTTGAAGCAGAAGTGCCCGATGTAGTTGCAGCTCATTGTTTTTAATATAGCAAGCCACAAAGAAGTCTCAACTAGATTGATACTTTATGTAATTTTTTTCGGAAGAAAGACTTCTAGCCTGGCTAAACCACAACTATTGACCTAATTCAGTTACACTGTAAGATTTAAATGTAGTGCGTCACACCTTTTGTGGGGGGAAACAGGAGGGAAGAGGAGTGTTCGCTCCAAAAGAGTGTCTTTCAAAGTGAGTGAGGTCAGTCGTTTAATAGAGAACTTTTAGAGTTCCTGAGACCTGTAGTCACTATTCAGTACTTGTTAATGATCTGTAAGGAAACGTTAAAGTGCTGATGGTGAAAGTGTGTGTCTGGGGGGGAGCCTTGACACGAGTGACGTGTATCTGGAGCTGTTTCTAGTGTTCATACGTTTAAGTTAGGGCGCTGAGGAATTGGAAAGAGGTAAAAGCAGCAGTTACTTCTCTGTGGCGAGAGACAGTTTTAATTGAAGGTGGGTAAGAGGTGGTGTAATCATGGTTTAGTCATGCTGGGAGCAGGTTTTGATTGTTGAGGGTTATCTAGAAGGCATGTGGGTTTTTTCCCAAGCAAGTCTCATTAGAGCAGCATAATCAATGTAAATGTTAGACTTCTTATTCACCTTTAAATACATTTAGGGCTGACACAGGACTGAATTTTCTTTGGCTGCTGTTAACATAGGAGTTCAGACTAGATAGTCTGGCCCTTACTGAACTTAAAAATCTGACTTTATTGTGTGGAAAAGCAAGATAAGTGAATTCATGTTCCCTTCTTCTTAGGGTACCAGCCGTCCTTCACACTATCATGTTTTGTGGGATGATAACTGTTTTACTGCAGATGAACTTCAGCTGCTGACTTACCAGCTCTGCCACACATATGTGCGCTGTACACGATCGGTTTCTATACCTGCACCAGCGTATTATGCTCACCTGGTAGCATTCAGAGCACGATACCATCTTGTGGACAAAGAACATGACAGGTAAATTAAAATATGTGCTTCAGTTTTTCTCCCCGTTGGTCTTTGCTCCATCGTCAGGCATAAAGCCATCTGACTGTAGGTAGTGACTGCTCGTTTTGCAGTTAATTTTAGTTACCCCTGGGACTAGTCTTAACATCATTTCTGACAGCTGCTGCTCAGTATCAGACAAGAGTGGGCTGGTGGGTTCTACTGAGTAACACTCGGACTGAAAGAATCAAGTTTAGTTTAATAAAGGATTCTGTTATTACTTTGACATGGTCTGAGGGAATCAAGCCACGCATTTAATTTTTTGCTTTAGAATTAAGAGTAGTCATGAGTGAAGCAAATGTGAAGTGCCTTCCAGTTACCTAACTCTGCTTTATACATCGTAAGTATCTTATAACCTTCAAGCCATCAATATGTTTGTAGCAGGCTTATTTTTGGATGAACAAATGGAGCAGCTAAGGTAAAGGGATTTGTCAAAAGCCTTGAGGCTACTGGGCGAATAGACAAGTAGATCTTTCTTTTTCAGTATCCGGTTCTATTACTATTGCCGTGTTGCTCTCTTAAACGTTGAAGAAGTGTGAAGGTGGCTTTTTGATACAAATTAGTATGGTTTACAGCCCTGCTTGTCTTGTTCTCGTTTCCTTGCAGTGCTGAAGGAAGCCATGTTTCAGGACAAAGCAATGGGAGAGATCCACAGGCCCTCGCGAAGGCTGTACAAATTCACCAAGACACCTTACGCACGATGTACTTCGCTTAAGTCAATAAAATGGGAGCATACTCACTGAAAGGAAGAACTGAAAACTTAAGCCACATACAATGTATGTTTCCAGTGGGGTTGGTTTAGGGGGTGTGCCTCCGATCGTGCTGGAGTTGCCGCTGTGCAGGGGCCAGAGGCTCACCCTTAAATTGACACAAGGAAGATTGTTTACTTCATCGAGGAACACAGCACTATTATGCAATATGAAACCAGCCAACTGCTTTTTTGGCGCGGTCTCCTGGAGGAAGCACCGCCATCATTTTTTTTTTTTTATTTCTCGTAGTTTAACCCTCTTATGCCTTTACCTCAAGTTGCTCGGCAGCACAACTATCTTTGCAAAAAAAAAAAAAAAAAAAATCGATGGTGTAATTTAAAAAAAAAACCCACAAACCACCTTTGTAGGAACAATCACAATGATTGTTTGGGGGACAGAAGTGTGCAAAAGAAAATACAATTTTTTTTACCCCACTGCATTGAGGAATCTTTCACTCTCAGTATTGCTATCAAGCATTCAAATGTGAACATATCCAAGTACATTTGAATGTACAGCACTAGCTAGAAAAAATTGAGGGGAGGAAGATGTTTTGCACACTAATCCAATAATTTGAACATAATTTAGCCAACTGCTGCCTTTGTCTTTCTTCACAGCTTTGGAGTTCTCAGCTCCAATAGTTCCCTTTTCACAAGCAAACAAAGAAGCTCATGGTATTATGTGCAGGCAGTAGTGACCCAAACTCTTCTTGCTCCCTGGTGAATTTACTAAAGCTGCTGTTTTACCTAGTCCGAAAGTTTCAATTACTTTCTATCTGGCAAGTCAAATGCATTGAAGCTTCACGTGAGATCAGATGTCCCAAGTTTTATGGGACTACATACAGTAAACACCAGAACTGAAACTTTAGAGCTAAGGTCTTTTGGAAATAAGAAAAATGCTAGTTTACTTGCTGCCTCTCACACCTTAATGTGATTTCATATGTATGTGTTTTTGAAGTTTAGCTTCCTTTTGTTTCTTTTATATTTATTAGAGTAATAATAATGCTTTAATTTAATTATTACAGAACATATGGTCAACATCAACTTTTATTTTTTAGAAATGTAACCATGTTTATTTTTAAAAAACTGACAACTTGTTTTGCTATCTTTTAGTGCAATAAGCGTTCTAAAGGAAAACTGTGTCCATTGAGCTGTACTAAAGCAGTGTTTGTACCACTAACTGTGGAAGAATGGACACCTCCATGATTTTAAAAGGACAAAGTAAAAGCCTTAATTTTGAAAGGAAAGTTTTATAGTCAGAAGGAATCTTGAATTTTCCTTTTTTAAATCAAAAAATAGCAAAAATGCTTCTAGACTTCTGCAAGCTTTACTTGTCACTGCAGTATTTTGATTTAACAAAGGAATTGGCTGTATTTTTGGCTTTGAAACACAGAGGATATTTGAATTAAATGGAAAGGGTTTTTTATTATGATCTAAGTTTTTACATGCTTAGTTAAATCTACTTGACGTCAGTAAAATGTCTGGAATTAATAAAAGTTTTTAGGCTTTTTTCCTCTTTGATAATGACTTTCCTTTTAAAATTAAGTTATTGGTAACTTCATTTCACTTTGCAAATAAAGAGGGCTGGGATAGTTCTAACATGTTAAATCACTGAAATGTGAAACAAATTAATGGGACTCTTTCATTCCACTTTAAAGGTGAAACAATATTCAAGATGTCAGAGACGAGCATTTATTCAGTGAGGGGACTGGGGAGTTTTGCACTTTGTAAACTCGTGAACTGCATTTTTGACTGTTTTTATTTGCACTGGTTCATAGTATATATACTGCAGATCGTTTGTATGGGCATTGCTGTTATCCCAGCCCTTCTGAACTCCTCCTGCTCTCCACATGAAAACCAGTGGGTTGGTAGAAGTCGCTTATCTCCTGTCATTCTCGTGAAATCCGCTGTTTGCCAATATACTGTATTTTGAGCCTAAAATCTGAGCCCATTTTGCTTCACCAGGCATGAATCTACCCCATTTTTTCTGCCAGAAAGCAAAGTACTGTATTTTGTGCATTTGTATATCGTATGGAAGTGTGCGTAGTGCTGTTCACGACACTGTCTCAAAGAGCTTTACTCAACAGTTGGTGTATATATGCATTTTATCTCCCACTATCAAGGAAGATAATGTAAGAAGACTAACTTTGCAAAGTTAAAATTGCACTGGAAATAGTCGTGACGGCGGGCAGTTGGCTGTGGCGTGGGGGTCCCCAGCGAGGAGCTGGGAGGGGATGGAGGGGGGGGCTCTTCAGACCCTGACGAGCCCGGGAGTCTCTGGGGTCCGGGGAGCCGCTTGCCTCGGTGGGCTGCGCCCGCAGACCCGGGGCCGGCATCGCTCGGGCACGGGGCTTCCCCAGGCAAGTCTGGCGCGTGTTGCTCGCCAGCTGTGACCTGGCAGATTCCTCTCGGCAGCGCGCTAGCTAGTGGCTCTGTTCATGAGAGGTTCAGGTTAGGCTTTTTACAGAAAATTATTTTACGATGGAGAGGTTTTTTTGAAAAAACTGTTTTACGAAGACTTCTTGTGGATTTCTGGCGTTTAAATGAAAATTCCTTTTTGAAAAGTCTTTTAATGCTCCTTTCAAAGACACTGTACGCTTCCCATCCTGCCTGCTCTCAGTGACTATGATTTGAGAAGCTTTCTTGCTTGCTACTTTCACCAAAAAATAAACGACAAACTCCATTGGGAAAGTGACTTAAATTGTCGAGCTAGCATTCTGCCTGGTTTTCATGTGAAGGGTATTTGGAAGTTTTAATCTCTGTTCTTGGTTTTGCAAATATCTACGTAAAGTGCCGATACTTATTTGTATTAAGATATCAAGTTACTGGCGTTGTGAGGGCCACACATTTATGATGCTGTAGCTGCTATATTTATTTAAATGGAGATGGACAATTACTGCACTAAGGAATGAGGAGATAAGCAAGGAATCAAGGTTAGTTAGATATCTTGTTTTTTTCAGAAGAGAATTACTGGTGTGAAATATCAAGTGTAACAAAGGGTGCTGTCATTTTAACTGAGATTAAATAGCCAGATATTCTTCCTTTGTTTAAAAACATATATATTTTGATGTTTGCAGTTTGGGGGTGGGGGGTTGGGATAAATGGTACCTCATCTGTGGTGGCAGTTTCCAGTATATTTTCAGAGTATATGGATTTCTTTTATTTTTGTACCTGCTCTCCTTTAAAAAGAAAAAAAATATCTCAAAATTTTATGTGCTGTTTGGGGAAATCTTGAGTGGCATACCAGGTCCCCCTCTCTTGCTGGGAGCTGTCTGTATATAGTCCAAAGAGGGACGTGGGCAGAGGCTGGCGGCTGTACGTACTCCGCAGACGTGCTGGCCTCGGCTGTATGCCTGTCTAGAAAACGGCTCCCGTCTCCCGAGGCACTGTACCAGCTGGCTGCGCCGAGGCCTCACGTGTACTTAACGAGTGCCACTAATCGCTTCCGTGGTGGGAGCACGCACAACGGCCCCAGCGCCGGGCTGGGGAAGGAGCAGCCGTGGGGCATCGGCCGCCCGAGCCTGGTGCTGTGCCGAGAGCGGGGCCGCTCCCCGGGGCTGGCGGCACCGCTTCGCCCGGCCAACACACGCGACCTGGCGACTAGTAGATCCAGAGTTGGAGAGAAGTAGAGTGTGTGGTAGTTGAGATGTTAAACTGGCAACATCTGCTAACAGAATGACTGACTCCACTGTAAGTAGCTTTTTTTCTTTGTAGGGCGCTTCAGCCGTGGCCATTTTACTCAGGATCGCTGTATTACTGTTCAGTGTGTAATCTGGTTAAACACGTCCAAAAGTTATTTTTATAGGGTTCATTCTGGCATCCTTTTGGTAGTTTGTTTGGCCATTGAAGTGGTTTTCAGGAGTAAAATGGGTTTCTGGAAGTTGTCAGTCAAATTCTTTCAAGATGCTATTGGTCCTAAACTATTTTCACTTCTTCATGTACAAATTTTTGTCCTATAAGATACCAGATAGTCATCTTCTGTACAAATTCCAGCGGCGAATACTGGTTTTCTACTAGTCTTGAAGTTCACTCTGGTGAAATTCCAAGCTCAGCCTACACTTAAAAAATCTTGAGGCCTTCTTTTACACTTTCTTCATATCTTGTCCTCTTTTGATATTTTCCCAGTTTTGTGAACTGAGGGTTTAGATCCTTACTCAAAGCACTTTTATAACCAAGGACTCAAAAGCTCAGATTACGTACCTTGAAACTATAAATTCTGTTTTCAGAGATCGTTATTTCTAAACGGCCATCTCAGTCTCTGGTTGTGCCAGGCGGATACTCTGTCCCTTTCAGTGCTATGGAGTTTTGTGGCTGCTACTGGCAGGTTGGTTGGATCCAGTGAAAAAATCCGTAGGGATGTCAAAGGGAAAGATTCCTGTCTGTCTTTTCTACCCAAAGATGGTACTTTAGGTTGATAGTGGGTGTTAGGATATCATTTTGTTTCGCAACATGTTTAAATAAAACTTCACGTAGCCAATTCACTCGTTTTTTGTAAACCTAAAAAAATAGTGGTTAGAGCTTGAGCTAATTAATGCTTTTTGCTAGTAGATGATTTTGTACTTTCAGTAGTTGAGGTATGAAGGAGATGGGTACAGGATCCTACACTTTACCTCCCTAGCAGAGTCTCGAGAATCCTGATCTCTAGAACACTAAAACAAAACCAGATTGTTGTCCCCGAGTAGGCAAAGGTGCGTGTGGAGGGGAGGAGCTGCAAGGGAGAGGCTTGCAAGGGCAGATGCCGAAGCACCCGTTTTACAGAAACAAGGGTGTTGGTGGAGAGACTCCATCCACTTTCCATCCCGCATGCCCTGGCCTTTTCAGATCTCGTCTGAGGTACCCCCTCACCTAACACGGGTAGTTGACGTAGGGTCCTTTCAAAACAAAGCAGTTCCACTGTTTAAAACTTGGAGTGATTTTTATTTTTTCTAAGCGAGACAGTCCTCAGAAAGTGCCTTTTTAGAAGATGGTGCTGTAGATTTTTATTTTCCAGTTGTACGTGGCTGAAAATTTAAGATGAATTACTGAAAATGCCAAGTGTTTGATGGTATCTTTCAGGTACTTTCAAGCATCAGCTTCTCTGAGTCAGGACCAAGAATAACCAGGAAGGTGTTTTCATGTGGAGGGAGAGGCGTTGAGGAGCGATCACCAAATCCAGCTGGTAGGCTAGCGCAGTTTTGGTGTGGTCGATGCGATTTATCCCTGCACATTGAGGGGGTGGGCGGGTGGGGAGCGCAGGAGAGGCAGCAGCGCGGGGCTCCTGGGGCGATGTGCTACGGGAACCCGTCGCTGTCGACGGGTGTTGCCTCGTGGATGCAGCAAGCTCCCAGAGACGGAGGCGGCGAACTGAAAGCTGTCTGAAGCCTTGCGAGGCGGTCAGTTCTGCTGTGAGCGGGGCTCACGCGGCGTGGGTGTCGAAAGGAGTGATGTGCATGTATCCGTGGGACTTGTAATTCCCAGCTGGGAGCTTGGATGCGCCGGGTGGGAACAGCTCGGTGGGGTGGGAGCTGCTGCCCTGCTCCGAGGGTTGAAGAGGGCGTGGGTCCATGGTGAGTTTGGTGGGCGTTCCTCCGGTCAGGAAAAGCTGTAGACTAGACTATTAAACACTGCACCTCAGTAACCTTGTAATGCTGCATAAAGTAATAATAATAGCAAAGTTCTGCTTTGATTACACTGTAATGTGCTTGCACATGCCTGCAAAAAATACACCCTTAACTTTCATTTTTGTAATGGTCTTAATAACGGTTATTGGACTTTTTTCTTTTATGATGAACCTTGTCCTTTATTGTGGTGTTTCTGTATATTTATTGGTCATCTGTGTGCAGCTCATAGGTCTGTGTCTGGTCTGTGTGTTGCTTTTAACACTTATTTTTAGGTGGGAGAAGTTTCTGAATGTGTTGTTTTTCTTCTCCAGAGTCAGCTTAACTAGTCATATTTGAGCGGAGACTGAATAAAACAGCTTGATAGACAGACTACTTTAATTGGTACCTTGTTTCTTGAAGGTCAAACCTAAAATGACTTTGTGTTCATTTTATTACTGTTCATACAGTATTGGGCATTTAAGGTGTAGAATAACTTGAAGTCGGTCAGGATATATTTTCATATTAGGAGCTTAAGCGCAAAACTCCCACTTTAACTGCAAGCGGTATCTTTGCAGGAAGATGTTCATGTCCAGCCTTTTACTAGGAGTAAGCAGAGCGTTTTGACATGGATTAATTTGGATGCAATCAACCAAATATTGAAGGTACCCCGTCCCAGCGTGGGGCAGCGACCCCTGTTCGGAGTTGCCCACACCTCTTTGCTGAAAGGGACGCTGTCCGACTAATGCGCAGTACAGCGCTCCCGCTTACGCTGCCCACAGAGACGACAAATCCAGTAGCTTTTTGCTGTGTAGATTTCTTCTGATTCAAGTTAGAGAAATTAGCTGATGTTTCTTGTAGTTTTTTTACCAACTTTTTTGTCTTATTACAGTGCCCAATGCCACTTTGTTGGTATTTAAGCTTGCAATGATGTTCAATTATTTTATATTCCCAATTTCTTAATGTCACTAGGCTAGGATTTAGAAAGCATTTTTGTCACTCTCAATTGAGCCAAAACTGTCTGCTGTCCCTCTTAGTAGTAGGTGTTTTTATCTTCTAGACTAAAAAGGGCCAAAAATCTTGCACCCTCAGCTTGTCTGCAGCAATAGTCTCCATCTCTTCCCTGGCCTATCAACCAGTTTATTTTCTATCTACATTTAGCTAATACTGAAGGCGTTGAGTTTTAGAAGGAAGTTGCTGCTTCCTCTTTCTATCAAAAGTAGTGAAATGGACTTGAATCTGACGATGCTGATTTCTGCTGGGCACAGAGCTCTTCCTAGAAGTCTGGCCTCGGTGAGGACAAACTGTAGCACACATGGGTTTGATTACAGGAGAAATGTTCTGTATGTTTCTGTTGCATTCGTTGGAGGGTGCATGATGTTTTAAAGTATCCAAGTTAAATATAAGCTAATAAACTGCTGAAGATGTAGACACTCTATTAAAATACTTCAAACTTAAAGCCAACAACAAAAACCAAACAACAAACCAAACCAACCCAACACCTAGAGAACATGGATAGTTTTAATTCATCCTGGCGAAGTCTGAGGCTGAGAATTTGCTGTAGTTGATGCTACTCATAGTAAATCATGCTGGGATTATCCTAAAACTGAATGGACTCAGCTGTGTGTTTTATGAGGAGGAGAAGTGGTAGTGGTGATTGTGCTATTAAACCAACAGTAGAAAGCTCTAAAAATGCAGGGAGGAAACCTGCCTTCATATTGAAAGAGCTGAATATACTGAAAAAAAGCTCATGCTGCTGGAGCCTTGTAAACCTGTATCTTTGCATCCACTGTTTACCCAAAAGACCCCACATGACTACTTCAAAACCTGATACAGGAGGGGAAAAGTGTTTTCCCATATTTTTTTGAGTGCCTGTTCGCCTCCTAAAGGGACTGTGCCGAGAAGCCGGTGGCAGTGCCTGTAACCGCTGTGCAGTTGAACTGTCTGTGCTTTGTATCTAAACCTTGAAGCTACCTTACTTGGTTCAAAACAGATACAAGTTCCAGTGGATCGGTGCTATTTGAAACAACGGAGCCAAGGGGTTTTGTGAGCAATATCTGACCCCTCTGTAAAACAGAGACGCTCTGATAGATTTCTGGTTGCAGTTTTCACACAGTTCACGCTGATGTGTGCCTGGCTACCAAGGAAAACAGCAGCGGGCAGTTGTAGAGTGAATTTTGCCGTAGCACTACAGTTGCTCTGCTCTTCCTCAGCTCTGACCTACCTCCCTGTTCCCTTGGGCAGGATGACTCTCCCTCCACTGCCTGTACAGAATGAGCCGTGTTTGGGACGCTGCAGCCGTGCGGAAGGCGAAGCAGCTCAGTCTGGATGCGAGGCGTGGTGGTAGTGCGATGGCGAGGAAAGCAGCTGCCTGTGGAAATAAAGGGCTCGGTAGGAGTTGGGTGGGTGTCAGGTGAGCTCGAGCCCTGCAGGGAAGTTGATGGGGAGATCAAACAGTAGCTTAGGTGTCCCGAACTGTTCTGTGTCGGACTTGAACTCGGGGAGAGCAAGTACGTGCCTTTTTCTGATCAAGAACAGAAGCTGGAAAACCTTGCGTTTGCATTGGTAGTGTGGATAGTATTTTTCTTCGACTGTTGTTAACGCTTGAATCCTTGGTCAGAATGGAGTTGGTTTTACATTGAATTACTTAATCAAAGTGAGGCCTGAATTATTTGTGAATTAGAACTATCCAGAGAGGAGAAGCTTTTAAAATAAGTGGTTTCTGGAGAGTAATGTCATCAAATAAACCTCCTTCCTGGTAGACTTGCAATTTTTTTAAATAAAATGTAACCTTGATATGTTTCTCTAATGAGAATCATTAGTTCTGCCTTTATTTGAATGTTGCCTGTCCAGTAGTGTTTTCACTCTTTACCGTGCTCCTGCAGCTTTCCGTTCACTCCATTACTTCTTCCCCTTACCCCGTTTGGTGGCTGTAGGGACATGGAGAATGTTGTCCAGTGAATGTCGCGGAGCAGTGCCGAGGTCTGATTGCGTCGGAACGTGGAGGTGAGGGTTAAACATCACAGACAATCCTGCCAGAAACGGTTTGCCCACAGCTGAGAGTAGTGATGTCTGCATGCAAAATCGTGTGGTCTCTTGGGTATGGAGAGAGCTAGCAGAGTGGTACGAGGGGAGAAGGGATCCCCTCTCCTCTGACACCTGGGTGCTAGTAGTGGGACGGCTGTTGTAGGCGGTGTGCTGCGCAAAAGCAGGCACCTGTGTCCTTAGGTGCTGGTTTGGGCTTAAAGCTGCTAAAAAAGTGGATTTTAAGACGGAAATGGAAGAGCTTTTCAAATAGGTCTTATTTTATGCATTTTTTGAGATATTGATGAGTTACCTGGCCAGGAACTCTGGTATCAGTGCTGGCTCTGAAATGGGTTCCCTCTCTGACTCAGTTAAATGGTTCTGCCTCATTTTTCACCCTACCTAGAAAATGTTGTTGATGCTTCACATCGCCTTACGAGAGCCAGCTGTTGGGTGTTCTGAGGATCAACTGCATTGAAGAAGTGCTAAATTCTTGGTACAAACCTGTGCACCTTCTTGCAAGTTTGCATCTTCATTTAATGCAGTTCTGTTCGGAGTCTCTCTGATGTGAGCCTGTGCTCTCCACTTGCATCTCATCGCAGCTCTGCCCAGGAGGGCCCTTGGGATTGCTCCCGTGATGTTTACCTGATGCTTTCTTTTAACATAATCCATTTGTTGCAAAACAGACTGTCAGAGGGCAAGCTTATTTAAACAAAAGTGTTTTTTTCGTTGCTGAGAATTATATAGGTCTTTCAAACACATTTGGCAGTTGGAAAATTACTACCTACTGTAATACTATCCAGCAACACGGAGAACTGTGACGATGTGTTGAGTTCAGCGCTATGCTAGCCCATAAATCACAGGTCCACAGCCCATTTAAGTACAGGTGTGCAAAAATTAGCTATTAAAATAGTTGCTAATAAACTTTCATTGTGCTTACACTTGCAGATCTCTTAAATATATAAAAAAACAGTTTCTTGGATAGAAAATCCATGTCTTGCCGGTTAGTGTTCACTCAGACGTAATAGCAAAGTAATACCCACTGGAGCAATGCGAATTCAAAGAACCTTCTGAAGTTTTTGAACCTGATGGTGCCAGCAAAGTGGAAACTTGAGTAGTGCTCGTTAACTGGTGAGGAAAATGGAATGCCAAAAAAACTTGGTGAGAGGGAGACTGCTAGAGATGAAGTTTGTCTTCTGACTTCTGGCAACTTTGCAGTGAAGAATGGCTTCTTTTGGGTACTCGGTTTTGTACATCACTTTCCTCCTGTGGCTATAGTTTTTAGTTTTCTTTGGACTTGATTTCTATTCTTCAGTGAAATGTTCTCATTTCTGCAGTTTTCAGTGTTGAATCTAGCCTTGGGACAACTTAATGTTGTTTTCCTGTAGAAAAACGTGCTTCTAGAAAGTTGCGTTTTGTGTCTGTTTTGCAGGCAGTTTCTAAAAGCTAACCTCAGCTCAGCAATAGAGTTGGCAGAAGGAGTTTTTGGTCTGAAATGTTGATTTTACAGGCCACGGCCAGCAACGCTGGTGGACAGATCCGCATGTTGCGGGTTGGGTGACGCACTTGGGGCTCGCAGGGTACAGATTCTTCTGTCGTGATATTCTTGTTTCTTCCCTCGATGTCAGCCGTTAAGCTTCCCCAGGTAGCCTGCTGGTGGATAAACGGTGCTGTTGCTTGTCGTGGGGAAAAACCCGGCTGTCCACGTGGCGTGTGATCATGGATAAGAACGTTGTGTGTCAGCAGGTATTAACGTCAAAGCTTTCGTGGTAATTGGGAGCGTTCGGTTATGAGCCAGTGTGGGTGTTAAGGTATCTCCAGGAGAAGGTGGCTCGCATGGCGTGGTGTGTGCCATAATCACTGCTAGCGATCGAGCTGTGTTTGTTGAGGAGACTGCTGGAAGCAATGTCGTGCATATAACTTTGCATTTTTAATACCATATGTTGAAATTGAAGACATTGTGCTGTTTGGGATTCCTTTTCAGAATAAAATTCTAATAAACAGTCCGGTGGATTGAGATTCCCTTCTATGCGTATGTCTTGCTCGCTCTCATCTGCTGGGAGCTGCTCCCCTCTCGTCGTGGTGTCACCATTGCTCGGGCAGGCACTGGAATGCGTTCCCACTGTGAAGGTACTGGGGGTTCTCAAAGCAAAAGGGAATTGTTTCAAGGATAAAGCAGAGCTGTGACTTGAGATATTGCACAAATAGATGGTAGGCGGATGGCAAACAAACTGGTAAAAGCCTTTATTTTTACTTAACCATCTTGACCATGTGTGCCTATTTGTATTGCGGATGTGGGCTGCAGCCGGGGGGGGGGAGGGAAGCCGTGTGCGCGTCGGCGTGTTCCCAGATGTACTTGCTAAGCAAAAGCGGTGTCCTCTGCCCGTCCTCCCTTTCCAGACAAATTGTTCTTGCCAAAATTTTCTACCTGTTGCAAGAGTTGCTTTCTTTCCAGCACAGTAAAATGTCAGACTTCTTTCACTGTCCCTTCCCTCTCGTAGGCATCTGTAACCTCTGTGTGACTCTGTATAGTACACACAACAGTCATCAGCTCTCTGCTGGCTTTAGATACCATCAAGTTGGGTGTATTGTAAACGAACCGTATTCATTTGAAAAATAAATTTTTTTTGAAATGCATATGTGATACTTTTTTTTAATCTACTTGCATCGTTTTAGTTTCTTGCCAAAGCCCTGCCCGCAGGAGCAGATGGAGACGGAGCCGTCGATGGGAGCTGTGGTGTCCGGGACTGGGGGCAGCTGGAGGGAGGGGGCATGGCTGCCCCACCGGTGCCAGAAAGCAAGCTTCCTGCAGTTCCCTGCTGGCCCCGTCCCTTCGGGTTGGTGTCGGGCCGTGGCTCGGGGTCCGCGGGTTGGTGTCAGGCCCTGGCTCGGGGTCTGCGGGTCGGTGTCGGGCTCGGAGTCCACGGGTCGGTGTCGGGCTCGGGGTCCGCGGGTCGCTGTCGGGCCACGGCTCGGGGTCTGCGGGTCGGTGTCGGGCCGGGGCTCGCGTTCGAAACTGGGGCAGGAGCGGGGCTGCGGGGGGCGCAGGGCCCTCGGCGGGGTTTTGTCCCTGCTCGGCTGGGCCGGGCCGGGCCGTGGCTCCCCCGGGGGTGCGGGGCTGTCGGTGATAACGGCTGCGGTGGCCCCGTCGCTGGGCTCCGCAGGGCAGCGTTCCCTGGTAACGGCACCCACCGGCACCCGGGGCCGCCGGCCCCGCCCTCCCGCTGCCGCCTGGCAACGGCCCTCGCGCGTGCCTGGCAACCGGCCCAGCGGCGGGGCCGGCCCTGAGGCGGTGAGAGGGGAGGGGAGCGGGGCCGGGCCGGGCCCGAGGCGATGAGGGGAGCGGGGCCGGGGCCGGGACAAGGCCCGAGGCGGTGAGGGGAGTGGGGCTGGGGCCGGGCCGGGCCCGAGGCGGTGAGGGGAGCGGGGCCGGGGCCCGAGGCGGTGAGCGCAGCGGGGCCGAGGCCGGGGCCCGGCGGCAAGAGGAGAGTACCGGGATCAGGGCCCCCGAGGACGTGGGAGCAGAACCGGGCTCGGGATGAGCCCCGGGGGAGCAGCGGGGCCCTGGCACGGTGGAGCTGGGGCACCTTGCTCAGGGCTGCCTGCGTCCAACCGGGCTGAGCCCTGTCCCCGTTCCCCCTCCCGGCCGGGGGATCGAGCCTTCCCCGCTGGACCCCAGCCCTTCGAGCCTCCTCTCCCGCTGTCTCTGCAGCCCCGAGTCCTGCCCGCCGGGCTGCCTTCCCTTGCTGCCTTCCCCAGTGGCCTCTGGCGCCGACGGCTGTGCTGCTGGAGCTCTGTCCCCACTGCCTGGGCCCGAGAGGGCTGGGGGACAAGCATGGGACATACACTCTGCCCTGGAGCTCCACCTGACTGGGTTTTTTGGGACCTGCAGTCTGCTCAGGAGCTGCTCTGATCCTGTTGAGCGGTCTCTGCGATTCCTGCCAGCTCTGCGGGGATGTGCTGGGTAGCAGGGAGGATGGCTGGAAGCTAGACTGCTCCTGCAGAGCCTACGCATCCCCTGGGCCTGCAACCCTGGGCTGAGCCTACGCAGCTGTAGCAAAAGCAGAATCAGTACCGTAACCAGCCATTTTGTCCGAGCTCAGTAACACCATGTGGGAGATGGTGCTGCGAGCGGCTCCTTGTCTCTCTGCAAACAGCACCGCTCTCCAGGGAGAGGCAGGCGGACAGGGCTTTACTCCTGGCCCGGGGGCTGGGGGTGGCTCTGATCGCCCACCCTTGTGCTTCCACAGTTGTGTGGACCTGTGTGTCTGCCTTAGGCGAGGTGCCAGGTTAAAGCTTGCTGCTGCTTTTCTATTGAAAAGCTTTCCAGTTTGTGGATGCATCTTGATTTCTGGTGTGTTTCCATGAATAAACGTGAAAATCTTCTCCTCCCTTTTAGTCACCTGTTTAGTAAGATGGCCACACTGAGTGTGAAGCCAGGGCAGCGGTTCACCGTGCCAGACTGGCACACCAACTCCCATCTCATCTCAGCTGATGCTGAACGCCAGCGTTCTGCTTCCCACCAAGTCCGACAAGAAGCCCGATCTCTCCGCAACAAAACCAGCAACCAGGTGAGCCTTCCAGCAGCTTGGCTCCTCCCGGGTTTGTCAGAACAGCGGGCTGAGGAGTACGGGAGAGTATCTAGATCTGGGTGTGTAGACACGGGAACAGGAGAAAGCTTTACCTCTACAGAACCCGCTAAATACGTGCCTTTACTTGCTATAAAACTACGTGCAATGATGCCTGTGTACTGTCATGAAATCCCTGGGTGTGATTCCTGCATCCTTTGCAATTTGTGTTGCTTTCTGTGCTCTCCATTTGTGTAGATGTCCATTAGACCAAATGCCAACAAGTTGTACTCCTGTGAGGGCTCAGTCAGCCCTGAAAATGGAGAAGGACTTCAGCAAGATTCACAATTGCAATTTAAAAAACAGTAATGGTGGTTTTCCTCTAATTCCAGACAAAGTGGGATGAGCATGACAACCAAACCCGCCTGGCTGAACGTATCAGCAGTGTGAACAGATGGAAGGAGACGCTGGACAAATGCCTTGCAGACATAGATGCGGAAATCGATGCCTTAGCCAAAGTACGTTGGGAGGACAGATGGCTGGAAATCAACTTACGCTCGCAGCATGGGATGTTAAATAATTGAGGCTTGTCTTCTGCAGTGGGCAAGCCCATATGGAGTTCAGGGGGGCCTTGTCACAGGTACACTGAGATCCGCACCTGGTGAAGTGACTTCCTGGAAAGCAAGCCACTCTGTTCCTGGCTGAGCCAGGCCATGTTATGGAGCTGTACCTTGCATGCTCATGTTTGGGGTTTTGGATGGTTGGTTTTGTTTTGTTTTGTTTTGTTTTAAAGCTCTGAAAGGATAATAAGAAATATGTTAACACTATCATTCAAAAATGTTTTATTTTAAATAGAGGAGAGTGGTGGGACATCTCTCTGATTCTTTCAGTTCTAAACCCAGAGGCTGCTGTGCCTGGAGTTGTTAGCCCCCAGCAAGGTGTGATTCCCAAGGCAAGCAGCAGATGTAGAGGACTAGTGTGCTTGGCCCTCGCAGTTTCCATTCCAGGCTTGCTAAAAGGTTTCAGAACTGCAAAGGCAGGCAGTGCGAGGCCCTCTTAACATGGGTATCAGTGGGTTCCCCTTCCTCTCTTCCTCCCATCCCTAAGAGAGGAGACCCCACAGACACCCAGCTGGCTTCCTCCTCCAGGTGAAGGAAGCAGCAGAATGTGCCCTCCAGGCAAAGAACTTGCCTTTGGAGGTTTCCATTGAGTGCCTGACGCTGCGTGAGAGCCGCCGTGCCATCGATGTGGTGAGGGACCCCGTGGAGGAGGAGCTGCACAAGGAGGTGAAGGTGATAGACAAAGCCAAGAGAGAACTGCAGCAGAGAGTGAATGACATCTTCGAACAGCTCTGGTGAGGCGAATGACACAGCTTCTCACTGGATTCTGCCCTCCTTGCTTGGCCCCAGAAGTTTAATGTGCCTCTAATGTCACGCTGAGATGGGCGGGCAGGCCAGGCGTGGTTACCCTGGGCAGTGAGCCCCTCAGAGGAGCTTTTGATGATTGTTGTCAAGGGCTGCGGAGTTTGAGGGTTTGTAGGGGAGGGCACATCGAGGGAGAGTGCATAAGCATCCTCAGAAAATTTTGGCCCAGAGAGGTGTCTTGTGCCACCTGCCCCGGTTCACGAACCAGTGACCCAGAGGTATTGAAGCTCCCAGGCCCTGATCCCTCGTGGGTCCCTGCCGCACTGCAGGAGGGCGGCAGCTCAGTTCACCAGTGCGATGCCAGAGCAGAGCACGGGGAGCCACGCCGGCCATAAAGCACGTGTGCTGCTTTACCAGGTTGGGCCCAGTTCACTGGGAGGGCAGGAGCTCGTCACTCTGTTTGAAAAGATGGCTGAGGTGGTGATAAAAGCTTTGGAAATTGTGAGCTGCCTCTCCCTTCTGAGTGCTCCCTGCTGACTCCAGCCCTGCTTTCTGTAGCCTCTTGCAGGAAGCTCGCCAGCAGCTGCGCTGTGACCACCGGTGCAAGATGGAAGCGTTGGAAATAGATCGCATGTGCTTATCCCTCAACGTGAACTCTCCCAACATCTCCCTGAAGGTCAACCCAACACGGGTCCCAGACAGGTAAGGAAAGAGCCTGCCCTTGCGTGGCCAATCTGTGCTGGTGCTTGAAGGAGCCCTGGGGTGCTCTTTCCTTCCCTGCTGTGTCCTGGCTTGATGGGTGCAGTTACAGGGAGAGCTCAGACCAGGAGTTGGCTGCTGGGATTTGTTGTGGCTCTGGAATTCTGGAGCCACAGGCTTTTGGGAGTTGTCTAGATTGTCACTGCAAAACCAGCGAAGCTAGCTGCTGTGCCTCCCTGGGGCTTGGTCGCAGGTGACACTCGGTGAGCAGTGTGGTATCAGCCTTTGGCACAGCTTATGGGGGAGTTGCTGCAGATTTTCACTTGTCTGGCATTTCGTTGCGTGGTTTGGATGTGTCCCTGCTTCGAGCAGATGTTGGGCTCGGTGCGGGAGCCATGGGGTAGCAGTCTCCAGCTGGTGCCGTGAGGAGATCAGACAGGACTTGACCTCCAGAATTCCTGGATCATTTTGCACTGCACAAAACTTTCTTGGCCTGCAGCAAGTGGTTCCTTTTGAACTGTCTTGCAGACACTCAGCTTATTTTCATAACTGCTGATTTGTTCACAGGTCAACTACAATTGAAGAGTGGGAACAGAATAGCCAGTGTAACAAGGAGCACGCTGAGGCAGAAATGAAAGCCTCGACTGAGCTCCGAGGAGCAACAGTGCTTGCCATTGCCCAGGTAAATCAGTCCCTTGGCTGTGAATCGGTGGTGCAGAAGTTCTGGGTCCGGTGTGGGAGGATGGGCTGGCGTGTGCTGTGGCCAGGGGAAGGGAGTCTTTGGAGAGACAGCATTGGCCTCTGAGAGCAGCTGCTCTCCTGGCTTAAAAGGGGATCTTGGTTGTGCTGCAGAGCTTGCAGCAGTCTCGGCAACTGCAAAGACATGTTCCTGTCTGTTTGGCTACGGGGGGTGCCAGACCTGCACACATGTGGCAGCTGCCAGCACCCAGCTGGTTTTGCTCCTAGGCTTGTCCCAGCCTCGCAGGCAGCAGCGGGGAGGGAGGCGCCTGGGAGTCGTGTGTGACTGGAGCCTGTCCTCTCTGCAGACAAACAACGAGCTGGAGGCTCAGCGCGTAGCTACGGAGTTTGCCTTGCGCAAGAGGATTAGAGACCTGGAGAGAGCCTATGATGAGCTGAAATGGCAGGAGCAGAATGTAAATGTTGCTTTCTTCATTATCGACCACAACTTTGGGTGGGAAATGAATCCAAAGGGCTGCTTGTTGTGTGGGAAGCTACTTGGCCTGAGCATGTGGAGTGGCATATGTACGATCCCTGCAACATCCTACCTCCTGCTGTCACAGCTGCTGCTCTGACACTTCCCAGCAGCAAGTGCCAGATTTTGGCCTTTTTACTTCACCCCTGGTCTCAACCGCTGTGGCCATAAAGCACCAGCAACACCACGCCTGGTCTGCTTGAAAAGCCCAATCTATGAGCAGAGGGGCTCAGTGCTCGGAAGCCCACCAGCCCTTGTTCAAAATCCGTTCCCAGCACAGTAAAAGCCCGGCACGCCTGGGGGCTGTTTTCCAGTCTGTATCCCTGGCTGTCCCTCATGATACATGTCTTTTATCTGTAGACCTTGGAGGAAATTGCTGAGATGGAGGAGGACATCCGACGCTTGGAGGAAGATTTTCGAAGGAAAACGCAAGATCTGAAGCTGGCACACACCCGCCTGGAGACCCGCATGTGCCGGCCCAGTATGGAGCTCTGTTGGGATCAGGTACCAGCCTTGCCTGGCACCCTCCCTGCTGGGAGGGCCTGGGGGAGCTGACCGGGAAGGGGGCTTGCGGGGGTCTGAGAAACCTGGGTGCATTCTGGAGAAAACTGCAGAGGGGCTGAGCAATGGATCCAACAGTTGTGTAGCAAAGCAAGGAAGTAAATGTCGTAGCTGGGCTAGAAGGGGAACGAGAGAACCGCGGCCTTTGTGAAACAACACTTCAGCCCTGTTAACTGCTGTGCCTTCTCCCTGCTCGCCTCGCAGGCCCAGTACGGGCTAACCGATGAGGTCCACCAGCTGGGGGGAACCATCCGTGCGCTCCGGCAGAAGCTGGCAGAGTCGCAGTAAGTCTCCTGCTCTCTGGGCAGAGCAGTGGCCCAGCACTGCGTGCGTGAGGGACGTGGCTGCATGCAGCCCGGGGCCTGGCACGCTCCCAGAATCTCGTGTCTGCTCGGATCAGGAGTGGAAGTAGCCTTTGGGCTTGGCAGGGAGCTGGACTGGGCAGTGGAGTGCAGGCAAAGCACGGGGGTTCTGTGCTCTGGGAGGGTGAGCGGGGTTCCCACGGTCCCTGCTTGACTCTGACCTCGGCCAGGCACAGAGAGCTCTGAAAGGGGGAAAAAAATGGGTGAAAAGTAAAGGAAGAAACAGCAGCGCTGCGCTGGGCTGGCGTGGGCTGCCAGGGTGCACATCTCCGCGCTGCAGTCGGGAGCAGCACGGGGGCTTGCTGTTCGCAGACCCGAACAACGCTGCCGCTGCGCACCAAGAAATAAATATCTGATGTGTTCGTTCTTCATACAAAGGCAAACGCTGCACAGATATTTCTGCTGCCAGCAAGTGGGAAGTTGGGTGTTTCCTGTCCAACTTGGGAAGCAAATGCAGCACTTGAACCCAACCCCTCTTCACTTCTGCTTGTTCCCAGGGATGTCTTGGACGCTCTTCACAGACAGCTTCACCGCATTCAGACAGATATTGGCTACAAAGGCAATTCCCTGGTGCTGGACAACAAGTGCATGGACAGCCGGAGAAAGCTCGTGGTCCCTGCCGAGAAGTTTGCGCCTGAGGTTGACACTTTCAACCAGACCACGAACCCTGCGCTCTCCCCGCTGAGGAACGGGCAGCTGGAGCTGGCTTCGTGCGCCGGGGCGTGTTGTGCAGCGAGCTGCGCCGAGGAGAAAGCGACCGGTGACTCAGTTCCGCAGCGAGGGGAGCGGACATCTGCGTCGTGTTAGGATCGTGTAACTCTCCTCCCTCCGCCTGCTTCGTTACACAACTGTCTGCCCCCCTTACGATGCCTGCAGCCTCCCGCACGCCGAGGAGCGTTACAAACAATAAAGAGTCTGTCCCCAAGAAAGGTTGTCATCCAGCAGCGTTGGCAGCATTTCGTGGTGATTGAATCCATCTGGGCTCTTGAGGGTTTTAAGTCCTTTAAAGTGCAAGGCGGCGTTCGGAGAAGGGGCTGTGTGATGGTGGCAGCGGGCCAGGTCTGCGCTGAGGGGGTGGCACTGACTCCAATCTGCTCGCTTTCATCATTAAAGTGAAGTCTGGGTTGGGATTTCCCCTTGCCTGCGAGCCCTGCGGAGCTAACGCAACGACAGAAGCAAGAGCTGGAGTCCGTTCTGGATCTTGTGGCCACAGAACTTGTTCAAATCGAATGGCGGCGCTTGCGTTGTGCCGTGAGGTTATTGCTTCCGTTCCAGGCACACGTCTCTGCGACAGGACCGGAGCTTGGCCTGGTTTTCCTCCCCGAGAGGATGCTCAGTAACCGCGCCCGGTGGAAATCAGCCTGGATTTGACTAAATTTTGATAATGAGAAATTCAAGGGGAAACGAAAAAGAAGACAACGGGCTCCCATCAACTTTTTCCTGCCCGCACCTCCGGGCCGCCAGGGGGCGGTGTCTGCGGCAGCGGCTTTGCCGCGGACACCGCCCCCTGGCGGCCCGGAGGTGTGCGGCGGCGGCGCGGTAGAAGATGGCGGCGGCGGCCGGCTCAGGCCCCGGCACCGGGCGGGCGATGGCGCGGCCTCGGCCGGGAGCCGCTCGGTTCCGGGGCTGTTTAGCCGGAGCGTTGTTGGGTGACTGCCTGGGCGCCGTCTTCGAAGGCAGGAGCGTCGTGAAGCTGCCCGACCTGCTACGCTTCCTCCGAGGCCTGGAACCGGCGTCCGAACAGCCCGAGGCGGGGGAACCGGCTGGCAGCGCCCGCAGAGGTGAGCGGGACGGGGAGGGGCGGGCCCGGAGCGTGTCCCCACGGATTCGGGCCTCACCCCTAGAGTCGGGGTTTGGGGTGGGTGCGTCTGCCCCCGCGTCCTCGCACTCCCCAGGCCCGCAGTGCCTCACCTCAGCGTGGGTCCCCGCTCCTGCCCCTCACCTCAGCCTGGGTCCCCCCCCCTCCCGCCCCTGGCCTCAGCCTGGGTCCCCGCTCCTGACCCTCACCTCAGCCTGGGTCCCCCCCTCCCTGCCCCTCACCTAAGTGTGGGGCAGCTCCCCTGGGACACCTGTGACTGTCCCCAGCCCTGCTCTGCCCCTTGTCCCCCGCGCTGTGGAGTGTTGGGGGGACACACACCCCCCCCCATGGGATGAGGATGACTTTGCTGAAGCAGCACCCATTTTCTGGCTCCCCCAGGGCAGTTCCTGGTTCCTTACGCACTGGGCTGGTGTGGAGGGAGCCATGGTTCGCTCTGCTCTGCTCTGCTCTGCTCAGCCAGCGCTGCTCGAGTGCAGCCGTAGTGTGCTGGGAGCCAGGGTGTTGCAGCAGGGGTGTCAGCAAGGAGCAGGTGTACCAGAAACAGATAAGGAGCAGAGTGAGAGAAGCACAAGAACGGTTATTTAACTCTCAGCACCTGATGATGGTTTCGCCTCAGGGTTCTGAGCAGTGCCACAAGCCCTGTAAATCCTTCCTGTAGGATCTTAAACACGCTTGATTTTGTTGCAGTCTTGTCCAGGAATGCAACTGTGCTTTCTTTTCCCTACTTGTCAGTGTACACTGTAAACTCCTTGAGAAAGACGTTTGTCTCTCCCTTGTCCATAGGTGCCTCGGGATATCAAACATTTTCTCTTGGCTCTTACTAACCTAGAAATGCTTTCTGTCTCGTTCTTGCTGCGGGTGCGTCTCTCTTGCTCTGCACCTTCTTTCTTTGACTGTAGCTAGTGATGAGCTCAAGGTGCTGGGGAACTTGTGGTAATGTTTGACCTCCAGCTCTACAGATGATTAGTCCTTGGAGAGGAGGGAGGTGCTGAAAGCAGAGAAGACCAGGAGGGGAGGTTCTCCCTGCACGGTCACGTTATGTTTTGACCTTCTGTTCTAGAAACGCTTTCGTACACGGACGACACGGCCATGAGCAGGTCGGTGGTGCAGTCCCTGCTAGCCAAGCGAGAGTTTGATGAAGTTGATATGGCCAAGAGGTAAGGACTGCAGCCAGCTTTGGAGGCCGGGGTGTTGACATTTCCTAGCGCAGGCAAAACTTTCTTAAGACTCAGTGGTCGTGGTCATTGTCTCTGAGCGGGGACAGAGGCGAAGGCAAAGTCATTGTTAATTTGTGGAGGAAAAAAAATGAGAAAAGTAAGGGCTAATCCTGTTGTTTATTGTGTGCTTTGCACTGTCCTGGAACATGCAGCAGCGTCAGCTTTAGTGCGGGTTCAGAGTCTGGTTTGAAATGAAGCAGAAGGGGCACACTGTAGTGCGTGTCTGTGTGTTCACCTTTGTTGGAAGATAATGCTTAGAAATTTCAGAAGCATTTCCTTTCATGTTTCTTTGTTGCTGTTCATGTTTGTACCTCCCTTCATTTAGTTAGTGTGTATTAGTGAGGTCAGCTTCAGTTTGGTGTGATCCATTTCCCTTTGGAATCCACAGCCCTGGTAGCGTTTGGTTCCACTTAAGGGAGAGCATTTATTTGTTTAGAAAACTCTTCCATTGAACTTGAACAAAAGACTTTCTTTGTGGTTGTGACCCACGGAAAGGTTTCCAGTTTGCTTCTATTTCAAGGCAAAGTTGAGTGGGAAATAAGTGAGTTGAGAAAGGTGATGTTTATACACCCTTTCCTCCTTTCACACCTGTTTTTGGGAATCGGATTCTTTTGCTACAGAACTGAGCCACTTGAACCCTGGCTGTCACTGAGTTATCCATGTGTTATTAATTCACTTTGTCAGGTGGCTTTGTACAGCTTCTTTACAAACGTCGGGAATGGACCAAATATCCCCTGTGCTTTCTCTCACCTGCACAACTGCTGCTCTCTTGCCCACGCCAGGTTTGCTGAGGAGTACAAGAAGGAGCCCAACAGGGGCTATGGGATGGCCGTTGTCAACGTCTTCAAGAAGCTCCTGAGCCCCAAGTGCAACGATGTGTTTGAACCCGCGAGAGCCCAGTTTAACGGGAAAGGCTCCTACGGCAATGGCGGTGCCATGAGGGTGGCGGGCGTCTCCCTGGCATATCCTGATGTCCAGGATGTGAAGAAGGTACCGCGCTTGGCTCCGTGGGCACCTCGGCGCTGGGAGTTCCTGCTTCCAGGCCAACCTCGCCATGGTCTCCTGGGGAGGTTTGTAACGATGTGTTTTCATTTGCAGTTTGCGAAGCTGAGTGCTGAGCTCACCCACGCCAACTCCCTGGGCTACAATGGGGCCATCCTGCAGGCCCTGGCCGTGCACCTCGCCCTGCAGGGAGGGCTCAGCAAGGAGACCTTCCTCGAGCAGCTCATTAGCCACATGGAAGATGTAGAGGCAGATGATAAGTCTCTCACTGATGCCCGAGCGTAAGTAGCTGCGAGGAGCACTAACTCTGTGTTCAGTTTGCTCTGGCTCTTCGCATTCTCTCTTCTTCATTGTACTCATTTTTGGTTTTGGTTTCCCCCCCCCCCCCAGGCTGGGATTTGAGGATTTACCATTTTCAAGGCGTCTAAAGAAAATAAAGGAATTTTTGGAGCTCAGCAGTGTTCCCAAAGCAGATGTATTGTTTGAATTAGGTAAGTACCTTTCTTTACTACAAGTATTAGGAAAGAGCTGGAAGTAGAACTGCCTCAGCAAGCCCGGTTCACATGTCCTGCCCCAGATTCCCACTGCAGCCTCGGCTGCCTGTCAGGCACGGAGCCTGCTGGGAAGGCTGCCTGTGCTCGCCAGTCAGCAATTCTGAGTCTTGACCCAGTGACTCCCTCTCTGTATTGGTTGGGAAGACAAATGTCTTGCTAAGAAAAACTGTCGTGCATAACATCTCGTAATGTTCTGAGGTCACTTGTCTTGCTGGCTCTTGGATCTTCGTGTTGGGTGGGAACGGGTAGATGTGTGCTGCCAGACTGTGCTGGTGTAGCTGGGAGTTGCTTACCAGGATGCGAGTCGTACTGGGGAGCCAGGGGGAGATGTCTGTTCTGAGATGCAGACTTGTCCACCTGTCATGACAAAACCAGAGATCCTGGTATTGAAAGTAATGGGCAGTGGGAAGCTGCAGTTAGCAGGGAAAAGGCTCTTCTGCGGGAAGGAAGACACAAGCGTTCTGCAGCACTGAAGATGCTTGGTTTTGTTAACAGGCAACGGCATTGCCGCTTTGCGGTCTGTCCCCACTGCAATTTACTCCTTCTTGCACTGTATGGAAGCTGACCCAGATATTCCTGATCACTACAACAGCCTGCAGAGGACCATCATCTACTGTATCTCCCTGGGGGGAGACACAGACACCATTGCGACCATGGCAGGAGCCATTGCAGGGGCGTATTATGGGGAGGAACAGATACCCCCAAGCTGGGAGCAGAGCTGTGAAGCTTTTCAAGAGACACAGAAGCTGGCAAATAGCTTGTACGAACTCTACTGCCAGCAGCTCTGAGCTCAAAGGGGAGTGTGTTTTCTGAAGGCAAAGTGGGCGGACACCTCTGCTGTTCTGGTCAGAAGTGTGGTGGTGGATCCGCGCCGTTGGCAGATGCCAGCGGGCCTCCGCCTGGGACAGACGCCCGCTGCTGCGAGTTGAGGGCTGGAAGCACGAGCGGGTTCTGGGGAGAGGGGACATACCCTGCAGTTACGGCTCAGCGGGGAAGTGGCTGCGTGTGGCCCGTCTCTGAAGCGTACAGGAGCATCTAGCTTTGTATAAGATTTCTGCTTCTTGCTTTGTCCTGCCGTTGTGTCATTTTGTCATTGCAGTTACAGGTGGGTCTCTGAATCCACTGACTTTCTTGCTGTTTTCCTCTCCTCCCGTGTGCCGCGGCCTGTGTTTCAGTTGTTGGTGACGTGTCCTGCGGTGGCTCTGAAAGGCTGCACCCCCCCCTCGAAACGCCGGTTCACACTCGGCTGACCAGCCGAGGGGGGTGGATGGGGGTCACCACAGAGGCACGTCCCTGGAGAGCCGGGAGGACGACCTGTGTGGCGGCAGGGCTTGCCGCCTCTCTTGTGGAGGGAGGGTGCTGGAGGGGAGACCTCCGGGAGGTTCTCTTCCGTAAAGGCAGAATGGGAAGTGCCGGGGGTTGGAGAAGGGATTCCTTTGCATTGCCAGTGGCGGCGTGAGAAGTGCCTTTGGTGAACGCAGACGCAGTCCCAGCTGGTCGTTACTGCTGGCAGAGGGCGTAGCTAATTCCTGCTCCTTTGGTGTCCTTTGCTCTGCAATCCACCTGCCACCGTCCTCTTCTGCTGCCTGTTGTCTTCCTGTGCGTAGCTGGCTGTCCCGTTGCTGCAGCTATCCTAGCCATTCCCCTTGTTCCTGACCCGTGCCCCCTGCGTTTTCAGTCCTGTGTATGTCCCGAGCACCAAGCGAGATCGCTGTGTAGAGCTGTAGTGGAGGCAGTTGTGAAACCTAGTGTTACACAAGGATTGAATTCCTGGTTCTGCTGCAGTCGGTGACAGAAATGACTTCAGTCGGAAGGAGGAGTTATTTCCCACAGTTTTAAAGCGCTGTACTTGGTAAGAATTATCTGAAAATAAAGGGAAAGGTGGGTTAATTGGGGGAGAAATGAGATTTTCAAAGAATTTGTGCATTTGAAGCTGGTACTGGTGGCCAAGAGTATTCTAGCAGAGCTGTGTTGTTCCAGAGTTCCACGTTTAAAACCTTTGTCTGGTGGAGCTGGTCAGAAAGGGAGTAACAGCTTGGGTAGGGCATGTCTAAAAAGGGTGAGGAGCTTTTTAATAACTGAAAGGAAAACGAAGGAAGGAGGCAAGCAGTCAACATACGGAAATGTTTATAAATGTGAATGTGACAATGTCATTCTCTGTAATCCCTCTGGTATTTCTTGTGACACCGGGAAGCGACCGTTCTGCGCAAACGGCGCTCGCTCCCTGGTGGTATCGGCAGATGCTGCTTGTCCGCGTCGGGCTGCATGCACGTGGGGGAAATCTGGCTGCAGTGGCTCGTTCCAGTTTTTCCTGTAGTCTGCCTCCCTCAAGTGCCAGTCTTCTGTGTGATGCTTTAACGGGTTTTCCTTGTATAAATGAGTATCTTGTCCTGAGAACATGTGGGATTTTGGCCTATTGTATATTTACGTGTTGTGCTGCAGATCTGAGGTGTAAAATGTCAGGTTTTTTCACGTTATTCTGCCAGAGATGTGAACATATTCATGGAGTTATTTAAAAGAAGGTATTTTTCTTTTAAAGCAGCTTTATAATTTTAAATGTTTGGAATTCATGAAGAGCAGAAGAGCTCCTGTTTAAAAAATATAGCTCATTTTAGGCCAGGATTTAAATGTGTACTAAAACATTTAGCTCTGACTTTCTTGGAGAGAAATAAAATCACTTAGTTATCTTTGTTAATTAGCCACTGCTCCTGTCTTTTCATTGAAGTCATGAAATTGTGCTTCCATACTAAATGACAAGAGGAGTTGTTGGAAAACCTCTGGGCTATTTCTCCCCACCCCACACTTCACGTTAAGACTCAGCCTGAAACTGCTTTGTTACAGCTTCTTGAGCTCTTTCTGCAGAAAGCAGAACGGGAGTTGTTGGGTGCCGGTTAGAGACGTCGTGCGCGTAGCCAAGACTTGTGCTTCATCTGGGGTGAGTTTTAGCGCTGGGAATCTGCTGCAGAGACACGTGGAGGTGGCCCCGCTTGCCTGTGAGCGGTGCGGGGTGGCGGAGGGCTCTCGAAGCCCGGCAGCGGTGGTTCTGGCTATCGGCAGGGCGAGTGGGGAGCACCGGTCAGGCGCATGGCAGGGGGTTGCTGGAGAGGCCTTTTCGCGTTGCTGGCTGTGCCCTGTGGCTGTTTGCAGCGAGGAGCAGCGCGTGGAAGGAGTTCAGCTGCTGGAGCCCTGCGTGCGATGGGCACTGGGAGACGTGCTGGGGGTCCCTGCGACTTCCGGGAGGAGAGTGGCTTGTTCTTCACAGGCAGCCAGCATGGCAGCCAGGCTTCGCTGGAGGGTGTCAGCTGTAGCAAGTAGCGTCTCCTCTTCCAGGTAAGAGATTGGGTGGGAAAACATGTTTTCTTCAGCCTCTGGAAGTGATTTGCTTACACGTGATTCACCATTTCTTCTGGGTGCCGCTGAACGGGCTGCTTTTGCTGCTCAGGATGCAGGAGCTGGCTGTAGACGAGGTTGTGTAATGTAGCAAAAAAAAAAATTAAAAAAAAAACGACAGAAGGGGAAGGGAATCTCCAACACTTTAACTTAAATTCCTCAAATTGTCAGTCTGGAAGGGTCCAGATTTCATCCTTCTTTAAAAAATGATCTTCTGGAGACAGGGATCATTTCCTTCATCACAACAAACATGCAGTGCCTGCTTACATGAGAACGTTAAGCAGCAAGCAAACCTGCTGCTCTGCTGGGAAAAAGTGAGCCGGGTGTGCGCCGGAGGCCTGGGTGGATGGTGCTGCTGGCGAGGCTGAGCCAGCCCCTTACTAACAGGACAAAGGCACAGCCGAGACCACCGTTTATACAAGAAGTTTTATTGATGTTTTGTCAATACAATCAAGTACTGTAGTTTTAGTTCTGAAGGCCAGTTTCTGATCACAAAAAGAGTGCATTTTAAACCAACTTTTACTATGACAGACAGTGCATGTAATAAGTATTTACAAAACTAAAAACCTCTATATACTAGGTTAGAAATGAAGATATTGGAGGCAAATTTAAAAAAAATAGTAAGAATTTGTATACAAAAATGCACATTGTAATGCAGTTTTCATAATTAAAAATAGACATACTTCATCCAACCCAACCTTTTTTTATTATTGTGATTGAAACCAAAATCCCACGCGCTCACACACACGACAAAATGACCCTTTCTGCTGGCGAATAGCACGTGCTCAGTACTCCAGAAAAACAATTCTTCCCGACAGTGTCCGGTTTAGTGAACAGCCTCCCTCATCCTGTGCATCGTTTTTTCTAGCCTAACCCTGTGTGTGTGATATCTTTGCCTTTCAGTTGCTGTGTAAATGTAACGGGTTATATAGCTGCGGAGGGTTGATTATGGTTTATGCTCTGCACGTGAAGGGAAAGTGAGATTGCAAAACAGTATCTACAGCGCTGCACGAGTTACTCGGTGTGGTTATAGTGACTACTTTTGTCATCGCTTTTTGCCAGCTAGAACAAGAAATTGAGAACAAAATGGAACAAAAAGAGATGGAATGTAGATTAGAACAGTATAAATAAGTCGCTGTGCTGAACAGGACGAAGCTTCCGCCCCGGCGCGGGAAGCTCCTGCCCTGCTGCAGGCAGTGGGCACGCGTCGCCAGCGGTGCCGCGCGGCGGAGCCCGGCGCCAGCTCGGGTCCATTGCTGATCTCCACAGGAAAGGTGCTTCAACTAAGGAGACGCGGGCCCCACCTTAGCACCCTCCCCGCAAGCCTGAGCTTGAAGAAAACATCTGAGCTTCCACTTTTAATTTTAGGGACTCTTTTTGCATGGCTCCTGTTCCTGCTGGGAAGTGACCTGTTGCGATCAAAACCCGAATGGCCCCGACACCCCCCTGCCTTCAGGAGTTAAAAACGTCCAGTGGGATTGGACGCGCCGGGCAGCTTTTCAGCTTGAGGAGGTTTCATCTTTAGATGAAACTTCCAGCTTTGTGTGGAGAAAATCCCCAGGAGTGGGACAGGCCAGGCCCAGCCGCAGCGGGGCAGTAGCTGAAGCTGAAGTAGCTTTCAACCATAAATTTCCTTTTTGTGTTTCTTAATTTCAGGGATAGGACGCCCTGGATGGCAAGAGGCAGAAACACAGGATAGGCTTAAGGAGAAAAACAAACAAACAAAACATATAGGAAAAAAGTTGTTTAAATATCTTGTACAGTCCATCTGGAGAACAATTCCAAGTCCCGTTCTTGCTGCATTTCTTTTCTTTGGCCATAGAACAGGCTTTAGGAGAACGTAAGGGTAATAGTCGCTCAGCTGGTGACCACATTGCTCTGTTTTCTCAGGGGTGGGCCTTTGCAGAGAGAGGGACATGCGGTGTTAACGCGTGTGGACTAACTCCAGCAGCGTGCTGCTTGCCTGGGATGAGAAGAATCGCTTTACTGTAAGTGCAAGTGGCAATGGCTGTTCTACCGTGGGAAAATCGGCAAAGCAACGGGGTGCAGTTGCTCCCTCTAGCAAAGGGCAGAGCAGCCAAGTGGTCAGCGTCCGTGCACACCTTTCCCAGAACCTTGTAGCTCGTGTTCAGGTCGGTAACGTTTCAAGCATTAGTGAGAGAAAGTGGTAACAACAGACACTTGTGATTTTTTTGTTGTTTTTTTTTCTTTTTTTTAACCTAAGTCACAGACTGGCACCTGGCACGGTGCGCTGTTACGGGTACATATTGCACTAGACTTGTAAATAACGTTGTTAAGTAGATAATAGCACCGTTGTAAAATGACTGAATGGAATGTTAGAACAAACACTATTTTTCTTAATTAAAAGGTCCCCAGAGAAAGGGGGGATACCAACACAAAAGTTTACACATCCCGAAATAGTGAGACAGTACAAGCAAGTTGTCCGTACGTGGCACTTTCAAGAAAGCGTAACTAAACCCTCTGTCAAACCAGGCTAGAAGCACCGTGCGCCGGGCTGGCAGTGCCATCCTTGTGTTGTCAGAGCAAGATGCTCACGAGGCCGAGCAAGTCCTTGGGCTGCGAAGAAGCAGGCAGGACAGAGCCAGCCCTCGGACTCGCTGGTGGATGAATTAACCCCAGAGAGAGGATCCTCACAGGGGTCCCGGCTTCCCTCAGCGGCTTTGCAATAGGTCGTCTGCCATCCTGCCAGATGCCAATGCCTGGACGTTTTTAGTCCTAAAGGTGCTGGGGGGAAGGGTTAGAAATAATATTTACTTCTTCTAAGAAGGTGCTTATGCAAAGTCTTCCACTTTTTATGATTATAAATCCAACCACACTGAATCCGGAGTGAATCGGGGAGACTGCTTCAAAGCACAGTCTGAAAAAACAGGCATCAGCGAGACTGAAACTTGGGCATCTGATGGTTTGGGAAGGAAATCTCTCAATCCATCGTGGATCTCTGCGGCTGTACAGGTTTTTGTTAAGTGCCTAGGACTCCCGTGCTGCTTAGCGAACACGCCATCCGTTCCAACAGCTGTAGTTATTTAACTAGGCCTCAGAATGGGAAACGAGGGCACTTGGTTATAGCCCAGAAGGGTCCGGTCTTCCAGACGACCCTCTCTGGATCGCAGAGCGGTGTACTGAGAGCCAGATCCTTGCTGTCCCAAGCACGTTCCTGTGTTTGATGGACAGTCACTAGGGTAAAATTTATCCCAAATATGCATTGCTGAGGAAGTCACTCCCCTCTCTGCCTTCTCCCTCCCCCAATAAAGAGAGAGAGAGAGAGAGAGAGGTCTCCTTTCCAGTTACCCTCTTGACTCGTGGATCAAACAGCGTGAAGCAAGGTCCCACGACAACGGCTTGCACGTTCTTCCCAGTGATTTTTCTTTTTTGTATTAATTTTACAAAAACTTTTTTATCAAAAAAAAAAAAAAGACAGTTTATGGCTAAAGTTGGTGAAAAGGAAACGTGCCCAACAGCCGTTATGTGGGGCAAAGCAGGAACCCGGAGAAGGAGGAGTGGATGTATTCCGTGGAGTACAGCCCGTTGGCCTGGTCCGAGGGCATCTGCACCCAGACTTGGTCGTTCTCCTTCAGTTCAAGCACGGCGCTGCCCGAGGCCTGGTCCAGGTAGCCCTTTTTGTACTCGTCGTAGGTGTAGGTGGCGGGCACGTTGTTCTTGTAAAGTGCCACCCAAACGTTGGTCCCTTTGACGTGCACGTGGTAGGCGAAGTAGTAGATGCCGGATACGGGGCAGGTGAATATCCCGGTGACTGGGTTGTAGCCATTGTGCCCGTTGTACAAAGTCCGGTCAAACTTGACCGGCATGCCCGACGCCGGGAAGGGGGAGGTGAGGATGGCGGTGAAGGCTGGCGCGATGCGGGCGGAGAGCTCTCCTCGGCCGTACTGCGGCTTCCCCGGCTTGCCATTGCCCAGCACGGCCCCCTCCACGCCGCCGTCCGGCAGGTGCAGCCCCGCGATGCCCGTCTCGTCCAACACCCCGGGCGCTCCCGGCGGCCCGGGCGGCCCCGGTGGCCCCGGCGGCCCGTTCAGCCCCGGCGTTCCCGGCATTCCTGGGGGCCCGATGGGTCCGGCCATGCCGGGTTCGCCAGTCTTCCCCTCGCCAGGAACCCCGGGGAGCCCAGGCTCCCCTTTCAGCCCCGGTAACCCCTGAGGGCCCATGGGACCTGCGGGTCCCTGCAAGCCCGGGATGCCAGAGGGGCCCCTCAGCCCCGGCTGCCCTGGGATCCCACCGTCCCCTTTCGGCCCGGGGCCACCCGTTAATCCCGGCACCCCCGGCAGGCCGATGAACCCCGGCTCTCCTTTTGGGCCCGTTGGGCCGGGGGGTCCCTGTGACCCAGGCAGGCCCCTTTCTCCCGGCACCCCTGGCTTCCCCGCGAAGCCGTTGAGGCCCTGGTCGCCACGCATCCCCGGCATTCCCGGGGGCCCGGCTGGCCCCACGTCCCCTTTGGAGCCGGGCAGCCCGTGCTTGCCCGGCAGGCCCATGGACCCCGGTGGCCCCGGAGGCCCGATGATGCCGGCAGGGCCCGGCTCGCCCGGCTCCCCGTCAATGCCCGGTTCCCCCTTGTCGCCGATGGCTCCCGGCACCCCGGGCTGCCCACGGTCACCTTTGAGGCCGGGCAAGCCCGGCTTCCCGTAGCCCGTCGGGCCCGGCAGACCGGGGAGGCCGCGGATCCCAGGCTCTCCCTTCGGCCCCATGGGGCCCTGTATCCCCGGCACGCCCGCCACGCCCGGGACACCGATGCCGTCGATGCCAGGGGGGCCCCGGGGCCCCACGGGGCCCGGCTCGCCGCTGACACCAGGCCCACCCGGGGGGCCCACGTCGCCCTTCTCCCCCGGTGCGCCCGGCAGGCCGTCGAGGCCGGGCTTTCCAACACCGGCCGGCCCTGGGGGCCCCGCGGGGCCGGGAGGGCCCCCATTCCCCCGGGGCCCCGGGAGCCCTGGCTTCCCCACGCCGTTTTCACCCTTCATCCCTCGCTCTCCGCGGGGACCCGGCTCTCCTTTTGGGCCAGGCTCGCCCCGAAACCCGGGCAGGCCAGGGCCGCCCTGGGGGCCCGGCTTCCCGTTGACCGAGATGCCGGCTGGCCCCGGCAGCCCTGGGGGGCCGGGCAGTCCTCTTGGCCCTTGCTCTCCTCGCATGCCAGGCTCACCCTTGGCTCCGGGCATCCCTTTCATACCGGCCTTTCCGGGGAGTCCTGGGATGCCGGGTTTCCCGATGCCCGAGAAGCCGGGGGGCCCGGCGGGCCCAGGCTGGCCGTGCATTCCTGGCTTCCCCGTGCCCGGCTTTCCTGGGTAGCCGGGGGGCCCGGGGGGTCCACGCGGGCCGGGCTTCCCTGGAGGTCCTGGCTCCCCTTTGAGGTCCATGGGCAGCAGCGGTGGCATCTCTGCGGAGAGAGGAGACACGGAGCTTTACTGGGGCTGGCGGTGGATGGAGGAGCGTGCCTGGAGCATGGTGCCCTCTGGGCGTGGAAGCCAGGGGCATGAGTGCCCTTCCTTAGAAATGGTTTCATTTAAACACAACCACAGTGGCTTCCTGGGCCACCACATCAGCAGGACTGTCTTGAGGCAAGACCTTGGCCAGAGCCCAGGGTGCTAATTCAAGCCTTACTCCATCCGTCCCTCCACAGAGCGTGTCAGCGAGACCAGCAGTCGCCGCCGGCTCTGGCATCGTTGGTTTGCAATGACCTGCTGTGGGGTTTTTTTAGGAGCTGGATTCAAACCTCCCACTGCCTCGCTTCCCAGCGGCCTCGAAAGCACCGTGGGATTCAGTCGTTCCTGCCTGGGCTCAGCTGAGAGGATGGCGACAGAGCGAGCCAAGACTGCGGATAATCCCTCCACCCCATCCCTCGAGTCCCGGGCCTCGGGAGACCTTTAATCCTTTTGGATTAGAAAGAAAACTCTTGGACGTGTACTTGAGAGACCGAAGAGGTGACTGGTGTATGGGTTAAGACATGCCTGCGGTGCTCGCTGGCACAGCTCCCGTGTCCAGCAGGGCAGAGCAAAGCTCCCCAAACAGACAAAAAGCGCTGAGGATGGAGGAAAAGCCAATAGCTGCAAGGGAAACGCAACCTCAGTTAGGTCCAAGTGAGTCAGCCCAGCTGGGAATAGGCCGCAACCACTTGACATTTAAAGAATTTACAGAGGTCTTTTGCAAACGGATATAAGAAAGAAACTAGTGGGCTGAGAGACTACAAAGCCGAGGAGAGCCAGATTACATGCCCACTGCAGCTCGGAACTTGAAGCGCAGACGTGAGCATAAATAACTCCCCGAGGCCGGCCCCGGCAGGGTGTCGCTTCCCACGTGACGCCGGGAACCGGCGAGAAAGAATAAATCTGACAAACTTTTTTGGGAAGCTCCAAATGGAGGAAATACTTGGCAGCCGCACACACATGGGGCTGTGATGAGCAATGCGAAGGGCAGAGCAGAAGGCCTTGACACCTTGGGCGAAGTTTAACCAAATCTAGCCAAAGCTGAACGTTCCAGTCGGGAACAGATCTGTACGGGCGAGTTCCCGACGTGGGGATGGATCCCGCCTGGGATGGGAGCAGGAGACGAGGCTGGGTGCCCGGGCATGGCCCCCAGGAGGAGGCGAGGGGTCCCCGAGCCCTGCCAGCCTGGCCCCCAGCCTGGGCACTCAGCGAGCGGAGCCGGGCCCCGGGAGCACGGACAGCCGTAGCGCTGGCATCCGCCAACGCAGAGATTTTCTCTGTCAACGGGAGAAGATTCGGGGAGATGTGAGACACGTGAAAGGCCTAACTGCGGCGGCGGCAGGCGCCGTTGCCGGTGCATCGGGGCAGCTTTACCTTTCCGAAGCACAGCAGTTAGCTCGGGCCATTTCCGAGCCTGCTGCCTGCTTGTTTTTCTTCTGGTAATGGAAACATTTTCAGAGCTTATCTACTTCTCAAAGCCTGGCCCGCATCCTGGGCCGTGATGGAGGGCACTTGGCTGTGGGAGTTAAGGAAATGCTTGTCTGTCGTGACATTGCCACTGGATTTCTGCAAACCTCCTGCTCCTCACCCCAGAAAATGGTGTGGGAAAGAAGGCAAGGGAGATGTGAAGCGTTGCACTGAAGCAGATTTCTGGGGCTGGAATTCTGGAAGAATTTTTCTCCGGAAAATTATTTCAATGTGTTTTCTCCTCCTCCTCCCCCCTTTTTCTTTTCTTCATGCAATGGTTTGAAAAGAATTAGTTTTCTAGGTCATTTTGCATGGAATCAGAACAAGGATCCTCAGCTGAGCCCATGAAGGAAGGAAAAAGCGCGCACACACTCTCACACGAGGCAGCGAATAGGAACGCCAGGCGAGAGCTGCCAGCTCGCAGGCGGCCAAAAAAGCAGACGGGAAAACCAAACCGGGGCCGTTAGCAGAGAGAAACTGGGACATGGCAGCCCCTGCGGTATCCGATTTCAGAAGACCCTGTCTCACCGCAGGCGCATGTCTGCGAGCTCTGCGTTTCGCAGCAGCAGCGTGGGGCTGTGGGTCCCCTCGAAGCGGGAGCGAAGCTCCGTGAGCGCTAACGCGAGGAGCCCGCTGGGGCAGCGGGAAGGGCAAGGAGCCGGCTCGGCCCCTGAGGGCTCTCGCCCGGGCACCCCAGAACTGTTCGCCTCCTGAGGAGCACGGACGTGTCCCAGCGGACCCCGCAGCCCCCACGAGCGGTGTTTGTCCCGGTGAGGACCCCGCATGCCTGAGGCAGGACCCCGGCAGCGCGGGCTGGCTGGCAGAGGAGTAATCCAGCAAGATGGGACACGGTTCCCAGCCACGAGCAGTCGGCAGCGGGTCTGGCCAGCGCGGCCGGATGACGCTGCGGGAAGGAGAGGTTGGCTGCTCCGTGGCAGAGCCCGGCTGAGCTCGTTCCGGTGCTGCTGCCAAGCCCTGTCTCGTGAGAGTGAGTTTTGCAGGCTGGTAGGGACATTGCGTGGGAGCGGTGTTACTGCGTCTCTCGTCCCGTCTTGCGTGGCATCGGGGCAGGCTCGGTGCAGGCCCCAGCTCACGGACGGAGCTGCCGTGCGAGGGGATGGCAGTGAGATGGGAGCAGGCTCCAGAAAGCGTGGAAGTGGCAAATGTTTCCCCGTTAGCAGGAGCTAAGGGACCCCGAGGCCTCTTGGCCGCGGGCAGCGGCCCCACGGGGACCACAGGACTGAGTCTCTAAAAGCAGCAGGACCTGTGGGCCACCTCTCTGGGGACACCGGGCAGCAGCAGCCCAGGCGCTGCCCAGCATCTCCCGGCTCCCACCGCCCGGCAGCACAGCCCTGAGGGCAGAGGTCGGCCCTTGGCTCTCCGCTGAGCGTGCCCAAGCCTGGGCAGGTGACAAGTGCTCCTTTAACCTCTGCGGCCGAGGCTGCTGCCCCGGGTGAGCCCTCCGTGCTGCTGCTGCAGGGGAACCCCACTGCCTGCCTGCACGGACCCTCGCCCTGGGCATCGCCTGTGCCGCATCAGTGCCCCGAGCCAGGGTGCTGCTGGCCTGGCTCCCCGCACGTGTGGGGAAAGGCTGGGGTCCCGGAGCCCGGGCCAGCACCCAGCCGTGGTTTCACCTGGCTGCAAGCTGCACCGCCGTGGTTTTAACCAAGCCAAAATAAAACCCAACTGTACGGATACCGGCTGGAATGCTTTCAGCATTTAGCAGCATCTCCGTGCTCCTGGGGAGCCTGTTTTGGGGCAGGAGAGGGGTCTGGTACCCGGAGGATGCCAGCCCTGTCTCTCACTAGATGGCACCCACAGGCCAGTGGGACCCCCGCAGCCCCCCGGGTGGAGGTCCCTGCCCTGGGGCCAGGCTGGGCCAGTGCGGGGGCCCCGCAGCTCCTCGCTGAGGTGGGGGTAACCCGCAGGGGCACAGCACGGCCCTGCGCCGTCGCGGCGAGTCAGCTGAGCTCCCCGCGCAGGGCAGAAGGCCAGCGGGGATTTTCCTTGCCAAATGGGAGGTTCAGCAGAGATGGGAGCTCGGTGGGATCCAGGAGGCACCAGCTTCCCCAGCCCCCTCCGTGCGGCCCCGCAGCCGGTGGCACGGACTGCAGCCACCCCCTGCCCGCATCCCCCTGCCCATCCCCTCTTTGCCCAAGGGTTTTAGGAGAGTGATGTCCAGGGGACTCTCACTCTGCCCTGCCTCAGCGTCTCCTCGGACCCGTGCCCGCTCTAACCTGGCACAGCTTGCACCCACGCTGCACCCTGCAGAGAGCCCAGACGCCCGCTCCCCTCTCCGCCGTGGTTAGCAGGCAGCACTGCTCGGAGGCAGCGCAGGCCGCTCTGAGGCATAGGAGGAAAGGGAAAAAAAGAAGGGAAAACAGCAGGGAGATATTTGAATCCGGTCCCACCAGCAGCTGAAACGTTCCTGCGCTACGCTGGAAGGTTTTGTCTCTGGCTGGGGTTCAGGGAGCAGCTTTACAACAGCTGGGAAGGGGGCAGGGATGGGGGCTCGCAGCCTGCGTCGGCTCCAGGTTTTGCTGTGTGTTTGCTGACACACGTGCTGAGCGGAACTCCCGATAAGCCGTTCAGCCCCGCCGTAAAACAGCCACCGGCAGCAGAGCCTTCTCCAGTGTCTTCTCCCAGAGCCAAGGCTTCGGCTGCCGGAGGGTCCGGGTCCGGGCGAACCCGTGGGGACGGCTCCCGCGGCAGCCGAGCCCCGGCACTGCCCTGTCCCGCCGCGCTGCCAGCCGAGGCTGGCGCTGGGGACAGCGTTGGGGACCGCGGTGTTTGGGGTCAAGGGAAGGGCTCAGAGCCTCCCTCCATCCCCTGTTTGAGCCGAAGGCAGCGTGCTGGTTGCGAGCGCCTCGGGGAGGTGCTGGGGGCTGGCAGAGGGACACCCTGGTGAGCCAAAAAGCGCCAGGGACACTCGGTCACACCCAGCACTCGCTGTTTGTGAAGACCCCAAGTTCCTGAGCAGTTCCCCAGGGTGTGTGCAATTAACACACGCTAATGACCCCCGGTGTGGGGCACTTACGGACCCTCCTGTGCCTTCCGACCTCCAGCACCTGCGGCTGGGCGTAAAGGGAGCCCTGGGCAGGCACACGGGACGACAGGAAGGGCAGGGGATGGCGTGCAGGCAGGGGATGGCGTGCAGGCAGGACGTGCAGGCAGGACAGGCAGGCAGGGCAGCACGGGCCGGGCGCTGACCCCAGGCTGGACGCGGGGCTGGACGCAGCGCGGGAGGCCTGGCTGCGTGGAGCAGTGACCCCGGCACCTCTGTGCCACCGCACGGCACGTGTGGCTCGGTGGGGAGTGATTTAGCACGCGTGGAGCTCCTGGTTGCAGCTCTCCTGCTCGCCCCTCGCTGGGCTGGGGCTCGGCTCCGACCGTGGCCCTCTCCTTCCCCAGCTGGTGCAGAACGCAGACCGGGAAACCGGAACGGGTGGAGGAGAGGGAGAAGCCTCCCCGGGACGGCTCCGGTTTAACAGCGCGACAGGGAGAGACGGTGAGCGCCGGGGCACCCGGGGCTGAGCCTCAAAGCTACCGGCACGCGTGCAGGGAGGAGGAGGAGGAGGAGGGGAGCCAAGGGCTCGGGGGTCCCCTTTGTGCACCAGCCCCCAGACTGAGCACCCAAGGGTGCCCGCCCAGCCCGAGCGAAGGGCTCCGCTGCTCTGCTGAGCCTGTCCGTGTCCTTCTGCAAGGGGTTGAGGAGACCTCAGCGGCCCCTCCGGGCTTGGCCAATGATGCTTTGGGCAGCAGCACCCTTGGCCATGCCAGGCTGCTCCCCGGGGGCCCTGACCCCAGGGGAAGGGGTGACGGGCGCCTGATGGCTGCGGGACGCTGTGGCCCCTTCCCGCCGTGCCGGCAGTTCTGCAGGCAGCCACATCTCCCCCTCCAGCCCCCCAAGCCCGTCCCTTACCCAGGTACTGCCCTTTGCCTTCACGGAAGGGGGGTCCCAGGGGTCCCTTCACCATGGGCTGCATGTACTTCACTTGGGCGTAGCCCGCCGCGCCTCCTCCCGCCGCTGCGCGAAGGCCGACCATCATCATCACCACCAGCAGCAGCAGCCCCACGGCGTCCGGCAGCATCCTGCACCCCACGGCTCCTGCGGGCAAAGCGACAGTGAGAGCGGGCACCCACCGCCCCGTCCGCACCCTCTGTCCCACGAGGATCAGCCGGGAACCTGGGGAGGATCCCGGTGGGAGCAGGACTCCCTCAAATTTGCCTTTTTCTGGACCATGGATGCCCTGAACACATCACCCATCCCAACGCACTGGTGAGGAGATGCGCGATAAATCCACGGTTTACGAGCAATAACCAACCACGGCACCCAGCAGAGCCTTTCCGAGGCTCTCGGGTTTTGTCTGCGTTTGTGCCCGTGTTGGGCTTCCCTCGTATATTTTTAACATACGTAAGAAGAGAGGGGGAAAAAGGCAGGATGAAAACCCCACCTGCTGAGCCCGGCGTGGCTGGTGCGTCTCTGCAGCGAGCAGGGTCTCCAATGGCAGAGCCACGCGAGCTCTGGCCGTGGGCAGCGTGGGCAGCGTGGGCAGCATGGGCAGCGTGGGCTGCTGGCGCTTCCAGCCCGCCCCGGGAGCAGCTGGGCGGGTGCCGCGGCTCCCTGATGGGTGCTGGCCCAAAGCTGCGACGCCGGAGCCCGAGGTCGGCTGCGTTTGTGGCTCAGCCGTGGCTCCTTGCGGGCAGCACCCGGAGCTCGCTCGGAGCGCGAGGGGTGGGAGCCCTCGGCCGGGACAGCCCCGGGGAGGGCTGCGGCACCCGGGAGCCGTGGCCACCGCCTGCAGTGCCTGTTTATTGAACATAAACGCTCTCTCTAAATACACCTTTCCTCCAGCAACTTCTCCGTGCCAGCTCCGCACGCAGAGCTGCAAACAGATTGATTTGCAAAGAACATTTATTTTCGGAAGCTGAAGGAACACGCGATACCGAAGAGCTTTCCTCCTCCTCGCAATAATTGACCCGTGGTGGTTATTAATGAGAATTAAGCTCCGTGCCTCTCCCGCCGGGGAGCCGGGGCAGGGCTGCTGCGCGCCGGGATTCCGTTGGAATTTCCTGAATCGCTTTTGCTGAAGAAGTGGTGAAAAAAAACCAAAAAAAAAACCAAAAAAAGGTGCAGCCTAGAGAAAAAACAACCCCCCAAATTAAAATTAAAGCAAATGAAGTGAAGGGAGCAGGGAGCCCTGGCCTGGGACTGTTCCTGACGCTGCGGGTGCTTGGCACGGTGGCTGCGGTCCCCAGCGCCGCGGCAGCCGTGGCCACCGAGCCGGGCTCCCCGCGCGGTGCTTGGGGCTGGAGGCGACGATGGAGCCCGGGCCCTGGGGCGATGCCGGCGGCCGCGGCGGGCGCTGGGAGAGGAGCTCTGCTCTGCACGTGGCGGCGGTGCCGGTGCTGTGCCGGACGCGCCGCGGTGCCCGGCGGGGAGGCCACGGCTGCCTCCAGCCGCGCGACGGCGCGGGGATGCAGGCGACGGCCGCCATCGGCCTCCTCGGCGGCGCGGGGAGGGCCTTGCCGGCGTTCCTGTGTTTCTGTCTTCGGGGCCGAGAAGAGAAACGCTTATTTTTATGAAGCATTATTTTACAAGGATTTGTTTAAGGGAAAAAGAATCCCGTTCTAAGGGATCGCAGCTGTAAAAATACAGTTCCTGCTAAATGAAAGAGGAGCACAAACCCCTGAATCAGCTATTTATTTGTTTTCCTTACCTGGCATGACCCCTGCGCCTCTGTCTCCAGCTCCCCCCTCCCTTCCCAGCTCTCTCCTCTCCCACCTGGGCTTTCTGTGCCCCGTCACCCATCCCCTCGACTGGGCTGCCTGCATGGGCTGCCTGCGCCCCGGGAGCAGCACCCTGGGGCGGCTCAGCCCCTCGCTGCCGGGGGCTGTGGAGCGTTGGCAGCGTCCCCCCGCCCCTCTGCGAGACCCCAGCCCTGGGAGAGACGCGGGACGGCGGGGAGACTGGAGCCGGGGGAAGGGAGCGGGAGGACGGGGTGATCTGTCGGCTTTGGCTCCCGCGGCGGTTTCACTGCGTGCCGGACGCGAGCTCAGGGCCCCTGGCTCCGCACCGAGGGGCTCGTCCGAACCCGGTGCCTCCCGGCGAGGGCTCAGCTCCCGCACGCTCCCCCTCCGTCCGGACGCGCCGCTCCAGCTGCCCCCCACTCCCTAGGGGCTGCGGCAGCAATGGGGCTTCTGGCCTGAGACCCCCGGCCACGAGCCGCCGTCCCCCAGGGGAAGGGGTCTCGGGTGCTTCGCCGTCCTCGCTCACTGCCCGGCACCGGGGCAGGAGGCCTCGCGTCACCCGGGCTCTCCAGGCGGTGATTTAATGAGAATAAAATGGAAACATCTGGAGGTTCATATGATGGATAAAGTGTGCACAACGCGGCTGCGAAGAGGCTTTTTCATGCCTGAAAGCTCCTGCGTTATGAAATGATAATTAATCACGAGGAGCGGCCGCGCACAGGGCTCGTCTCCCAGGGCAGGGTGCAAACGCCGGCCGATGAACGGCGCGGACGGGGCTGCCGTGGCCGCTACGGCCGGGTGCCCCCCACCCACCCTCCCGTGGGCTGGGAGCCGGCTGACACCCCACCAGGAGTCACCTCTTCCCCACCTGGAGCAGGGGAGATGCTCCAGGGGCTCCGAATCGCAGCCCCTCCTGCCCCCCGCCCGGGGACCACGGACAGGCTGCAGCCCCCGGCGCAGCTCCAGCCCCCGGCCACAGAAAGCAGACCCAGGGGGGCTCGCAGATGGGGGGCACGGCGGGGCCGGGGAGCTGCTCCCCGTGGCGCTGAGCGGGGCCGGGGCTCGGCAGCAGCGCAGTGCTGGGCTCCGGGGCGCGGGGGCTGCAGCCGGGGCGGCGGCGCGGCACGGAGACCCCTGGCACGGCTTCAGAGCTCGCCGCCGCGCTGACGGCGCGAGTGCTGCTCCCCTGGCAGGCGGCGAGCAGACGTGTTAAAAACCCCTGGCAGGCAATGAAAGCTCCGGGAAAAGGGGAAAAAAAGAAGAAGAAAAAAAAAAATCTCACACTTCAAGCATGAGAAAGGAGACGAGAAATGTCACCTTGCTCTGGCAGGAGCCCGCGCCGGCCCCCTCGCTCCAGAAGCAGCCTGCGGATCGCGCCGCCGGCCCGGCGAGCTCCCGGCCGTTCCCGGCAGACGGGTCCGCAGCCGCCCGGCACCGTGCCCCCTCGCCCGCAGCACCGTGCCCACGCGCCCCGGGTGACTCCGCTGCGAGCGAGGCGGCCGCGCCGGGGCACACTGCCGGGGACGCTGGCCGAGCCGCGGCTGATTTACGGCCCTGGTTATTTCGGTATTAACGATGGCAGGCGGGCACCGCGCCCGCTCCCTTCCAGGCTAATTATTTTCCAAGTCAGTAGGTGGGATCTGCGGGGGGATCTGCGATTGCGGTCGAAGGTCGGTAAATTGGGGAGCTTGTTCAAACCCGGCGGTAAATGCACCGCATGCTGCTCGCTCCAGCTCCGTCCCCGCATCGACCCCGGCCCCCGCGGAGCTTTGCCGGGGCGCGGGGGTGAGCCAGGACGGGGCCTTTGATGTGCTCCAGCCACGCGCTCGGGCTCACTGGCATGGCCGCGGCCCCACGTGGCACCCCGGGAGCGGGGCACGGCCACCGGCGCTGCGAACGGCGGCAGAGCTCGGCCAGGCTGCGGCGAGCGGCCGGGAGCACCTCGCGGGCTCGCCCGGCTCGGGTGGACGCTGCGGGGAGAAGCGGCACCGAGGAAGGAGCCGCTGCGTGTGGGTGGGCTGCAGCAGCGCGGGTTTGGACGCCGCCGTGTCCCATCGAGCCGCTCAATCCTCCGGTCATTTACGATAAAAAATAAAGCAGGGAGGTTTTCCAAGCCCAACACGGGGCTGGCCCGGCTCCAGCGGGAGGTAGGTGATTTCGCTTGCACTACACATGCTTTAAAAATAACAATAACACGAGTCAAAAACGAAAAGTGAGCTATTGAAAATGGAGAGCGAGGATGTTGTTTCCGTAGGCCGGGCTGTGAAAGCCAGAGGCAGCGGCTGCAGCGCCGGTCGGAGTCTTGGCACCAGCCGGTCCTTAAATGCACGACACCGGATCCGATCCAACAGCCGCTGAACGCGCCGCGCGGCCCCGCAGCCTCGCCCGCCCCTCAGCCGAGGGAACAAGAAAACATTTTCCTTGACGAAAGAAAAACACCCCACCCCGTCGGCAGGCAACAACCCTGCCAGCCCTGCAGCGCCTGCGCCTGGCCCCAGCACGGGCACGGCACGGCACAGCACGGCATGGCATGGCACAGCACAGCGTGGCATGGCATGACATGGCATAGCGTGGCATGGCACAGCACGGCACACCGTGGCATGGCATGGCACGGCGTGGCACAACACGGCACATCGCCCTGCAGCACCTGCAGCCCGGCTTGCTGCGGGTGGTGGCTGCGTCGCTCCGGTCCAGGCAGGAGCTGCAGCCAAATTAACGCCGAGGCTGGGGGCTCCGTGCTAATTAACTCCTGCTGCGTTAGCACGTGCCGCGCAGGCGGGCGGCGGGCTGAAGGAAAGGCCACGGGCCAAGCCGCTCTCCATAGCCATGGGCCAGCCGGCGCTTCGAAGCCCAGGGCAGCCGCGGCCGTGCCAGGGGCTGCGTCGGGGCGGCTGCGCGGCGCGAGGACGCTGGGGACGGGTGCGCAGCACGAGGCGGTGGCACGCCGGGCCCCGCTCGCTCCGCCGGCCGCACACCGCTGGGTCGCAGGCAGAGCTTGCCGCAGAACCGGCCCGGGTGTTTCTCCCCGCCTCGACTCTCCTCCCGGTGCGCCTGGGCCATCGGTGACGTGCGGGGAGCGGGGAGCGTGCGGGGCGATGCCCGGTGCCGGTGTCCGGCTGGCGCTGGGGCCATGGCGGGGGCCTGTGCGGTGCACGCCGCGAGCCAAGAGCCCGGGGTCTGGCGGCAGTGCTGCCGACGGGGTCGGTGCCGCCGGTCGATCGCGCGGCCGCCGGGTCGGGGATCAGCCAAGGCGGATTAACGACGCTCTGCGTGTGCGTGCCGGGCGCGCAGCAAGGCGTGAGCCCGCCGCGGGTCACAGCTCAGGGCTTAATCCCTCGCCTCCCGCTGCCAGAACTCCCCTGCTGACGGCTGCCGCCGCGGGCGCGCACGGAGGCGAAGCCGTATCCGGGGATCGGCGGGCACCGCGGCGTCTGGGGACCCGGGCAGAGACCTCCGGGTCTGCGCCGGCCTGGACCCGAGTCCGGGTGGACAACCCTGGCCCGGAGCTGCAGAAACGCCGGGTTCCTGCCCGGGGCGGGGGGCTCAGCCCGGCTCACCCCATCCCCGGGACGCCGCGATCCCCTCGCCGCGCACGGGTGGGATGCGTCCCCGCACACCGCGTCGCGAGCGAGACCCAAGGGACGCGTCCCCCCCCTCGCCACAGCCCCCAGGGACGGCTTCTGCGCCCCGAGCCCCCCGGTGCCGTCCTGCTCCCCCGGCAGCCCCGGCTCACCGAATTCCAGACCGCGCGGCACTAATGGCGGGGTTGCCTGCCAGGTGCACGGCCCGACCAGCCGGGCCGCACATGCCAAACCACAGGTATTTTATGAGACGTTTCCTGTTATGAAGACATTTTTGTGGGGGGATTCATTTTTTTCCTTCCCCTCTTCCTCCCCTCGCCTCCTCCTCCCGGGGGGACGGTGGCCTGCCCGGGGGGCTGCGGCAACGCCAGCGGAGGGCTGGGGCTGGGGTGCATGGCGAGGGTGGCAGTGCCGGAGGGTCCCGTCCCCCCCGCCGCCCCGGCAGCCGCCGGGCTGGGTCTGGAGCCCCTCATCTGGGGTCTGGGCAGTGGCAGCAGCGGGGGCCCAGCTCTGTGGGACCCCAAATTGCTGTGTGAGCCGCAGCCCACGCCGTGACCTGAGCACAGCCCCTCGCGCCTGGGTCCTGGCGCAGGACGCGGAGGCTCTGCCCAGGGTGGGGGGCTGCGAGCCGCAGGAGGTCGGGGCTTCACTCCCCAGGGACCCGCACCGGCAGCCCCGCAGCCCCGCTCCAGGGCCCCGCACGTGCCGGTGGGAAGCGGACGGCGTTCGCCCGGGGTCCGCGGGTCGGACGCGGCTTCGCCCTCGCAGCTCCTGCGCGGAAGCAGCGTTTGCTAATGCAGAGGGTGTTTTGCAAAGAAATCTGCTAAGCCTGGAGGGACCCACGGGGAGCGATTCCCATCTCGGGGAACCGGCAGGCAAGCGGCCATCAACCGCAGACATTGGAACTTCCAGCCTCGCGCTGGGGTCACCGGCGTGATCACAACGCGCTGCGGTCCGGGGCAGAGCCGGCTGGGGCAGGGTGCTCAGAGGGGCTGGGGCAGCTCGCTCGGGCGCTGCGTGCGGCAGGGATGCCCTGGAGACCTCCCGTGTCCCCGTCCCCACTGTCCCCACCGAGAGCCGGGGCGGTGGCGCGGCACAGAGCAGCCGGGTGCTGCTGGAGCCCATCGCGGCGGTGCGAGCATTGCCGGGGGACGCGGCTCCTGCGCCGAGTGCACTATGGCTGCTCCAGCCCCCGTCCACGCACGCTGTGGGAAGGCGACCCCCGCGAAGGGGGATGCGGGCGATGGAGGAGCAGTGGGAGCCCGTGACAGCACGCGGGGAGCTGCTGCCGAGGCCGGGAGCCCTGCGCTGGCTTTCAGGCTCCCTTGACAGGGCCTTGCCCGAAGCCGGGCGTCGCTTCCCTTCTTCCCAAGGCACCCGCGGCAAGCGCAGCTGCACCGTCAGCACCCAGCGACCCATCACCAGGGCAAACCCTGGGGCCGGGGATGGAGGAGGCAAGAACCGCCCGAGCTGCCGAGAGTGAACAAGGGGAGAGGCCGGGTCCGAACCCACGGACGTCCGTTCCTCGGCGGATTCGGTTTTAAGCAGCGAGCGGCCGCTCTGCAGGACCCGTCCGTGTGACCGTGTCCAGGAGCCTCTCCCGCCCCAGACCCCACCGCCGCCATCCCAGCCCCGGTTCACGCGCCTGCCCTGCCGCGGGACGGACTCGCTGTGCCCATCGTGGTCTGGTACCACGCTGCCAGCGGGCGCCGGGGCAGCGGGACTGCCCGGGGACAGCAGCTCCTGAGCTGACACCCGGTGTCCCCAGGAGGGCTGCGCTGCGGCCGGCACCTCGCTCCCCGCGCAGCGTCACTGCCGTGGTGGCCCCCGTGCCATCATTTGCCCCGTGCCTCGCCACTGCCGCCCTCCCGCTGCCCGGACACGACGGCGAAGGCGGGAGCTGCTGCGGGAGCGTCGCGGTGTGGAAGCGAGGAGCAGGGCAGCCCAGGCCCAGGACGCTGCCTCGCGGTGTTTAGCCTAGCAGTCGGTTTGTTTTACTGTCAGGGGTTGAAATCCCGTCTCCCTGGTTTCGCTGGGTCCTTTGATCTCCATTTCCTCTCCTCTTCCAGCTTTTTAGCAACACCCTCGGGTGAGCCCGGCTGCTGCCCGCGCTGCTGCCCGCAGACACCCGGCCGGGCAGCCGCCCCCGCTCCCGCACACCCTCGCCACGCACGTCCCCCGTGACCCCCCTGCGACAACGCGCCCGTGAGACCGGCTCCGCACCCAGAGCAGCGTTCTCCTGGGGGTTCAGCATTTGGGGGGCGACCCCAGAGCCCGGCTCCCGGCCCCCCGCTGTGCCAGCCTCCCCCCCCCCACTGCAAACCCTCCCGGTGCCATCGCTCCTCGGCTGCCACCGCTCCCCGTCCCGGCGGGTCGGTCGCAGCCCTTGGGGACCGGGCTGGCCGTGTGCCCTGCGCCGCGGCGTGGCCGGGGACCTGCGCGGGGTCACCCCAGGCAGCTGCGGTGCCACCGGTGGGGTCCGGGCACGGGGTCCCCCCACCGCCGCGTCCCCGAGCCGGCTGCCGCACCGCTCCTGGGGTTAGCAGGGGGAAAATCGTGTCTGTGCTTCTCTAATATCTGCCTTCTGGTTTGCATTTGCCGTTTCTTCAAAGATAGGGAGCCGCCCCTGCCAAGATTCCTGAGGAGATCTCCTCAGCAATGCCGACCACGCTCCCACCGCACTCAAAGAAAACAAATGTCAGGCCAAGGATTGATATGAAATAGTTTAAAAATGAGAAAAAGCTGCCTTAGAGCTAGGTTTACATTAAAATAAATTTCAGGAGTGGGAGCCTCAGCTGTGCCCCTCCCCGGCGGGCAAGCGGGGACGGGGGGCACGGGAGGGGGGTACCTGCCGGTTCGGGGCCCTGCCTGCTCCCCAGGCTGCCCCCACCCTGCCAGCTCCATCCCCATCCGTATCCTCGTCCCCATCCCACCCCTATCGCATCCCATCCCCATCCCACCCCCATCGCATCCCACCCCCATCCCATCCCCATCCCATCCCCATCCCCATCCCCATCCCATCCCCATCTGTATCCCCATCCCATCCCCATCTGTATCCCCATCCCCATCCCATCCCCATCCCACCCCTATCGCATCCCATCCCCATCCCATCCCCATCCCATCTCCGTCCCATCCCCATCTGTATCCCCATCCCATCCCATCCCATCCCCATCCCATCCCCATCCCCATCCCCATCCCATCCCCATCCCCATCCCCATCCCCATCCCATCCCATCCCCATCCCATCCCCATCCCCATCCCCATCCCATCCCCATCTGTATCCCCATCCCCATCCCATCCCATCCCCATCCCATCCCATCCCCTGCTGCCCCGGGGCCGCACACCACGAAGGAGCTTTTTCTGGCACGGCAGCAGCAGCAGAGCCGCTTACACGTATTCACACCCCAGCGAGGGGCTGGAGCGCACGCTTTTCAGGCAGTATTTTAGTTTATGTTATTTAATTTAATTTACGCGAGCTGATGCGAGATCCCAGCAAGCCTGAGGTGTTCAGTGGAAACTCTGACACGACGCTACCATAAACCACGCTCCCGCCGCCCGGCCGGCGCTGGCCCCGCGCTGCCGGCTTGGGTTTCAGATTTTTCCCCCGTGCTCTGTAATGACCGCTTCAGCGGGGCCGGCGCCGCGGCGGGGGCAAAGCCCCTGCCAGGCCGCGCTCCCGGCTCCGCAGCAGCGCGGGGCTCCGCGGGCCGACCCCCGCGACACCCCCCAGCACGCGCCGTTCCGTCGGGGCAGACACCGCTTGTGTGAAATCAGGCTGATCTTATTTTTTTTTTTCCCCTAATTATGTTTGGAAAAAATTTGCCCGACGCTGTCACAAGATGTTTTGACATCGCTGAATCAGCTGCTTTGATTTTTCAATTTGAAATTTTTTATACTTTTTTTTTTTTTTTTTTTAGTTACCACATTTCCTTTGTCTGGGAGCCGAAAGCCTCACAGGGAATTCCAGCGGCCCCGCTGTCCTGGGGACTGCGCCAAAGCCCCCGCTCTCCCCGAGCCCCGTGGCCGCGGCAGCAGCGGGTCCCACCGGGCAGCTCCGCTCCCTCCTGCCACCAGCCGGGTGCCACCTCCCGGGGGACGCGAGGGGCCGGGCGCCATTCTCACGTGTGCCATCCCCATGTGTCCTGAACACAGAGCTTCCAACCTCAGGCAACGCCAACGTGCCGCTGCCCGAAGCCACAACCTTATTATCAGGCTCCTAATTTCCAGGGCAATCGAGTATCGCAGTTAATTGGCTTTGCAGGGCTCCAGACCCCCCTCGCCCGCGCCGGGCTGCACCCCTGCGCCCACAAACCATCTCCATCTCCCGCTGCTGCTGCGTCTCCTGGCGCGGCCCCAGCCGGCAGCGCTGCCCTGCCCGCGGCACACGGTGCCCTGCGCGGCCGCCGGAGCTGCACCGGGGCGGCCCAGGGCCAAGCGGGGTGGATTTCGTGCACCCCGACCGTCCCAGGTGAAAAATCGCTGCTGGAGCCAGGCGGGAGGAGGGAGCGGTGGGAGCAGCCGGGACAGAGCCAGGAGCGAGCCGGTGCGGAGCGTTTGCCCTGGGTGTCTCTGCCACCACAGACCCTTCGCCAAGCAAAACTGGGGACCTGGAGGTCAAGGACTGGTGGAAGTCAGTGCAGAATATACAGAATATTTCCTTAGTGGGACTTCTTTATTTCTGTTGGAGACGCCAGCGCTCGGACAGACAGGCAGCCAGCGGCGCTCCGGGCTGTCCCCGCGTCCCTGCAGCCGCCCGGGGACAGGCTTTGCTGGAGGAAGGGACAGAGTGGTGAGGGCGCAGGGCCATGCACCGGGGTGCGAAGCCGGGGACCAGCTCGGGGCGACGCGGAGGGCTGCGCTGGTCACCGCGGCTGGCCGAGCCGGGTGCCGAGCCGAGGCCAGGGGCCGCATTTATTACAAAATCTTTTGTTTGGGCTTCAAGCTGGAAAAACACCCAGCTCCTGTTTTCCAGGCAGAGTTTTCCTCCGGGCTGTGTTGTGTGGGAACCCCCCTCCATCCCGGCTCAGGAACACAGAGGGGCTCATCCTGCCCAGGGCCATGCGGGTGGCACGGCGCTGGCCCCGGCGAGGACCCCCCGCCTCTGCACGGGGACACCCGCGTGTTTGGGCACAGGCACCGGGCTGCTGCCGTGGCCCTCGGGAGGGGACTGGGACCTGTTCCCACATCCCAGGGAACCCAGAGCTGATCCCAGTCATCCCTCCGTGCTGACCCCAACCTGGGGAGCTGAGCCGACCTGGGGAGCTGACCCCGACCCAGGGAGCAGACCCCAGCCCAGGGAGCAGACCCCGACCCAGGGAGCAGACCCCGACCCGGGGAGCTGACCCCAGCCCAGGGAGCAGACCCCAACCTGGTGAGCAGACCCCAGCCCAGGGAGCTGACCCTACCCAGGGAGCAGACCCCAACCCACAAGCAGACCCCAGCCCGGGGAGCAGACCTCGACCCGGGGCAGGCGTGGGCCCGTTGCTGCCTTCTAGGAAACGGCGAGTGCGTGGCAGCCCCGGCTCCGGGGAGCACCGGCCGTCGGCTGCGGGTGCCGCGCTGCCACACTCCCCTGGCATTTATGAGCCTTCACATGTGGCAGTGGAACATGGGGAAAATATTAAATCGCCCTATTCATCCCATTTTTCTAGAGAACAATTATAAAAAAAAAAAATACACACCAAGAAAAAGAGAAACGGAACCCAAGAAACCCTTCGGCCCTCAGCCCAGGAGCTGTTGTGTAGGAGTGGAGACGCTGGCCGGGCTGGGGACGGTGCAGGGACGGCGACGGGCTGTGCCCCCCATCCCTGCCCGGGGGGTGACAGCCCCTGGCCGCGCTCACCGCGGGAGGGTCCGGCCGCTCCCCAAACCCCCGCACCCGGAGGCTGGCGGGACCCCCCCCGGGGCCGTGCAGCCCCAGCCCCGCGGCTGCAAGGGAAGGGACGGGAAGAAGCAGAGCTGGCCCGAAACAGCAGGGAAGTCCCGGAGAGACGCAGGGCTCCGGAGCACCCCACCCCCTCAGCCAGACCCCAACGTGCCTGCGGCGCGGCCGGGCTCCCGGGAGCCTTCCCGCACAACCCACGGACATTTTCCACCTCATTTACAAGAGCATTAAAATGCAGTTTTCCGAAGGCACGGCACATGGAAATGCCAGGCCCTGGGTGGAATTTGGCGGGGGCTCGGCGGGAGGCAGCGGGCTCTGCGAGGCCAGCGCCGCGGGCAGGGCAGGCAGCGGCGAGCGGAGGCGGCCGGTGCGAGGAGCCCCGGACGCAGGGTCCTGCCCTTGCGCTTGGCTCCCGGCGCCGTCTCCTGCCCACTGCCCGGCTCCTTTTGTCGGGATGCTGCGGCTGCCCCCTCCCACGGCCCCCACTGGGCTCTGCCAGGGCCGGACCACGGCTTCCTTCGCCAGCAGAAAGCAAATGCCACACAAGGCCAGTGTCCCACGGCCTCGACTGTCCCTGCCCGAGCACCGCGGCAAAAACGCGGCCAGGCAACGCCGGGCATGGGAGGTGAAGCCATTGAGCCGGCGCTCTCCTCCCAGCTCTTCGGCTGCAGCCGATGTCCCCTCCGCGCGGCATCCGGCCCGCACCGCGCCCTGGGGCTGCTCTGCTCTCCTTGGGTCCCCGCAGCCGCTGACCCCCCTTTTCCACGGTACCGTGTGCCCGCGCTGCCGCGGAGGTTTCCGCGGGCACCCAGCCCCTGCGGCAAACCCAGCCCCGCTGCCCGACCCGGGGGATCCCCCCACGCCGGGGGACGGCCAGCCCCGGGGGACAGCCAGCCAGCCCCGGGGACGCATCCCGTCGGGACGGGAGCAGGGATGCGTCCCGGCTGGCCGGGGCAGCCCGACGCGGTGCTGCCGGGACGGTGGGTGCCTGCCCGGCTCGGGAGGGTGACCCGGGGGCTGCTGCGCGAGGGCGGCCGGGGTGGGAGCTGGGGACACCCAGCCTCGGGGTTGCCTCCGCGAACGGCCCGGCCACGCGCGCCTTGGTGGAGCGGCTGGGCTATTTCGGGAGCTTTCAGCACCACCCAGAGAGGTGTCCGATGCTTTTATTTATAAACCCACTGGCTCCTGCCCAGCTCCAGCCGGCTCGCATGCAGGAAAAAGCCCAACGGAGCCAAGACAAACAGAGCCAGCAGCATCCCCGCGCGGCAGGAGGCAGCGCCGAGCGGGCCAAGGATGCTCCCGCTGAACCGACGGCCCCGGGCTGCCCGCCGGGACGGACATGCCTTGGCACCGGGGCGCGGGGACGGGCTTCGGCAGCGCGAGGCCGCAGCTGCGTCCGTGCAGCCGCCCTGGAAGGACCCACGTGTGCCGGGGCTGCGGCGGAGCGGGTGGGGGGCTGCCGGCGGGACCCGCGTGCTTGGCACAGAAGTGCCCGTGCCCGGCTCGGGGTCTGCAGAGCCTCCGTGGGTAGTGGGTAACTGCAGAACTGCAGACGCCGTGGGACCCCTGATGCCCTCACGTCCCACCCCGCTCACCGCCCGTGCTCTTCCCACAGAAGCTGGGGGGGGGGGGGGGAAGTACCTTAAATACCACTGGGGCTGGGGCCAGAGCCCTCGTGCCCACGGGCAGAGAGGGATGCGAACTGCACAGCCCCCGCCGAGCTGCCGACCTCGGGTGGCTGGGGGTCAGGGTGATGCTCCGGCCCCGTCCAAGGGGGCAAAGGGTCTGCCCCACGGATGGGCTCCCCCCTGGCACTGGCTCCAGCCCCCCAGCGCAGCAACAACCGGGTTATTGCCAGCATGCTGAGGGGACAGGAGTGTGCCAGGAATTCAACAAACCCGGTGCTCTCCGCCGGTCCCATTGGCTTCCCCAGCCCAGGCTCATTCCGCAAGATGCCCCGTTGGCAAAGCCGCGGCCCCGCAGCCTGCAAGGACGGATGGCAGCTCCTGGCCCCCCCGTCTCCCCCGGGCACCGTCTGGGGACAAAGGCACCGCGGCAGCGTGGCCCCGGCAGCTCCCACCCGGCCCAAGGTGGGCGCAGACAGCGGCGCCGCGAGCTCCAGCTCCAGCCGCTTCGGGGACTTGGCTAACGGGGTCCATTTGCTGGGTAGTTCTTGGAATAACAAATTGTATCATCCAAAAAAGCAAAACCACAAAAGGGGATCGGCTTGCAGCCCGGCTCACAAAAGCCCCTTGTCTGGAGGCCCCCCGCGCCCCCCAATCTCCCGGAGAAAACTCCGTTTAACCAAAATAAACAGCACGCCCAGCCCCGCGCTCTCCCCGGCAAACCGCAGAGCACCGCGGCTCAGCCCGACGCCGCAGCGGGCAGACCCCATCGCCCGGCTCGCTGCGTGCCTGGGCATCCCGGCGGTGCCGTGCCGCGCAGCGCCGCAGAGCTGCCGACCTCTCCTTCGGAGACACCGCGTCTGTCCAGCAAAAAGCTGAGGGAGCTGGGCTGGTTCAGCCTGGAGAAGAGAAGGCTGCGAGGGGACCTTCGAAATGCTGATAAATATCTGCAGGGTCAGGAGGACGGGGCCAGACTCTTTCCAGTGGTGCCCAGCGACAGGACAAGGGGCAACGGGCACAAACTGAAGCAGAGGAAGCTCCAGCTGAACCTGAGGAAGAGCTTCTTCCCTCTGAGGGTGACGGAGCCCTGGCCCAGGCTGCCCAGGGAGGCTGTGGAGTCTCCTTCTCTGGAGACATTCCAGCCCCGCCTGGCCGCGGTGCTGTGCAGCCTGCTCTGGGTGACCCTGCTTGGGCAGGGGGTTGGACTGGGTGACCCACAGAGGTCCCTTCCAACCCTGACCATGCTGGGATGCTGTGATTCTGTGAAAACTCACACTGCGCAAAGCTGGCCGGCTCCCGGAGGGCTCTGAGCGCGGCGCAGACCCCTGCGCTGCCGCAGACCCCCCCGCTCCCACCAGCTCGGCAGCCGGCACGCCGAGGGCACGGGCAGCCCCGGCTGGCGCAGGAGCAGGGAAGAGCGAGCCACGGACTCCCTCGCCGCGGGATGGAGGATGAGGCTTGACACCTGCTCAGCCCTCTGATCCTCCTCTTCCTCGTCACCGCCAGCTCTCCAGCAGGCAAGGGGAGCGGGAGGGAGCGCGGCAGGGACGAGCCCAGCAGCAGGACCAGACAGACGGACGGACCCACCGGCTGCCTCCCGTGTCTAACCCCCACGGTCACCGGGGAAGCGCACCCAAGGTCACGAGCGCCCGTTGTGCGTCCCAAGAGGACGCGTCACAGGAGGTGCCCTGTCCTGGGAAGCTGCAACAGGGAAATGGCTGTAGGGAGGAGGGTTCAACCCCTTCCCCGTGGGGCTGCCCTCCAGAACAACGGGATTTGGGGCTGCTCCTTCAGCAGGGATTGGGCGCCAGGGAGCAAACCCCATCCCGTGCCAAGGGCCCCCCAGCAGCCGGCCCTGGGGGGCGTCTTGCTTACGGGAAGGTGCTCCCTGCCGTGCCTCTAGCACCAAGGTGGACTGGGGTTCGCTTCTCCCACAGCCCCGGTCTTCACGCCTTCGCAGGGCAGGACAGGCTGCCAGCCCCCAGTACGGGGGCACTGCCCCGGCCCCTGGCCCCCAGCCCCGCTCAGGCACCCCCAGCCCCAGAATTCACTTGGATTCTTTGCAGCCCATCACCTGAGCAAGCCTGCTTGGGTTCCAGGCCCGGTTTCGGCACTGGCCCAGCCCCCACCAGCCAGGGGACTCCGAGAGGGTTTGCGATGCCCGGTCCCACCGGTGCAGGATGCCACAGCCCCGCAGCACACGGGCGCTGGGCTGGGAAACGGCCACGCTGGCATTCGCCTGACCTTTGGGCATGGACGCGCCTCAACTCCCACGTCCCCGGGGAGCGCAGAACGCGAGGGGGCTGCAGGCGGGACGGCTGCCCCAGCATCTCCCTCCTCCCAGCCGGACGCCCGGAGCAAACCCAGGCCGGCCGAGCTCCGGTCCACGGGCGGCCCCGCCGCCGCGGCTCCTCTGCCGCGGGTAATTCGCTGCCTGCCCGGCAGCGCGCTCGCTGCATTCCTGCCCTAAGTACCGCGGATTTGCTGTGCTTTATGAGAAAAATGAAAAGAATGTTTTAAATGAAATTAATTCTTACGAACCCAAGATTTCATAAAAGCGCTGCCCGGGCACGGTTTGGCACGGGCCCGCTCTTGTTCGCTCGATTGGCCTTCCCCTGGGGGGAGGAAAATACCGGGCTTGGTATAAAATAATTACAGACTCATCGTACAGCTCTGCTTATGACTGCTCGGAGGAGCTCCGGGGTCTCGCCCGAGCTCGTGGCTCATGTTTGGCAATAACATCACACGAGATCCTGAAGAAAACGCTACGGGAGAACACGTAATGGAAAAAAGCATCGGTGGACGTGCCGAGCAGCACCAAACATGCCCCAGCCGGAGCAGCGGTGCCCGACACCTGAGCGTCTCACACCGGGGCCGTGCCACGGGAGCCAGCGCTTCCCAGCCGGCGCGGTGCGGCGCAGCGCGGCGTTGGGCGCAGACGAGGTCCGGCTGCGGCAGAGACGTTTCCGTGCCGGCAGCGGGAGGAGCGGGCGGAGGCTCGGGAAGCAGGCGTGGAGCCACCGGTGCTGAGCGCGGCCCCACCAGCTTCCTTCAGAGCCAGACAGAGGAACTGGTGTGATGCTGCCCGTCTCACCCCTTCATCTTTCAGCAGCCGGTAAATCACAGAATCACAGAATGGTCGGGGCTGGGAGGGACCTCTGTGGGTCACCCAGTCCAACCCTCCTGCCGAAGCAGGGTCACCTACAGCAGGAACAGAATCCAAACCACAAAGCGACCCAAGCCCCCGAGTGACTCTGCTGTCCCGCCAGCCCCCGCGCCGGGGACGCTCGGTGGCACACGGCACTCGCTCGTGGCCGGAGCCGCACGCAGCCGCCCCGACCTGGCTGTTTGTGTAACGCAAAGCACCATTTTCTTCTGCTCTCACATCGTCCACGAACCGGCAGCCGAGCCTCCCCCAGCGTGACCCTCGGAGGTCCGTGGGCCCACGGCGGCTGCTGGGCTGCGGGACCCTCGTGCTGCCATGGCCAGGGGGATGCCCCACGCTGCCCCGTGCTGAGCTCCGCTCTCGGCACCCGCACGGGTCCCACACGGGGCTGGGGGCTCGGCCCGCCCGGCTGCAGCGGGCGCGTTATCAGCCTGACCCCTTCGGGGCCCAAAGCATCTGAAAGCAAAGGCAGAGAAAAGACAAAAGTATCGCTGCTGTAATCCAAACCCCGGACCTTCGGGGATCTGCCTGGGGGTTGTGAGCGCCAGACTGGCAATATCAGGAAATATGAAGAAATAGCAATAAAAGTAGACTTGTTTCTCTCCGCTGGCTGGCCGGCTTACAGGACACTGGAGCAGCTGAGAAATACCTTTCTGCAGCCACTGACAATGCACGTTTGAGGCTGAAAATATGCTTCCCTGGCACAAGCCCACATCGTTAACCCCGGTGGGCACTGGGGAGAGCAGCGGGACCTCACCGCCGCCGCGGGCACGCAGGCGCCGTGCGAGACGCTGCTCTCGGCCGCTGGCATCGAGCTGCCGAGCCCTGCGCAGGACGCGAGGGCGATAAGTGGCAAGTGCTGAAATCAAAGCTAGGCTGAAAGCAAAGGAGCTGCTGCAGCTCCCCTCGGTGCCAAGCCTCCCGCCGCCCGATCGCCGCTTCCCTGAAAAAGATGGCTGTGTCGTCCTGACATTAAATATTCTCTCTGCAGTGATCCACAGCTCCTCCTTTCCACCCGGAGCTCCCGAGCGCTCCAGCCCTGATGCACACCCTGGGTTCACACTCTGGCCCCTCGGCGCCGAGCCTGGAGCGAAGCCAAAATCTCCAAATTAAAAAATGCAGCCAAAGCTTCCAAGTTTCGTGGTAAAACCACATGACTTTGATGGGAAGCCATACATCAGCCCCAGGCTCTCTCAGCCCCTGGTAACTGCTTAAAACCAACCCGGGCTGAGTTTTCGGACTTGTAATGAACTCGGACAGCAGGTGAACCGGCCGCGGGCTGGAAGCTTCACCGCGAGCGCTGTGCAGAGCGGACTCGGCTGCTCCGGGTGGACCCGATCCTTGGCTGCGTGGGCTCAGCCCTCCCCTGAACAAGGGGCACAACCAAAGCAACTTCTGCCTTCCACAGGTGTCAGGTCCATGTCTCTGCCCGAGAGCGGCAGAGCCCCGAGCGCTGCTCGGTCCCTGCGGCAGCACGGAGAGCTGCCCAGCCCGGGGGGCACCGACACGGCCCCGGCGTGTCACACCACACCACGATGGGCAGGACCCTCGGCCCTGCCCTGCCTGCAGCCTGGGCACGGGGGATTTTGCAGGGAAAGGGGTACATCCCCACGTGGCTGCGGGGATCGGGGCAGCTACGCAAGGTGGTCTGGCTGCAGGGTCTTGGGTTTCGGTACCAAACAAAGAGAAGGCTCCTATTTGGCTAATGTGCCTCAAAAGAAAGGCTGTATCCTTGTTTGCTCCCACTGCTGCATTGTCTGCGGATAAAGGCAGGGGATAGATCTCATCTGATACCAGCAATATCATCTCATCCATCTGGGCCGGGCTCTTTACACGACCCTGCTTTAGAATTTAGATCCCTGGGAACTTGGAAGGCAGCAGTGAAACAAAACCCTCCGCAAGAACAATGAAGAGGCTCTCGGCGACAGCCGGAGAGATCTGCAGGGCAGGCACGGGCAGCGCTGCCGCATCCCAGGGGTCCAGCATCGCTGGGCCGCTCGGCTTTGCAGCAGGTTTGCAGAACTCTGCTGGTCTGGGGGAATTCCTGGGGCCGCATCCTGCCGGGGGGAGGCAGAGCTTGTGCTTCAATGCGAGAAACGGGGACTCAGCTTTTTGATGCAAAATATCCAAGGGAAAGCCCTCGCCTCCGCCTCCCTGCATCCGCAGCAGGTGGACACCGAGCTCATCGCCTTCCTCCCCGGCTGCTCCCCGCCAAGCCCTGTCCTGGACAGAGGAGCCTGGCAGAGCCTCTGCGCCCAAACATCTCCAGATGGGCCAGAGGGACGGGCTCAGCCCCAGGGAACATCGCGGCGACGAGACCCGGCTGTTCCGCAGATTTTGGCTGCGGTTTCTGCCTGTGATCTGCAGCTTTGCTCTGTGAACTCGGCTGACACCGGGGCCAGGGGCCACAGGAGCACTCTGCTTTAACGGGCTGGGGGTACAGCAGAAACCCTCACCTCACCGCCTTCGCCTCCTTTTCTCTCCCACCTCAGTTTTAGCAGCACCCATCTCCCGCCAGCAGCACCCCGGCCAAGCTCAGGAGCTCTGCAGGGAGGCAGCCGCCTGCGGGAGCCGTGGGGTTCCCGGGGGGACGCTCCTGCGAGGACACGGGGCTACGGGGCAGAAGGTGGCCCTGGAGAAGCGCCCGGCTCCTGCCGCTCCTTGGGAGCAGCTGAGCGATGCCCGCGGTGAGCCGGGCTCTGCAGAGCGGAGCAGAGCAGAGCATCCCGCCGGCCACGCCAGCCCCCGAGCTCCCCGGCCCCATGCGGATGTTTCCCCGCCGCGCTGCCAGCCCGAAGGGCCCCGCTGGGGCGGATTGGGTGGCATCGCTCCGAAGCTCACGGCCGACACGCGGGGTTGCGCAGCCGGAGCCGACAGCCCCGGGGAAGAGGCCAGGCAGCCAGGGATGTGGCTCAGGAATGGCTCCGGCAACACGGGGAAGAGGAAGGGCGGTTTATTGCGTCTGTGCCGGCGTCCAAGTCGCCACGCAGGGGAAGCAACCTGTGGCTGAGCCCTGGCCGGGAGGGCAGAGCCGGGGAGCCAGCGGCGTGGGGTGTCACCCGTGGCTTCGCCGGCCGCCCCAGGGCTCCGCTCCCCAGCTTTCCAGCAGCACCCAGACCCCCTCCCCAAAACGTCCGGGACAGAGAGCAACGGCAGCAGCACAGGGAACTCCTGGGCGCGAAGGAGGGACTGGGTGCGAGCCAATGCCCCCCTCCACATTTGTCAAGGCAGTTAATAAGCCTAATTAGCCGGTGACTGGGCGCGTGGGAGAGTGGGGAGGCTTGGAGCCCAGCGCACACCCAACAGAGCCCGCTGCCTGCAGCCCCGCGCCGGGGAAGGGGCTGGGAGGGAGAGCTGGGGGAGCACAAACGCAGCTCAGTGCCTTTGCCCCCCTCCCCCTCCCAGCCGTTCCATTTTATTGCCTCAGACGTTTTCTTTAGCGCCGGGGAATGGAAACTCTGCTTCCTCCCGGGCTGCGGACAAGCTGAAATCGGAGAGCGGGACAGAGGGGGGCGGTGAGGCCGGGGAGGGGCCTGCCCCCCCGCAGGGGTTAATGCCTTTTGCAGGTGCCGGTGCCCAAAGCCCCGGGATCTGCCGCTGCCCCGGCTGCCGGGGGGGGTGGGGGGGGGCCGGCGGAGGCGGGTTTCTCTCTCGCATCTCAGGCCCCAGGAGGAGACGGAACACCAAAACCAGGCGTTTTCACCCCAGCGGGGATGCGCCGTGCCCCGACGGCCTCCCGGGGGGGGGGGAACGAGGGGCGCATCCCGGCAGCAGGGTGATGCCCCCGCACCGGCCGCTCCGCCTGACAGCCCCCCCCCCCCCCCAAAATAACAATCCCCGCCGCTCAGCAGTCCCCCCCCCCCCCCCCAGTGCGGGTCAGTGCCCCCAGGGCCGTGCCCGACCCCCGAAGCCTCTCACCAGGGTCCCCGCCCCGGGCAGCCCCCCCGACAGGCCGGGGAGGGGAAGGGGTTTCGAGACATCGGAATGGGCGAAGCTGGGGGGGGGGGGAATCCGGTGGAGGGGCTCCCGCTTGCCCCGGGCCCGAGCAGTCCCCCTGCGGCTCCCGGCCCCCCCCCGCCGCGCTGGGTCCCGTCCCCCGGGACGGGGGGCACGGGGGGGCTCTGCCGTGGTGACCGCGGCGGCTTGCGGGCGGGTGAGCCCCGGGGGTCCGCGGGGCCGAGGGCTGGGGGCTGCCCCGCGCCCCCGGGCCCGGCCCGCACCGGGCCCCTGCGGCCCCCGCGACCCCCCCGCACCGCACCCGAGCGGGAAACCGAAAACCCGGCAGCAGGCGAGCCGAGCTGAGCCCCTGCCAGGAGCCGCGGACAGAAATCTCCTTGATTTCACCGAGGTGTGAATAACTTCTGACACTTCCAGGGCTTACTGCCTCCAAAAAAAACCCCCGCCTCCCCCGGCAGCCCCCGCTCGCCCCCCGCAGCCCCGCGTCCCCCGTGAACGGAACATCTGAATCACGGCAAAGAACTCAAGCGCTTCCCCCCGCGAAGCCAAGCGCCCTCCCCGCGCAGCCGAGCCCAGGGGCGCGGCGGGAAACGGGACACAGCCCCGCACCGCAGCCCCGCACCGCAGCTCCGCACCGCCCGGTAACCGGAGTGCCCCGGCCCCGGCCCTCGCGTGTTCCGCGACCCCGCCGCGCTCCGGCAGCCCCCGGGGTCCCGCCGCCGCCCGCCGCTCACCCCCAGCCCCCGGACCCCACTGCTCGGACTCGAGCAGACGCAGAAACCCGCACCGCGCCGTCGGGGGGGCCGGCTCGGACACCGGGCGATCCTCCCTGCCAGCACCCCGCCCGGCTTGTCGCAGTTTGGGGTTTGCTGCTTCTCCCCCCCCGGGGCAGTAGGGCGAGAGGAGGGACGGGGCGATGCCCCCCCCGGCCCCGCACCCTCAGCCCGGTGCCCGCGGCCCCGGCAGCGTCGGGGGAGCCGGGACGGAGCTCCCGGTGCCCGGTCGTGCTCGGTCCCTCGCAGCAAACCGAGCCTCCACCTCCCGCCGCCTCCCGGCCCCGCCGCCAGCCCGGTGCCCGTCGGGTCCGGCGCGGGGAGCAGCGGCTTCGTCCCCCGGTGCCCCCCGCAGACGGATCACAACCGCATTTTTACAGAAGCGATAAAAATCCCAGGAATTCGCCGGCCGTACGATTTATTAAACACTTTCCTCACCGCAAAGCTGCCCGCGGGCGAGCAAACCCCTCCGGCGGTGACCGCCTCGGCGGGGGCTGCGGCCGGGGGGGCTCCGGGGACCCCGGCAGGGTCTTCAAAAAGCCGAGTAAAACCAGCACCTTGCGTCCCCCGACGTGGCTGCGGCACCGGCCCCGCTCCCGCCGGTACCCGGGAGCCGTCGGGCAGCCGCGGGCGGGGACCGGACCCCGACGGCCACCCGCACCGGCCACCCCGAAAGTCGCAGAACTTTCCCCCAAAATTCCTTCGTGCCCGCGGACGCGTTTCCGAGCAGCGGGGCACGGCTCGGTCCCGGGCGGTTCCCGAGCAGGACGAAGCTTTGGGAGCGATTCCTGGGAAATCGGGAGCGGAGGGGGGGCAGAGGGGAGAAAAGCCTCGGGCCGGCACGCCGGCGGGTGCGGGCGCGGGGGGCTGCGGGGGGACGCGGGACGGCGCAGCCCTTACCTCGGCGGAGCGCGGCTCGGCGGGGCGGACGGGCGGGCGGCGGCGGGCCGGGACGCGCCGGGCCGGGCCGGGGACCCCCGCGGCGGGGCGGGGCGGGGGGCCGGGGCGGGGCGGAGCGGGGCCGGAGCTGCGGAGCGGAGCGGGGCCGGGCCGGGCTGGGCTGGGCCGGGCTGGCTGCTGCGATTTCTTCCTTTTCCCTCTTTATTTTTTTTTCCCCCTTTCTTTTTTCCTTCCCACCCCGCCCCCGGAGGTCGCAGCCCGGCTGCGCTTCTCCGTTCCTCCGTCGCCGGGAGGAAACAAACCGGTACCGGCGCGGCCCCCCGGCCCCCGGCCCGCCGGCGGGGTGGGCGCAGAGGGCACTCGGCCCCTTCCTCGCCAGCCCACGGGGGGGGCATGGGGCCCGGGGGCACGGCACGTACCCCGGCCCCACTCTGGTCCAGGGATGCCCAGTGCCCCCGGGATGCTGATGCCAGCAACACCAGCACGGGGGTGGGAGCAGAGCCCCCTTCGCCTGCAAAGCACCCAGCACGGGTGCTGCCTGCCCCCGGCACTGCCCTGGGATGGGGCAGACTGGGGCTCGACCCTCTCTCCCCTTCTTGGCCCATCTGGCAGCCCAGGGCCGGAGCAGCTTGCGCCCAGGCTCCCCCCAGCCCACCGCCCGTTCCCCCTGCGGGCACAGGGCCAGCACGAGCAGGGGGTGCTCCCCCCTCTTTGGGGGGACTTCACCACCCCAAAAACGCTGAGCAGAAGCCTAGGGAAACGCGGTGCCAGCGCTGCCACGTCCTGCTGCCTCTCGGTTCAGCACGGTTCCAAACCGCACACGGGGACCAAGGTGCCCCCATCCCGGGGGTGCCCTCAGCCCCCACCTCCGGCCTTTCCCAGCCACCGAGCGCTGCCCGTTCCCGAGGCGGGGGGGTCTCGGCGTCCCGCTGGCAGCCGCGTGCCAGGCACAGCCGCGACACCGCCGGTGCGGGGTGCAGGGGCTGGGGGTGCAGGGCCCCGCTGCGCCCCGGGAGACAGATTAGGGTTGCTCAGGCAACGGGCACGGAGAAAGCCCGTCTGGATCGAAGCCGCCGGGGCGCACAAGGGTGTTTGTTTTCCGTATTAAGCGGCTGAGCGAGGGGGGCATCAGACGGCTAATCCCCCCTCAATGCCTTCCCTCGCCCAGGAATGCTGATGCGGACGGGGCTGGGGCGGGGGTCCCCTCCGCACCCTGAGCAGGCAAGGCTGGGGGTCCGCCCGCTGCTGGTCCCCACCGTGGGCCACGGTGGGCAACCGGCCATGGCTGAGCCCGGCCGAACCGCAGCCCACTGTCACCAGCTGCTCAGGGGCCAGGGCCCCAGCGGGACGGCTGCCGGCAGAAACCGCTCTGCTGCCGGCTTGGCCCCCGCGGCTGCCATGCCCCGGCAGTGCCGGCTCCCCGGCCCTCGCCCGTGTCCCGCCAGCAGCCCCCGGAGCTGGGGAGCCCGGGCGCAAGGCAGCGCACGGAGGGGCCTCCGCCGGCGCAGCGGCTCCTGCAGAAAGGGACCAGCCTTGTTTAACCGGAGCTCTCACTGGCAAAGCATTTCCTCTGCGCGCAGACTCCCTCAGCCAGCACAGACATTCCTCTGTCCCACAGAGCCAGCCACCGGCCGCGGCCTCGCTACGTGCCGGCCTCCCCCGCCTGTCATCGCCCCCACACCGGCTCGCTCCTCCGTAGCCCCCACGCCCACCCCTCTGCCGGGACGGAGCCCGGGGTGCGGCCGTGCCACCCCGGCTGCCCTGCTGCGCCCGGCCACGCTCCGGCTCCTTACCTCTGCCCGCTGCGCCGGAGCGCCGGGGCACTCGCTTCGTGCCCTGTCCCCATGGTGCCATCCCGAACGGTGCACGTGGGGCACTAGGGATGAGCATGCCAGCGAGGGGGTGCACATAGCCACGGCTGCCGGTGGCACTGCCGCCCCGGACTGGGCTCATCCCGGGACAGGGCTCATCCTGGGATAGGGCTTGTCCCCAAACAGGGCTCGTCCCCAAACAGGGCTCATCCCCAGACAGGGCTCGTCCCAGGATAGGGCTCATACCGGGACTGGGCTCATCCCGGGACAGGGCTCGTCCCAGGATAGGGCTCATCCCCAGACAGGGCTCGTCCCGGGACAGGGCTCGTCCCAGGATAGGGCTCATCCCCAGACAGGGCTCGTCCCGGGACAGGGCTCGTCCCAGGATAGGGCTCATCCCCAGGCAGGGCTCGTCCCGGGACAGGGCTCGTCCCAGGATAGGGCTCATCCCCAAACAGGGCTCATCCCAGGATAGGGCTCATCCCCAGACAGGGCTCATCCCCAGACAGGGCTCGTCCCAGGACAGGGCTCGTCCCAGGATAGGGCTCATCCCCAGACAGGGCTCGTCCCAGGACAGGGCTCGTCCCGGGACAGGGCTCACCCCGGGTGCAGCAGCACAAGGCCTGGCACTGGCTGTGCCGAGCCACTTCCGAAGGCTCTCGTCCCCGGCGGGAAGGGGAAGCCGGGCTTAGCATGGGATTTAGTGGCTCTGCTGCCTCTGACCTCTGGCAGCTCCGCACCCGTCTGCCGTGCCAGGGCTCCGCGGTGGCCCCAGCCTCCCCGGGGAACAAGAGACAACGCCTCGAAGACCGGCATGGAGCTCGCCCTGCCCGCTGCCGTAAGCGAGCCGACGAGTGCCCCGGTGCTGGAGCAGCACCGAGACCTGGGTGCCCGGGCACTGCTGCGCCCAGGGGCTGCTCGCAGGGTCCCAGGTTTGCTTGCCCCCAAAAGCCCCGTCCCAGCCATCTTGCTGCTCCGCATGGGAGAAACGAAAGAGAGGGAGGAGAAATAATTCAATCTAGGGCTGAAAAATGCCTTAACTCAATTTCAGTGGGTCACGGACGTAATCGAATCAGCCCCGTGCATTGGAATATCGTTTCCATGTTTCCACAAGATGGATAATTGTGCTCGGAAAAGCAGCCCTCGGTGCTCCGCAGAAAAATCCACTGTGAGGGTGGAAGGGGGCCGGGGGCTGGGCTGGCGGCTGGGGGCTGGCATCACTTCTGCTGAGCAGAGCCCTGCCGTGCCAGCAGCCACGCGCCATGGTGTCCCCGCGGCAGGCGAGGCTGAGCCCCGCTGGCCACGCGTGCCAGGGTGCTCTGCCGGGCTGCGCCGAGGGCAGGGCTGGGTCCAGGGTGCATCGCCCCAGCTCTGCAGGCGGCGAGGGCAGGTGAGAGGTGCCCAGGGCGGGAGGAGGCCGGGCAGCGAGCGCGGTGCCGGCAGAGCGAGGGGCGAGCCACGGCTCCGTGTGGAGCGTGGTGCCAGATCCCAGCCTTCGGGAACATTCAGTGATGGATTAAATGCAATCTGACTACCACTGTGGGAGGTTGGAGAGAATTACTTCATACAAATGCACTTCGGAAAGTATTTAGAGTCAAATTTTCAAAAGCCCCTGAACGATTTAAGAGCCAAAATCCTATTTTCCAAAGTCACTTAAATGAGCAAGGAAAGATCAGTAAAGAAAACACGGGGCCAGCCGGGGCCTGGCGGGGAGCGGCCGTGGCGGCGGGCGCAGCTCCCCGGGGTGGCCGCTCCGCCAGCGCGTCGCGAGGTGCCGGTTCGAGCTGTGGCGGCGATTGCCCACCGCAGCCCGTTGTTGGGACGCGAGGATGCGTCGGGCCCCGAAAGCATCCCCTGTGTTTGTGTCCTGGGGATTCAGCCCGGGCCGGGGCCGGGTCCCAGCAGGGATGTCCCTGCCAGGCACAGGGACAGCGCCCGGCTCTGCCCCGGACCCGAACCCCGACCGCTGCCTCCTCCGAGCACGGACCCCGCCGGGGCAGGGAGGGTCCCCGGCTGTAAGGGGAGAAGGCAGGGCTGCAGCTGGGAACCGCATGGCTCCTTCCCTTACCCCGCAACCGCTGCAGCCTCCTAAAAGCATCTCCAGTTCCCCGTTCAGCATCCTAATGAACCGCAAGGGCAGCTGGGACCCTCCGAGGCAGCAACCACGGAGACTCGACCCCCCCAAAGAGTAAATCCCAAAGCAATTAGCTTTGCAAGCTTCGGCCGGGCTGGTGGAGGTTCCACATTCCTCAGTGGCTATAAAGCTCTTTACTGGGATTGTTTTTTCTGCGTAAGCCCTGCCCGGGGTACACATGGCCGTGGATCTGGCTCCGGCTCCCAGCGCCTTTGGTGCATGTCATAAAAAAAACACTCTCAGCACGTTGACTTTGCTAGGGCTAAAAAGAAGTGGGTTTATACGCTTCCCCCGATAGAAAGCATAAAGGATCTGAGACAGAGTTCTTGCTCCAGGATCCTTTACAATTCCTGGAGGACATTTTTGGAAAGGGAAGGGTCGTATTTACTTTGGCAGCGGACTCCGCTCCTATATACATACGCATGGAAAAACTGCACTCACCTAACGTTTCCACAGCTCCCTTTCCTGCGGAGAGCCAGCCCAGGTGGGAGCTGGCAGCCCCGGGAACTCTGTCAGGAGGCAGCACATTGAGCCGAAAGCCCCAGGGGAGCTGAAGGTGAAACCTCTCCCCTCGGTGGCCCCGGAGGCTGCTGGCCCAGCCTGGGCACGCGGGCAGAGGTGGCCGAGCCCCGCGTGGCGCGGGAAACGCTGCTGCGGTTTGGGAGGAGGAGGAGGAGGAGGAGGAGGAGGAGGAAGACTGCTGGGCACTGCTGGTGGAGCAGGAGCGGGAGTGGGAGCAAGTGATGTCTCCAGCACCATGGTGCTTCGAGGGTCCCAGGCAGAGGAGTGAGGTGGCCCCAGCGCCAGCAGCCGGGGTCCCCAAGAGCCCCGCCATGCCCTGACGCGTGCAGGCACCTCATTGCCGAGGCGTCAGGATGGGAGCGAGGGGTGAAGCGACCCCCGCCGCCGTCAGACACAGCCAAAGCAAAACAGACACAGAAGCGCTGCCGCAGGGGAGGGCTTGAAAGAGCTCAGCACGGCCCAGGGCTGCGGCGTTCAGCGAACGGCAGCGGTGGCTGCTCCTGCGCCGGCCGCTCTTGTCCCCTGCCCACGGCGACGGCAGCGGGTGGTGATGGGGACACCGGCCTGTGGCCCCCGCAGCGGGGTGCGTGGCCCTGCCAGCGGTGCTGGGGTGGCGAACCGGGGAGATGAATAACTGGGGAGGGGGTGAATAACCCCCCGGGCTGCAGTTTTCCTGCACACACTGCTGCCCAGCTGCCCTCAGCGGGGGGGGGTTGCAGCGGCCGCGGTCCCCAAGGGCAGCCCTATCCATGGGTGCCCTCGCCCATCGGGGCAGGTGGGGAGGGGGCACAACGCGGCTCCCCAGCGAGCAGCAGCGTTTCCAAGTGCGGAACCAGCTGGGAAGCGCGCTCCCCTCCTGACCCCCCAGCTGCCCCCGGCCCAGAGCAGCCCCCCAGGACGGCAGCTTGGCGGAGGGGACGCAGCAGCCCCAGTGCTCGCCGCAGCCCACGGCACAGCCAGAGCCAGGCACCGTCCCCGCGATGTCCCATGCCCCCTGTGCCCCCCGTGCCCCCCGCCAGGCACCCCTCCCCGCCCCACGCCTCCAGCCTTTCCGTGGCCGCTGTGGTTCATCCCCTGATGGTGGCGGGGGAATAAATCCACTCGTTGGCACGTTGTAAATTCATCACGTGCCGGGGGTGCGCATTCCAGCCCACCATAAACACCCCTGGCTACGAGCTAGTAAATCTGCCTCGAGAGCGGCGGGTGGGCAGGGCTGCTGGGTCCCGGGGGGCCGGGGTGACCCCGCACACCCCCCCGTCCCTGGAGGGGGGGGCTCGGGAGAGGAGCCGGCGGGAGCAGATTCGCCCGGCTGCTGTCACCATCCCGGTTTGCACCCCTGCTCCCCGTGCCATCCCTGCTCCAGTGACCGGGGTGGGGGCTGCTGTCTGCTCGCTGCTCCCGGGGGTACTGGGGACCCATCCCGCGGGACGAGGGCAGGGTCCTGCACCCCATCCGGGAGCTGCCCCGGGGGTCCAGCGACCGTCCCCGAGCAGCACGAGAGGGGGTTTGCTGCTCCCGGTGCTCTGCTGCGCTGCTGAAGCGTTTATGCAGTAAACTAGTTGTAAAAAAAGAAAAAAAACGGTTTTATTATCCACCAAACAGCTGCCGCTCCGCTTTATGGGGGTCACTCTCCGAGGAGGTCCGGCCAGCGGAGCGCAGGCACAAAGCCCAGGTCCCGGTGGGTTCCAGGCTCCCGGCAGCCCCCCGCTCTGCTCCCCGGGCCCCCTCCACCCCCAGCACCGGGCTGGGGGCTCGGGGATGGCAGCGGCAGCGGGCACGGCCCGGGGAAGTGCACTTGTTGCTTTATGATTTTTATCAGCCGTGCCATTGTAGGGGCTGTCAGCAGCTGGCCCGGGGAGGCGGCGCGGGGGCCAGACGTGCGGGGCAGGGGAGCGGGGGCCCGGGCTGGTTCCCATCGCGTTCCCCGGGAGGGGAAGCCGGGGTACAGCCTCCCGTTCCCAGAGGAAGCCAGGGGCTCGGGGACGTGGCATCGCCGGTGCCCAGAGCCGTGGGCAGGGTTGCAGGATGCGGATGCCAGCCCGGCGTGTTGGGGGGCCAGGGCTGCTGCAGCCCCCAGCTCCGCATGGAGCCTGTCCCCCCAGGAAAGTCATCTGCAGGGCTAGGGGTCCCCGGACATTGCCAGGGGACAGGGTCCCAATGGGGGGGTGAGCATCAACGGGGACAGGCAACCATGGGGACACGTCAGCCCGTGCCCCTGATGCTCCCCTTCCTCCTCCTCTGTCCCTTGTGCCACCTTTGCCCGTGCCGGTGGGAGCCAAGCGGGCACAGCCTGGGTGGCCCTGGGCCACGGCTTGTGCCAGCCCCAGGGAGGGGGCACGGGGGGCTGCGCCAGCACCGTGCCACGGCCAGCCCGAGAGCTCCCGGCTGCTCCAGCCCTCTATGAAATAATTTGTTATTTTAGTTGTAAAACAGTAAGTGGCCCCTTTCCAGGCGGCGCAGGGGAAAAGCCAGACGAGCCCCGCTCCCGCTGATGACTGAACCATTCACTCCGCGCGGGCAGGCACTGGCAGGGGCGCGGGCGCCCACCTCCCCTCGCCCCCTCACCGCCCCAGCACTTCCACAAGAGCCAAGGTGATGATTAATTAGCGGGGCCGTCACCTCTCTGAGCAGCTTTAGTGCGGGGCGAGCGTGCTGGGGCCGTGCGTATGAGCGGCGGGCAGTGCCAGCGTGTCGGGGCGCCGGGGCTGGCACCTCTGCTGTGCCCGGCGAGCCGAGGGGTCCCGCGCGGCTCGGCACACGCCGACACGGCGCGGCTGCTCCGGCTGCCCGCAGGCGTGCGAGCGGCCGGACCCACAGCCCAGCGCCATGGGGCTGCGGTGCCGCGATGCTGCCGGACCGGCCGCTGCTGGCAGGTCGGACTGGGAACCCACCCCACCACTGGGACAGACTGGGAACGCAGCCCCTGGGGTGAGCGCCGGGCACCCCACTGGGGAGGAAGAGGAGGAGGAGGTTTGACCCTTTCCATGCCCAGGGATAAAATCTCCCTCCCCTGCGTGAAGCCTGGTGTCAGTGCGGGGTGGGCAGCAGGGCCACGTGCCGGGCGAGGCGGGCAGGCTCCCGCAGGGAGCAGCACAGGGCGCAGGCAGGGCACAGGGTGCAGGATGGGCTCACCTGGGGCTGATGGCCTCCCCAGGTGGGGGCTGCCTGCACACACCCTATATAAGGGGTCAGAAGCCCAGCCCAGAGCTGGCTGCATGGCTGGGGCTGCTTGCTCAGGGTAAGGTGGGGGTATTGCTCCTGGGGGTCCCTCCTGGGCTGCTTGGTCTCTTTCCACCCAGGGCTTTTGTGCTGCCACCTTCCAGCCCAGCTCGGGGTGGTGACATGGGCAGGAGCAGGGCTGGGTGGCAGCAGCTGGCTCTGCTGCCGGCTGGGGAGCTCAGCCTGCTGGGAAACCCTCAGGGTCCCATCTCCTGCAGGGACATGAGGCCACAGCTTGTGCCTCAGCGGGAACGATGCCTGCGGCTGCGTGTCCTGCTGCAGCCCCGGCTTGGCTGGGCTTGTCTCGGGGTGGGGGGTGGCCGGAGCGAGCACCGGGGCAGGGAGCAGGGTGCTGGCCAGCAAGGCAGAGCCCCTGGGAGCAGGGACAGAGCTGGGATGGGCACTGACCTGGGCAGCGTTCTGGTGGGCACCAGGACTGGCCGGGGTCCTGGCTGGGGGTTCCAACTGCTCCCTCTGAAGCACAGCCCAGGGCAGGAGCCGAGGGCTCTCCCTTGCTGGGAGCTCTGCCTGAGTTGGGGTAAAGCCCAGTGCTGCCTGACCCCAGCACCCCAGCCCTGGCAGTGCAGCACCCACCACTCAGCTCCCGATGCTGGGTGCCCCGCAGTGACCTTCCCAAGTGCCAGCCCGGAGTGGGGCAGCTCGACAGCCAGCACAGCTCAGCTTTCATCCCAGCCCAAAATCAACCTGGAGACTTTTCTGCAGACACTTGGGGCCGGGTGGGGGAACCGGTGGGTAGAGAAGGGTCTGCTCTTTCATCTGCTCTTCCAATAACAAAGCTGAGAGCCCGCTGGCATGGCTGCCCCGAGCAGCGTACCCGTGCTGGCCGGGGCTCAGCTGCGTGCCCGGTACCGGCTGTGGGACACGCCTCACCCAATTAATGTGAGTCGGTAACGACTTTTTGCTGATATGGATGTAACGTCCTCTGGAAACCAGCATCCTGACACGTGTCCTTTCCTCTTCACAGTGCAAATACAGGGACACGGCTGCTGCAGCCCTCGGCCCCGGGGCTGGATGTACCCCACGGACACAGGTGGGTGCTGCCAGCAGCTCCTGGGCATGTTTGCTTTGTGCTTCCTTTACTGGGAGGGGCTGGGGGGGACTGGAGCAGCTGGAAAATTCAGGCCAGGGCAAAACAGAACTACCTGGGATGCAGGGATGGGCGAAGGGCGCTGGGGGAGTGGGGCTGGGTGCAGCCTGGGTGGGATCCAGCCATGCCGTGTGGGTGCCTGAAGCCCGGAGGTCCAAACCTGGGCATTCGGCAGTGCAGATGGAGGCCAGCAAATCAGCATCACCTCCACGCTGGGATCACCTCCTCCGGCCGGGCAGGGCTGCGCGGGCGCCGGGACGTGTTTCCCCCAGCGAGGGTCAGCAGCCCTGGGAGGGGAGGTGCGGCTGCAGGCGGGGGGCCGGTGCGGGTGTTGAGTGCTTCTTGGCATCTTCCCCGGCCCCGGGGGTGGGGAGACCTGAAATGCCCCCTCCTTTGCTGCAAGCGGGTGCCCCAGGGGTGCAGCAGGGTCTCAACAGGGCCCTGCTCGGGGATTTTGACACCACCCCCACCCCACCCCCCAGCAGAAACGGTGCTGGCTCCGCGTGCCAGGTACAGACAAAGCGCCCAGCAGAGCTTTTCCTCGGGGTCATCCCGCGGGGACGCCGGGGCAGCCCAGCCATCGCTCTCGGAGTCTGGCAGCACCGTGCCAAGCACTCCGGAGCTGCGCTGGCAACACCCCTCCCCGCTGTCAGGTTTTAGACTCGAGTCCTCAAAAATGCAAAAAATGCAATGGGAATCAAGGTTGGCCTGAAGATTTTTGATCTTTTCGCAATTGCTGCAGTATTGCCGTAAGTACATCCAGATGGCTGCAGACCACACAGAGGGAGCGCGCCCGGCTCCTGCCGGCACGGTCACCTTCGGGCCACCCCGTCCCACCACCCCTGCGATGCTCGGGGACCTCAGGGGTCTTTGGGCTGCACCGAGGGGCAGCACTTGAGGACGTGGCAGGTTGAGCTGCGTGTCATTAGGGTTAATGCTAATGGTGGCTGCAGGGTGACCTGGCCCCCGCTCAGGGCTGGTGGCTGGTCACGGGGCTCCAAGGGGTGCTGCGGCAGAGCCATCGCCTTGGCTCGTACCTGGGGCAAGGATGTGACCTCCAGTGAAGCTCTGCTAAATGTAAGAGGGAGCTGAGCACCGTGTAGCTGAAACTATAGATCAGCTGCTGAGAAGTGATGCTAAACTGTCTTGAAAACGCTGGCTCTGCGCCCTTGGCTCCCGGCGTGATCTCTGTGACGGGCTCCATGGTCGGGGCTGCGACGGGCTCCTCGGTCCAGCGAGTTGCTGCCTGGCTCCGTGAGCTCCTTTGCTATTTATCTGGCCTGAGCGTTGCTATTGCTGAAACCTCAAATGAGAGGGAAAGCGCTCGGTGCCGTTTGTTGCAGGGTAGCTGCTGCGTGTGCGGAGAGCCGGGGCAGGGCGGACCTGGGCTTGTTCTGGTGCTGTTACTGCGTCTTGGAGCCGAGGAGGGAGGCGATGGCTGCCCCCAGCAGCGTGTGCCCGGGAGGCTGGGGATGCCCCGGCCTCGGGGTGCTCCCGAGGGGTGCCCGGTCCCTGCACACGGTGCTTTGCTTCCCGCCCGGTGCGGCACGGCGTGGCACGGCACAGCCGCGCTCAGTGCCCGTGTCCTGGCCCTGCTGCGGGTGCTGCTGCCCACCCTTCCTTCCTCGCGCCCCGAGAACTGAGGGGAAGGGATGCTGACTTAGAGACGCTCGTTCTAACCCACCACTCGCTTTACTCCTGCTCGGAGCCAGGCGGGAGTGGGGCTGGTGGGAAGGGGCAGGGGCCTGGATGCGGCCGGGGGTGCCTGAGTGGGCGGAGGGGCAAGGGCAGGGCTGGGGGTCCCTCCTGCCCACGCCGGCTCCTCCGCAGCACCCGAGCGCTGCCCGTTCTGACTCCTGGTCTCACTCCTCACAGGAGTGGGAACGTGTTTACCCAAAGCTTGCTCCCTCAGGGAGCAAACTTGTGGTGGTTTTTGTTGAAAAGCAAGAGTATTTCTAGGGAGATGAGAATTTCCTTTTCCGAAAGCCGATTCCCATGAAGGAAAACATGCTTGGACCAGAAACTGATGCCCAGTTCTCTGCTCTGTGGTCTAGCTGAGAGCAGCAGGTAGTGCTGGTGGTGCGAGGCGGGTTCCTTGCCTGGCTCTGGTCCTCCCCAGCAGCAGCTGAGCCGACCAGGGTCCCCTGGTGTGGGGGGACGAGGGGCTGTCCCCAGCCAGCATCACCCCAAAGCCAGCCCGGCCGCTGGCACGGGGCTCACGTGGTACCTGGTGGGGATGCTCCCGGCACCCGGCGCGCTCCTCCTGCTCCTCTCCCATCACCCAGAGGAAGGTCCCGCTCCCCTCCTCACCTCCGGTCTCGGCCGAGCACCCAGGGGCCGGTGGCTGCGCTCTCCCTCCCCTCCGCTGCCCACCAAACCGAGGAAGTCGCAACCGCAGAGCTCTTGAAAGCATTTTTTTGGTGGAGACCACCGGTACTGAGAGATTAAAATTGCTGTTGTTTCTTCCATTACTCAGCTTTCCTGAATTATGGGGTGTAATACTCAGGGAGTGGGAATAATTAGGGGAGAACAATGGCAGGCTTGAAGGCTTAAATACGCTTGTGTGGTGCTCCCAGCCAGGCCAGCCTGCTGTCACATTTCTCTAGGCCTCCATTTTCCACAGCCCGTGCCAAGCTGTTTCCACCACGGGTACCCACTCCTCGGCTTCCTCATTCCTCGGCTCCGCTCCCCGGCCTGGCTGCCCCGGTTAACGCTCTGCTCCCCAGCTCCTGGCCAGCCAGCACCCCTGGCATGGCTCCCTGTGCCCTGCCCGGCCGGGATGCTGCAGCCTGGGGATGCGGGAGGGCAGGGCAGGGGGATGCTGCAGCCTGGGGCTGAGGGATGCAGGACCTCAGGGGATGCAGGAGTGTGGGGCAGGGGGATGCTGCAGCCTGGGGTCAAGGGATGCAGGAGCTCAGGAGATGCAGGAGTGTGGGGCAGGGGGATGCTGCAGCCTGGGGTCAAGGGATGCAGGAGCTCAGGAGATGCGGGAGGGCAGGGCAGGGGGATGCTGGAGCCTGGGGTCAAGGGATGCAGGAGTGTGGGGCAGGGGGATGCTGGAGCCTGGGGCTGAGGGATGCAGGAGCTCAGGGGATGCAGAGCGTGGGACAGGAGCATGCAGGAGCCCAGGGCCGCCCCCATCCCATCTTTGCTCCATCCTGGGTCCTCCGCACCGGGCAGGCAGGGGTCCCACCGGCTCCTTTCTGTGCTCAAGGAAGCCGCTGGGTTTCTCCCCTCTGCAGGGGATGCCCCTCCAGCTCCTTGGCAGCATCTTGCTCAAGCACCTTCCCAGCAGTGGCTCGCTGCTGCTGGGCCTGGGGGAGCAGTAACGGCCCCAGCCGGGGAGCTTGGGCAAGAGGCCGTGACACTGGGGCACGGGGTGGCTGTGGGGAGCTCCCTGCCCCGTGGTGGGGCAGAGACGTGGAGCCACAGCCTGGGGCAGAGCCGGCCCTGGGCCCAGAGAGCTCTTGGATGTCAGTGCTAGTGCTAATTAAAACAAAATCAATATTATTTTTTTTTTTTTCCTGGAAAAAGAGGCATTGTTCTGGCGGGCACTTTCCCTGAGCGAGCTCCCACATCTTGGCTGCTCACGTGTGACGGGCAGGGGGAAGCCTGTGGGATCCCAGCGCTGAGATCAAACTCTGGGGCTTTGCTTCACCCAGGGAGGAGATTGGCTTTGAATTTTTAAATCATTCTGCTCCTCTCTATGAACTTCACTGCTTGGAAGCCTTGACCCCACTGCTTGGGGCTGTACCCCATCCCGCGGGCGCTCCTGCACCTTTTCCGGACGGAGCCCGGCCCCGCGGGGTGCCGTCGCCCCGTGCCGCGTCCTGTGCTGCTGCCGGCAGGACAACGGCGGCTGTGGTTTTAATTATGGGGGTTTAGCTGTGTGGAGCGGAACGAGCAACCGAGAGCAGCGAAACCACAGGGAGAAAGGCGGAAAGGACGGTCGCTGGCCGGCTGCCTGGTGGGAGGCGTGGGGGGGGGGCATGGACTGTCCTGTCCCGAGCACCGGCGTCCTCGCTGGGTCACGGCACGGGGCTGGGAACGGTGGCTCGGCTGATGTCGATCTGTTCTCCTGTGATGGCCGTGCCATTGCCCAGGGCCGTCCCTTCCCATCACAGCTTGGCAGGAGCTGCTGCTGCGGGAACGGCCGCGTGTGGAGACGAAGCGCTGCGCGGTGACGCGGGAGCATGGCCCCGGCCAGGGGACACTGAGACGCTTCGGGTCCCAGCCCCGGGCACCCCTCATCCCCTGCACGCGCTGCCGTGCCAGTCTGTGCGTGGGAGCCGGGACGCTCCCCACTGCGCTTCCGTTCCCGAGCGCTTTAACAGACGCCTTCGCTGCGGCGTTGACTCGCCAAGGGCTGGAGCAGCTCCGCAGCCGGGCAGAGCCTGGGAGGAGGGTGCCTGTCCCGCTTCGGAAACACGAAACCATAAGAGGAACAAGGGAGCCTCCTTCCCTCCAGCCGGAGTGCCAAACGCCGCCGAAATGCGGCAGAGCTCCGAGCAGCGCCGCCGGGGCAGCTCTCGTGTCCCCTGGCCCGAGGGGAGCTGCAGAAACCTCCTCCTCTTCCTCGGCCCTGGCAAGGGACACGGCAGCAGGGCGGGTGCCAAGGAGCGTGGCCAAAGGGCTGCCCTGACCCGGCGCTGCTGCTGGTGGGCATTCCCAGGGCTGGGAGCCACGTTTGGGCCGGGGCAGTGGTTCTGCGGCGTGGCGGTGCCTTGGGGAAGGGTTAGGCAGGCTGCGTGGGTCGGCTGAAGGTGCTTTGCTGGCGTGAGGGCCCAGGAAGGTTTCTCAAAGCATCCACGTACCCAGACTTTGGCTGTTATCAGGCAGAGAACATGTTCACGTGGTGACAAGCGTGGGGAGATGCCAGCTGGAGCTGGGAGTGGATCCGTGCCCCTGCCGAACCCCCACCCCGCGCATCGCCTCACCCGGCCCTGCAGCTGCCGGCAGTTTTTCAACGCAGGGCTGCCATGGGTGCTTGGGGTGGCGGGGCTGGGACTGAGCATCCCGGGCGTGCGGGGCTCGAGGGGGCCACGTGCTGAGCTGTGAGCGGATGGTGCCAGCCCGTCCCCGCCAGCACTGCCCGCACCTCGGCTGCTCAGGGCCCCCGGCACCGCGCCAGCCCTGTCAAGGAGCTGCCGTCCCCGGCATCCTTCGCACGGCCCCAGCGAGCCCCTGGCACCCCGGCCAAGCACATCTGGCTGAAAGCTGTGGGAGCTGCCCCGGCAATGAGGACACCGGTCTGGAAACGCTTCCCTCCCGGAGAGATCCCCCCGTCCCATCCAGGCTCCTCTCCCGGCACCGTCCCTGCCCCGTCGCCAGGCGCCGGCAGTGCTGGGCCGCGGGGTCTGCAAGGGGACGGTGCCCAGGGCACCCGGCAAACAGCCCTCGCCCACTGCCCGCAGCAAAGCCGGCAACAAACCCCCGGGAAGGGGGGAGCAGCAGCCAGGGTGTCCCCACCCTGGGCAGCGGAGCTGGTTTGAACCCTCGGGCTAGACCCTGGTGGGTCACAGTTGGGACTTCAGCTCCCACCAGCGTGCACCCTCAGGACACCAGCCAAGTCCACCTGCCCACGGGAGGGAACGGCGCCGGAGGAGGGCAAGGGCTGGAAAAGCTCCTCCTGCGCTCTGCGGGCACGGCCGCCACCAAAGCTCCTGCAACCCATCGCTCCGGCAGCCCGGGATGAGGCCCCATGGCTGGGACCCGGGGTCGGGGCGACGCAGAGTTCGTCCGCTGCCATCCCGGGGTGGCCGAGGGCCCGGCGTCCCGCAGCATCCCTCCCGCTCCGCGTCCCTCCCTGGGCTTGCTGCTGGTGTCGTCGCTGACATCGCGCAGCGATACGGAAGGCTGGGAGTCGCCTCTCCTGCCAGGTTAAATCGCTCGCCAGGAATGTCGATTACTCCCACAAGTCAACTTTCCCCTTCGCAGTATGTGTCCAGGGGTCAGGCCTGGCACTGCATGAAAGCGAAGGGTATTCAATAACCGCGAGCCGTGGGGAGGCTTTCGGCCAACTCCAACCATGTTCGGGGTTTTATTGCGGCAGCATGCCTTTCCCCATTTGTTTCCTATAAACAGCACATGGTAATGTTTAGTAGGTTTCAAACAGAGCTTTTCGCGTTTTCTCCCTTGTCTACAATGAGCTACTCGGTAGTAGACAGTTTTAATTTACTTAATGCAATTTTTGCTTTTTGTTCTTCCAGAGGGTCTGGGCTGGTTTTGACCCAGTCGCCCCAGCAAATTGCTGCGCAGCTCCGTCATTCCCGGGGGCCGGCGGCGGGAGCCCGGGACCCCCCTCCCCCCGGGGCGAGCGCGTCCCCTCGCTCAGCGGCGGAGGGAACGGCCCCGGCACAACCACCCCCTTTAGCCGCGATGTCAGCGAGGGCTCAGGGTCTCCCTGCCCCAGGTCAGCGGCTGCCCAGGGGCCGTCTCGGGAGCCGGGTGCGTGTCGGGGTGGCTCAGGGCCGTTCGGGCTGGCAAAGCCCAGCTCGGGCACCGGCCGCCTGCCAGCTCCAGCCGAAGAGAAAAGCCACCGTATTGCAAAAGCTGCCACTTCCCCGTCCTCGGGGCTGGCACAGCCCTGGGGTGCTCAGTGCCCGGGGCTGAGCGAGGCGGCGGGGTGACCCCCGGAGCGGGGGGATGCCCACCGGCATGGCACAGGCTCCTGGGGACCGTTTATACAGGGACCGGAGCTGTAAATCCCTGCTCCTGGAGACCCAGCCGCCCCGTTCCTCGGCTGCACGCTCCCGCAGCAGCCGTGGAGCAGCCCCGTGCCGTGCTGGCACCGGGGGCTCAGATGCCTCCCAAGGTGAGTTTTTGCCACGATGACTGACCACAAATCGCGCGTGGCAGCTCCCAGCGCAGCGTTCTGCCCTGGGCCGGCGCGGCGGATGTCCCCGCGCGGGCATTGACGGGGCAGAGAAAGGCCGGCGCTCAAACAAGCAAACATTGACTGTCTGGTTTCCCAGCGCTGCCCGCCAGGCCCCCAGCCCCAGCCCTCCGTGCGCTGAATGTCGGGCAGGTTCCCCGCGCCGGCAGCCAGACATTCTTGGTGCGGTGCTGCCGTCGCCCTGCCAGCCCCGGGCACGCTGCTCCCCGCCAGCACCCGCCACCCTGAAAAAAAAAGCAAAAGGAAACCAAAGAGTGGACACTGGGATTCTTTTAATGCAATTGCTTTTAAAATGCAGCCTTGAAATGACTCGTAACGGCCAGCGACGAGAAACGACGGATCTTTTTCATCCCTGCACCATGACCGCGCAGACCCCGGCCTCCGCAGCCCCCCAGCCCCTGCTGCTCCTCGTTGCCATCCTCCAACTGCAGTCACGGCGACTCGCTGCCCCCTCACAGCACACACATCACACCGGGCACCCAAACCCCTCCCCAGAGGGACTTTTGGGAAAACAGGGGACATGGCGAGCTGCCCGGCGTCCAGCTGACCCGGCGTTGATCCGGAGCGCCCGAGCGCACGCCGCACAGCAGCAGCTTTCTCTCTCTCGCCTTACACTCAGGCACAAACCCACAGCGGTACGTGAGCCGCCAGCTCCTGCCATGTGAGGAAGAGCTGTCGACTTTAAGCTCCCAAATACCTCTGTGGATCTGTGCCTTCATGCTAGGTAAAGCGATTCGAGAACTGGACGTCTGACTGCATTTTCCAGCTGAACAGGATGGCAGAGGAAGTTGATTTTCCAATATCTGGCTTTCTGAGATACGCTGCTTTCTGTGTTTATTTTACAGAACAGCCGGTGCCACGGACCGTTTGCCAATTCAAGTAACACGGGAAGTTCTGTTCTAGCCTAAACATCTGTGAGAACGCACCCCGGCACACCTCCACGCTGCGCGGTGTTTACGCGCTGGAGCAGAACAGCCTCCACTTGCTGAAACGCGTTTAATCCCCCCCAGTCGTCAGTCGGAGTTTTGGTTTTTTGTTCCGTGGAGTTGCCCTGTGGCCCCCGGGCTGCACACCCTGCAGAACACCGACGGCATTTCAGCCACGCTTTCCTCCGCTTCAAATATTTACGGCTGCTCCAGCGCAGTTTAAGGGCCCTCCCTTCCAAGGGGGGGTCGTGAGGCTGCTGCGGAGGGGAACCTGAGCAGGACGCACGGAGCCCCCGAACCCGCCGCGTGGTGCCACCGCCCTCTGACAGCAGGAGCCTCCCGACCTGGTGCCCGCAGGCAGACAGCTCTGCCCCTTCGCAGGAAGCTTGCGTTTTACTAGGGACTTCAGAATCAAATGCAGGGAGCCAGTCTGGCCTACAGAAATACTACGCGCTTATCTCCGAACGAATTTTAAACGCCTCTTTTCAAGGACAGCATTTAACAGGGAATGGGTGCGCTCTGGCAGCTCGGTCTCCAATTCCGGTACCAAGACACAGACGCAGAGCTGAGCAGACTGGAGCTCTTCTGGCATCCGAGCAGTAGCTCTCGCACAACCAGACGTCACAATTGGAAACGGAGGGCAGAAAGAGTCCCCAGGGGAATACGAAAAAGACATCACCTTATGAAAAAGCTTCAGGATGAACCTGCAGAATAAACAGCAACCAGACAATCGTCTTCTACAGAAGATGGAAGCAACAGTATAAGAATATAACAACCTCTTAGTGAGTCAGTCCGAATGTACGGGGGCACTGGATCCCTACAGATCGGCGATGACAGCTAACGGCCAAACGCAGCCGGTCCCCTCCAGCCCCAGGGGACACCGGGCTGCGGTTCACTCTTCACCAGCTGGAAGATTGTCCTCAATCCGCCTGATGAACTTCATTCTTATCTCAGTGACGCTGTCACCCTTCAGTGTGTCCTGGACAAATTTCACATCTACGGCCATCTGAACCTAGGTGACGGAAGAGGAGAAAGAAGAGCAGTTATCGCCCTTGCAACCGCGGCTTCTCTAGGAACCGTCTGATCGTGAAGCACCAGCGTACGGACTCTGAGGGCACGACAAGCAATGCTGACCTGCAGGGCAGCACTCCCACATCCTCCTCGCACACTGTGCCTACGTGGGGGACAGCGGGCACCTCACCTCTGCAGAAGGACCTCCCGCCCGCGACTCCCTGCCGAGCTCGGAGCCGCATTAACCCGGCCACGCAGGGCGGCACGGCCTGCTGCTCCAGGCACGTTCCTCACAAACCTCAGCTAAGAGAGGTAATCGGGCCTAAATACAGACTCCTAAAGTTGAGAGGCAGCTGCTCCCCGTTCCAGCCAATTCCCAGCTAGGGCTCAGGGCAGTTACAACGCGAGGATTTCGAAGCTTCGTAAAAATTCAAGGGGAGACCAGTGCTTGTACTCGGGTCATAAGATGAAGGGGCTGGGGGAGCACCTCTGGGACTCACAGCTGCCGCACGCAACGGCAGCCGAGCACTCCTGCAGCTCTGCTCTTCTCCTGGGAATGAATTTCAAGTCCAAAGCAAACACAGAAGTCACGAAGGCAGGCTGGACACTGAAGTGTCTCCCGACATTCGTACATCTGTCTCACGGGCAGGGAGATGTCGGCTCACCATTTCCAGGGCACCGCGCAGCACTCCGCACAAGAGGTTGGAATAGATGAGGGACGAGTGGTTGTCAGGGAGCTCAACAAAGTCCACCAAGGGGTTATTTTCCAAGATCAGGGAGAACTCGTCGCCTCCAGGACTCCAATTGGTGATGCTCGGAGTGATACCCAGGTACATTTTAAATGCTATCTGTTATGTCAAACAGAGTACGAACAAGAAGGGGTCTCGTGAAGCAACAGGACAGCTTTGATCTTTGTAAAATTGCTAAGGGGTTTTGAAAACACCACGCCTTTCTCCCAGTTCCCACCAGCCAGCAGTAGTTAGGGATCTAATTCTCTCTTTTTGCTCCCCAAAATCTCAGTCAAACTCTCAGAACAGTCCTGTGAGCAGCATACACTCTATCCCCCCCCCACAAAACCTGACAAAGCTGTGCTTTGACGATTACCTTTGCAATAACATCTGCAGTTTCACGGAAATCGTGGCATCTTCCGACGTTGGACCGGGCCAGGAAGTCTTCTATGAGCCGAACGCCAATGTTGTAACCCCTGTGAACGTACCAAAGAGCAACAGCTGCTGAGCGTGAAGGGCACAGCTTTAGAAAGGCAGCCAACATTTATAAAAAAAGATAGTGAAGGAAAAAAAGATTAATCTGGGACGCATCTATATTAAATAAAAATCAGTCAGCCGGGCTTTGTTCACAGAGCAGCACGCAGAGAGGCCGTACAGCGAACGTGAGCTCCTGCAAGGCTCCACGCAGCAGACGCACTCACATTTTGTCAAGCTGCTTGTTGACATCCTCGTCGTTCTCGTAGTCCTTGCAGAGCTGGGTGACCAGAGCGCCGTACGTCAGCGTGAAGAGCTCCGAGTTCTAGACAGAGGCAAAAGGCATTCAGCACAAGCCCAAGGGAAAACCGACCGAGCGCTGCTGCGTCCGTGTCCAGCGCTGCTTCCGCTGCCCGGAGAGGGGAACAGAAACCTGCTGCCTCAGAGGGATTCGCTGCTTCAGAAGGAGAGATCCCAGTCCATATTTTGGCAAGGCAACTTCAGCCTCCGTGGAAAGGGAAATCCTCCCTGACTAGGAACGACTGAGCACTCTCTGTCTCTCCCTTCCTCCTGGCACACAGCACATCCCACTAACACGTCCCCAGTCCGACCTGAAGAGGCAAGCCAGGAGGCTGCTCATGCTCTGTCGCCATTCTTAGCAACTCTCGTCAGCTGCCAGTTAGCATCTCTGCGTTAATGAGCACATCCCCAGATAACTGAATGACACCTCCAGCTCATCTGCTGTGCTACCGACCACCTCCTGGACAGCTGAACGTGCAGCTGCCAGGGCCCGCAGCGTATTTCAGCCACTGACCTAAAGGTGGAAGCTGCCGTCTGCTACCTGCGCTTCATACTCGCCCTGCGAACGGGCAACGCTCCTCAGGCTCCACTTCTGGTCCTTTCAACAGGACAAAAAGAGCTCGTCCCTTCACAGATTTATTACAATCTGCTACCAAGAAAAAGACTCATCTGGTCCCTTGGAAGTCACCTAGGTGCATCATTTGCTTCGCACACTGAACTCAGCTCCTCAGGCCCAGAAGAGGAACCGCAAGGACGATTTCAGGTCAGCTCCGCAGAGCCGTGTTGGGCACGTCCGCTTTCTGTGCCTGCCAAGGATCAAAGTGACTCGGGCTTATTGCACAGTTGCCAGATTTGTGGGAACCACCAAGGGAAGAGGTGTCCTCTCCCAGACACCACCATCGCCTGCCCTCAACCTGATGCAGCTCTGGCAAAGCACATCTTCTCGAGAGCCTTAAGCCGGACCAGTGATTACACGGTCATTAACGGCTGCAAAACAAAAAGCTACAATAGGCTTTAGCTTTTCACAGAACCTGAAGGAAGTGTTTTCAGGAACAAAGGAACCAGCATCATTTATTTCTGCTTTCAGTTTTAGCATTCAGAAACATTACAGAGAGTCTAACTGGGATTAAAAGCCTCTCACCTACCATGAGATGCATAGATGCAGAAGGTGAAATGAATGGCAAATACCAATACTACAGAATGAAAGCAGCAGGCAGGCAGAGAGGGAGGGAAAAGAGACAACGTCAGAGTTAAGTGACAACACTGGCCGCACTGCGTTCCGAACACGCTCACACAAAGCCAAGACAAACTGAAGGAGGAACCGCTCCCCAGCAGCAACATCCCACAAGCAGAAGCCGGGTCTGTCAGAAGACACAGGGAGTTCCACCTTGCCACTGTAAATCACGAGGCCGGCAGCCACCAAAAAGCTGTCAGAACGTGGAGAAGAACCAGTCAGGCTCCTTGTACTTGTGCCCAATTTTAGATCCACAGATTTCACACGTTCTCCGTCTTTTTTCACTTACAATTCTGCTTTCATCTCGGAAAGATCAAGGTTGCACGAGTTCACTTCGCCCAAGGGCGAGCGACAAGGCGGAAGCCTCCTTCGGCTCGACCGGCAGAGACCTCATGGGCATGCACACGGGGCGACGCCGTGTCGAGGATTTCGGTAATTTCGGTAAGAACGGGGCTGGGCAGCGGGAGAGCCGCGGTGAAGGACGGGGGACACCCAGCCGCCGCCAGTCCGCTGTCCTCACACCCTGGGCAAAGCCGCGGGGCCGCCACCGACTGTCCCCACCCCGGGGCGGGCGGGCCCGGCGCGGCGAGCCCCCGCCCTCCCGTCGGGACACCAGCTCGGCCCCGCCGGTTCCTCCGACGGCGGGGCGGCTCCCGCCGGGCCCACCCCCCCCGCGGCGGGCAGCGCGGCCCAGCGGCGGCGGGCGGGCAGAGCCGGGCCCCGCCGCAGGCCTCGCCCCGACGGCCGGGCCGGCCGCGGCCTCCGCCTCCTCCGGTACCCCCGCCCCGGGCCCGCCGGGCCTGCCCCCGCGGGCGGGCGGCGCTGGGTCCCGCCGCGGCCCCGCCGTTACCATTTTCTTGCTCTCGGTGCCGCGGCCGGCCTGGCGCGACATCCTGCCCGGCCCGCTGCCTCCCCGTCCCGGCCGCCTCCCGCACCGCGCGCGCCGCGGGGCACCACGGGACACGCAGTCCGCGCCGCGCCGCCGGTCACGCCGCGCCCGCGCCGCTGGACTACACGCCCCAGAGTGCAACGCGGCCGCGCTGCGCGCATGCGCGCTGTCACCACAGGCGGGAGGCGGGGCCGCCCTTCCCGGCGTGACGGAGCGGCGCCGGCGAATCCCGGCCTGTGGGCGGGGTCACCTGAGCGCCCCCGGCGGGCTCTGTGGCGGGGCCGTGCCGCCTGGGGGCGCCCCCAGCCGCCGGTCTCCGCCACCGGGAGGCCGGGGGACCCCCCCCGGGACCGGCGCTGGCCTCACGCCCCGCGGCTCTCGTTAAAGCTCAGCGCTAACGCAAACCCTCGCCCTCGCTGCCGCGGGTCCCAGGGCCGGGACAGGGGCAGCGGCGGGGCCGCTTCTGCCCCCCAGCCCCGAGCAGGGGCCGAGCCGGCAGCACCGGAGCGGCGGGCAGCCCCCGGGAGCCGGGCTGGAGGCTCCGCCGGTTCCCGCTCGCAGCCCTGCCTCCTGTACCGGGAGGGGCTCGGCAGCCGGTGCACGGTGCTGCGGTGCCGCCGGCCGGGACCCCCCGCGCCCGGTCCCGTCCCGCCCCGTCGGGCGGGCGCAGGGCCGGGCTGCAGCGCGTCCCGCCCCGCCGCGCCCGCGGAGCGCCGGGATCCCGGGGAGCCGAGCCGAGCCGAGCCGAGCCATGCCGCGCCGAGCGGCCCCGGGAGCGGCGGCGGCGGGGGGGCTGCGGGCCCTGCTGCTGTGCGCGGCGGTGGGCGCCGGGCCGGGCTGGGCGCAGCCCTTCCCCTTCCCGTTCCGGGACCCGGCGCTGCCCTGGCCCCGCCGCCTCGACGACCTGCTGGGCCGGCTGAGCCCCGCCGAGCTGGTGCTGCAGGTGAGGCGCGGCCGGGCGGGCCCCGGGACCGGCCCCGGGACCCCCGCTCAGCGCCGCTGGCCCGCAGGTGGCGAGGGGGGGGGCGATGGGTAACGGCCCCGCGCCCCCGATCCCGCGGCTGGGGATCGGGCCCTACAACTGGAACACGGAGTGTCTGCGGGGCGACGCGGAGGCGCCCGGCTGGGCCACGGCCTTCCCCCAGGCGCTGGGGCTCGCCGCCACCTTCAGGTACCGGGGACGGGCCCCCCGGGATGGCCCCCAGGGGACAGGTCATCCAGGATGGCCACCACACGATGGGTCCCCCCGGGATGGGTCCCTCGGGATGGCACCCACAAGACAGGTCATCCAGGATGGTCCCCAGGGGACGGGCCCCCCGGGATGGCCGCCATGGGATGGGTCCCCCCGGGATGGCCCCCACGGGATGGGTCCCCCGGGATGGCCCCCACAGGTCAGGTCCCCCAGGATGGTCCCCATGGGACGAGTCCTCCCGGGATGGCCCCCACAGGACAGGTCATCCAGGATGGCCCCCACGGGACAGGTCCCCCCAGGATGGGTCCCCCGGGATGGCCCCCACAGGACAGGGTGCCTGGGGATGCGGGATATGGCCCCTGAATTGGGCTCCCCGTCCCCCGACACCCCGGTGCTGTCCCTGCAGCCCTGAGCTCGTCTACCGGGTGGCCAACGCCACCGCCACCGAGGTGAGGGCCAAGCACAACGACTTCGCCGCCACCGGCCGCTACGGCGACCACACGGGGCTCAGCTGCTTCAGCCCCGTCCTGAACATCATGAGGCACCCGCTGTGGGGCAGGAACCAGGTGCCAGTGCGCGGCGGGGGGTGACCGACAGTGGCTCCCCAGGGGAGCCGGCTGTGGGGCCGAGGGTCCCGGCGCTGACCCGCCTGCGCCTTGGGCAGGAGACCTACGGGGAGGACCCGTTCCTAAGCGGGGAGCTGGCCCGCAGCTTCGTGCAGGGGCTGCAGGGCCAGCACCCGCGCTACGTCAAGGCCAGCGCTGGCTGCAAGCACTTCAGCGTGCACGGCGGCCCCGAGAACATCCCCGTCTCCAGGCTCAGCTTTGACGCCAAGGTGAGGGCGGCGGGGCAGCGGGATGGCGGGCGGCCCCCCGGGCGCTGACACCTCCGCCGCGGCGTCCACAGGTGCTGGAGCGGGACTGGCGCACCACCTTCCTGCCCCAGTTCCAGGCGTGCGTGGAGGCCGGCTCCTACAGCTTCATGTGCAGCTACAACAGGTACCGAGCGCGGCGGGGGCCGCGCGGGCTGGGCTGCCGCGGGGTGGTCGCTGCCCGGCCGGCCGCGCTGCCCCGTCGCTCTCCGACAGGATCAACGGCGTTCCCGCCTGCGCCAACAAGAAGCTGCTGACCGACATCCTGCGCGGTGAGTGGGGCTTCGAGGGCTACGTGGTGAGCGACGAGGGGGCCCTGGAGCTCATCATGCTGGGGCACCACTACACGAGCAGCTTCCTGGAGACGGCGGTCGGTGAGCTCGCGGGACGGGCGCGGGGTCCGCGGGCACCACGCGGCCGTGACAGCCGCTTTCCCCTCTCTCCGGCGCGGCAGCCGCGATGAACGCCGGCTGCAACCTGGAGCTCTCCTACGGCATGCGGAACAACGTCTTCATGGAGATCCCCCAGGCTCTGGCCATGGGCAACATCACGCTGCAGGTGAGCCGGGGGTGTGGGGCCATGAGCCAGGGCTGCCCCCGCCAACCACAGCCGAGGTTTCGGTGTTGGGGTCTTCGCAGATGCTGCGCGACCGGGTCCGGCCCCTCTTCTACACGCGGATGCGGCTGGGGGAGTTCGACCCCCCGGCCATGAACCCCTACAACGCCCTGAACCTGAGCGCGGTGCAGAGCCCCGAGCACCGCAGCCTGGCGCTGGAAGCGGCCGTCAAGAGCTTCGTGCTGCTGAAGAACGCGCGGGGGACGTTGCCCCTCCAGGCCCAGGACCTGCGCGGCAAACGCCTCGCGGTGAGCACCGCGGACGGGGGGACGCGGTGACCCAGGGGCTGCTGGCTCCGTACCCCGGGCACGCGGGTGTCCCCGCCTTCGGGGACAGGGGTGCCGGTGCCCACCCTCACCCCTCTGCGCTCCGCAGGTGGTGGGTCCCTTCGCCGACAACCCGCGGGTGCTGTTTGGGAACTACGCGCCGGTGCCGGAGCCGCGGTACATCTACACTCCGCGGTGAGACAGCGCGGGGCTGCAGCCTGGCCCCTGCCCCCCGGCACTGCCCGCGGCTGCGGCCGGAGCCGCTCGGCCCTTCACCGGCGGCCGGGGCGAGGGGGGGCGTCCCCAAGGTGCCCCGACCCTGGGGCGCAGCAGCCTCGGTGCCCTCTGCTCTCCCCCGGTGCAGGAGGGGGCTGGAGACGCTGCCGGCCAACGTCAGCTTCGCGGCGGGCTGCCGGGAGCCGCGGTGCCAGCGGTACTCGCGGGCGGAGGTGGTGGGGGCAGCGGGGGCGGCCGACGTGGTGGTGGTCTGCCTGGGGACAGGTAGGTGGGCGCGGGGAGGGCGCTGGGTGGGCATGGCCTGGGCAGGGGGAGCACCCAGCGCCTGGGCAGCTCTGGAACGGGCCCATCGGAGCCCTGGGCGGGGGGTCAGGGGCTGTCCCTTGGCCCATCGGAGCCCTGGGCGGGGGGTCAGGGGCTGTCCCTTGGCCCATCGGAGCCCTGGGCGGGGGGTCAGGGGCTGTCCCTTGGCTGTCCCCATGCAGGGACGGATGTGGAAACGGAGGGGAAGGACCGGCGGGACCTGTCCCTGCCCGGCCACCAGCTGGAGCTGCTGCAGGACGCCGTGCAGGCGGGTAGGGGGGCTCTGCCGGGCTCCCGGCCGGTCCCAGGGGGCTGGTGGGGCTTCTCGGGGTCGGGGCCAGCCCAGGGTGGGTGGTGATGGGCTGGGGTGCAGGGAGGGGGACCACAACCCATCCACCGCGCAGTGCCAGCACGGTGCTCTCGGTGACGGCCACCTCCCTGCAGCCGCCGGGCGCCCCGTGGTCCTGCTGCTGTTCAACGCGGGGCCGCTGGACGTGAGCTGGGCGCAGGCGCACGAGGGCGTGGGGGCCATCCTGGCCTGCTTCTTCCCGGCCCAGGCCACCGGCCTCGCCATCGCCAAGGTCCTGCTGGGCGAGGCGGGGGCCAACCCAGCGGGCAGGCTGCCGGCCACGTGGCCCGCGGGCATGCACCAGGTAAGGCCGGGGCAGCCGGGGGATGCGGGGCTGGTGCTTGGCCACGTCCTGCTCCACCAGCCCCATGTCCCTGGTGCTTGGCCATGCCCCACTCCACCAGCCCTGTGTCCCTTGGGATGTGTCCCTGGTGTTTGGCCATGCCCTGCTCCACCGTCCTCACGTCCCTGGTGCTTGGCTGTGCCCTGCTCCACCGTCCTCACGTCCCTGGTGCTTGGCCGTGCCCCAATCCACCAGCCCCGTGTCCCATGGGATGCGTCGCTGGTGCTTGGCCGTGTCCCGCTCCACCAGCCCTGCCTACCTGGTGTTTGGCCATGCCCTACTCCACCAGCCCTGTGTCCCTTGGGATGTGTCCCTGGTGGTTGGCCATGCCCTACTCCACTGTCCCCACATCCCTGGTGCTTGGCCGTGCCCCGCTCCACCGGCCCCGTGTCCCGCAGGTGCCACCGATGGAGAACTACACCATGGAGGGGCGGACGTACCGCTACTACGGGGAGGAGCCCCCGCTCTACCCCTTCGGGTACGGGCTGTCCTACACCACCTTCCAGTACCAGGACCTGGTGCTGACCCCCCCCACGCTGCCCCTCTGTGCCAACCTCTCTGTGTCCGTGGTGGTGATGAACACGGGGCCACAGGACGGCGAGGAGGTGAGCGGCGGGTGCGGCCGGGGTCCCCCAGCGCAGGGGGCAGCTGGGGGGGTCCCGCTGACCCCCTTTCCCCCCCGCAGGTCGTGCAGCTGTACCTGCGGTGGGAGCAGGCGTCGGTGCCGGTGCCGCGCTGGCAGCTGGTGGCTTTCCGGCGCGTGGCCGTGCGGGCTGGCCAGGAGGCCAAGCTGCGGTTCCAGCTGCCGGCGGGGTCCCGCGCCGTCTGGGCCGGGGGCTGGCGCCTGGAGCCCGGCGCCTTCACGCTCTCGGCCGGTGGGCAGCAGCCGGGCCAGCGGGCAGCCCCGGCCCCGCTCAGCGCCCGGTTCACGGCCACGGGCGCAGCGCGGCCCCTGCGCGGCTGCTAACGGGGGGCGGCGGGGGGGCCACGCTCTGCCTGGCAATAAAGCACCGGGAGCTCCTCCACGGCGGCTGCATGCGGCCTCACCTCCGCATCCTCATCCCCATCCTCATCGCCATCCGCATCCGCATCCCCATCCGCATCCTCATCCTCACCCCATCCCCATCTGCATCCCCATCCTCATCCCATCCCATCCCCATCCCCATCCCCCCCCATCCCATCCCCGGTCCCAGCCCCCCCCCCCCCCCCCCCCCCCGACCCACGCGCGCCTGCCGCTCTATTTATAGCAGCCAGGGCCGCTCCAGCGCATTCCCCGTGCCCGGGGAGGAGGGGGAATGGGGGGGGGGGGGCAGCCAGGGCTCCATCACCAGCCTGGGGGCTTCGGGGGGGGCCCGCTCCCGGTGGGCAGGACCCATCCCCGGGCAGGGGGCAGCAGGGGAGGGCAGAGATGCGGCCCTGAGCTGGCCGGAGGGAGCCGGGTGGGGTGGGACGGGGGTCCGGCAGTGATGCTGGAGCTGGACAGGGTGGGATGGGGGTCCAGCAGCGGTGCTGGAGCTGGGCAGAGTGGGATGGGGGTCCAGCAGCGGTGCTGGAGGGGGGCTGGAGCCGGGCAGGGGGGGTTGGGGGTCCGGCAGCGATGCTGGAGCTGGGCAGCGTGGATCGGGGGTCTGGCAGCGATGCTGGAGCCGGGCAGAGTGGATTGGGGGTCTGGCAGCGATGCTGGAGCTGGGCAGCGTGGATCGGGGGTCCGGCAGCGATGCTGGAGGGGGCCTGGAGCCGGGCAGGAGCTCCTCGGGCCGGCGTTGGAGGGCTGGGATCAGGTCCAGAGGCCGAGGTGGGGCTGACGGGGAGCGCATGGGGCTGCCCGGGCCTGACACCGTGACATCACGGCGCTAATTACAGATGCGGCCTGGGACAATTACAGAGCGGGCGAGGCTGCGGCAGGGCAGGGCAGGGCTCAGCCCGTCGCTGGCGCGTTCGCCCCCGCACCCACAGGGAATCGTCCCGCAGCAGCGGGGCTCCGCGGCCGGCCGCGATGCCAGCCCCACGGCGGGATGCCGCGCGCTCTGGGGCAGGACGCAGGGACGGACCCTCACCCCCGGGTTCCTGCTGGGTCAGTGCCCCACTGGGGGTCAGCTGGAGCATCCGGAGGCCGGGGGTTCAGATCAGCCCCCCCATCACGGTCCCGTGCTCAGCGCTGGCCCTGCGTGGCCGCTGAAACCGCCTGCGTGGAGCAGCGGGGTGGGAGCAGCCTGGGCTGGGGGCAAAGTCCTGGGGCCGGAGGGAGGGATGGGGAGCGGGTGGGATGGGGTGACCCCCGCGGTACTTTGCCCGGAGATGCCAGCAGGGTTTGTTTGCCGTCCTCATCCCTGTTTGCATCCCCCCCCCCCCCCCGCAGCGTCAGCTCTCGCTGGCCGAGCCGGAGCTGGAGTTGCCCTCTGATTTTGGGGTGCTTGGCACCCCGCTGGCTCCACGCAGGCAGCGTCAGGGCAAGGCACTGGCACGCTGTGGGGGCTCGAGCCGTGGCTGGGTGCAGCCCCCTCCCCAGGCCGGCCCGAGGGAGCCGTGGTGGGGTTGCCCCCGCGCCGAGGGGCTGAGCAGCGCGGGGGGCTCTGGGGCGTGCTGCTGCTGGGGCCGGGTGCCATGCTCGTCATCAGCTCATCGGATTTTCCATCGGCGCGAGGAGGGCGGCTGCTCCCAGCACCCGCAGCGACGGGGGGGGCTCGACCCAGGGACCCCAGCGCAGCGGGGCTCTGCCTGCAGCGGGGCGATCGATCGACGTTCTGTGGGTTGTATAAGCCATTGACTCGGCTGGCAGGGCAGCCTGGAGCCCGCCGCGTCGCTGCCCGCCCTGGGGGCACAGCCCCAGGCCCTGGACACCCACCATTGCCCCTTCCCCCCTGTGCCCCCTGCTCCAGGCTGGCCCCGTGGTGGGGGGATGGACCCCCGGCCTGGCTGGACCCGGTGCCAGGCTGTCCCGGAGCCGCGGGCTGCTCGTCCACCCTGCCGCGACCCACAGAGCCGTGGCCCCACCAGGCAGAGGGGCTTCGGGAGCCGCTCGCCGGCACCCTCGGAGCGGGTCGTGGGTGGCCCTGGCCCCCCTCCGCCGGGTCCCTCGTGTGCCGTGGAAATACGGAGCCGTGGGGCTGCCGCAGCCTGCTCGGAGGTGTGCGAGCGGGGCCGTTCCCCTTCTCTGTCCTGGGGTGTCCCCTGTGTTTGGGGGTTCACTGGGACACACCTCCATGCCACGTGCACCCCTGTCCCCCGCCGTCCCCCCAGGGCTGCGCAGCTCCCGCAGCCACGGCTCAGCCGCGCCGCGTTCCCAGGCAGGGGTCAGCGGGGGGTGAGGCTGCCGGGGGGTCTGGGGAGGCCGAGCCGGGCGAGCGGACGGGGGCTGCGGGCGGGCGACGGCGCAGCCGTGGCGTGGGGCTCTGCGGGGCGGTTCGGGGCCTGCAGCGGCGCAGAGCGTGGTCGCCCCGTCTGCCGAGGAGCCCCCCTGCCCGCTGCCTGTCCCCTGAGTCAGAGGAACGCGCTTCTGGGGGAGAGGGCTGGCGTTTCGGGAAACCTGTTTGCCTGGTAGGCGAGGCAGGGCATCTCCTGGCCCCGCGGTGACGTCATCCCGAACCCCGACACCTCCGATGGGCGCTGCCCGCGGAGACCTGAGTCTGTTCACCGACGCGTCCCGGTGAACCCGGGGAGGGGGCTTCGCGGGATGCCGGGACCAGGCCAGCCGCGCGGCAAACGGGGACACGTCCCTGGCTCCTGCTGCCCCCGCAGAGCCCTAAGCGGTGTCCCCCCCCCCCCGGCTGCTGCTGCCACCCGCGTGTCCCCTGCCCATGGACGCGCGGCTGCAGCCCTGCCCGGGGCGCACTGGCTGCGCGGGGCAGGGGCGGGGGTCGCGATCCCGGCCCACCCCGGCTGCTTGCAGGGCCAGGCAGGGTTTCACCCTGAGCGGGGCTGAGCCGAGGGGTCGGGAGGCCTCTCGCTGTCTGCCCGTTATCGAGGCAGGGTGGGATGCCGGGGGGCGAAGCCCTGGCCCCCGGGAGCGGGGGCGGCTGCTGGCGGCGACGAAGGCTGACGAGTGGCGGGTGGGTGGCGGGGAGCAGCCGAGGTGGGGGTCCGCGGCGGGAGAGCCGGCTCTCTTTGGGGTGCCTGGGAATGGAGGGCTGAGCCGGGCGGCGCTGGCCGTGGCTTGGAGGGCTGGGGGGGGGGGTCTCTGCTGCGGGGCCAGCGCTTTGCGGGTGACCAGAGCGTTGTAAGATGGGGGAAGCGGGGAAGGACGGGTGCGAGCCTCAAAATGTGGGGGAGGAAGGGCTGGGGGTGGGCGAGAGCCCGAGCCAGGCGGGGGGCTGCGGGGGACAGGCGGCAGGGCAGGCCTGGGGCCGGGGGTGACGGGCGCGGGGTCCCGGCCCCGCGGTGGGAGGGGGGCCAAGACCCCCGGGGCGGGAGCCCTGCTGCCAGCGGCGCGGGGCCGGGGGGCGGTGGGCCCGGGCACAGCATCCCCAGCGCGGGGCCGGGGCGGGGAGCGCTGCGGGGCCGGGCGCGCTGCGGGGCCGGGGCGGGGAGCGGGGCGGGTCGCTGGGCTCGGCTCGGCCCCCCCGCGCCCTGCGCCTGCCCGGGCCGCCATGGAGAGGAGCCGCGCCGGGCGGCAGCCGCAGCCCCAGCCCCAGGGTAAGGCTCGGCCGCGGGACCGGCTGCGGCTCCGGCGGGCGCCAAGGCCCCGTCCCGCACCGCGGGGCCGCGCCGGAGCCGGGGGAGGATGCGGCCGTGTGGGAGCGGGGAGCGGGCCCGGGGGATGCGGGGGGGGGGCTCTTCCCGGGAGGGACAAAGCCCGGGCACGGCCCCTCCATCTTGGGGTGGGACGGAGCCGCGCGGCCCCCGGCCCCGCCATGGCGGGCGGTGCGGGGGGGGGGGCGGCCCCGCCGTGGCGGGGGGCTCGGGGCGATGCGGGCTGTGGGGTGCGGGCGCTGCCCCCCGCCCGGGCCGGTCCCGGTGCTGCCCCGGGATGAACTCTGCCGGGAGCGGGGGGGGGCCGGGGTCTGGCTGGGCTCCCCCCGGCGCGGGGCTGCTTCCCACCGCGGGAGGAAGAGGAGCGGCCGCTCCCCTCCCCCGCGGCCCCGGGGCCGCCGCGCCGTGATTCATCGCCCGCGGCCGCCCGGGCCCCGCCGGCCGGGGGAGGGGGGGGATCGCTCCCGGCTCCCGGCAATGCCCGGTACCGGCGGCTCCCGAGCAAACGGCCGAGGACCCCCCCGACCCCCGCTGCAGACACGTTGTGTGCGGGGCCTCGCCGCAGCCCCCCTCCCCCGCCCGCCGGCCCCGGCTCGGCCTCCCCTCCCCCCCCCACCCGCGGCCGGCGCTGCCCGGGGGTGGGGGGGCTGGGGGGGTTGGGGGGAGGCCGCTCCCGGCCCCGCTGGCCTCTCCCGGGTCGGTGCCCCGGTGCGGGGGGGCTTGCGGCCCCGCCGCCAGCAGCGGGGATGGCGGGGGCGGCTCCGCAGCTCGTCCCGCTCCCGGTGCCGCCCGTTCGGGCCCCCCCGTGCCGCTGCCCAGCGTGGGGCCGAGCTGCTCCCGGGACCGCGACCCCCCGGGGGGATCGGGGGGCACCGGGACCCTCTGCACCGGGGGCACCGGGGGGGCTGGGACCCTCCGCGCCAGGGGCACCGGGAGAGCAGGGTACGGCCCCGCAGAGCTGCCCGGGTGGGCAGAGGGGCGAGGAGCGGGCCAGCGAGCAGGCAGCGGTTCGGGTGCCCCCCGATTCCCCCAGCCCATCTCCCCTGGCACGGTGGGCGAGCTGGTGGCCGGCCAGCTCCCGTGCCTGGGTGCCGGGAGCCCGGGAGCTCTCCCAGCGCGGGGACGCCAGCGGAGCCGGCGCTGCCAAGCCGTCCGGGCGACGTGACGCGAGCGGGGAGCGGTGATGTGACGGTCCCGTGGTGCCGTGTCCAAAATAGTCAGCGCAGCGCTCGCTGGTCGCAGGGCCGCGAGCGGGGACGGGCGGCCGGCTGCCAGCGGAGCCGGACCCTGCGTGGCCCCAGCCCCGGTAGGTGCCCGCATCCGCGTTGCAAGGCTGGGGACCCGGTGCTGGCCACCCGCTCCCTGAGAGGCCGGATCCTGGGGGGTGCGGAGCCCCGTGCCCTGCCTTCGAGCCGGCTGTCTGTTTGCCGAGCGTGATGCGAGCAGACGGGTTTTCGGGAGCGCCGCTGGGCCGGCTGCCCTCGGCGTTGGCAGTGCCGCGTGGGTCGCCCCAAGGACGAGGGCACGGTCCCGTGGCCGCTGCCGGGATGGATGGCAGGCAGGTGCTGCCTGCCCTGCCCTCGGTCTGCTGGGGGCTGTGCCGTGGCCGCAGCCAGACGGACAGATTGCCGTGGGGGTGCCGGGGCGCAGCAGCCGTTCAGCCTCTTTCCTCCGCGTGTATTTTAAACCCTGGAAACTCCCCAGCTCTGGCCCCGCTCTGGCCACGAGATCCTGTCTCCCAAGTTCCCCTTGTTGCTCTCCAGCTTGGCACGTCACCGCCGGCTGGGTGCTGAGCCACGGGAGCTCGGCAGCCTCTGCCAGCGCCTGGCGCGGTTCGCCCATGGCTGGCCCCGTCCCGGTGCCTGGGGGGGGGTATGGACTCCAGGAAGGTGGGCTTGGTCCTCCATGCTGTGGGGCTGGGCAGCGGGTGCAGCCCCCTCCCAAACCAGCCCTCCTGGGAGCGGGTGCAAGGGCAGCCTGGCCCCAGCCGGGTGGGCAATGCCTTGCCCGTGCCCCTTCCTCCTGCCTGGCACCCACCACGGGCGTCCAGCTGTGCCATCCGGCTGCGCCATCCAGCTGCGCCATCCGGCCGCCTGCGGTGCCGTGGGACGATGCCTGACCTGCCCTGGCGCTGCCCGCTGCGTTTCGCCGGCTCTGAGCCTGCGGGGAGAGGAGCCGGCCTCGGGCTGCAGCGCCCGTGCTGCCCTGGGCCGGGGCGTGGGTGTCTGTGGGCAGCAGCACCGCGAGCCAGCCCAGGGGGACGGGGTGTCACCGCCGTGGGTGGCTGTCAGGGTGGCACTGGAAACCAGCCACAGCGGGACGGGCCCGAGGGCACGCTGGGCACACGGGTGTCCCCGCGGGCTGCGAGGAGCAGCCCTGCAGAGCAGGCGGAGGCTCTTGGGGCTGGGGTTCCCCATGGGACCTCGTCCCCACGTGTCGCAGGGACCTGTGCCATGGCCAGGGTGGCCAGGGTCTGCCGGCCGGGCGCTGGGACACCAGCCGCTTTGGGTGGCTTTGCAGCAGCCACTGCTGTGCCCACCAGCCCTGCCCTCCTCTCCTCCCGGGGCAGGGGTCAGCCCTGTCGATGCCCCCAGCCCCGGTGGGTGCTGCGCGCGGAGCAGCCCGTGGTGAGCCGCGGCCGTGCCGCAGAGCGGGTGCGTGAGGACACAGCGACGGGGGGAGCTGAGGTTAAAGCGCGGTGGGTGCCCCCCGCCCTCGTGGGAAGCGCCCCGCGGGGATGCGCAGCGGACGCAGAACGAGGGCTGCTCGCCTCCGACCCGAGCACCCCGCGGGGCCTCGATGTGCTCTCGCTTCACGGCACCGGGGAATTTGCCGCTGCCTGGCTGAGCATCGCCATGTGCCGGCCGCCGAGCAGCACCGCACCGGGCAGCGCCGGGCTGGAGGTGCCGGTGGTGCTTGGTGACACGGGCGCTGGTGCCACGTGGACCCAGGATGGGTGACCCTGGTGTTGGGGGGCAGCCCCTCGCCCCGTGGCCATTGCCCGTGGCGGGCGCAGCACCGTCCTGGTGCCCACAGCAGTGCGGGTGACGTGCAGGCTGGCGCGGGCTGGGGGCTGCGGGGGAGCCATGCCGGTGTCGGGGGTCCGGGGAGCTAATCCCCTGCGGAATGCCCCGCCGGGGAGAGGGGACCCCCGCACCGCCTGGGCGCGGGCAGCGTTGGGTTTCAGGGCAGCTGCCGCGCGGGAGCAGCGACAGGGACAGATGGCGGCAGGGCTGGCCCCGGCCGCACGCGGGGGTTTGGCCGTGCCCGGCAGCGCTGCCCTGGCCGCGGGCGCTGCCGTCGCTCGGGGCGGTGGGACGCAGCGGGTCCTGCCCGGGCTCCGTGCCTGGCCTGTGTCGGGGTCTGGGGGAGGCATTCCCACCCGCTCGGGGGGCTCAGCCTGGCCTTGAGGCTTTTGCCACCACGGGTGTTGTCCTTGGAGCTGGCACCTGGGGGGCCACCGAGCCCCCTGCCTGCAGGTGCCCATATGGGGGAGCCCTGGGGGGATGGGACGGGGTGGGGGAGCCCCCGGCTGCAGCCCTGGCACCCTCCCGGCCGCATGGCAGGCTCATGGCCGCCTCGCAGGGTGCGGCGGTGGGAACGCGGGATGTGCAGGATCGGGGCCAGGGGATGGGCCGGCTTCCTGCGGCAGAAAATACCCGGAAGGCTGCATGGGTCTGCGGGGGGGCTGCGGCTGGCCCTGTCCCCCATGGAGCCCAGGGTGGCTGAACCCTGCGGGCACGAGCCCCGGCGTGCTGGGGGGCTGCGGCAGGACCCCCGGCCCCTCCCTGGGCAGGCGGGTGCTGCTGTGGGCGCTGCGTCCCGGTGTGGACTCCATCTGCAGTGCTGTGTCCAGTGCTGGGCTCCCCAGTTCAAGAAAGATGAGGAGCTACTGGAGAGAGCCCAGCGGAGGGCTGCGAGGATGAGGAGGGGACTGGAGCATCTCTGCTACGAGGAGAGGCTGAGGGAGCTGGGCTTGTTCAGCCTGGAGAAGAGAAGGCTGAGAGGGGACCTTCGAAATGCCCATAAATATCTGCAGGGGGGGGTCAGGAGGACGGGGCCAGACTCTTTCCAGTGGTGCCCAGCGACAGGACAAGGGGCAACGGGCACAAACTGGAGCAGAGGAAGCTCCAGCTGAACCCGAGGAAGAACTTCTTCCCTCTGAGGGTGCCGGAGCCCTGGCCCAGGCTGCCCAGGGAGGCTGTGGAGTCTCCTTCTCTGGAGATATTCCAGCCCCGCCTGGCCGCGGTGCTGTGCAGCCTGCTCTGGGTGACCCTGCTTGGGCAGGGGATTGGGCTGGGTGCCCCACAGAGGTCCCTGCCAACCCCTGCCATGCTGGGATTCTGCGATTCTGTGGGTGCCGAGGGCCGTGGGAGCTGGGGTGCACCCGTGCCCGCAGCGCGGGGGGCTGGCGGGGCCGTCCCCGGCAGCGTGGGGCTGCCGCGGGCTCAGCCGGCCCCGGCGTGCGGCGGAGGAGCGGCGCCGGCCGTGTTTGCAGAGCCCACACTTTGCCCCTCGGCGAAGATTGTGGAGAGCTCGGCAAACACGGCCGAGCCCGGCGCATGACATCACCGCGCGACGAGGGCCGCTCACCGGCGTCCCTGCCACCCCGGGCTGCCGCGGCGACGGTGCCCGTGGGGCTGCCGCCGGTGCCCGCGCTCCCGGGGTGGGTCGGGCACGGTTCCGCTGCGGGGCTGGGGGCCGTGCCCCCGGCCCGTGCTCAGAGGTGTCTTTGCAACGCGCTGGTTCCTGGGGCCGGGGCGATCCCCACGCCCACGGCTGCGGAGGGCACGTGCCACGGCCTCGCCGGCCGCATGGCACCGCGTCTCCATCCTGGCACCGCAGTGTGCGGGGGGGTCCCCAGGGCTGGCCGGGGCGGGGGGCGATGCCAGGGCTGCTCCCCCCGGCGCAGCGAGCAGCCGGCCCCGGGCGGGGAGGGGGCTGCATGCTGGCAGCCGCGGCCCCGCGCGCATTCCTGGGCCGTGACTTCACGGCTGCGCGGCCGGCACTGCGCGGGGGCCTGAGCCGAGCGGCGACGTCACGCGGCGGGGCCCGCACCCATCCCGGCTGCGGCGGAAGCAGGCGAGCAGCGGGGAGGCGCGTGGGACCCCGTCCCCGCGTGGGACCCCGTCCCCACGTGGGACCCCATCCCTGCGTGGGTCCCTGTGCCTGTGTCCCACCGCGGCGGGGCTGGCCGGCAGCTGCCAGGGAAGAAGGGTGGCTTTGTGGCAGCCGTGCCTGGCGGGGCCCCGGCCGGTCCCGTCCCGCTGTGCATTGTGTGCCCTGCGCCTGGCGCCCAGCATGGGGTGGCAGCAGGGTGGGGGTGGGGGTCCCACTGCTTCCCCAGGGGCACCCAGGGACCCTCCCCGGGGGGGACGGGGCTGCCCCAGGCTCCCCCGCTGAGTGACCGTCCGTTCTGCTCTGCCTGTGTTGCAGGGAAGCCACCGTCCCCGATGGGAGACAGCGTGCCCCCTCCCGCCTCGCCGCCCCCCTCGCCTGGGGACGCGCTGCAGGGAGAGCGCACCCCCCCCCAGCATGACCGCCCCGTCCCCCCAGCCGTCGTCCCCTCCGGACAGCCCGTCTCGCCCGTCCCTCCGGCCATCACCCCCTCCGAGAAGACCGTCTCGCCCGTCCCTGCAGCCGTGACCCCCTCCAGGCAGCCCAGCTGCCCCCCCGCCGTGACGCCCCCCCCCGAGAGCAGCCCCCCGCAGCGTGACCGACCCGTCCCTCCAGCCACGACGCCGTCAGGACAGCCCGTCTCCCCCCTCCCCGCAGCCGTGACCCCCTCGGCAGAGAGCGTGCCCCCCTGGTGTGACCGGTCCCCCCCTGGGCCCCCCCAGCCCCCCGTGACGGAGCACCCCAAAGAAGAGGCATCGCCCCACGCCGCCGGCCAGCCGGTCCCCGTCCACGCTGCTGCTGCCCCTCGCCAGGCAGAGACGCTGCCCCGCGGGAGCGAACCCCCAGCCCCGGCTGCCGGTGAAGGGCCCCCCCCCGATGCCAAGACCCCCCCAGGTGGCACGGCCGGGCCCTCGAAGGACGTGGCCCCCAGGAGCGACCGCCCCACCCCGGCTGCAGCCTCACCGGGTGCTGCTGCCAGCCCCAGGCCGAAGCAAGGTGGGTGACGGCGGGGCCAGGGGTGCCCCGGTGACGCTGACACCCCGTGGGCGCTGCGCGGTGCTGCCCGGCTGGTGCCGGCGCAGGACGCGGGCGGGGGGTGCCGGGCGCTGCTCTGACCGTGTCTCCCCGCCGCAGATGCCCAGAAGGCCCAGGCGAGGCACAAGCAGGCGAAGGAGCGGCGCGAGGAGCGGGCCAAGTACCTGGGTGCGTGGCGGGGGAGCGGTGGGACGCGGGGAGCCCCCGGGCGCGCGCCGGGAGGGAAAGTGGATGCGGGGGGGAGGCAGAGCTAAGGAGCTTTGCCGGGTCACGGGCAATCCCGTTAGCTGCGATGCGCTGAGCCCGGGCAGGAGCTGCTGTGCCGGCGGCTCTGCCACCCATCGCACCGCTGCTGTGCTCCCCTGGGTGCCCCCCGTGGCATGGCTGCCCCACTTGGTGTGGGTACCCCCCGCGGCGTGGGTACCCCCTGCGGCATGGGTACCCCCCATGGCATGGGTACCCCCCACGGCATGGCTGCCCCCCATGGCATGGGTACCCCCCGCGGTGTGGGTGCCCCCTGCGGCATGGGTACCCCCCATGGCATGGGTACCCCCCGCAGCATGGGTACCCCCCATGGCATGGGTACCCCCGCAGCATGGCTGCCCCGCGGTCTGTGCGGGTGCCACCACCCCTCTCCCGTGTGCAGGCAGCGGGCGAGCGGGGCCCTGCGGCTCGCATGGGGCCCCCCGGTCCCCGCGCTCTTTCCACCCTCATTCCCCCATTGTTCGCCGGTGCGGCTGGCGGGCTCCCGGCCTCCCTTTTGTCCTCGCCCAAACCCCTCCCTCGCCGCCGGCTGCGATGCCGCCTGCCCCGCGCGCCTGGGGACCCCAGCCGTGTCCCCCGGCCGCCGCCAGCCCCCGGCCCCGCGACGCAGGCACGGGCACGCGTCCCAGCGGCGGGGCTCGCCGGGGCTGTGCACCCGGTGCGACCCCGCTGCCCCGGCTCCCCGCCGCAGCCGCCAAGCGGGTGCTGTGGCTGGAGAAGGAGGAGAAGGCCCGGCTGCTGCGGGAGAAGCAGCTGGAGGAGCGGCGCAAGCGCCTGGAGGAGCAGCGGCTGAAGGCGGAGAAGCGGCGCGCCGTCCTGGAGGAGCGGCAGAGGCAGAAGCTGGAGAAGAACAAGGTGGGGATGGGGGGGTCGCGGGCGCAGCAGGCGGGGGGACGGGGATGCGCTCCCTGGGAAGACCCTGTGGCTCCCGCAGCCCATTGAGAGCTGCCCGCTGTGCCTGTCCTCTGTGGTCCCCATCCGTTGCGGTGCGGAGCCGCCTTGGGCACGCACGCCCCGGCCAGGGTGGGCATCGCTGCCCCGTCTCCCTCCACGCATCCCCATCGCTGCGACAGCCTCGTGCCGGGATGCTCCGGGCAGTCCTGGCCCTGCTCCCGCCGCTGCCAGCCTCACCCTGTCCCTCTCCCTCGGGCAGGAGCGCTACGAGGCGGCGATCCAGCGGTCGGCCAAGAAGACGTGGGCAGAGATCCGGCAGCAGCGGTGGTCCTGGGCCGGGGCCCTGCACCACGGCTCCCCTGCGCACAAGGACGGTGAGTGCCGGGCGACGGCACCCGGGGTCCCGCGGCTCCACGGCGGGGCGGCTGGGCACGGCTCTGCGGTGCTCTGCGCAAGGGGGATGGGACCCCGCGAACCCAGCTCAGCCCCGCTGCTGGGGGGTCGTGCTGCCATCGCTCCGGGCTGCGCCAGGGCCCGATGGGGTCCCTCGGCTGCTCCCTGCTCTCGGGGGGCTGGGCATGAGCTGGAGGCTGCGCGTCACGGTCACCGTTCTGCGCAGGGATGCGCCTGGGGACAGCCCTGGCTGCCTGCGGGGACGCCACGGCCACACTGCCCGGGTCTCTGGCAGCTGGGGGGAGGCAGGCATGGGTTGTGGAGCCGCGCGAGGCCGTTGCCGTCTCTCGTCGGGGTCTGTGCTGCGGCGTGTCCCCTTGTCCCCCGGCTGGGTGGGGCAGTGCTTGGCCCCTCCAGCTCCAGCGTGTGGATGACCGTGGCTGGGTGTGCGTGGCTGTGCCGTGCCCCTGCGGTGGCTGCTGGAGGCTCAGCCGTGCCCACGGCTGGAGCGCGAGCTGGCTTCTCTCACTGGGGGTTCCTCAGGGACACCCCACGGGGTTCAGCACCGTGGTTGGGCACGTGGAGGTCTCCCCTGTCCCCTGACCGCCGAGGGGACAGGGCTGTGGCGGATGCTGGCACTGCCTGGTGTGTCCGACGGCGTGGAGGGGAGCGCCGTGCCCCCGGGGTCTGTCTGCCCCGCTCGTGCCGTGGGGCAGCTGCGGCAGCCCCGGCTGCGCCTGCCCGGGCGCTGCGTCCAGGCGCCGTGATCTGGTTCCGCCTGTCCGGGCTGTGCGTGCGGGTGCCATGCGTCCGGCTGTGGCTCGTGGCAGACTCAGGGATGGACCCGTGTGTCCGTGGTGCAGCGCCTGGCAGGGTCCGGCAAGGGGACACCTTCCCCTGCCACCTCCCACGGGGACGTTCTGCCGCAGCGGCCGCCAGCACCCTCACTCGCCGGTCTCCCAGCTGCCACCTCCACCGGCAGCGAGCTCCCCGGGCCGTTTTCTCCGGAGGAGCCTGGCCGCAGCAGAGGGATCCCAGCACCCTGCGGCAGTGCTGCCGGCCACCAGCACCCTCCTGGCGCTGCCGCAGTGACCCGGCACCGGCGTGAGGTTGTCCCGTGTCTGTCTGGACCTGCTGCCCTCGATCGGCTCCCCCAGGCTGGCTGCTCGCCCGGTGCCGCCAACGTCCCTGGCCACCCAGCTCCCAGTTCCCAGGACTGTTTTTAGGGACACTGGTGTTGCAGAGCCCGGGAGCTGCCCTTGCTCCCCAAGGACGAGATCCCTGCATGATCCCAGCATGGCCCCCCGGGGCTCCGGCACCACGCCGTGCCGAATGCCAGCGCCAAGTGTTGTGTCCCCGGACACCAGCATCTCCTGGCCCCACTCTCTGTGCCGCGTCCTCCTGCCCCAGCGCCCCGGCACAGCCATGCATGCTGCATGTGGGGGGCCCGGCCCCGGCCCCGGGACCTTAATGCCCTTGTGTCTTTTCCCTCCTCCAGGTGCGAGCCGGTGCTCGGTGTCCGCTGTAAACCTCCCCAAACACGTCGACTCTATAATCAACAAGCGGCTCTCCAAATCCTCTGCCACCCTCTGGAACTCTCCCAGTAGAAGTAAGAGCCCTTTGCGTTTGCCCCAGCGCAGGGGGCACAGCCCAGCCCCCACCCAGCGCTGGTGACCCCCGAGGCCAGAGTCCCCCGTCCCCAGGCCCTGCCTTGCAGCACGGTGCCCGCGGAGAGAGGAGAAGCCGTTTGCTGTTTGCAGGAGGAGGCTGGAGCCGGCCAGCGGCTCCTTGAGGCTGTGTGCAGGCTGGGAGGAGGAGGAGGAGGAGGAGGAGGAGGAGCGGCTGGGTGCTGGCAGCCCTGTGGGACGCCAGAACAGGGACTGGGAGCCCTGGCTCCCTGCCCTGGGGCAGCTCCAGTGGGTGCAGACGCAGCCGCAGAGCGGGGCTGCCCATCACCGGACCCTCCTGGGGCTGGGCAACGTGCCGGTGCCCGCCGCCATGACGCCCGTCCCCACAGGCGCCGGGGCTGGGTGCCACCGAGCACCGTGGGCATGGCGCTGCGTCGGGTGCTGCGAGGTCGTCCCGGCCCTGGGCGAGCTGCCCGAGCCTGCCGGCCGTGCCGGGGGGATGCGTCCAGCGCCGGGGCCGCTGTTGTGTTTCGGGGTTGCCTGGCGATGGGCACGCGCCTTCCCAGCCGGGTATAAATAGCCGGAGCAGCTGACGCGGGCGGCTGCAGGCGGCGGTGACGCAGGCGGCTCCCGACGGCCCCGTGCTGGGGGCTCAGCCCTGGGAGAGGCACCCGGGGGCTGCTGGCACCGCCGGGTGGGAGCAGCATCTCCCCGAGCCGGTGCCGACCCGGCGCCCCGTGTCCCTGCGGCTCCCACGGCTGTTTTCTCCCTCCTGGCAGCATCTGCTGCTCCCGGCCCGACCGCAGGCCCCGGTGCAGTGGGGCAGAGGGGCCGTGTCTCTGTGGGTGCCTCCTGTGCGCCCATGGGTGTTCGTTGCCGGCGGTGTGGTGGAGGGCAGCCCGTGGCAGCCCAGTGTCCGGAGGAGCCGGCGGCGTGGCCGGGTGCTGCCGTTCCTCGGGTGCCACGATGCTGGCCTGGCTCCCGCAGCATGCCCGGTGGCTTCGGCACAGCTCCGTGGCGGTGAGGGGACTCTGCGGTGTCCCTGCGGCAGCCCCGGCGTGCTGGGGGCTCGGTGCTGTCGGTGCGGTGACGTGGGGAGGGTGCACGGCAGCGCTGAGGAGGGGGCCGGGGTGGGAGGGGTGCTCGCAGCAGGACTGCGCCCTGGCCCTGCGGGTGCTGCTCGCTGCGGGTGCACTGCAGCGGGGCTGCCCGCGGGGCACGGGGACGGCGTTGTCACCGTGCCGTGGTGCCGTCCCGTGGGTGCTCAGTGGCCAACCCATGCCTGCGCCCGCACAACCCCTCGTCCTGCCTCAGCCGGCCGCGTAGGGCAGCGGGAGCCCACCCCAGCGCGGCTGAGCTTCGGGCGCTCCCGGGGCCGCACGTGGGCCCCGGCCTTGCTGCAAGGCTGCTCCCTGCCGGCGCCGGCCGTGGGGCTGGGGCATGGGGGCAGGGGGGCACGCTAAGGGCCCCTCTCCCTCCCCAGACCGGAGCTTGCAGCTGAGCCCCTGGGAGAGCAGCATCGTGGACCGGCTGATGACACCCACCCTGTCCTTCCTCGCGCGCAGCCGGAGCGCCGTGACGCTGGCTGGGAACGGCAAGGAGCAGGGTGAGCACGCGGGGCGGGCACGGGTGTCCTGGCACAGGCAGGGGACTGGGACGAGGGAGCCGGACGCCAGCGGAGAGCGGGTGCCGGTGCCGCGCCGGCTCTGTCCCGACGGCGTGGTCACTCCTACCCCCAGTGCCCGTGTGCCCCCGCTCGGCCTCCGCCAGCCCCCTCAGCCCCTGCCACAACCACCGCCTGCCGCACCGCTGCTGGGAGAGGCGGAAGGGGACCGCTGGCAGCCCCGACGTGACGCCGCGCCGCAGGACCGAGTCCTCGCCTGTGAGTGTCACCTCCCATGGGGACCCCTGGGTGCCGGGTGGCTGCGGGGCACAGCACGGCTCCCGGCTGAGCCACGCACCCCGCACCGACCCTGGCGCCGTCTCTGCAGAAGAAGAAGGAGAAGAAGGAGAAGGAGCGGGAGAACGCCAAGGAGCGCAGCGCCCTGTCCCGCGAGCGCAGCCTCAAGAAGCGGCCGTCGCTGCCGGCAGCGCAGCCCCGGCTCCTGCCCGCAGCCGACAGCAGGTAGGGACCCGCCGCCGCGGGGGCTGCCCGGCCCCCCGCCCTGCCGCCGCGCAGCTGCCCCAGCCCCGCTAACGCCGCCTCTCGCTCCATTCGCAGCCCCAGCCCCAAGAACCGTCCCTCATCCCCTGCAGCCCCCAAAGCCCGGCCGGCGTCCCCCAGCCCGGCCCTCGGCTCCCCCCACAAGCCGCCCCTGCCCCGCAGTGCCCACTCCTCTCCCAAGGTGCGGCCCAGGGCGCGGGGGGAGCGGGGGGAGCAGGAGGGCCAGGCGAAGGTGCGTGAGAGGAAGGAGGAGGAGCGGGGCCCAGCGCCCCCCGCCCTCCCCGAGCCCCCCAAGGTGCCCGCAGAGCCGACAGCAGGTGGGTACAGGGTGGCTGGGGGCGGTGGGGCTGAGGGGAGCGGGAGCAGCACTGACGCTGCGTGTGCCTCGCAGCCCCCCCAGCCCCTGCGGCCCCAGCGCCAGCCACCCCCCCAGGCAGACCCCCAGCCGGCACCACGGACCGGGAGGAGGCTGCCCGGCTGCTGGCGGAGAAGCGGCGCCAGGCCCGCGAGCAGCGGGAGCGCGAGGAGCGGGAGCGCCGGGAGCAGGAGGAGCGGGAGAGGTGGGTGCTGATCCCCCAGCCCCCGGCCCTGGCACCCCCGCCTTGCTGAGGGCCCCCTCCCCGCAGGCAGCTGCAGGAGGAGCGGGCGCAGCAGGCAGCGGAGGAGCAGACGCGCAGGGAGGCCCTGGCACGGCGGCGCGAGGAGGAGCGGCGGCTGCAGGAGGAGCGCGAGGCCCAGGAGAGGGCACGGGCCGAGCGGGAGGAGACGGAGCGGCTGCAGAGACAGGTCTGGGGCGGCGGGGTGCCGGGAGGAGGAGGTGGGATGGGGGACGAAGGCAGGGACGGAGGGCGAAGGCAGAGGTGCTCTCCTGTGGTTCCCACCCCAGTGGGGTGCAGGGGTGAGGACCAGCCCAGCCCCTCGATGCCCAGGGTGGCGGGAGGGGACGTGGGACAGGGCTGTGCTGAGTGCCCGGGCAGCCCGTCCCCGGCGTCCCTGCCCCGTCCCCGGTGTCCCTGCCCCGTCCCAGCCCTCCCTGGCCCGTGTCACCCACCCACCCATCCCCGCCGTGCCACAGAGGGAAGAGGCCGAGGCGAGGGCACGCGAAGAGGCTGAGCGGCAGCGCCTGGAGCGGGAGAAGCACTTCCAGCGCGAGGAGCAGGAGCGGCTGGAGAGGAAGAAGGTGAGGGCTGGGGGCACCCCCGGGCGCAGGGCATGGTGGGGACTTCCCCTGCGAGGGGTCCTGCCCAGCACCCGGGGCGGGTCCCACTGGTGAGGGCTGTGCACGAGCCCCTCTCTGCCCTGCAGCGCCTGGAGGAGATCATGAAGAGGACGCGCAAGTCGGACACAGCAGATGCCAAGGTGGGTGCCTGTCCCCTGTCCCCAGGCACCTGGGGACATGGGGGCTCTCCAGAGCCCTCCCGCCCCTGCCCAGAGCCACCCCTGCCCCTCACGGCTCTGCTCTCCCTGCAGAAGAAGGAGGACAAGCAGGTGGTGAACGGGAAAGCGGCCAAGCAGGAGGATGTCCTAGGTGCGTGGCCCCTTCCCCCAGCCTGCTGCACCCCCGGGCAGCGGGGGGTCTGCGGAGCCGCGACCCTGTCCTGCTGCCCCCAGCCCTGCTCCTGCCCGGGGCCGCGGCTGAGCGGGGGCTCTGCCGACGTCCCCAGGCGGCGAGAAGCGTGCGGGGCCAATGCCGAAGGAGGAAGAACTCCCCGAGACGGAGACACCCAGCAGCGTGGGGACGCCGGGGGGGCCGAAGGGCCTGGCAGGCGAGGGGCTGCAGCCAAGGTGAGCGCCGGGGTGGCTGGAGGGGCCGGGGGGCGGCGAGGCCCTGGCTGACCCCAGCCCTCCCGCCCCGCAGCTCCCTGGCCAAGGAGGCGGTGTCCCCCGCGTCCCTGGTGAACGGCGTGCAGCCTGGCAAGCGCGAGAACGGCTTCGCGGGCCCGGCAGGCTCGCAGGAGCTGCTGGAGCTCTCGCACCACGGCAGCAGCCCCGGCAGCATCATCCCCTTCGGCGACAAGGAGCCCTTCCTCAAGCAGGCCGTGGTCAAGCCCCCCCAGGTGACAGGTGAGAGCCGGGGGGCGTGCGGGGGGCCAGGGCAAGGCCACGGCTGCCCGGTCTCACCGCCGTGCCCCCCTGCTCGTCCCGCAGAGGTGCTGTGAGGGCCAGGCCCCGGCAGACGTCCCCGCGGGGCCACCGCACACGTCCCCGCTCCGGCCGCCCGCGCAGAACCGTAGCTGTTGTCAGAAGAAAAACCTCGCTGCTCCCCCCACCCGGCCCTGCCGCGGGGTGCCCGGGCGGTGGGGGACCCCAGCGAGGCAGCCGCCTGCCCGCTGCGGGGACGCCCGGTTCCTCTCTCTGTTCTTGTTTTTATTTCGTTTTCTTCTTTTTTTTTTATTTTAAATATGCACCTTATCAGACTGACACCCCCCCCTCGCAGCCTGCCCGAGCCGCCCCCGATGCGTGGTGTAATAATGGAGTTATTTAACTTGCTGGGTACAATGTATGTGAATACTGTAAATAGAGCTCGGCCCGACAGCGGGGCCGCTCGCCCGGCGCGGGGCCAGAGGCTTCGGGGCCGCTGCCCGGCCCCCCGCGAGCCCCCGTGCCCCGGCCGGCCCCCCGCTGCTCCCCGTGCCCTCGTCACAGTGTTACGCGTCCGGACCACCTCAGCCAACAATAAAAGTGGACAACTGCCCTGGCCTCGCCGCCTCGCTGGGGCCCCGCAGCCGGGGCGGGGGTCTGCGCCGCGCCAGGGCTCGCCCCTGGAGCCCCCCAGCACCGGCCGCTCCCTCAGCTCCCCGCGGGGAGCCGGCGGGCGCACCACGGCTGTCCGCACCGCGCCTCGGCAGGCCCCGGCCCCGCAGCAGCGCCTTCCCTGAGCCGGGCACCGGCGGCTGGGCCGCGGGAGCTGCGAGCGGCCCGGTGCGGGTGGGAAAGGCCCGGCAGCCGCCGCCAGGCGCGGGGAGCCCGGGGCCTGAGGGGCCCGAGCGGGGAGGGGCGCCCGCCCGCTGCCGGCCCCGGGCGGCTGGGCCCCGGCAGCGCTGCGCCCCCGGGCGGGGGAAGCACCGGGGAGCTGGGCGCGGCGGGAGGAGGCCCGGCCCACAGCGGGGAGGGCGGGCGGCCCCCGCCATGGTCCCCGCCCGGAGAAGGCCGCGGCTGCCCTCGCCGCCATTTCCCGGCCGGGTCCTCGCAGCCCCGCCCCTCCCGCCCGGAACATTCGCCCTCTCCGTGGCGCTGGGGTGGGCTGGGGCGGAAGCGGAAATGGCGCAGACGCCGCGCCGAGCCCTCTGGGAGCTGTAGTCCTCCTGGCGCTGCCAGTCAATGAGCGCACCGGGGGGCCGGACTGCGGTTCCCGGCAGCCCCCGCGGGCGGGCAGCGGGCGGGCGCGAAGCGGAAGTGCGTGCGGAGGAGGTGGACGCGCCTGGCTGCTGAGGAGGCCGCGGGCGGAGCGGGGTCCGGTGAGTGCGGGTAGGCCCGGCCTGGCGCGGCGGGGCCCGGCCCTGCCCTCCGCCGCGAGCTCGTGTCTTCCACTCCCGCGCGCCGCACCGAGGGCCCTCCGCGCCCGCGCCGCCCGTCCCCGCCGGGCCTTGTCTCCCGCTCCTGGGCCTCAGCGCGGCGCTGCCCTCCCCCCCCACCCCGCACCCGCCACGTGCCGGGCGCGGCCCCGCGGCCCCCCCGGGTGGGGCTCGAGCGCGGCGCGGGGCGCTCCCGGGGCGCTCCCGGGGCCGCCCTGGGCCCGGCCCGAGCGGGGCCTCGTGGCGGGGCCAGGCCTGGCCTCGCGTCGCTTCCCCGGGGCGGGTTGGGCCCGGCTCAGCCCCGCAGACTGCCCTCGGCCCGCTCCGGCCCGCGCCCGCAGGCTCCTTGCCCGGCCCGGCGCCTCCCTGGGGATTCCCGTCCTCGTCCGGGCCTCTGGGCCGCGTCCGCCGCGATTCCTCCCCGGCCTCGGGCCCGCGGCGTGTCCGCGGAGGCTTCCTCCCTTCGCCGGGGTCCCCCCCGCGCTCGCTGCGGCGCGGCCGGCGCTGCCCGCGCTCCCCGGGGGGTATCGCTGGGCCCGCGGGCCGGGGCGGCGGCAGTCGCGCCCCATGAGCTGGCGCTGAGCCCCCGGTGCTGTTCAGCGCTCGCAGGGCTCGCGGACCGGCGCTCAGCACCGCGGGCTGCTCGGTGGAGCGGAGTGGGTTCTCCCTCTCGCCTTCCCTGCTCTGCATCCGCTCGTTTGGAAGCGGAGTTTGGCAGCGCCTCGGGTGATGCGGCGGAAGGGGCTTGGCAGTGGCACAGAGGCGCGTGTGAGCCCTGAGTCGTCGTTTTGGCCAGGCTGGCACGAGCTGGTTTCCTGAACTCTTGTTCTGGGGGAGATCAGCGTGTTTGAGCTTTTTTTCAAAGCCCCCGCGAGGTAATTGCAACTGTAATTGCCTCCTGAATGGCTTTCTGAGGGCGTTTATGTGCCGGAAGGTGACGTGATGAGCTGGGAGTAAGCAGTACTCCGTGTGGCAGCCCTGGGAGGTGCAGGGTCACTGCTGTCTGCCCGAGCGTGTGAGGACTCCGCAGGCGTGGGGTGGGTGGTGGTGTGTGCGCAGCGGCGTTTCCTCGGGACTTGCCGGAGGCGGGGTACTCGTGCGTGTTTTTTAAGCATACGGTGATGTGCCTGGTGCTGTGGCGTAAGAACCGAATTTTTCATTGAAATAAACAATATGTGAAACCGTTTGGGAAGCGGTGGGGGTTGTCTTGTAGCTGAGGGGTGGAAGGAGAGCAGCCCGTTATCTGCTGCTTCTACAGCAGCACAGAGCACATGTGGAAGGGCTGTAGGGCCACACCGGCAAACGGATGTTTCACGATGCTCTTTCCTAAGAGCACAGACAATTAAATCATCCAGTTACTCTCTGCAAAGGACTCTTGAGTGTGCCTTCCCGCTAGGAGCAGAGGCGGGTAGTTTTGTCAATGTTTATGGTAAGGCCAGTCTGACCTTTAGGTGGGTTTTTAATGTGCCTTTTGTGTGGACGCTGCCCTCAAGTGCTGTGGCCGAAGAGGAGATCTGTTCTTTGGGTTGGTGTTGCATAACTTGATTTCCATTCCTTTAAAAAGATATGTTTTGAAGCTTAGCCTCTCAGGTTGCCTTTAAGGGAGTATACTATAGAGAAAGATTTAAAAATGTCTATTCAGAGACAACAATGCCTTCTCCTGGAGCTTTTAGTAGTTTGTCTGTATACCTGCTCCGGCACTTTGCAGGTGCCCAGCACAGAGTGAGGAAATGGCTGGATCTGTGAACTGCAATCACCGGTTACACAGTTTAACAGCAGATGAGAGAATAAAATAAGGCAGTTCTTGCAGAGAGCTCTCGAATATGCATGTTCTTGTGACATAGGATCCTCTGCAGAGTCTGAGGCCTTGTGATTATGCCTAAATTTCTTTGGATCCTCCTATATATTTTTGTTTCACATCCTCTCTACTGTGAATTAGTTGTTCTGACTTAACAAGGAACAGGGAGGGACAGGTGAGAAATCAGTTTTCAGAGCTATCTGTGAAGTCCTTGAGAAGGCGACATTGCTGGTTAAAAATGCAGCTCCCGAGGCAGGGCTCCAGCAGACAGGTCTTAGTGTCCCGAGACGTCTCTTCGCAGTGGGTGCCGATTACACGTGAGAGTGTGTGATCTCCAAGTGACAGGACCTCAGCACGGAGTGGGGGGTTGCGGAGTCTGAACGGATGGCTGCAGCGTCGCACCCTTCCCCTTCGGCCGGGGCTCCTGCCCGTGGGCAGGAGGAAGGCGCAGGACAGCGTGCTCGCACCAGCAAGGGTGCGGGAGGCCTTGCCGCCTGCTGACTCAAATGCCTCCATTTTAAAATCTTCTAATCCAAGAATCAAAAGGTGAAACCTTTTACCTGCCAGCTTGCTGTAAAGAAGCAGCCTGGCCGTGGTGAGGAGGCGTCCATGGCGCAGTCCACCCGGTGTGTTTCGGAGGTGCTTGCGCTGGAGCGGTGGCAGGTCGCCGTGTGGCCAGGGGCAGGTGTGCGTTGCGGTCAGTCCCTGCCCAGCTTTGTCTGCGGAAGTTGTGCCTGTGTTTCTGCTGAGTGAGGCACTGGTGTCTTCCTGCTTTTTTCCCTGCTTGTTAATTCCACGTCTCTCTGGAAGCTCTGTGTCTCTGGAGAACAGAGCTCTGCTCTCGGTGCCTCACGGAGTGCCGTTCCCTGTGAGCTGGGGTTTCAGGGCAGCCGCGTGCCCCTGACCTGAACTGCTTGACTTCCGATGCTGTTTCAGCTAAAGCAAAGTTTTGTCATGCGTGTTGTAAATTGAACGGGCATTCTGCTACTAGGGTTGTGATAATATAATTTAGCTGTCTGCTGGTTTCTCGAACTTACTTAAGCTAGGAAGCTTTGTGAACTGTTTGAGAAGATAGTCGTTCGGGTCAAGCCAGGCCTGAGCCCTGTGGTTTCATGGGTGAGGTGTTTGAGACTGGCATGCTGCAGAAAAGCTGGTGAACACCTGCTAGAGTGGTTGTTGATTTTAAAACCAAAACACATTACATGTGTAAAGCACCAGGATATAAAATAGGTAACAATCCGTGCAAGTCAGCAGAAGTAATTTTTTTTTTAACCTGCTCCCACTTTCTCTCTTGTAAAAGAAATCTTGCTTTGAGAGGCCTAGGAAGTACTGAGCTGGGCTGCTTAAGCCTGAGGATGCTTTTCATTGTAAAACTTTGGTGTTCCCTTTGTAGTTACATCACTGGCTCTCTGAAAGAATAGTGCAGTTTTGCCAGAAGCTTGATTTTTTTTTTTTTTTTTTTTTTTTTTGTGGCTCGCTTGGCTTTGCCTCTGCAAAATGACAGTTTGCCGTGTCGGAACTTGTTAATTGTTTAAGCAGCTACGTAGCCCTTGAACTTTTTTCCATATCTGGAAAAGTTTACAATATACTGAGCTGTGTTTAATGGCTGCGTGTGCCAGTACAGTAACGTGGGGTTTGGGTCGTACGGTTTCGTCTGGATTACGATGGTACAGAGAGTTCCTCTGTGTGGCAGGATTCCTGCTGTATGTTCAGCCGTATAGTTCAATGCTGCAGGCATTGAAAGGGAGAGGGGTGGTGGTGTTAATTGCAAAAGCTGTTCTGGCTCCCTGGGGAGCTTGTGCAAGGTAATCCTGCAAGGCTGTCCAAAGAGCGAGGGGTGGGCGTTGGGGCTGTGCTGGCTTGCCTTGTGCACAGCTTATCTCGTGTTTGTGCTTTGGACTGAGCCCTGGTCCTGTGCTGGTAGGCGGCTGTTCAGCCAGCGCTCACTGCTGGGCAGGCCTGGGAGCGTGGCTTAAAACTGCTTTGTGGGTTTCCATAATGGGTCTCAGGATGAGGAGAAGCTGCTAGACTTAGCACAAGAGCTCCTCTTGTCTCCCCTGTTCCTGCTGGAGTAGTGCCAGAGTGGTGCCTGGGAACAAGTAGGTGCCATTTTGTTTCTGGATGACAGGCTGGGTTGGTAGGTGCAGTTTCATAAAGGAAAATATCTTTGCCCTCTTCGCAGTGAAATAGAGCATTAGCAGAGGCTAAATGCTGGAGGTAGTCACTGCTATTAGGTTTGAAAAAGTTAAGATTTCCTGCTTAATTTAGCTTTATCGTGTCAGAGCTATGAATAGTAAAATCATGAGATTACATTTCATGCCAGCTGAGAATTGTGTTTGCGCTGTTTCACTCCATGGTAACCGGAAGCTGTCGCGTCCATACAAAAAAAAAAAAAGCAAAGCACACAGATGACACCCAGCCTTGCTGCGGGAACGCTGGGTCCTTGGGGGGGGGGGTGTGTTTCATTTCCTACCCAAGGAAGAGCTGTGTGTCAGTGCCCGTTTTCCTATCACATACCAAAATACTTTGTCCGTTTCTCCCCTGGTGTACAGAATGAGGGCTGTCTGCAAAGTGCTGCTCATAGCTGCTGCTCCTTTGAAACAAGAGCAAATTTCATCTCCAGATTCGTCACCCGGCCATTTTTAGCCTGTCATGATTTACAGTGTGAGGTAGCTGTACAAAACCCAGAGAAGCCCCCGCTGTGATGCGAGGGGTGCTGCAGCTCGCCCAGCTAACCAGCCTGTGTCCTCCCCGCTGCTGCCTGCCTTTCGCTTCTGCCTTGGCTGGAGTGGAGGGAAGAAAGGAAAGCTTGGCAAGTAACCTTATAGGTTTCTGTGCTCCAAGAGCACAAAAGGTGGTGGTGTGGGGGGTGTTAAGCTGAAATTCTGTTCTTGGAGGAGTCAGGCTCGGTATTGCCTGGACAGAGGGCTGTCCGCATGATGTCTCGTGGGCGTTGCATACCTGGTGATTTCAGGCCCTGTGTAAATGAATACAGTTAATTGACCCTATAGGGCTGTAGACAAGAGTGGTTTCCTGAGTTAGGGATCTGTGTGTGCACTGGTTAGATTAAGTAATTTTGGCAGCCTTTTGTTACTGGGAAACGGTGCTGGGGTAAATGGCTAAAATCAGAATCCTTTCCCGTCTTGTAAAAAGTGTGGGTTTGGCCAGTATCTTGATTGGTTTAAATTTGGTTTTCCTTTTTTTACTTAGGTGAGAGCTCAATCGCTTCTAATAAAGCAGTATTCAGAAACATAATTGATGCGAGACTTGTACAAGGTATGTAAACACAGCACTGAAAACTACCTGTTTGAATAAGCTTATTCCATATATACAAGATTTCTGTGGACAAGCATTTACCTCTGTTCCGTAGCCTGGCAGATGTGGGGATAGCCTGCTCTGATGCCTTGTGCTCACAATAACTGCATGGTTTTAAATTGTTTTTTCAAAGAACTTTTAATGTTATACCGAGTCATGGAAATACTTTTCTTTGTTTTCCCCTGAGGTAACAAGAGTCAAGTTAAGGTAGAGATAAACCAAGTGCTGGCTTGAGAATAGAGATATGAATGGTTTTGCTTTTTTGCAGGTTATAAATGAAAGTTGCTGCAGCTTGTATTTTCATAGGGTAAATGAGTGAAGTGTAGTAATCCTTCAGGACAGATCCAGCTTTGGCTGTAACTGAACGGTGTATTTCAGAAGATACTCCAAAGAGCCCCGGATTCAATTGTTTTTCACATTACTTGCTGTTTCTTTGGAAGCATAACTTCCACATTTTTGTAAGTGCATTGTGCCCACCCTAATGAAGGAAATACTGGTGTGCAGAGTCTGCTGGTTTCCAGACTGCAGTGACCTGAGAGGGCTGAAAACTTCACTGGAGGCCACAGTTTATTCTTCTGTTGCTGCGTGGGGAGTAGCACAATAACTTCAATTATGCACAAGTTTGAATTCTTTTGGCTGACTAATTTGTGAATAGTTTTCTTGTGTAAAGTAAATTGGGCCGTTTCTTGCTTCTCTTGGGGGTTCTGAAACTACAGGCAGAAGGATTCACAGACCCCCAGCAGTTTTGACAAGGGTTCACATCACAAACCGCTCAAAAGAGTAGGGCTGCACTGTAAGGAGGCCATTAGTTTTGAGAAAGATCTGATTTTTCTGCTCATCTGTTTGCATGTTGTGTAAGTTTGGAAACAAAAAGCTGATGGAAGAAGTTTTCCCTTTTATGGATTATTTTCTTCCGCGTTTAACAGAAAATCCAGCTGCCTGACTTTTGGAACAAAAACATCCAGATTTCTAATCAGCTTTCTTTGGGATTTGTTTTCTTTGAGCTCCCTGTCACTAAACTGTCTGAATAACAGCATAAGACTTTTTAAGCTCAAAGATATATAAAATAGTTTTTAGCCAAGTAACTAGTGTCAGAGTTAGTCAGCAGTTGGTGTTTATAGCTGGTCAGATTGTTTGGAAAGGGATTGTTCAGCACTGCAATCTCCAGAATCAATCCTTGTTGGAAGAACCTGTAAATCGTCTTCCAACCATTTTGTAGAACCTGTTTCTAATTTTCTAAAACCAGGGCTGGAGCCCAATATTAAACTTTTTTAGGGATTAGTTTAGTTGTGTGAAAACCAAAATGTGCTTGAAGGAAAATCTTAATTTTGAAAGTATATAGACTAGAGAGAAATTGGAACTGCTGTTGGCAAACTAGTGCTTCTCTTGCCGTGGCAGAATAATCTAAATGTTTTTTTCCCCAAAGCGTGTTTGCCATGTATTAAAGTGGAACAAACTGTTTTGGTTTGGGGTTTTTGTTGGTTTTGTTTTTAGCAGTGTTGTCCAGGAACGTTTTTGTTGAGGAGATTGGTAGGTGTAGATGTAGGCTGTTGTTTAACTTGTGTCATTAATCTCTTGAAAAGATACACTGGATACTTGATCTAGAAAGAGGAATTGTTCTGCATTTTACCCTAATGAAATTTGAACTGGGTGATTAGAAATAGCGTTTTAATTTGCAGTCCACCAGGCTGGCAGTGGGAGCTATGTGGGTGGCTCTTTTTTCTTCCCCAGAAGTGTTCTGTTGATATCAAGAGCATACGTAATTTTTGGTGTGAGACCAAACCTTAGCTTGGAAAGGAGGAATCAAGTAAAAAGTGAGATTATTAGACTTTGATTTCTGAACTAGCAATGCCAGTGTGTGCTTTCTGTACTCTGTACGTTACTGCTGGCACTTCCAGTGTGCTCTGATGTGTAGATTGCTGCAACTTTTTTGCTTCAAGTTCACAGCAAGATCTCGTGCAGCTGCAGTACAAAACTTGCTGGGAAATCGGTTTTACATAGCTGCCAT